>NC_137545.1:29108614-29846627 GCF_963082525.1 Nesoenas mayeri
ACTTAATTCTTGCAGACTTCATGAGCATAAAACATAAATGTGACTTCACATGGTACTACATGATGTGTTTGTTTGGAAAAAAGAGAATTAATTCGTACGTGGAGAATTTACCATCCAAAGCTTTGTTTCTTCTTCAGGAGATGATTGAAGAGCTCCAGAAACGCTGTATCCACCTGGAGTACCCTTTGCTGGCAGAATATGATTTCAGAAATGATTCTGTGAATCCTGATATTAATATAGATCTGAAGCCTACAGCTGTCCTCAGGCCCTATCAGGAGAAGAGCCTAAGGAAGATGTTTGGGAATGGACGAGCCAGATCTGGTGTCATTGTCTTGCCATGTGGTAAGCTGCTGGGTTGATTTTTAGGGGTTTTGTTCTTTTATTTGCTTGTAGTAAAGTAACTTCCAAGTATGGCAGCTGCTTGGCTTTCAGACAGAAGTGGGGGGTGTTCGGGGTGCTGGGATGCAAGTCCTGTTGGTTTTTAGCGAGTGAGAGGTGAGGCTGTGGGGAGAGCCCAGCTGAGCAGCTGTCAGCGTCCCTGCAGTGACTGAAGAATTGGGCTGTGGTAGCTTCAGGTTTGTGCTTCTACTGCTCCCTCTACATCACCTCTGCTGATCTTCCAGTGAAATGTAAAGCTGTTGGCATTGGAATCACTTGTTCTGTGGTTGGGAATAGGGAGACGGGAGGGAACTAGGAATGCTAATGAGGAATGTGCAGATTGGGACAACCTGTGGGAAGCAATGGAGAAGGGAGAGAACAGGAGACGGCACAGCTGTGCCCTCGGTATTGGGGGTAGAGAGGGCGCACAGCAGATGCGACAAGTGCCTGAGAGAGCGTGTGAGGGATGCTGGAAGGAGTGTGGAAGAGGAATAGAAAGACTGAACGGCTTGCTGTGTAGGGGAATGGACACAGCTGACAAGGGCATCAGGACAGATCACATCTAGGGGAACCTTTCTGTAGCCACCTGGAATTTAATGTGCTTCTAAGTGAAGAAAGCGTTAAAATTATCATTTCTAATTGGCAAAGCCATTGTTTACAATTATTTTCTTGAGAAAATATATTTCCGTGTCCAGTAGACAATTCAGCTGTTTTTTAGAAGTGAATACTGTGTTTCTTTAAACTACTGTTGTAAAGAACCAACAGAGAATTTGCCCTTACATGACTTAACACATCCTCTCGTGGTTTTCCTTTTTTCCTTTGCTCTTTTTTTTTCTTTTTTCCTCCTACTCCATTGATGCCTGAGAGATGACAAATGAATATCTCTGCTCTTCCTCTGTAGGTGCTGGCAAGTCTCTGGTTGGAGTGACGGCTGCGTGTACTGTCCGCAAGCGGTGTCTGGTCCTTGGGAACTCTGCCGTGTCTGTAGAGCAGTGGAAGGCCCAGTTCAAGATGTGGTCCACCATTGATGACAGCCAGATATGTCGGTTCACTTCCGATGCCAAAGACAAGCCCATTGGCTGTTCTATTGCAATCAGCACATATTCCATGTTGGGACACACGACAAAAAGATCCTGGGAAGCAGAAAGAGTAATGGAGTGGCTTAAAAGTCAAGAGTGGGGCCTTATGATACTTGATGAAGTACATACTATCCCTGGTAAGGAAATGGTTTGCAAACCTTTTATGTCACATGCATGTTAATGTTACTCTGCTCTTAGAAGTGGTGGGGGTTTGCTGTCCTTCTGAGTAAACCCATGGCTTAGGGTTTTAAGACAAGTAAACTGCCTTGTTGTACTTTTTACAATTTTTTTTGCTGATGCTACAGAGTTTACCTGATCTTTAGTTTTCTGAAATCCTTCAAATCAGACTCTGTTTTCTATAGTGGCAGTGTAAAATACAAGTGCCTTCTCCTTCTGTGGAGTTTGATAAAGTGCTCTTAAGATACCTGAATTACATCTGTATAATTTTGCTGTAGACAAATTTGAACAGGAGAGCAATTCCTCTGCCTTATTTTCTTTTGAAATGGAGTGGCACTGCAGACAGGCTTTTAATGTCTCTTTCTACTCGATAAAATGTGAGTAACCATAGTGATTACTGTCTAGAAATAGCTGTTATGTTTGAAATTACTGTGTAATTGAGATCCATACTTTTGGAAAGCAATAATGTAGTATTAAAGTGTCTGTGGAATAATCCTGGCTAAAAATACCACCCAGGGTTCTCTTAGCAGCTCTACCTTGTTGTCATTATTCCATTTGAACAGTTTGGTGTCTACAGAATTGATGGATTTCAGAAGTAGACCTTGATGTTTAACTTCCATTTTATCAAAGTTGCATATTGCTGCCGCTGCTCTTTCGCTTTTGTTCTTTGTTGTTTTCATAAAAATTAAGGTATAGAATCTCCTCTGTGATCTCTAACACCACTAAAGAGGAGTAATTCTGTTCATACTCTAGAGGGCCTGAACACGGCAGAGTCAGCCAAGAGTCCCTGTGTCATAGTTCTTTCTGTGAAATGCTATATGACCTAAAACAAGACATGTAACCTCTGAGTATATTACTTTTCTAACTTGGGAAATGGGAAATACAGATGCCAGAAAGTTTACTGGGATTTTTGGAGTACAATGAAGATGTAAAATAAAGCTGCAATCGGTGTGAAGTTTTGCTGTAGCATAGATTTGTTAGAAATGTGTGTGAAATGGGGTAAAACTTCCCAATGCTGTGCTTGCTTTGTGTTCAGGAGTGGGTTTTTTTTAAGTTGCAGCTGTTTGTCTTTTAAATCCACTCAGGAAAGTAAACAGAACATTTGTCTTGCATTTCTTAGCAAAAATGTTCAGACGTGTGCTCACTATTGTGCAAGCTCACTGTAAACTGGGGCTGACGGCTACCCTGGTCAGAGAAGATGATAAAATTGTTGACCTGAACTTCCTGATCGGACCAAAGCTCTATGAAGCCAACTGGATGGAGCTGCAGAACAGTGGCTACATTGCTAAAGTCCAGTGTGCTGAGGTGATGCTCTGCTTTTTGGTACTACCAGTGTTTATTTAGCATGCTTATAACTTTTAAGAATGATGCGTAAAATTTGAAGTATTAATATTTAGCTGGGAAAATAGGTGCCATTAGGACTTTTAATTTACTTTATAGCTTAGGCAAGGCTGGTGTTGGTCAAACCCAGTAGCCACACGTTCTTCAGTGGGGCTTCAGCGCTCTTTCTCTTTTCGGGGATCGTGGCGCTTCATCAGCTCTCTCTGAGTCACCGTTTGGAAACGTGAACAGTGGTTGCAGTTGACATTTGTGTTGTCTGGCATTGTACCTGAAACTCAGTTCTCTGGTAGCGTGATATCGCGTTATGGTGAGTGTAACATCAGGGTGCGCTGGAAGCTGCTTTTTAGAGACTTCAGCTGGTAGATGGTCTGTGGTCATTGAAGGAAAATTCTTGTAACTCTTAAAACAAAGAAGGATAGTAGAAAGTTTAAAAAACATAAGAAAACACCTGCTTATTTCAAGCCTGAGCGCACGAGGGTGAAAATTGGAAACATAAGACTGGATCTTACTATTTCTTTCCAATATATTGATGTGAGCTCTTTCCAGCATATGGATGAGAGAAAAATCTGGTATCAGAGAAGTGGAAACCTTTCACACAGGCACATTAGAACATTAAAGTAACATTTCTGGGTCAGACCAAAGCTCTAACTTGATAGATTGTCTCCAATAATTGTCAAGGAAGGTAGAGAGGAGCATAAAACCAGGGCAAGCATATCTGTTGCTTCTCCTGATGCTTCTCCAAGTGCTCAGTCATTTTTGAGCTTTATGTGGTTCCTGTGTAACCATCAACTGGTTTTGTTTTTCATGAACTTGTCCACACTTCCCATTGAAAGGAAGTAAAATTTAAGCAGCTACAACTTGCTATGGTAGAGTTTCATAACCTAATCCAGAAAAAACCCAAGAGACAGTTGTTTGGGTTTGTGGGTGTGTGTTGTTTGGGTTTTTTTGTTTGTTTGTGTTGGTTTGGGGTTGGGGGGGGCGCATTTCTGTTGTTCTTTGGGTGTTGAGGTTTTTTTTAAACCTGTCTTGCTAGTTTCCTGGGCTTGTTCGTGGCTCTGGCACTGGAATAAAAGATACAGATACAGGTCAGCAGCTGTTCTCCTTTTGAACTTTGTGCAGACTGGAGGTTGTATAAGGAAAGAAAACAAACACAACTTTTTTTAAGTAATAGAATGCAAGTGAACAGCATCTAAAAAATAACTAGGTTGAAGGGAGAGTAACCAGTCTGCAAATTCAAATTTGACTTTTCAGGCACTCAGGTTATTCTGTCTTAGGAGAATGATTCTTGCAGTCCCTGAACTGCCCTCTAGACATTGAACAGTGAAGCATGGGCAGCCTTTCTTCTGAATGATGTGAAAATTCTGCACGTTTATAATTCTTTAGGCCAGTGTTTTGAAATAACATTCCATTGGCCTGCCAAAAGCAAAGAATCATAACCAGCAATGCTGATGGCTGGTAAATAACAATTTAATACACGCACAACTACGTTGCACATTTGTTTGGATTATCTTGCCGGGTTGTTGGGAAGTAGCATGTTTGATTCCCTTGCCGTATTGTCCAGGTTTGGCTGCGGTTCTTCGCAGGTGGCCAGAGGGCAGGTCACGGGCACCGCAGGGACTCCAAACAGAACAGGCAGCACAGCTCAAAGTTTTAAGGAAAGAGAACAAGCCTGTTCTCAATTTTCAGAGTTTTGTAATTTACAAGTTATGTTTTTATTGCCAGCTGCAAAGTTTTGGGCTTGGAGTGCATGTCTTGCAAAATGTAAAAATGGAAAGATCATTGGGGTGACAAGTAGATTTTATCCATTTCCAAATCCAGAAGAGAATGCAAATGCAAATCAAAATATATCAAGTTTCCCATGTAGTCAGAGGCACTGAGCAATAGAAGAGTTATTTTACTACAGTAAAATGTTCAGTATTCATATCTCATTCTCACTTTGAAATATTCTCTTCTGATCTACAAATTTTAAATCTTTCCTATAGACAGTGTGCAATAACAAAGCAGCTTATTCAACGCAGAAATTTACTGTTAATGTAGACAAGGGACGAAAAAAGCCTCACATGGCATTTAACTCACAGGAAAAAATGCTTTTAAACACAAAATCAGTTCTTAACCGTACAAAACAATTCAGGTTGCTTGAATAAACTCATAAGTTGTCACATAACTTCCTTAGCTGAACAGTGATTATGAAAGAGACTTTTCTTCCCAGTGTTCTGTTAATTTGTACTGTGCAACAGATATGGGGGAATCACCCATGTACAGCAGAATGAATGTCTTCTAGGTTATATACACTATAGATAGTGTCATTGCATTGGCATAAACTTTTAAACTTCATAATACATTCTTTTTTATGCTACAGTAGAAAAAATATCTCAGTGGGCGTAGCCTGTGCAGTGCTGTGATGTGTATTTACATAAGAATATCATTGCTTAGGGAAACCTGGGGAAAACTTCTAAGCAGTCCTAGTCTTTTGAAAGCTGTAGACTCAATAGCTCTTAAAATAAAGGTCACCATGAGTATATGAAAAAAAGACTAGGAAATTTGTTCTGCCATAAAGACTAAATGTGTCTTTGAACTTTCAGAATGTGGATGAAAATTCATTTTTATGGAAAAAACTTTGCTGTGACATGGCAACTACACAGTTCATTCTATTAATTATTCTCTGTAAAAAGTAGTAACATTCAGTAAAATTATTAAGTATGAAACATAAAGGAAATATCTTCCAATCCTGTTCCAATCTGGCTGCTTATTTCTGTCATGGATCTCGCTGCCAAAGTATTTTGAAAGGCCAGAGTATTAATGAGGTTAAACAGATCTGGGCAGCACCAGAGACTACACCCACCCCTACCTTTCTTTTTAGTATAGAAGTTACTGTGTTTAATTTTGTAGCCTGTGCTATACAGAAAGTTACAATGCGTCATCATCCCCCCAATGTCTTTTTGGTTCCTATGGGAATAAAATAAATAATGGAGCATTAATTTTTTGTGTGTGTGTATATTTTTTAATTCTAGGTTTGGTGCCCAATGTCACCTGAATTTTATAGAGAATACATAGCTATCAAAACAAAGAAACGGATACTGCTGTACACCATGAACCCAAATAAATTCAGAGCCTGCCAATTCCTGATTAAGTTCCACGAGCGACGGAATGATAAAATCATCGTATTTGCTGACAATGTGTTTGCCCTGAAGGAGTACGCAATCAGACTCGGGAAGTAAGTGTTCACAACCAGCCATGGCGCTGCTGTTTTCCTCCTTCCTGCAAACCTGCCTTGTAATCTCACAGCTTTCAGTTGTCTTTAGATATTTCTTGTAATACTTTAATTGATCTGCAGTCCTCCTGTATAAAAAGGAGCTCGGGAGGGTGTTTTTTTGGGTGGGTTTTACTGGCACCACAACACTATTTTGGTATAGAAGCAGTTAAAAAGAACCTTTGTTCAGCACTTGCCTTCAGGATTTCTGTGAAAGACTGTTAGTATTTCTCCATCCATTTTATTATTATTAAAAGCCAGTGGAAAAATGAGGGGCTTTTAAAAACTGTAACTAGAACTATTTCCGCAGTGGACGGTAGCTATTTTGAGACCTGGTGGATATTTTGAGACCCCGGGCCTTCCATTTCGGGTTCTCAGAAGGTCTTAACCTTGTCTGAAAACCTAAGGCAAACTTTTTGGGCATCTATGCTGTACCAGTGCATTGCCTAGAACTACTGTAATCATTTAATAAATGAAAGCATATTGCTCCCATGAGCTCCTCAGCTACCTTAAATGACTCTGAAATGAGTGTAGCTATGGCAGGTGGTACAAACGGAGTTTCATGAGGAATTTAGCATCAGTGTGTTTGTAGGATTAGGGGAGGGATCATCAGGAAGAGCGTTTGCCAGGATCAGGCATAGAGAATTGTGCAGAATGAGCGCAGAAGCTGGCCTCATCCTTTCTTTGACAAGCCCAAATCGCGCCTTGCTTGCTGCAAGCTGCGGGGCGTTTGGACTGCACGCAATTTCACGTCAAGGAATTTGAGCCGTGCTTCTTAGCAAAACCACAAACGAGCCCTATGCTGTGCAACACTCGTGATCAGTTTTGACTGTAGTTTAACAGCCACGTTGCGCTGGCGCGCTGTGACGTCAAGTAGTAAACAGAGCTAATGGTGCTGGACGAATTCCAGCACCCATGATCTATTTCATCTTTTTTTTTTTAATCTGTCTGGACAGAGATTAGCTGTAATGATGCCTCTGGAATGTCTCTAGCAGTGTTGAGTGCACCACAGAAAAAGCCTTTAGTGAAGGCGGTGTTGGGAGGGGGTGCTTGCTAAGTAGGAAGTTCTAGGTTATTCTGTTCTTAATAAAAAATGTGTTCGAACCCCTTCTTGGTGGGTTTAAGAAACAGAAGGCTCACAAATGCTTTAGTTTCAGTTTAAATCTTCCTTGGGGATTAAATCTGTCACAACTGAAATATTAAAAGAAATTCCAAATAAGGCTTAAATATACTACTGAATGCTACTAATTGAATAATAATGGTATTGTTTCAGAGTTGACTCATTTGCCACTTTCATTTTTAGCTGTGTTTTTTCTAAAAATCTGGTTAAATACACTAAACAGAATTAGATTAGAGGTGACTAGGATTGTTTGGTAAATGAAAAACTGCAATAAAGTTTGTAGTGAAGAAAGCAAGAGGACCCAGTGCACAGGAATCGGTTCAGTAAGAGTAGCAAACCTTAGTACTGTGACATGCATGTTTGTGCTCACCTGCTACCTACACATGTGCAATATGAAAAGTTAAATGAAACATTTGATCTTGGTTCCTTGTGTTAGAAATAATGTATGGAAGTGTGAACTAAATAGAAATTTTACTTGGAGAAGCTTGTTAACGAGCATTTGGAAAAGTAGCGCAACAGATGGAAAAGCAGTGGCTGTGCGCTCCTCTCAATTTTCATGTGGGCTTTGCCATTTCTAGCTGGTTTGCTGGGGTTTTGGTTTGGTTTGGTGGTTTTGTGTTTTGTTTTTGTTTTGTTTTAATCTGCTTAGATGGGAGGAAAACGGCCAGACTCTAGGGAGCATCTTGGAAAATTCTTAGTAGCCCAAGTTACCCATGAAGTCTGTGGATGACTGAGAGTTTAAATGTTCCGGGTGATTCATTGTCGAACATTAGAAACCTTGGGTGAAATGCCACTGTGAGCTGCTCGTAGCCATGGAACGTTTGGGACCTTGTTCTCATTTCAGTAGGTCCAGAAGGTATTAGGAGGGGCAAGAGTTCAGCTGCAAAAGCAAAAATCATTTTCCCAGAACATCCAGCAGCCCGTTTGTGACACTTACCGCACCATTGCTAGAGAAGCCTGGCTTTTCCAGTGTTTAAATAGGAAGCAAAGGTTGCAGCTGTCAATGTGCTAACTCAGTGGATTTGAGGGAAAAAAATCTCTTAACAGCTGCTTTCAGTCTTTTCATGTAGGCTTAGCAGATGTATTCGGTCTTTTGATCTACAGCTTCATGGGTGAACGTAATTGCAAAACATCTATAACTGTCAGAATTTCTGACGGACTGGTTTGCTGCAGAGGGTTCCACAAACAACTGGGTAGCTGCCATAAAGAGCCAAACAAGCTAAAAGGAAAATGCAAGCTGTACCAAAATGTTTTGGGTTTTTATCAATGCAAATATGTACTGTGCTCCCTGCCATGGTGAATTAGTACCTCTTAAGAAATGACTGAGAAATCTTGAAATAATTTAATTTGTGTATGTTCTTTTCAGACCCTATATATATGGTCCTACTGCACAGGGAGAGAGAATGCAAATTCTACAAAACTTCAAGCACAATCCAAAAATCAACACTATTTTCATTTCCAAGGTGAGGACATTCAGTGTGTCATTGTACCCATCTTCAGAGTGAACTTTATTTAAGAGCGAGCTATACATGTATGTTATGCATCTGACGTCTATATATGGCAGCTCACAAAGGTTTACTTTGTATTAAGACAGTCTTTATGATATATGGAGATAAGACGCTGCTCAGAGGCTGCTGCTGTGTTGCAGGTTGGTGACACGTCCTTCGACCTGCCGGAAGCCAACGTTCTGATTCAGATCTCATCCCATGGTGGGTCTCGAAGACAGGAGGCTCAAAGGCTGGGACGAGTGCTGAGAGCCAAAAAAGGTAAATGGTGGTTGTTGGGCTCTGGGCCTTGGGTCACGGTATCACGTTACTGCGGAGAAACTGGGTGTTCGTTATATTTCTTGATCCTGTCCTTGGACTATGTTTTATTCAAAGAGAAAACACCTATATACCAGTGAATGAAAATGAAGCCTGTTCTGGGTCAGTAAAGCTTTGTATTGGGAAAACTTCCAAAGGGCAAAAAAAGCTGAAGGAAAATGAACTTTTTGTTCTTTGTTGGTTTCTTTGCTTTTTAATGCCTTGATAATTTCCTCAACTTTAAGTAGTTTTACTCTAAACAGCAAGTCTCTAGAAAGCACGTTTTTGATACTGCAGATTACTTTCTTTTAAAAATAGGACTTGGTTTCCAATTAGTTTTGTTTTTGCAAAACATAACCAGGGAGCTTTTTGTTTAGAAAAATGATTCCTAAAACACTTTCCGATTGCACTTAACATCTGCGTACACTTTTTTTCTGTGCAGTTTGTGCTTGCTACAACTGAGGCTTCATTTGAAAATGCATAGAAGCCACATGTTATTAAGAAAGTATTAATGAAACCTTGGGTTTTAGAACAGATGTTTGGGTAATAGATCTTTGGGATTTTAAGTTTAAAAAAAATAAGCTATACGCAGCCTTGTATATCCTGGGCTTCAAACAGCCCTATGAATTCTTGGCTGAATATCTTTGTCTCACCTTTTTTTAATGTGAAAACACTGCAAACTCTGGTTTACATTGGCAAAACTTTTCCTTTGTCTTTTTATTGTTGCAATCCTTGCTCCTGACTTTTTACATCTTCTTCACATAATAGGCTTAAAACAGTTCTATCTTTCACCTTGCCTAGCATAATAAAGAAGGAGATTCTTCTCAGCGCACCAGTGTAATTGTGTTAGTCTGCATTGCTTTTCCTTTTTTTTTTTTCCTTTTCACCCATTCTCAAGTAACTACAAATGAGTAGAAATTTCCATGCTGTGTGCTTTGTCAGTCAGTTTATGTACGGTCTGGGTGCAACTAAACTTTGCAAATTGTTTTTGTGGAGAGACAACTTATTTAAACACCTGTTTTCAGTGTGCAGTCTTTTTTTGTTCTTGGTTGCAGTGTTCCAGGGGAACTAATCACTCAGTGTCTTTGTCTCCTAGGCACGGTTGCAGAGGAATACAATGCCTTTTTTTATTCTCTTGTGTCCCAAGACACTCAGGAAATGGCATATTCAACAAAGCGACAACGGTTTCTTGTGGATCAAGGTTATAGTTTCAAGGTAAATTGTCCCTTCTGTTCATAATACTTGTGGCCTAAGAATGTAACTTTGATATTCTTTCATGTTAGTATTAGGTCAAATACTTGAAAATTCTGTTTGTGGAATGTATTAATTAAGGTTTTGCTTGCAAGCAGGAACTGTTCTGGTGTTGTTTTATCATCTGTGTTACTGTGAGGGTAGATACAAGTAGCTTAGTACAGCTTTTAGGAAGGTAAGGATTCTAACTTCTAACCAAGCACTCGCCGGGGAGTGAAGCAGCACTTTCCTTGTGTGGTTGGGTTATATTCCTGCTCTTCAGTTGTCCATCCAAGCAGGGCTCCTGTTGTACGTGATCATACTGGTTACACATAAAGCATTGCTGGTGGGTGTTCGTGTTGCAGTGGCCAGCAGCAAGTCAGAAAACTTCCAAAGCATCACAAATTACAAATAATTTCCAAAGAACTCCAGTCTCACACCAGTATTTCACTATGGGGAGAAGATATTTTTCGTTGTGGCTAAAGACAACATACAACAGGCAGGATTCATCTGTCCTGCATTCATCCATATGACTCTGGGCATCATCAGGTTAGGGGTCTGAAGTGTCCAGCAACCCCTTCCAAAACAAATACCTTTCAGAGATCTTTGTCCACACAGTAATCTTGTGGACCATTTCCACAACACTGCCCAAAGCCTGCAGTGGTACAGAAAACCCGTCAGGTTGACCCAGTGGCTCTGTGTTAGACAGATGGAGGTGTTGAGACTGTGCTTACTTAGCCTTCACCAACAGTTTGACCTTCCTCTTGGAATTTTCTCTGCACAGAAGAAAGTATCACCAAAATCACTGGGTTGAATGTTAATTGATTAAGAAATGACAGAATTTACTGCAGGAAAAGACTGCAGAGTAGAAATCTTCTTACCTACAACATGCTCCTCAAAATACAGATCATTTTCAGTGTTGACAATGTAACAGTGCCATGACTTGAGAGTCAGAAGTCTCCTTTTTGTAAAGGACTTAATGCTTTCTAATTTCTCCAGACATACTTGAAAATTGATCACCCCTTGTACTTCACTCTATTATGTATCTCTGCGTGTCATCTTCTTCCAAATATAAAATCTCATTCTACCAAAGCTCCTCTATTTTATAGATTTTGTGGTGTATTTAATTTATTTTTCTTTTAATCCGTGGGCTGCCCCATCTGCTCATCTGTTTAGTTGTTGAAGGCAACAGAAGTCATGACAGCTCTTGCTTTTAGGTAGATAATTCCTTTACAAAACTTGAGTTTACTGCTCTGATTAGAAGCCTTCTCAGTAAGTAACATCGCAAAGAAGAATAATAACAGATACGGCTCCCATACCCGCTATCAGGGAACAAGCTCAAGCCGATGTTGTTGACAGACTCATGCAAGGACTGGGTGAGGCACAAGGGCAAGCGGCTCCTCTGGGTTGTGTTTGGGCCGGTTAGTTCAGAGCTTTTCCTCCTGAGGCACATGGGAAGTGTGGGACATCCCTGGCAGTAAAACCTCTCTGAACTGCAGCTGTGCTCAAGTTAATAATTGCTCTGTAATCACTGGCTTATTAAAGAGAGCTTCAAGGGGGTCCTTACACCCTGACATGTCAGAGTCTTTATAGTTAAAAACCTTGTTTTGCTTTCTAGTGAATGTATTTTGACAAAATTGTAGATCAGTACTAAGCTGCAGCTAATTGCAGCAAAGGCATCTATGTGGCTATAGCCAAGAAGATTAGAGAAATCCCTTTACTTATATTTGAATGCCTTGGACTTTAATAAAGAGGTTAAAATAGAGGGATTTTATTTTGCAAGGAAGACCAAGTCCTAGGAGCTTTGGTGTAGTACAGCAAAATAGCAGAGCAAGCGGCAGCTGAGATTCTGGAGTGATGTAGCTGACCACTACCAGAATGTTCTTTATTTGCAATTTAAGAATAAAAGATTAGAATGTCTATTTTCTTCTGTTTGCCAAACTTTTAAGTTTTAGTGATAGCTGCCAGCAAAGAAAAATAGGGCTGGAAGAAACTTCCAAGAAACCATCTATTGTTTCTTTATTCCAAGCCAGGATCAAAAGTGTAGGTCAATCTCTGCAGATGTTTGCCACCTTATTCTTCCAAATATGGAGACTCTACCTCATCTTTAGGTGATTATTTCAGTGCCGATGTCCCCTCCTTATGAATTTTTGTTCCTAAAAGACTAAAAATTCATTACAGTTTTCATTTTTTTTTTCCTTAAGACTTAACTTTTTTACCCATTTCTCAATTCTATGCCCTTCATGAAAGAGAACTGAAATAGTACTTATTTGTTAAATCACATATTTTGTCTTTGCTTCTTAAAAAGGAGCCTTGTCATCATAATTCACTGCTTGGAGTCTAATTATCTACTGCTTTTTTTTAAATAGTTATTTACTATATTGCATTTTTATTTAGAGGCTGAATGTAGGATATATTACATTTTAAACCAACAGCAGAAGAACTCACTATATAAAAGAGTTGGGGATAACTTTAAACTTGCCATCTGTTGAACAGCTTAGAAAGTCGATGATGTGTTGGGAATTCTTTCTGTTCTATGAATCACATTAGCACTGTTATGCAACCACAGCTAGAAACTGGCTAATGTCAATTTTAATTTTTTTCTTTTTCTTTAT
Organism: Nesoenas mayeri; assembly: GCF_963082525.1. Taxonomy (NCBI): domain Eukaryota; kingdom Metazoa; phylum Chordata; class Aves; order Columbiformes; family Columbidae; genus Nesoenas; species Nesoenas mayeri. Next base: position 29,121,607 of record NC_137545.1, read on the forward strand.
TTTTGAGATGATCATAGCGCATGTGCTTCTAAATAAACTCAAAAATAAGGGTAACTATAGTGTTCCTCTAGCCACATAGGTTGCTTCCCTGAGTGGATTCCTAGAGCAAGGACATGTCAGAAGCACGACCATTTTCCAGCTAGACATTGCCATTGACAGCAGCCCACAACTCTGATTATTCGTTCTAGTGTTTTACTACCTGATTTTCCAAAAAGCGTACTTTGTGTTTAATGTGGATTTATTTTATTTATATTGTTTTATCAGACTTGTGATCAGATCTAGCCCACTTTCCTGGGGCAATTAGTTTCTAATTGTATTGACTCAAGCTGACAAAGGTAGATGAGGAGGGGAAACGCAACATAATCAAGGGAAGTGGCTGAATTGGGTCAAAACTTCTTTGAGTTGGAAGCATAGTGGGAAAACTGAGGTTCTTATGTACAAACATGTTTAACAGAATGCATCTAACTGCAGGAAAAATACTTGTGCAATTTTCAAAATACCTCTACTTGAGAAAGCAAGCTGCCAGGTGTGAGGCTTTATAACAGAAGCTGAAGAGCTTTCCAGTTCTTCAGAAGAGGTTCTTCAGCAAATGGGGCTTATGGCACTGTATTGCCAGTAGATGGCATGTGCCCTGCATCCGTGGTTGTCAGATGAGCTACTAAGAATTTCAAAAAGAGCAAACGGAACAGCAAAGTTCTCTTGTGTCTAAGTACACAGACATGGAAGGAATCCTTTTGCTCTGCTCCTGATGCTTTGCTGCATGTTGCTGCACTGTTTCTCAACAACTGATCATACATCTCATTTTTTTAGGTTTTTTTTTCCCATGTTCCTCAATATTTATTGCCAGAATTCTGTGTCTGGAAAGCTACTGGATTGTTTTTGTTAAATATAAAGTACTGATTCTTAAACTAGGCAAATCTAGAGCCCACAGCATGAAATTAACTTTGCAGTAAGTTGAATATGCATCTGAGCTATGTGTGCTTTGGCCATGTTCTTGGTCAAGCTGGTACAGATAGTGTTTGGCTGACATTCTCTGTCCAGAGCTGCTTTTTTCTTTTCTTTTTCTAAAGGTTTGTATTTTGCATTTCCAACTATACTATAACAAGGGATGCGTATATATATGTACACAACTTTGCAACGTTTTATATGCATCTTTGCTATCTGTAGTATTAAACTGTTCAGACCATTAATAAAAGTGGAAGGCAGTTCCAACAGGACATGGAATTAGAAATACTTGTGTTGGTTTTGAATAGCTAACACTGAGCAGGAAGAGCCCTCACCTTGTTCTGTGCTGTTTCTTAGGTAATAACAAAGCTTGCAGGCATGGAAGAAGAAGAACTTTCATTTTCATCCAAAGAAGAACAGCAGCAGCTTCTCCAGAAAGTCCTGCAGGCATCTGACCTGGATGCTGAGGAGGAAGTAGTTGCTGGAGAGTATGGTTCAAAATCAGCTCAGGTAATGAAGAATGCTTTGAAAAGGATGACCACAAATGTGACAGAACTGGACTGTGCCATTTTAATTCTAAATGCGATGCCATCATTGATGCCTTGGTATCTTTGTGAAACATTGAAGAACAGATACATTTTTGTAAGCTGCATTAGCACTTAGCTATTTGAGTGATTCAGTTGTTTGACACTAGAAAGAAGTTAGACGTGGAATTCATGTCCTCCATCATACTTGTGGGAGATGATGACACATCTATTGTTACAGATTTTGAAGTCCATCTTCTAAGTCACAAGCAATGAAAATATTTTAAAACATTTTTATGATGCACGTATGTCACAGCACATGCTCCTTTGTGGTGGCACTGTGCTGCTTGAGTCGTGCCCAGAAGACAGAAGCATAAAGGCCTCTTCTGTTAATTTTCAAGAGAAATTCTATTATTGTACATTGCAGTTTGACATTTTCAGCAACAGATATGAGAAAAATAAATAGCCTGAAACATTTATTGATACGTGAGTTAAAATCAATCAACAATGTGGTCATTAATTTTTATGGTTAATTTTTAGCTAAATGGCACTGCACTGAAATGCATTAGGAATTCCCACTCTAAGGTATCTTTCCATATTAAACCTCACATGTTTGTGTACTTACAGTGAGTGGCTGGCAGCAACTTTCTTTGTAGAAATTCTAAAGAAAAAAAAGCAATTAGGAAGGCTGTTTGGCATTAAGATCACTAAATGCAGGGTGCTGCCCAGCAGCCAGCGGGCATCAGCAACTTAGACTTGGTCTGTCTGATCACACACTAAGCTCGTGCTTTTTCTCTCCTTACTCGCAGGTGTCACGTCGTACGGGCACAATGAGCTCCATGTCAGGAGCAGATGATATGGCTTACATGGAATACCACTCTGCACGGAGTAAAACATCTTCAAACAAACACATCCATCCGCTATTTAAACGCTTCCGGAAATGATGTCCCTCATCTGTGCATTTTGTTAAAACTGTGGATCCATGCACCTGTTTCCATAAATAAAAATATAGAGTTGATTTTCGGACACGTCCTTTCAAAGACTTTTTTTTATATGCATCTATATAGCCACGTATTTACTTAGTGATATATGTGCTCTCATGGGTGAATGCGAAAGGAAAAAAGGAACTAAATCATTAGACAAAGACATTATCCAGTAACTGGATCCTGTTCATACCTGTCTGGTTTTCAGGGTAATGAATAGATTTTATTTTTGTCAGCTGAAAGACCCTTTTTCAGAAGAATTCTGGAAATATTTTGTAAGTGAAGTTTGTACTGATGTTTGAAGTATTATTTATCTGATGATAGTGTCTCCTCAACAAAATATTGTTTTTTGAAATGCTTAAAAATCATTCATTGAGCTGAACAGATCCTAATAGGAGCACTTTACATAATACTTTTAAACTGGGAACTAATTTATACTTAATTTGTCTTTAAATTGTTTGGAAATATTTTGAAGTTCAAAGACAAGGAGAAAGGAGGGACTCTTTCTTCAAGGTCAAGTCAAGTATTACTAAACACAAAAAAATTCGGTGCTGCATTTCCCTCATTTTTCTTGCCACTGTTGAGAAGTTGCTGAAATAAAAGCTGTTACCCTTGTCATTTGTATTCTATTTATTAACCATGCAATAAAACCATCATAACTGCTAAACAGTGCAATGTCACTACAGAAGTTATTGCATCAACAAGCGTTTTGACCTGTGGTAAGGTGAGCTGGAAGCAGAGGTGTGAAGGGACGATTCCCGAGTCTGAGGCTTTTTTTTCTTTATGAAGACTGAAGCACATTTCTAGAAAATTTGAGGAAAAGTGGTGGTGGTTTGTGGTAGAAAAATGCTTTTAAAATAATATCTGCTTAATATTGTAACTTTTGTGCTTCTTGGTATTATGACATGGGATTTTTTTGCTGAGTGTTTGCTTAAGGAACAACCTATGAACTAATATTGATCTTGATCTTTTGATTCACAATAGGTTATTATAAATCTTTACCATACTGGAAGGAGTATGTATGGTAGAGGCATCCTGGTTATATGACAAATGTGCTTCAGCAAAATACTGTTTCTTACATAAATTGACAAAACAAGACTATAGAAATATTGGAAGCATAATTCAGAACACATGGTGCTTGCTCTCGGTCTCTATCAGAGTGAGGTCATTTTGAAAACGGAACTGATCTGGTTCAGTTTAAATTTGTTTAGTCTCTGAGACCTACCCTGTAACACACGGTTCTTCCTCTTCTGCAGAGTCTTCTTCCTCACAAACTGGTACCACTTCCGACAGTGCTCGAGTGGCTTACATGGAAGAGATAAATATGCAGTACTCTGGTGCCACTTGCCTCTCCCAGTGTTAAAGCATTATCAACTTCTAATAGTGGTTTGTACCAGCTCTTGTGGCAAAGTTAGTGAAAAAAAGGTCATTTAATATAATGGGAGAGGTCTGTGATACCGGGATAGCTGAGCAAGTCAGGAAGCGTCCCTCTGTATAATTCTTTCTAACATACTTTAATAATTGCTTTGGAATTGTTCTCCACTCTTCATAAACTTGTTAAAAAATAACCTACTAAATGTGGAAATTACATAGTAGTAATACTAATTGTTGTAATTGTTGCACTGGTAGTAGATGGATTTAGGACAGTGCTCTAGTTCTCATGTAGTAAATCTTGGCTATGATGACTAATGATCTTATCTGTTAAGTAATGTGTCTCTGGAATGTAGTACTTTCAGCGTCAAGTAAAGCATAATAATTTATGAGGCAAGAATAGCTCTGCTTCAGTAATAGTATGTTGGTATTCAGACTTTAGATTTAATTACTCTGATATGATTACTGCAGTAATTACTGCCTGCTACTACTGCAGACTGTAGCTGTGAGTGGCAGACGGGTATGCATTTACTCACTACAAAACGGTTGCTGCTGCGCATGGTGTAGCACCTGCACTGCAATACGGTCGGTCAGTTCTGCTTTCCAGGCAGAACTGCTGCTTCAGCCACCGAGAAACGCTCCTGGTGCCTGGGGCTGTTGTGCTGCCCCTCGCTGCTCCCGCAGTGCTGCAGGTAGGACTCCTCATCCAGCCATCGCAACAGGCTGCTCCACAATCGGTCTGTAATCCCAGCCATCTAGGAAAATAAGTTGCCTTGTTGAGCCACACAGCTCAGCACTGGGTTTTGTCAGGAGGGTGTCTTCATTTGGAGCAGTACTGTAGACAGCAACTGTAACGTTCCACCGTGAGCAGACGGTGCATGGTGGGTTCTCACTGCCTTGCAGCCTGAATCCAGGGAACCTGGGCCCTGGCTCTCCTGGAGCACAGTCAGGTCCTCACATGCTTTATCAGATGCTCCTGTTGGCCAGTCCTCTGTACAAATGAATAGTGAGATCTCTGCTAAATAGACCATGTAAGCAACGTGGCTGAGAGCTCCAGGTTTGCCTTGAAAAAGTTGCACAAGAGGCAAATCTTGCTTTCTGCCATTGCATTGCTGCACACACATCTTCACCTTTCTGAGACGCTGCCTTCCTCCTGTGGGACCATCGTTGTGCAGCACCGCGGCATTCCCGCGGCAGCAGCAAGGTGCCATACGGGTCATGGGTTCACATGATTCGCAAATGAACAGTGATCATTGCATGATTACCCAGACAGGACTTGTTTGCTGTCGGACTCTCACTTAAACTGGGGGCACAATCACATAGACTGGTGTGCAGAACTGTGTTTCACCCCATGAGTGATGGCAGAGGCAGGTGAACTTTGGGGTAGCTACGTTATTTCTGGGAAGTCTGTGGACAAAGGAGTTGTGATTTTCTTGGATGTAATTCAGGTTTCCTTGCTGAAATAAAAGCTTTTACTCTGCTCCCTGGCCACCTTGTAGTTAGGCTGAATTCTATAATGAGGAAACGTAAGCTTCTTTAGGAATTGCAATTTTTTAATAGCTCTTTTCTTTGTTTTTGTTTCCAATAGGCTGCAATACTGAAACATATTTCTGTGCTCTTCATCCTCATGGCAAAACAGCAAGTGGCTGTTCACAAAAGGATTAGTTCTCTGGTTCCTTATGCCCTCCTGATGGGCATAGTTTTTAGTAGTGCCTTCCTTTTTTTTCTAATGTGTTTAAAAACTTGGGACTTCAATGCTGGTAAGTCTCAGGATAACTTGATGTGGTACTCAATAAGAAGCATGGGATAAGGATCTAAACCTGCTACAAAAGCTCTGCCAGTAGAGCTGAATTTTTTATTTGTTGCAGTTGATTCATGTTTTTTTTTGTTAAGGACTAAACAGTAAATCATGCACAGTGCTATCAACACCTGGGATTGGCTAGTTTGCTCTGATTTGAAATATTTTTTGGTACAATATTCAAATAAGATTTTAATTGTTGTCACAGGATAAAGCTCCTCCAGTAGTACATTAACTCTTAAGTTCTGTTCTCACCTCATTGCCTGTTAAGTTCAAATTTGTCCCCTTTTCAGGGAAAAGCCGTGGGAATTTAGAAAACATTTAAAATTCCGAAGTAGTAAATTCACAACTTGAAAAAGGCAAAAATCATTACTAGCTGTATGGCCTTTTCAGTGAAGACATGTTTCAAACTACACTGAAAATTTTTGCTTACATTTCTGACATTTCAACTCTGGTTTTCAGCTTTTCTTCCTTGCAAATGTTCTGAAGAGCCTATTTGTATGGTCTCAGCTGAAGGTGTTAACTGAGCAAAGTTAAATGCCTCTGATCAGTCTCTTTCACTTCCATATTTGTAGATGCATTAGGTATTTAAACAGTTATGTAAAGCATACAGTACAATATTCATTATGTTGTGGATCATAAAATCATGTTGAAATAATGATGAGACAGATATAACTAGGACTGTATAAAAGTTAGAACAGTTCTAAGAATACAGAATTCCTGGTAAAATGATAATGTAACCATTGACTCTGAATACTGATGTTATTAGGGCACAAAGAAAGCTTCAGCTGAACTTTGTCAGAGTTCATGCAAAGAGGAGGGCATGTTTAAATTGGATTTAGAAATAACTAAGTGAAGGTAACAAAGTACAATTAATGTGACCCCACTAGGGTCTCCAGATTGAAAGAAGAGTATGACTGTGGATTTGGAGATAAATTACCATTCAAAAAAACTCCATAATATCAATTATTAATAGTTATGTTTGGTTTTATACTGTGATCCCGTTACATATAAAAAGATAACTAAAATTGAAGCACTTTTATGAAGAGGCATGTGCTCCAACTTGTTTGAAACAACAAAAGTCCAAACGGACTAGTTACATAAAACAATTTTTTCAAACTCAGCAGACTGACAGGTTGGGACAAACATCATTGTTTGAAGAACCGTGAGCATGTTTTTGTGTCACTGTTAAGACATCTGATAAATATTCATGCTGGCAGATTGTAGGAGAAAAGATTCATCTTCCAAGTCACACAAATGTGTTTTGGTTGGCTGGTGCTGATGGTGTAACTTCTCCCTTCTTCACAGTTTAGTGGGTTTGTGGGGGTTGGAATGAGGTTTTGTATCGTGGCTGCTACAATCACCATTATTCCTGGGATTTCTATGCTGATACTACTGGTCTTCTGTTACTTGAAACAAGTTTGTGATGGTAACTGGGAGGAAAATGGGATCAGGCAACACCGATCCCTCCACCAGTCTCGGTTACACCTTTAACCTTTCACTGTGTAAAACTCTCTGCTGCTCTTTCAAATGTTTGTTGGTGTCTTTCCATCACTCTTCCATTCTCTTTTTCAGGTCTAGGAAACTGTTATTCAGCTTAATCTATCTTGTGTAGCATAAATGTTGGGTTTTACTCAAAGTCAGTAAAGCAGCAAACTTAGTGGCACATACATTCATTAGTAACTCTAATTTGAAAGTCAAACAGAACCACATAATTACGATCTGGCACAGCAAAGAGAAACAAATAGCTTAATTACACATTCCGTGTTGTGGTAGCCCACAGGTATTCATTCACATTCATAAATATTCCCTTCCTGTATTTGGCTGTTTAACCATCATACAATTTGGCTGCTCTTATTGGGAGTATTCTTTTTCTGTAGTTTACGTAGAAAAACAAACTTGTATCAGCACTGATGTGTTACTATATTTTTTCAATAATTATTGTATAGTAGTGCTGTAATAGCATATTTGAAGCCTTCATCTGTTAGTGGCTCTGCACTTCTATTCCATCTAACAAACCTCCTAGAAATACCTATTATTTATAAATATTTTTAAATATTAAAACAAGATTACTTGATAACTTATTTTGTGATCCTTCTGTAATCCGTTATTCACTTTTGATAAACTACAGTATGCCAGCCTTTTAGGCCCACTGGTCCTCAGACCTACTACTGGTCCATCACCCGCACTACATAAAAATTACATTTCTGTGGAGCCAATCCACTAAAAATCTCATTTTGTACAAGGAGCTCTCTATATAGATGTGCAGAACAGCATCCTTATTCCCTTTTAAATCCTCCTTATGTTGCACTCAAGAAATTTGGCAACTTTCATCATTAACGCATTGCTACTTCGTGCTTTATTCTCTCTTTCAGACCATTTTAATGCAAACTAGCAAAACAATAATCTAACAATAAGTAAACTGCCTAGAAGACTGAGCAAAAGTGGGTTATACAACAGTTCCTGTGCTGGGACTCCTGCCACCTCCAGAAATTCCTCAGAGGAAAAACAGGTACTATTCTCATTAAGTACTTACAAGGCAAAACTTCTGAAACTCTTCTCAAGTAGCTTGGCTAGAAATGCTCTCTCCTACAATGATTTTCTTGGAAAAGAAGTAATGGTGGGGAAAAAAGTGAATGCCCAAATAGGGAATGAACTGCAAAAATGTACAACCACAGAAAGCTACTGCCACTTGCAAAACTGTAGCCTTTACCACGTAACGTGTCTGAGTTAATCTCACCAGCATATTAATAGAAGCAGATGTTTTACGCTATCTTAATGGTGTATGACTTTAAAATAATTTTTAAAAACCTACCATAGTAATAGCTGCAAGCAGCAGATTTTAGGAAGGGTGCATATATTCCTTCCATCAGTCTAGAAATTACAATATGAATATAATTTTCAAAGCTGGAGAACTGCATAATTTGGGGGAAAAAAAATTATTAGTACTGAGATTAAGGTGGTTTTTTTAAATGCTGATATTCCATTTAGTAGGTATAGCTAGGGGATTATATTGGCGTTCATTACAAAGTTAATTCATATTCTTTCTATTCTATTTGTGGATTTACAATCTAGGGACACTTGTTCAAAAGCTTTAAAATTTTGTGGTTATTGTTCTTAGAATATTGCAAATGTAATTTAGTGTGGATAATTTAGATAGCCTGGATTGTTCTTTGCATGTTCTATGACTTCTGTCCATCTTTCCTGTCAAATAAATAAAGGTTCTGTTTTTAAATCCATTTGCAGACATCTCATAGTGTATCTGCTTGCTCTGGAAGATATTCCTTGTTGTTCTTGTCCTTGAGACAAGGAATTAGCCTTTCATTTACTTATGATGATAAACTTGTTCTTAATTTCACACTTACCAGCTGTTTTTAATATTTTTCCCTGTATTTATTTTCTGAATAACTGTGTCTCTCAAAGCTTCTTTAGATTAACATTAAATAAATAATGTAGCTACACCACGTAGAAATGTAGGAGGAAAAGGGAAACTCCAGAGGTAACCCATACCATGATATACCCAGATGTGCCTGACAGATGTTTCTCAAACCTCTTCTTACAAAGTTCAGTGACATCAAATACATGTGTTCCGAGACACCTTGGCTATCTGAAATATCTGAGATATCCCAAAAATATCTGCGATAGCAAGGCTCCTTGAAAATCTAACCGAGAAATCTGTAGCTGCAAACTCAGTCCATTATCTTCTGTCTTCTCTCTCTGACATGCATATTTTTTTTAACCAAATATGTACACACCTGTAGGCTGTTGTCATGCTCCTGGTAGTCATCTTTCCCTGAAGAAATAATTCTCTCGATCTCCTCCTTATGTAATTTGTTAAAAACATCTAATTTTTTTCTGTTGCTGTTCACTTGACTTTCAAGTATGATGAAGCCTATTTTTAAGACACTATTTTACCTTAAACCAGTATGTACTTCACAGATTTTAAGACTGTTTACCATCTGCTGCTTATTCCTGTAATATTTACTGCTGTATCTACAAAGACTGATGCACGTGTCTAACTTCAGAGGCAGACATTTCAGTGGAGTTATTTGTGGTAAAATTAAGCACGTACACAAATCTTAATTGGACTGCAGCCTCAAAAATATAAATGTAGAAAAATAAATAGAAGGAAAACAAAGGCAAATAACTTTGAAGCTCACCAGACTTGCTTTTCCAGCAGCTTCTTCATAACTAAGTTCTAGAATGTGGATCTTCCTTGAGACTTTCCTCTGTCCTCTAGTTTTGCCTGAGCTTCTGATTCAGTTAAAACCATGGCCATCTCCTCCGCATAATTTCTGAAATTAATCAACGTTTTACATGTTATTACTAACACCTTCAGAATTGTATAGAAATAGGTATGAAGATAGCACAAACACTTCTGAAATTGTGCAAACCAAATGGATACACAGGTTGGATGGAGCTCAAGTTTTCTGTGTGTGATTACAGATCCATGCAGCCAAATTGAGGAAAATCTGCAGTTATAGGGCACTGGTTATTTTCTACAAAAATTGACCCCAGCTGCTTATGGAGTCTATCCCATCCAAAAGATAAACCATTCTGTAATACAAACAATATTGGTGGATGTTGTGATTTACAGGAACTGTTTGTAAGGTTACTGTGCAAAACCGTTGCAATTCGTATGTGGATGCACAAACGTTTCCATATATGTTACAGGATGCTGAATGGCACTAGGAGTTCTGGCAGAAAATACAGCATTTTCTGACATATAGAAATGAATTAATGCCACAGAAAAAAAATGGCCTTAAACCCACGTTTTTAATGAAGGAGAAAGATGGGATAATCCTTATGTGAGATTTTTGCCAAGCCAATGGGGAAGGAGGGGAAAAGTAAACTTTGGCTGCATGTAGGCATGGGTAAATTTATCTGATTTGAATTACACAAAATAATAGGTTCGTTCTATTCAAGTCTCATCCCAGACCCACCCCCCTTTTCCAGCCCTAGGGGAGGGAGTGTTAAATAATGGTCTGTGTAAACTGATGCTCGTGCAGTAAGAGTTTGGAGAAGTGCTGCTTGTACAAGTTAAAGCAGGCAGCGAAGGCAAGGGCAACCAAATAAAAAGCAGCTGCGGGAGCAAAGTGGACCTTTCCGAAATTAAGACAATGTCTTTCTTCACGAGAGTTTTGACAATGAAATGCAAGCGGGCGCTGGAATCTGAGAGGACTTACTTTTACCATGCAGTTTTTGCCAGCAGGTTTCACCAGCTGCCCAAACTCGCCGGCAGCCGGGCGCTGGAGCTGCAGAACGACTCGGCGGCAGCGGCGGCGAACAAAGGCGAGGAGCCGGGGGCAGAGCCGGGGCTGCGCACCCCGCGCCGGCGGAGCAGGGTGAAGAGCCTGCACGAAATGCCCGGACCCAACACCCTCTACAACCTCTACGAGTTCTTCTGGAAGGACGGCTTCGGCCGCATCCATGAAATCCAGGTACAGCTTACTCGGCTTTGTAACCCTGTGCTCACGCCGGGGTTACCCAGCGCTTTCCTTTCCGCCCTTCGCACACGCCGCTCAGTCACCGGGTGAGCCGGGATTCGGAGGGTCCCCGCCACTCAGTCTCCCTCTCCTGTAGCACTTGGAGGTTTTGGCATTTTTGTTTCGGCGAGGAGCCCAGGAGGTGGTGGTTTGCGAGCCGTGCCGACCCCCTGCTCCCGCCTTGCCATCCTCCGTGCGGTGCCTGCCCCGCCGGCACCCCCGGGCTCCAGCGCGCCCCCTTTTCATGTGTATGCGTATTTTTGACTTTTAGATAGGTGCCTTGGACTGGAAAAAAAAAATCTAATCTCTTTTGAACTGGTTTGTTTCACAAACTGATCTTTCGGCGGGCAGAGGTGGGAAATGCGGGATACCCCGCGGTGAGGCCGTGCCAGCCCCGGGGCTGTTCGCCCCTGGGCCGCCCCCGCCGTAGGGGCTCCCGCCGCTTTCCTCCCTTCAGCTCAGCCCGGGGCTGCTCCGCTGTGGCCAGAGACCATTTTGTGCCTGCAGCCCTCACTCCTACCCTGGCCTCCCCTTACATAAATATACTTCGCATATATAGGTCCCCTGAGGGGGCTGTAGATGCGCCTGGCCCCGCTGCCGTCAGCGCCGGCCGGCCCCCGCCGCCACGGCTGGGCTGTCCGCACGAGCCCTCCCCTCAGCGGGAGGCGGGCGGTTTGAAACCTTCCCGGGGGAGGGAGCGGGGGGAGCGGCGGCGGCTGGCGCTGCTCGGCGCTGCCCGCCCGAGGCTGCCGGCCCTGCCGCCCCCTCCCCTGGCGGCCCCATTGGCTCTCCAGGGCGGCGAGGGGGAGGGGAGGCGGGAAGCGGGGCCCGATGGCGGCGTGAGGGGAGGGAGAGCGGCTCCTGTCACCCGGTGTGTGGCAGCTCAGGGGTACGCGGTGGGGCGGGAGTCGGTAAAATAAATCTGACTCCGGTGGGGGTTTGAAACTGGCCTCTGTGGTTTGGGCTCCCCCCGTGCTGTGGTGGGTCCGTCCCGCGGCTCAGCCCCCGGCGGAGGGGACAGCGGCTGGTCCGGGCTTGGGGCGGCAGGAGCGGGGAAAGAGCCCCCGTCTTCTGACCCGCGCTCCTTGCGTGCTGCCATGGGCAGTTGTGTTGCCGTAAGGCTGTTTCTATCCGAAGATGATTTTTTTTTGTTTGCTTGGCCAAACATGTGGGTCTCATTCCTAAAAAGTCACCGTGCATGTCCAGGGGCCCTTTCCGCATGTAGCCAGAGTGATTCTGAAGTGAGCGCTTGTGTTTGGGAGTAAAGCAGCTGTTGTCACCGCTCCTCAGTTGTGGGTCCTGTGCATCCGTAGCACTTACCACTGGCAGTACAGATCTCTTTGGGAATGCCTCAAATGTGGCATTTATTACTTTGCTTTCTGTAGTGGCCCTTTTGAGACCGTTTGGACAGGATTCGCAGACAACCCTAAGAGGTTCACTGCCTGAAAAATCACCAAAATAAACAAAAGGTTAGAAAAGGGAAACCCATGAGAACAGGACAAAACTTTAAATGGTTAGAGGATCAAAACTTGAAAGTTGGGATTTACAAAGGGCCTAAAAACACCGGAAAGAGGCAGGAAACAGAAAATCAAAATAAACCTAAATAAAACATGCAGCTTGCTTGGTTTTGTCAGATTTTGTTGTATTTAGATTTCTAGAAAGAAATGTTCGGCTCCTCAGCATGTGCTGTGTTTGATGGCAGCCAAACTAGATTGCTAATGATGAATTGCTCAACTTAATTGCTTGTTAACAAGATACATGCAGATGAAATGTCATGATAGCTAAAGCTGTTTATTACATTGTATTTCTTCCTTTCTCTACCTTTATGGTAGTGCACAGGATTTGACTCACCGTAGTTTCATAACACTAAAAGAATGCTACCATTGAATTCAGGTTCTTTCGCTGCCAAAACAGTGAAGATTGTTCAAAGTTTTGAAAGGAATATAAAAAAACCTAAATAATATATGCTTTTCACTACCATTAGCTGATATGGATATTTTCTTCTTTAACGAATATAATTCCTAGAAAGGAAAGTAGGAGGAAGGATAAGCAAAACTTGTAATATGATACTAGTTTTTATTCTGGTTTGAGTCTCAAAAATCACTTCACAGATCATGGATGCCCTGCTTGCATACACGCTGAATGCATATAGGCATTAACCGGATTAATAACAGTCTGTTAAATTTAACAATACAGTGAACATCAGGAATGAATTAATCTAAAACCCTTTGGTAACAGGCACAGCTACTTAAACGATGTCCTTCGGCGCACACAAATATTCGTACGCTATATGCAGAAGGGGTGGGGAAGCTGAGCACTTTTTCACAAAGGAGGTTCTGTTCTCAGTAACATGATTCCGGTTAGTCCTGGCCAAAGCAGTAATGCCTACAGCAATTATGACAAAGAGAAAGTATTTTTAATTTGATGGGCTTGGCTCTCTTGTGTCTCACCAATGCTATGCAAGTATAAAGAAAAGAAAGGTGAGGGGAAAGGTTTTGGATGCTGGCAGATTGAGTTTATGATGTGTGAAAAAATGTCTGGTGTGAGAATGGTATGTGAGACATGAAAGTGCAATATTTTTAAGGTTTGGAGAAAGGGGAAGAAAATCTATGTTGTGATAGAAAATATAGAAAAGAAATTCTGGGCATTTCTTTAAACATGAGTTTGGCACACTGAACACCATCATTCTGTTCCAAGCGAGAGATGTCCCCATATCTTGTCCTTGTCTAGTTCTGGTTTAAAACTAGAATTTCATTTCATTTCATGGCTTGACACTTCCTTTATTGGAGTGTATCCTCCCATGTAAACCTCAGGATCAGTGGAAAAAAGTAAGCTGATACATAAATAGCAAAATTTGTTGAAGTTGTTTTCCTGTGACTGGTGACCTGCATCCGTCACTCCACCACTTTCTCCTTTCAGCACTTTGTCTCCCAACTTATGTATTCCTTTGAAGACTCATGCTCTCAATTCTCTCCAAGTTCAGTTTCAATGTCTCTAAAATAACCTCTGGAGCAAGAGGTACTTTGGGTTTAGGGAGTGCTTGGTCATACATGGGTCTGCATGTGGTGTTTGGTTAGCAGCAGACCAAGCAGAAATGACTGCAGTTGAGTTCCTACTGTAGCATTTCCCTCATCAGGTTGACTAATACATGTGTCTCATTTGAATCCAGTGCTGATTCTTGAAAATGTTAAGAACATAGTTGTAGGAGACATTCAACTGTCTGTTAAACTTGACTGAAATTTACCATTGTGTTCCAAAAGTAGTTAAGAGGAGCCTGACAGAGGCCACAATTGCACAACTCTTGTTTTATTTGGAAACCAGGCAAAAAGAGTTAATTTTTTTATAAGCACTTGGTGCCATATGCTGAAGAGCGATTCATGTGTCTTAAACATGCTGTTGGCAATTAAACAATTAATCATATAACCAAGACTGATTTAAAAAATCTTTCTCATGAGTAGGTTGTAGGTCACCACTAGACTTTCACTAGTGTAACTGTATCAAACATCTTTGATTTATAATCAGCGTAAGTCTGCACTCAGATGTCTTTAGGTGCAGGTAATGTGCCAAAGTTAAACTTTGGTCAGCTTAACTTGTTTTGCTATTTTAACCTGAAATAAAGGCTTTAAAAATTAAAGATTTCTTAAATCTGAAGTCCTAGTGATGTATCTTTAACAACTCCTTTGCAGGCTTTTTTCTTCCCTAAAATTATGATGTACCTCTACTCTAAGTTAATTCCCTGTGAACTGGCTCTTTAATTTCAGAATGAGATTTGTTTGAAATAATCAGTAAGATCTCATGGGACAGTGATAGCGCAATCTTACTGGAAATCTTTTGGGTTTCTTTTTATACATAATTCAGTATTTTCCAGTCCTCGATCACCTGTTCCTTGCCTCCAGCTTGAATCACACAACTTGTGGATCAGCCACTAAATAAAGGTCACTGCAGGAATAAGACCCCAGATTTTCCTTCCTTTTGCAGAATTAGCATATACTTTTCTAAAGTTCTCTGCTGATGAAGCTGTCCCAAAATGCTTTTTTTCCACTAGGTGCTGTGCTGTCATCTTCCTCGATTAGATGTGAGAAACTTACAAGTAGATTTTTGTAAAGAATAAAATGGTAAAGTCTTTATTTACGAAAGACATTAAAAATAAATTATATATTTGCGTGATACTGTTAATTTCACCCTATTAATCTCCATGTTTTTAATTTTTCCAGATATTCTTTCTAACCTCTTTGATCTGAAAAGATGTGTTTTTAAGTGCCCCAGGTCCTTTCATCTTCTGAGTATTTGGTTTCATTCACACTTTGTGCCTTAGAGCTTTGGATCTTTTCAGTCAGAGGTCCTGAACAGTGTGACCTCTCTGTTTTCCTTGGGAATATTTCACAGTAATGCTTAGATGCTTTCTCCTGACACTTCAAGCCATCCTTGACTGAAAGGCCGGGGATCAAGATTGATGTACTTTATGACAAATTGATGGTTTCCTTTTGTGTTATTTTTCCTTAGTAATGCTTTACTTCTGTTTCTCTTTGTTGGTGATGTTGTAGCAAAAACACACTCGGGAATATGGAAAGATCTTCAAGTCTCACTTTGGTCCCCAGTTTGTTGTGTCCATTGCAGATCGAGATATGGTTGCTCAGGTCCTCCGGGCAGAAGGTAGAGCACCACAAAGAGCTAACATGGAATCCTGGCAGGAATACAGAGACTTACGAGGGAGAGCCACGGGACTTATTTCTGCGTAAGTGTTGTTATTTCTTAATTTTCTAAGTTTTCTTGTAAAAGCTTAGTGATTTTTCTGAAGGACTGTACAGGGAATTCAGGCTTTCCTGTGTGGGAAAATTTGTGTATCTAGTCAGGGAAGAGGGTAGGAATTTATGATGAATTGTCTGTTCTGCTGTAAATTTTCAAAGCGATGGTAATGATGCGTAGTTTGAATGTGGAGTGAGCTACCTCGCATAAAAACATTCTCAAGGAATGTGTGTCAGTTAGACTTGTCTGAGCTGACTCACTGATCTGGAAGTAGTATTGCAGAACAGGGCTTACTAACTTTGGCACAGCAAGGTGCAAATGTGATTTTATTGCTTCAGATCTGGACTGTTGCATCCAGTTGCCAGTGTGCTGTGTGCGTTGGCTCAGGTTGACTCTAGATTTGTTGTTCACCAAAGTGTCCCTCCCCCTAAGTAGATGAATGCAGAAAAGTCACTGTATGGTAAATTCACTCTGTAGTGCATCCCTGTGCAGGTATTTTTGTACGTGTCTGATTCTAAATTAGATACCTGTCTTTAAAGCTTCCATAAACTTGCAGTGCATGCAAGGGTGGTTAATTGTGACTGGGAACTACTCACAGTCCTCACTGACACAGAATGTTTATTTAGAGGGAAGCTATTTCCTGAGTTATGAACAGTCTATTTCTTTCATGGTGGCAAAAGGTGTTTTGTATTGCACTGCAGACTCAAATCTTCAGCTGCATTTCAGAGTCAAACTATAGGTTCCTTGAGATCTTGTGCAATGAGATCGTAAATCAAAAAACAGTCAGAAAATATCTGCTAAAGAGATTTAATTCTTTTGCTGGCCAATAACTTTCTGTAGTTTGCAGCAACATTCCTCAAGGTGAAAGAATTTAGTGGGAAATAGTTATATAGCAATTTAAAATAAACTTGTAACAGCAATTGCCTGTCTTCATAAGGAGTTGAAAGATATCCCAGCAACTACTGTTCCCAAATACTCCACTCATATGAAGCATGCAGGTGCTACAATTCAGATTTTTAGTTTTCAGCACAAGATTTCAATACATAGCTCAGCTAAAGGATAATCTAGCTGTAAATTGTTTCTCTATAGCCAGGTCTGCTATCCTGTTCCTTTTGAGGTTTAGAATTACGGTAACTGAAAGTGATGCCATTTCTAGTACTGGCTCAAATTGTTGATCTGTCAGTTCTGGATGTGATACTTTTGGTGTAAGTACCAATCCTAGGTAAAAGCAATTTTGCAGACTGTCCATTCAGATGTTTATTTAAAGTAATTTTAATCAGAAAAATTTGCAATATTTTTGTGTTAGCTACTACTAAAATACTAGTACAGAGACACTTGGCAAATTCAGAACACTGAGTGGACGAGTTCAGTCACTCAGACCAGAGACTGACTTACAGATGTACATCAGAATTGCGACACTGAAATTTAATGAGGATGTACAATAAATACAGTTTAAAATGTAAGAGCATAATACCAAATATACATTATCATCATTTTCATTTCACCACTTGTTTTTATTTGACATGAAAAATCATAAACAGTTTCATTGTGGAACCCTTACCCAGCTAATGATTGTTAAGGAGAATTGTGTATAGATGTTATTAATAATTTCTTCTAGGGAGGGGGAACAATGGCTAAAAATGAGAAGTGTACTGAGGCAAAAAATTCTTAAACCCAAAGATGTGGCTATTTACTCTGATGGAGTCAATGAAGTTATCACAGACTTAATTAAAAGAATCCACACCCTCAGAACTCAAGAAGATGATGGGGAAACAGTGACCAATGTTAACAACCTTTTCTTCAAGTATTCAATGGAAGGTAAGCACAGTTGTATAACATCTGTAAAGAAAATGGATGTATAGCAGGGTGCTTGTGGTTGGGCATTTCTGTCAAATGACTGGTGCCCCATTGTGATGAATCTGAAAGGGGAAGCTTGATATTCTGCATTCGGGTGTCTTCCTACCTAGTGCAGTAGATATCAGTAGAATTCCATGATAGAGTCCAAAGAGATGGTACCTTGCAGTAAAGGGCAGTTTCTGCGGAAATGCTGGTGTATGGGTAAAATGTACAACCAAGGCCCTGAGCAGCTTCAGTACTCCATATTTCTGTATTAATTTCTCAAGAATTAGGGTGTTGACCTTCTAAGAGTGTGACTTCTAAAACATGTTAATTTAACAACATACTGGCCAAATTCCAGGTGGAGAATCACTGTGTAATGGACCTAAATTGTGTTCATAGCTTAATGTGGGAAAAGACGCTGCTTTCACCTCCCTGCACATGGCAAGCGTGGGATTGTTACACTTGCCTTAAATCCATCTGCCACTGGCTGCCATTAATAAGGGGACGCTGAATGGAACTCCAGCAGAGCTAGCACGGCGTTTCCTGTCTTTTTATAGACAGTGATTCATATTTCATGAATTCCTTGAACTGGCTGCATACAACCTGATCTTGTTAAAAGCATTGGTACTCTTTGCTGACAGGCAGCTGAATCATTTGAGATTTGGAAGAACTTCCAAAATGCTCACCTATGAAGATACCATGTCAAATGGCTGTCTGGCTGTTTGGTAAACTAACCTGAGTCTGTTCTACATTAATAACATCTAAAAATAGCATTCACCTAAGAGTTACCAATTTTATGGAATTTTAAACTCTGAGCTTACAGATTCACTTTAACTGATAGGTTAGTTTAAATTCTTCACATTCTTGTAGCTTTTTGTTTTTAACTTGTGCCTGGCACACACTTATTTCCTTTATGAATTGCGATTTTAATTAACTTACACTGTCAACTCTTCAGGGAACCGAAGTGTAAGATTTTTTTGAAAAGACCACGTAAAGAGCAAAAGAATGCAATAAGAACTAGCAGTTGCTGAAAGAGGCACAAGAGAAATAAAAGGCACAGAAAAACATCTCCCCAGGGAGGAAAATTAGGGAAGGAAGAATGAGATGAAAATAGCTAGATTTTTAAATTATTTTTGTCAAAAAAGAAGAAAAATGAAGCAAAGAACAGAGAAAAAGAAAAATTTCTTAAAATGTATATATATATATACACACACACTTGAGAATTTATGGAGATCACGGTTAAATGTCATATCTATGAACCTGTTTTTAATAGGCAAAACAGAGAAAAAAGAGACTAGAGTGCTATTAGACCAGTTACTCTAATTATCTAGTTAATGTTTTTTTCTAATATTTCTAATAATATTCTAATCTGATTCTATGATTCCTGGAAAGATGTGGACAATCTATTAACTAATGATTTAAAAGCACAACGTTTATTTAAAATAATTTCATTTGATGCAAATGCCTTTGAGAAATTACCTGAATGCCTTTTAAAATTACCTGATAACCCCACTGTATTTTAGAAAAATCATTAAATAAGATTATTTTGATAATAGAAATGCTTTTTCTAGCATACTGTGTGATATTTTGATAAATAAACTGGGTAATATGATCTAGATTTTGCAAGCTGGGAGGAAAAATTGCTAGAAAGCTGCATTCAGAATAAATAAAAATGGTTTGCTGTCAAGCAGAGAACGTCTGGCTCACTCCAGTAGGGCAGTTTCTGGCTGAGTTCTGTCTAATATTTAATGATTTGTGTATGTTTGTAAAAACTGAGCTGAGAAATTGCAGGCACACTAATGGTTAAGTAAGAATTAACTTGATAAATGGAAGAAATGGTCCTTAGTTGAGAAGAAGAAAATTTAAGAAAAATATATAGAAGGGGGGAATAGTATTTCTAGTGGCAATTGCTGCAATATTGCAGTCAAAATATATGAGGAAATTTTAGCAAGGCAGGAACAAGACAGGGGTCAATATTGTAATTTTTAACAGTGTCACACACTGTTTTTCAGGGCCACATAGGGTATATTGTGTGTAGCGAAATCACTGTCTAGTGTGCAAGCTCTATAGCCGTTTATGTACACTCATTATTCATTTACTACCAGCTTATCATGACAAAGAAAGGTACAGTGACTGCTAGAAAGCCCTGCCTTATCACTGCTTATCAGACATGTCTTTGGATGTGTCCTGCTGTGTTCTGAGGCCAGCAGGGCCGGCTTGGGGTTTGGGGCGCAGTGCAGAGCCCCCCAAGATGTGCTGCAGGGTGCTGGGCATTGTTGACTTAATAGCCACTGTCTCACTACAATATTGAGTTGGGATTTTTTACTGTGTTATAAATTTCTGTTTTACCTGCTCTCAACCACAGTGGTAATAACCAAACAGTTTCGAGAGTAGTTTCATTATGTTAGCATATTAATTCCTTAAATTATTAATATGTATATATGCATGTGTCTAGCAAATTCTTTGATTTCGTATGTGCAGGTGTGGCAACTGTTCTGTATGAATGCCGGTTGGGCTGCCTGGAAAACAACGTCCCACAGCAGACTGTTGAATATATTGAGGCTCTGGAGTTGATGTTTAGTATGTTTAAGACCACTATGTATGCAGGTGCTATTCCCAAATGGCTTCGTCCACTTATTCCAAAACCCTGGAGAGAGTTCTGCAGATCCTGGGACGGACTCTTCAAATTTAGTAAGATTTAGTAGTAGAAAAGTTCAGCTGTATTTCTGCAGGTTCTGTGTGTGTTTGAACAGGACTTGCTGCATTTCTCTTCTAAAATTATATCAACACATTGTGGCAGAAGTAAGTTTCATATTAAATGCAAACTGGCCAAGGGAACTGTTTTAAAAAATACTCTATTAAAGAATAATTTTACTAGTACACTTTAAATATTCCCCTATTTTATAGTGCTGATTCTTTATTTATCTTCATCTGTTTCAGCACCCAGTCCTCACTCCAGGTCTGAGTTCTTTGCCAAAGCTTTATCTTAAGCCACTCAAATTTTAATGAGGGTAGTTTTGTTGACTTCAGCCAGTTTCAGTGAGACACTCTGACAAATAATCACCACTAAAACTGACTAGAAAGCTTAATAATGAGACTTTACCAAATAATTAAACTCTCTGTGAAGTTTATATATACACATACAAGCATGCAATTTGACACAGAAGTAGACTGCTGTATGGGTTTTTTTGGTGAAATAAAGCATTCCAGGCTAATTTATCGATCAGCTTTCATGTAAGTAAGAAGTTGTCTTTGATATATAGATATATATATATATATATATATATTCCAGAGTGTTTAAAAAACCTGAACCCTCTTTTTCTGTCTAATGTTAGAATGGTGCATGCATTTTTAAGTTGAGGTAGGTCTGTATACATCTTCTTGAAAGTAGATTCTTTAGTTCCTTAGCTTTTAATATGCTTAATTTTTAATATGTATTGATCTTTACCTACATCAGGCATTAGGGAATCCATTTAATGCCAATACAGGTGTGTTTCCTGTGAAACACATACTTTTTGACACTGCCACTTTTAAATTATTTCCCATGAGATTGCATTCTTGTTCCCTTTTGTGGGTTAACAGCAATAGCAGACTTCAACTTTATCCTAACAGCAGCTGCAAAACTGTTCTTGAGGAATTTGTTCCATTTGAAACTTGTTGTTATGCTGCTTCCTTGTTTAATCCCTTTGTGGAAAAGGAATTAAATGGCGAAAATTACTGTATGTGATGGGTGTGTTTGCGTAGGTTTCGTAAAGGAACATGTTGCTTCTAGTTCTTTTTTTTTTTAAGCTCCTTCTGTGAGGTATTAACTTTCTGAAGAATTTTCCTCTTTTTCAAGCCCTATTTCACTGAAGGTGCAGTCTGTAGTCACTAAAGCATAAATGAGACTGTGGGTGAAATTGCTCAAAATATCATTAACTGAATTTCTCAATTTTTGTTATTACTTGATGCTCGTCATCTTTGTCTTCAAGTGTGATTCAGTTCTGTGGCTTTGACCTTCTGGTTGCTGCCAACATCTTGTGGCAGCTGCCATGTGCTGACTTTCAGCAGGCTCTGCAGAGTTCCCCACTTCTTGCAGAGTCATCAGAAAACAAGCCAGGTGGGCGTAAAAACTTGACCTTGAGCTTCCTTCACTCCCAGTCAGAAACTATAGTCTCTCATGTCCTTTCTTCATGCTCAGCATCCTCATGCTGTGAGCTGCCGAGCTTCCTGTTAGCTCTGTCTCTCCTTACCATGAGTACCCAAGGACCTCCACAACTCTTTTATCTTTTCACTGAAAAAACAGATTAAAATGTTTTATCTTTTTATGGCCGTGTAGTATAGTGTAAGGGAGGAATGCCATTATTGAATGGAACCAGCAGAACAATAAAAATGGAGGCTTAACAATTTTTTTTGAATCCCAAAGGTCAAATCCATGTTGACAACAGATTGAAGGCTATTCAGTCTCAACTGGACCAAGGAGAAGTGGTGAATGGTGGGCTGCTTACATACCTCCTAGTGAGTAAGGAACTTACGTTGGAAGAGATCTATGCCAATATGACTGAAATGCTTCTGGCAGGAGTGGACACAGTAAGCTTTTTATCATTTTTCTTGTGCACAGATGTTATTGTAAACCAGTACCATTTGCATCTATCTTGGGGGGGGGGGGGGTATGTTATTTATAAGGACGTAATTTCTGGTACATTTAAGTCATGACCTCTTTAAAACAGTAGAAAATACGGCACTGTGTAATCTGTCTTCTAGACTGAAGTTGGTGTTGTTCTGTTCTAGCTGTGGTTTACAGGAACCCGTCATTTGAAAGTCAGTTCCACACTTTATTGAACAGATAAAACAGCAATTGTCTTTACATTCAGCTGGAATTTCATACATTTTCTTTTCATAGTTTGACTATCAGGTTGGTATTTGTGCTTCTTAGGTAAGCCACAATAGGAAAGGCTGCTGAAATTTATTGTGAAGAAATTGATCAATAAACTTTATCTATAATTTGATGAAGGATTTTTACATATGGCTAATTGAATCAACTGAAACACATATTATGAATCAGATACCTGGTTTCTGCTCCTCTATTAGGAGGGGGGTATTGGGCCAGCACTATTGTGGGTAAGCTGCAGGTTCACTACCCTGCTTGTGCTGACAACAGTCAGGTCAGTCTGAGGCAAAGAGCTGTGGTGATGGGGCTCAGCATCACCGAGGGATGGTAACACCTGCTGAAACATTTTCAGTGGCCATCTTTCCTTGTTCTTCTGTTCTGTCATCTAGAGCATTTGAAGAAACATTGAAGTCATGTATATATCTTCCCCTCCTCTCTTCCTATCGTAAGAAATCAGTGTAGCTTAGTATTCTCTGCAGTATGAGTCAGAATAAGAAGAAAAGATAAAAATGAGTTATTATGCTGTATATACAATGTGTATGGAGTTATTTAGAATATCAGTGAACACTTTTATTGTAAATGATTGTAACTGGGCAATTAAAAAAAAAAAACTATATGAATTTGATAAAGAAGGTCCTATGTAGGACTGTGTTTAATAGTCTTACAGTAGAAAATATTAAAATGAGTGAAAAAGTAGAGTAGCCTTAAAGTAAAAAACCCTCTCTGGATAATTGAATTCAGATTTTTTTTCTTCAAAAGAGGTTGTAAGGTCTCTAAAGAAAACAAAAAAACCCCCAACATTAATGCTTTTGAATTCCAAAATAAGGGGCCTATGTAAAGCTTATTTATGTGCTAAAGATTATTCCATTGGTTAAATATTCCAAGGGCTTACAAGTTTGGAGAGTGTTTTGATGTTTGGTTCTTAGGTAAAGCACAGTTATTCATCCCATTCATTTTCTAATCTTTCAGACCACTAACTTGCCATTTTTAGTGTGTGACAGAGTTTTAATCAGACTAAAAGGACATTATTCAAGTTCATGCCAACAAGAGTTTCTCTTTCTGTTTGACTCAGCTTTCTGAGGTGGCAACAATAATTTTGTGAGAGGACAGTACTTCTGATTTCCTCATTTCCAAGGACAAGACAGAAATTGAGGGAACCTTTTTTCCCCCTTACTGCTGTCACTTCAGATCTCATTTTATCATAGAAATGGAAAGAGGTTTAGAGGATTATAAAAGCTTTCAACAAAATTGTAAGGCAGGTTTTCGCTACAAAGCATTTTGGCTGTCCCTGGAACTGTGCTAATTTTTAAGAGGTTATGAAGAAGCTGGGAACCTGGGAAGAAGTTCTGTGTGCAGCTGGCACAGTTGCCGGCTCCTCTGTGCTCTGAGGGCAGCGCTGCATTTTGGCAAGGAACAGCCACTCCACGTTACAAGAAAAGAGAGATGTTCTGAGAATGATACTTCTAGCATTATACCCAAGTTTGAAGACAAGACATAAAAGGTCACCATCGTGATGAATTTGCATTCTAACTTGATCTTAAATGTAAGCCCAAAATAAGACATTTCCTGAAGTTGTGGTTTTTTTACCCATACATTGTTTATAACTTTAAGCTTTGTTGTGCCAATAAATGAGAAGCTGAAAATAAAACTGTTTCCTGCCTAGAAAGTGAAACTGGTTGTCTGTCTTCATTAAATAACTTAAACCCCCCCGCCCCATTTAAAAATAATTCAAGAAAATTAGGGTAGAGGTTGCAATTTTTCTCTCAAAATTCTGTAAGATACTGAGAACAACACAGGTAAGGAACAAAATTATTACATTGTCAATTCCTCTGCCATATTTACCCAGGAACACTGCAAATACTTCTTTCATTGTAAACTTTCTGTCTTCAGTGATGGTTGTGAGGGCAGCAGGCTCAAGTAAGGCCATTTGCTTGACCTTAATGTCTTGGGTGCAACTGATAGTAGAAGCAAAATGTCCTGATTCTGTCTAGTATTTGAATGAGACAGTCCCCAAAATCCAGGTAGCTTAAACACAGGGGCTCGTGGTTAAATGACTGGTAAATATTACATCACAAAAATTTAAAGAGTTGAAATACTCAGTTCCATGTTAGTACAGATAGAGTGAGTCCATGCTCTCAGAATGTATTCTAAACCACAAATGTCTGTTGAAGTGCAATTTTTCTAGCTGAGGTGAAAGAGGATTAGATAATGGGCTCAAATTGAACTGTCTCCTTCCTTCATACAAAATATTTAAAAATGATTTTTCATACAGTACCTCTTTTCTGGAGCCTCGATCATAAATTCTGGGGGATGTGTGGTATTTGAACATTTTGGGGCCACTTCAAAAGTATAAGCCTCTCTTCGAGCTTCCTTAAGAAATGTTTCAATAGGATGCTGAATGACAGTCAATTGGGAATTTTCAAGAGGTGGAAAGTGCCTATTGTAGTGTAGTATTGCTTACCAAAGGGTGAAGTGTGATCTTAGCAGTGATAGTATCAATTCTATTGTGTGGATGCTATGAGGAGACTACTATATGCTTAAAAGTGGCCGGTAGTGTTCTGAGTTCTCGCATCTTGTTTCCTGTGAAATGTTTTTGTTGGGAAGAAAGGTAAAACATATGGAAAACTAACACTCAATTTGTTGCTGGTTAGAGTGTTTATATTTCAGTCTTGTTTCTGTAGTTTTGTTTGCATTTGTTTTTTTCTGTTGCTTTTTAATATTTCACTGGGAAAACACCAGTATGGCTTGTTTTGATACATGGGAGATTTTTAGCTGGAAAAGGGATGAAGGAAGGGATGGTGAAGCGTGAGAACGTCCCATGAGTCCAGATATGAATCATTGCCCGTCTGTTTTATAACACTTTATAAAACACGCAGTTGAAAACTGATTGTTTTTCTTGGCTTGAAGTTATTTTTAATCTAATCTTGTTGGACTTGATGATGATGGTTGTGGTTTCTTCCTTAGACTTCTTTTACGTTGTCCTGGGCAACATACTTGTTGGCAAAGCACCCTGAGGTTCAACAGCGTGTTTATGAGGAAATAGCCAGTAAGCTGGGGAAAGAAAAAGTTCCTGTTGCTCGTGATGTCCGCAAATTGCCTTTGATTAGAGCTGTGCTGAAAGAAACCTTGAGGTAAGTAACAGACAACTGTAATCATTAATTTAAAAAAAAATAATTCCATTTATTGTAGCTGCATTATGTCCAAAGATGCCCAAGCAATGAAATATGACAGTTGATATAAAGTTTAATGTTTTAAGTATGGTAGAAGTAGTATCGTACATGTAGGACTTGTCTGTTGAGGTAGGTAACTGAGAGCTTGATTTTTGCCTTTTAAGTATTAGTCTGTATGATGGGCTGTAGCAACCTCCTCCCCCCCACACTGCTGCAAAGTGGTACTTTGCAGTGCCACTACAATCATTTTAAGCTTCTTGACTTAAATTGAAGGCATGTGACATGCTTTTTTTATATGTTTATACCAAATGTTCGTAGTGAGGTGAGGGGAGTAAGAGGATTTTAGAGAAGGCATCAACGAGGCTTTTTCAGCTCCCAGTAGTGCTAAAACGTCTCCAGCTTGACCAATTCATTGCATGTTTGCTCATGCATAAAGCAAATAAATATGTAGACTGAATAGCTCAACCTCCACTTACTGGCAAATAACTTTTCTCAGATATTAATCATAGTCTCGCAGATGATTGTAGGCCTTTGAATCTCCAAGATGTTCTGTACTTTTGAAAAACCTTTTTGCTCTGAATGCCTATTGCATTCGTATAGCTTATTTGTGACTGCAAATTGGGATCTAAACTGTTAAGTTGTATTAGCTGTTACTGTTGAACTTCTCATAAATATTTGTCTCTAGGTTATATCCAGTATTGCCAGGAAATGGAAGAGTGACCCAAAAGGACTTGATTGTTGGAGGTTACTTGATACCTAAAGGGGTAGGTTCTGTTGCAGTCCTCTGCAGAGAACACAGTTTAATTTTTGTGTATGAAATGGGATCTGTTACATATATACACTTCATTGATTTCAAAAGATTTCACCAAACTAGAGTATGAAGAGGGAAGTATTCCAATAATATACATTTATATGGCAAAAATGGATTTTATAATTGACTTGTTGCTCTTCGTTTTTTTTTTAGATTTGGGTCCTCATCCACTAATCAAATTTACTATCATGACTTGTTCTTAATATTATTGAGGGTGGAGTCTATTATTAACATATCTGTGCAATGTTACAATTTGATTAAAAAAACATGGATTTCATTATTCGTCCAGTTTTCTAATTCTTTGCCTTTTAATCTGTTTTGTAGAAAGAGTTTAATTTCCTTTTTAAATTGTGAATATTTCCTTTATACTATTCAGAGATTACACAGGAATCATGGTAGAGCTATATGGCTCTGTTTTAAATGATAGCACTTCTGTGTTAGAGCAACATGGCTTTAGAACAGTCAGGATTCTTTATTCTTAATACACATATTCAAATATTATTCCATACACATCCCCTCCCTGGATTTATTTGGAAACCTTATCACATCAATTAGTGCTGGTTTGTTTTCCTGAGATGTTGGGGTTTATTTCCTTCCCATCCTCCATTTTTTCCTTTTCTGTTGTCTTGGATCTCTTTTCTCTTTCTCTCATACTGACTTTTTGAGACAATTCCCAATACTTGTGACTTTTATTCTCATCTCTTTCCCCACCGCACCGTCTTTAAGATATCCAGCAGCATTTAAAACAATGAAAAGACTATTTCATTTGACCACTTGAGAAAGGGATCTGGGTTTCTAGGTATCATTTTTTCACCTAGAATTATTCAAAGGTGCTTAATTTTTATCACCTTGTATTGCAGTAATTGCAATAATTACAAATGCTTTTTCAATTTGTTATGTGCATTGGAGTTAACTAAAAGTAAACATTATTTATTTCCTCAGACGCAGCTGGCACTCTGTCACTACACCACTTCATACAGCGAAGAAAATTTCTCCATGGCAAATGAGTTCCGACCCGAGCGCTGGCTGAGGAAAGATAATTTGGACAGAGTAGACAATTTTGGTTCCATCCCCTTTGGTTATGGCATTCGAAGTTGTATAGGAAGAAGAGTTGCAGAGCTGGAAATTCATCTTGCACTGATTCAGGTTAGAACTATGTGACAGCATTACAAGAGGAAAAATATATTGGTATGATTCTTTCCTATGTACACTGTTTCTGGATATCTTACAGTGCTCAATAACTTTGTTTTAGAGTGTTGTCTAGCCTGCAAAGGCTTAAAAAAATGAAAATAATCCTGTTTGAAATATGTAGCAATCTAGTTAAACTACACTGCAGAAGAAAAAATCTTCACAGTACGAATGAAGTAAAACTAAAGGTAAGATTGTTAAAGAAATATATGGAGTTAGTACAGAAGTTTTTTGTAAGCAAATGGGAAGTCTTTCTTAAGTGCAATAGCTACCTGCTCAGTTTCAGTATTTCAGTTTGAAGAATTCATTACTTACAAAGACATAATATAGTTTTTATATCCTTGTTCTGACCACAGCGTTACGACAAATAGTAGTAGAGTTTTTCTATGTTCTATGGTCTTCTGTCCCTTCTTGTTCTTTCTTCTAACATTATTATCATTTTAGATACACATAATTTATGCATAGTAGTTAGTACATAGTGATATATATTGTTTTCCATTGCTTCATATCGTAAAGAGAGCTTTCCCAACAGCCGCTACATTTTTTGTCATTTACAAGACAACCTTTAGCTCAAAGACTGAGATCAGATTGTGCAATCAAAACTCAAAGATTTGCAAACTGTAGTTACTTACCTATAAAAATGCTTAGACCCTTATACCTATTCAAAGCAAAGCTTGATTGAATTTGCCTTAGAATTTCCTTAAGTAAACTCCTAGAGCAATCTCTGAACAATTAGCATCTGTCTTTCGGAACTCAGAGTGAGATAGCTTTCAGGAGGCTGGATAAAACAAACATACTTGCATCTTTGTGAAAAGGAGGATCAAGGAAATAACAGAGCCTGCTTGTCTGTTCTGGAAAGAAACTGGAACAAAATAGCACACAACCTATTTACAAGCATCAAGATGATATTTGAGTGATTTAAAACCAGAAACACATGAAGTATGGAGCTGATCAATGAGAAATGGTGTCAGACCAGTCTGATTTATTTCTTTGACTTGATCACTTACCTGATGAAGTGGATATGAAACAAATAATGTATTCTGACTTCAGCAAGTATTTTCACATGTTCTATAGATTGTTCTCACAAATTAACTTTCAGTAACTTTTCCAGATGGAAAGTTACTTATAAAATGCATACACAACTGGTTGGAAAAAAGAAATAGCTGGAGGCAGTAGCTGTTAAATATTTGCTGTTGAACTGGGAAAATGTTTAAGCAAAATTCCGTGAGAGTCTGTCCTGCATTTGATTTAGGTTAGTATTTTCATTAACAGTGTAAATGATGGATTAGAGAATACTTTTAGAGTTTACATAGGATACCAAGCTAAAGTGAATTAGGTTAAAATCAGAGGATGTTAATATAGAATTACGAAAAAATGGATAAATGTTCCAGAATCAACACGAAATTGTTCACTAAGAGCAGTTGCAAGTTACTGATCTCAACAAGAAGTCACATGCATAAATACAGATTACTGACCAACTTGTCTAGGTAATTAGTACCGTAGAAAGAGACTGGAAGGTTTCAGTAAAAAATCAGTTGACAATAACGATGCTAATTCTGACAAGGCGGTGTAATTCTTGGGTATATTGACAGTATTAACAAGCATGTCAGAAAGAGGAGCTCAATTACTCAGTCTTACCAAACACTGGCAAATTCTCAGATAGACAGTGATAGGCAACCAACCCTGTGTGCTGCGTTTTGGGGACAATATCATTAAATTGGAGGAAATTTGGAAGACAGGGAAAATAACAAAAGTGAGAGGTTTGAAAGAGAGAAGAACGAGATGAAAATTTCGTTAAACATCCAACACTGAAAAGGTACTTATGTGTCATAAAATAATGCATTGTTCACCATGCTTTGAAGGAGAAGGATAAAGCGAAGATTGCTTAGTTTATGAGATTTAATATTAGGAAAAGTTGAGGATGTGGTATTTCTTCTTGAAAGTTTAAAAATAGGTAGCTGAGGTATTCTATGCTCAGCTTTGAAATGGGTAAAAGTTTGAAGTTTGTGTTAGCCTACAATTTCTGTGATTTATGTTTGCAACGGATTCAGTTAAAATGTATGGAAGTAGAAGTTTAATGTAGAGAGAACCTGTGTGGTTGAATTACAGTGATTCTGTTCAGGAGAGGTTTCTAATATTCGACTCCTTGAATTATGATGGTTTAACTTGGTGCACTGGACAGTTGCTGCCTCACATTTCTTTTGTTTCCTTCTGCCCAGAGAAATGTGTGTAATGGGATTGGGACTCTTTTATTGCTTTGTTTTATAACTGTACGTATGAATTTATATTAAAGGCAGTGAAACATAAAAAAACATGAAAAGGAAGCTCATGAGCTTTGAAAGAGATCTGAGTTTCTTTGATAGCTCAGACTATCTAATGCAGTTGTGTGGAATTCTTCAGAAAGGACCAGCTCAATCCTCCCTCTGTTGGGGGATGAAGACTTTTAAACTATAATCTCCACCTTGTAACGATTATTTTTTCTTCCTGAGTGGGAATCATTGGCAACAGAATTATTTTTTTTTGGTGACAGCCTCTTACGTTCTCTTTTCCAAAGTCTAATCTTCATCTGTAATTTTGCAGCTTTTCTAATACTCTTCCTGTTTATCTTCACAGTTGCTTCAGAATTTTGAGATCAAAATTTCTCCCAAAACTGTACCAGTTTGTGCCAAAACCCATGGACTTTTGGCTCCTGGAAGCTCCATCAATGTGAGATTTTCTGACAGAAAGTGAGACTCAAACGTTTTGGAAATACCTGTGAGATTTTCATGGGAACAGACTTGCATCTTATGGATGTTTAATCATGCTTGTTCTGTGGTTTGTAGGTATTTGGCGAAATGATCAAGTATGTTCTGCCTTAGTTCTAGCAGTACAGAAGAGAAATTACCTCTCTTGTAATAGATAATGACATATATGAAAATATATACTGAAAAAATTTCCTTCTTGCACTGGGAATCTCCCTTTACCTGGAAAGATTTCTAGTAAAACAACATATGCATTGGAAAAAAGAAAAAATCAGACATGTTGGTATTCAATGGTTTTGTTACACCGATTTGTCACAAAAGTCAACTACTTAGTGAGTCTGTTTAAGTGCAAGAGGATTACTATATATTATGTGAAAATTAGCTGCATTTATGAATTAGTGTTTTCCTGTTTCTTGTCCTCCAGTGTTTTTTAAAAGGTTTCACCTAACATTGAAATTATGAGATCATTTTTCTCTGGTCTGTGAAAAAAATTACATGTATTAAAAAATGAATACAATAATCTGATAAGTAAAGGTAGAAAAAATCCAATTTACGTCACTTTGGTTAGACTCAAAATCCAGAACAATTAAAAATTTATCCAAACATAATCCCCATAAAATGTTTCTATATATATTTTTAATTAAAAATATTAAAATAAAAGTTTAAATGTCACATTTTAGAGCTATGAACCCAGACACAGTCCTCATCACCAAAGCATAAACTGAGTGGAATAGCACAAGCCACTTTCACTGTTCTAGTTAACGTTATGCCAAAAAAACAAATGTAGCAACTACTTCATTTTTATTTACATTTTTGTAACTTAATTACAATACTACTATTAACTATCTTCACAGTTCTTCAACAGTAAGAGCTGGAAAGTTCCCTCTTTAACATGCTAAACCCACAGGCAGGTGCACAGTTGCCTTCTGTAGCATGGAAATGGGACTACTGAAGTATTTGGAGATTTTTTACTCTCTGGTGTCTAATACAAAGAGTGGACACTTGAAAAGTTGGGGGTTTTTAATTATTATTTTATTTTTCCTTTAACAAGTAACAGAAAAGTCTCTCTTGGTGATACTTCAGTCTTTAGACAACTTTAGTATCACTGCACTAACCTCACGTTCTCATTTTAGAGAGAAATCTTATACCTTGGGACCATGTTATGCCTTGAACGACGCTCAAACCTGCCTATCAAATATGAAATGAACTATGTATAGTTGACTGTTTACACGTCAGGTTCTGACTGTTGTTTGTGAGGTAGTTTACAAACTGGTAATTGTAAACTTTCCAGACATGTGCAGAGTTAGAAAAAAGTTGTGCAACTCAGTTGTTAAAATGACAGTATTTTTCTTTGCTCATCTAGCTATAAATAGTCAGAGACGGGTTACAAATTCAATAACTCACTGTAGTTTTAACGGTGTACATGAAATTCCACGTAGTTAACTACTACAGTCACATTGTTGTGGTATTTTGGTTACTTTTTGTAGTGCCTTTTCAAGATCTTAACAAAAGGAATAAAATTCTCCTTTGTATGGATCTTGAGTATAAGATAACACTAAACAAAAATTATGTGATCTGTGAGAAGATTAAATGTTTACATGATGACTTTAAAATATTCATCCTGTATTGAGCATATGTATAAGAAAAAACATGTAACCTGTGGAGGGCTCTTTCCTTGAATGAGCTTGTCTTCTGATGCTCATTTCCAGGGCTTCACGTTATTCCCTTGTTTTTTCTATCCCATTGCCATTTCCATTTGTCCCCATCTTAAACAGAATGAGGAGTTGTATTTGCCAGAGCCAGCTCACATCCCAAGGATGTTTTGTGCAGGTTGGTTTCAAAGTCTGTGGGTTGTGTATTTGACTCTGTAACTCTGCCTGTTTTTGTAGACTTGGGGACCAAAGAGCCCAATCCTTGAGTCTAGACTTGGATTCTGTCTGGTGCCCTCCTTTTGAATCGTCTTTAGGTTAGAAACACCAGCCATTGCTGTGTTGCAGGACATTTGCTACTTGTTATCAGTCCCTAAGTAATACATCCCTGTAGAACAGGGAACAGGCTCTTTAAGGCATTTGAATCTTTTTCATGAAAACAGAAAGCCTGTGGTTTGTTTTAGTAGACCATCTATCCGTGTAAGTTGTCTTTTGTACGTAATAAAATATTTATACAGAATTTACAAGTCCTGGTTCTCATTTTAATTGCTATTTATAATTACATTTTTCTTCAGCATCTTAAAGTTTTTAACTGGGCCGATAGCACTGGAAGATTCACAGCTGCATGGAAAATTACTAGTTCAGATAAAAAAGATGAGGATCCATACAAAAATTTAAGGTGTTTAATGACCTAGATGAAGGAGTGATAATATTATATTAAAAGTACTGTCATTCTGGAGGAAAGTTACTGGCAAAGCTACACAAGAAATGCCCTAGGACTGATTCTAGTGTAATGTTTTGTTTAATGATAATTGCCTAATACATAGAAGAGTGTTAATGATATAAGGAGTGAAGGCACTGAGTATTAATAAATAAATAAAACAACCAAAACCCAGAATCTAGAATGTCATGGAAATGGTGTGGAATTTAATAGCAAAAGACATGTATGTACAGAATAAAAATCATTTATTTGAGGAGCTCACCAGTTGAAAATGGAATGTGTAGAGGAAGACCTAGGTAATCACAGATGACCAGAAATGGCAAGTGTGTTGGAATAATGAAAAATACAACCTAGAACGTAGGAGATGAACTATCTCTGATAGAGATTAGGGAAAAACAGTTGAGGCTGCATCTTCAGTGCCACGTACAGTGTGGTTATGTGTTCAAGAAGGTGGAGTTGGATTTGAACAGGTAAGGTTACTACTAGGATTATCAGATTAATAAAGCTTCTGTGAGTGGAGAAGGGGTTCCACTATGATGCCTTTTGCTCTGCGTCCCTGGGCTTTCAGCAGACCACAGCTTGCAGAGCAAGCCCTGGCACATCTGGAAGCCATGTAGCCATGGGAGAACACACAACTCTGCTGACTTGATTATGTTCCTTTCAGTGGGATTAGATTGCGGATAATGGAAACACGGATGTCTGCAAGACACTGAATGTATCCTCAAAAATGCTCACCTAGTTAGTCTAGAAAAATTAATATTGAGAGAGGAGATAAATATTCTCTTTAAATACCTTCAGGTTAAGGTGTCTACTCCTGAAGGTAAAGGGTAATGCTTGCCCAAAGCAAGTTTTACCAGCTAGCAATGGATAAACTAGTGTAGAAAGTCTCAAGCCATCAGGAGGATGAGAGTTTAACATAAATTTACTGTGAGAAAGGATGAAGACAAGAAAAATCTCCAACCAGCTACGAAATTGTGGAAAATGGTGTAAAGAATTCAATACGGTGACTGTTTAACTAGAATCACTGTACTGAGGCAGGCTGTGCTCTATTTTTTCTTATTCTGTTGTAGGTGCATAGGTGTGGAAGGAATCTGTGAGATCAGTGGTGAGGTAGTCACAACTCCAGCAAAGCTATGCCAGTGGTGACAGAAACTTAAAGCTCCTTAAACAGCCCAACATTGATGTGGCTGTGAAGGTGGAGAGCAGGATGCTGTGAACAGGAGAGAAGTAGGCACTGGGGGCGTGCTTGGAGCTAGAAACAGAGGAGCTGGGCTGTCATGCACAGGACTGGGGAAGGGGAGGAGGAGGGGTATGCGGAGTGAAGGTTTTGGGTATACCAGATAGACACTCTGAACGCATTCATTAGATCCAAGTTAAGAAACTGGAGAGGTGAGCTGTGCACTGTGTGTAGGATGGGGGAGGATGAGAGGAGGCAAGAACACTTCGGGCTCCTGATGTGTGTGTTATTTGCACCATATACCCCCCAAAGAGGGCCACTACTCTCTTTGATTTTTCTTTCCTTCCTATATTATGTTGTCACATCATGTTCATAACTTAAAAAAACTATGATATAACTACTAAAGATTTAGATCTTTAGTAGTGCCAAACTTGCCATGTGCACACCCAGAGAAAGACTCTGAAGGGATATAACAAATCATTAATTCTCATTTTTCCAGAATGGCATTAGTTTGCACTGACAGGCTCCTATGGAGGCAGATGCACTGGAGGGTTTTTCACCTCCTGAAATGTCAACAGTGGATTTACAGGGTCGTGTGAAAAGTGGATGCCAAGATGATTTAAAATGCTACCAAGTTATAGTCGTAGCACTGCACAGCTATTTAGGGTGGATGTAAATACATATGCCAATACAATCACTACAGAAGACAAGTCCAATGGGAGTTACACATTGGACTCTTCTGTTTTTGTAAGGTGATCATCAGTGTCCTGGACAGTATATATTGAAGAAAGATAAACTATAGTTCACTGTAATGCATGTTGGAAAATATTAGGGAATAGGTCCAAAGTTGCTGGATGTTTCTTATTCATATATAGGTTTTCATCTAAATTTTACATCAGCAGTAGTAAATAATAAAGTTAGATGGGAAGGTGTGAGTAGTAACTATTTTAATACCAAATAATTTTTAAAAAATATATTTTTTAATATATCTATCCACCAAAAACAACAACAAAAAAAAGAGAAATATCCCCCGTGACTAGGCACACATTCATGTCTTTTTCCCTTTCAAAGAAAATAAGTAAATGCATACCCAGAGCTTGCAAATATTATTTGTTCATGTTCGTGCTGAATTTAAAAAAAAAAAGTAGATGTCATGGGTATTTTAAAAATAATTTAATCTGAGAGTTTCCGCTATGGTTTCCAAACTAATTTTCTTGAAGGAAACGCCTGAATATACTACACTGTGGGGTTTTTTGGTACCACTAGGTGGTGCTGCCTTTATAGTGTTTCTTAGTATCGAAGTCCTTGAAGATCTATCTATGGGGAAAAAATAATAGCTAAAAGCAATGTACTTAATATAGCTTCTTAAAGATAGAGGAGTTTTGTTATACTTTTGTTTGACAAAGACTCTTATCCCTTGTATGTGTAAATGTGCTCACTTTGTGTTCATCTTTCGCATCTGCTTGCTTAAAGTAGTGATTCGCCCCCAAGGAACAGTGCGGGATGTCCAAAGTTTGGTGTAGGCCTCTGCAGGGCTGAGATTGATCCTTCACCGAGCTGGTGAATCACTGAGCTTCCACACTCCACCTGTTATCATGCAAGATTCAAAATACAGTTCCTACTCTGAAGAGATTACAGTTTAGATGAGATAAGGGTGAAGAGACAGGAAATAGTTGAGGGAGGATATTTGCCTTGTTTCAGGTGCTATTGTGCACTTCCCGTCCTTCATTGCAGTGAACAGCAGGTCTTTTGACACCATTTAAGGGGGTTTGTGCCGATCTTGGCGATGTTTGAAATTACCAGGCTGCTGCCAAGTGTTTATCTGTTGGGAAACAGTTAAACTGAAACATAAACTCACTGGAGCAGCCCACTTTATTCAGATAAAAGGAAGGATGGAATTAGGGACTTTGGAAGGAAGTGTCTAAAGGATAAACAATGGCAAGAGAGTATTTGACGCTGTCAAGTTTCAGGGTAAGATCTGCTTTTACAATTTTATTTTTTCAAATCAGTCCAATGTAGAATTGGTGTCTAAACCAGAAGCTGGAAAGCGTGAGCAGATTGTTCAGATTGCATTGTTTCTATGTTTTTGAGAGAAAAAAATGGAAAAAAAAATAGAGTATGAATGAAATATTTTTCGTAAAAGGTGAAAGTTGAGTGCTTTCCCCTGCGCAGGACATGAGGTATGAAGTTGCTCAACTTTGCTCAAGTTAACCACTATTTTTTTCAGAAAGCGAGTTGCTGAGGCAGCTTGAAGAAGCCAGTAAGCAATAGTAGCTGTTTTGCAATATATTTACTGTAGGTTAAATCTCTTTGTCTGCAAAATGCAGATAAGGATTTGCATTCAGGTTCCCAGTTGTCAGCTCAACTGCAGAAAGTTTGTGGGGGCTCTTAGCCCCTCACAAATAAAAAATAATGCAAGAAACCTGCAAAAAAGAATACTTAAAGTTGTATTGTCATGAGCCAGGAGTAGGCATGTAGGCAATTACCAAACTGACCTGATACACATTATCTTAATAATTGGTCTGAATATTACCATTTATGGAAGATCTTTAAAGTGCTTGCTGGGACACAAATGGGAAAAGGTATAATATTATGTGGAAAAGCAATGCCCATATGAAAATATTACATATAGGATGTACATTAAAACAACAACCCGAAAATACAGAGGCAAATAACTGTTACTAATGGTCTGAAAAATATTGTCATTTGACGTCCTTCCCCATAGTAAATGTTGACGTTCTTAAAATAGTGCCAACATACCAAGGCCATTTTTGAAGTGTTTGTGGGAAATGACAAAGAACTGTAGGCAGAGAACATGACTAACATCTTGCTAAAGGAACTGTTGATAGAGAAATTTATAATATAGCAATGTTGACACATCCACAATTACAGCAACCTAGCCTTAAAAAAATGCATCATAAGATTTCAGACGTGTTTACATTAGCAGCTGTGTTCCTTTTGGCAATTGGTTATCAGCTGTTTGTTTTTCTAACTGAATTAGTGCTTAACTTGGTTTACAACTGCAGGTGTAGACAAGAAGATTAAAAACCATCTAGAAAAGTGTCTCAGTAGCTCAGCTTGTGAAGGTCTTTGTCTCCTTTATGCAGACAGGGGTAACCACTTGAATTTGCAAGATGATTCCCAAATAGTGCAGAGATACTCTCATCACAGATGGGAAAAGGAATCAGTAACTCTTGATGGTTAGGGAATCAGAAAGTTATGTGGGAAATTAGTTACACATATTTGGAAGGGCTTGGTTAAAAATCTTAGTCTAAGATACCACCGAGAAGGCAATATTTCACTATCACATTTATAGATGCTTTTAAAATGTTATTTATTGTCACAAATTCATAGATGATAAATGCATAGTAATCATGATAACTATCAAACACTAGTTATTTTCAGATGAAGTTGTATGAAGTAACATACAGTTTTTTTCACACAGAATGTAAGCACCAAAATCATCCGAGAAAGAATACTCATTGCTAGCCAGCTTAGTTTTGTGATATAAATAGGTATCAGTGCCAGAAAGTGTGGGCAGCCATTTGTCTCAATTCTATCCTACATTGTATTTTAAAGCAACTGTCTCTAATGTTTGTATGTTTGCACATTTGCAAGACTGTAGATTTTAAGCCCACAGTGAACAGTTTCACTGTGTTGAATTCCACTTTCTGTATCTTCTGATGCTGGGCCATCTTGGTTGATAAGCATTATTGGTGAATGTGTAGTAGAGATTAATGTTTTCATCTGTCGTGACACTGGGCCACATTGGAGTGCAGGAGTAGTACTTGTAATTACTACACTTATGTTGATGTATGATTTGGAATTATGTACATTTATAATTATTTTTTCATGTTTGAATTTCACTTCCTAATATTGTAGGATGAGGAGAGGGCAAATGAAATTTATGCAATTATTTGGCTAGAAAAAAATTACAAATAACACACTATCCTCATTCTACTCGCACAGAAAATACTGGTCTATTAATGAGGTTTTGCCACAAGAAGCGATAAAATATCCATCATTCAATTCAGGTAAAATTAAAATAAATTAAATGACAGAAAAATGTGCAGTGGATGGGGAATAATTTCATGTTTCCGAGATGATGGGTTAGGTCATGGTCCTAAGGCTTTTCCACTGTATTGGCTACTTCTCAGTGCAGTTAATCTTTCTTAGGCCTTTGCTTCACTTTTATGACTTTTATATCTTTTCTGGTATTTATATAAAAAGATGAAGACTTGTTTGCTGTGAGTTTTGTGGATAGTTAATTAAATATCACCAGGAAATATTTCCTTAACAGCAAGGTCAAATCTTCTTGTTCTCTGTCCCCCCCTTAAAGAAAGCTTCCTATTTAGAATGGGAATATGTAACTTCAGTAGGAAAGAACTGTGTGGTTTCTAGGATTATCACACCCTATGATGCTATGAGTAGACGTAGTATTGGCAGGATTTGCAGCTGACTTGTACCTATTTGTTACTCTGTCCAGGGAATATAGGACTGCTTGCCTTGGTAAATATTTACTGTTTAAGTCTTGGTAAACCTGGAGTGTGTTGGCATGCTAGGGATGAATTCTTTTTCATTTTTCAATCTAGTATCTCAGAAGGCCTGTCAGCATCATACATGCAGGGGATAAGGCTGTGCAAGATTATTCTTATCCAAGCAGTCTGTTTTGTCTTGCTGTGACGGAGCTCACTAGTGTTATGTAAACAAAAAATACTGTTCTCTTAGAACAGTTGCCCTTTGGGTTTCTGTTTGTTACCAGTCTCTGGAAGCTAAATATGAGTAGCTACAGTATGCAGTGGTTTTTTTTCTCATATCTATCTGTGGGTATGAAGTCTATTATTGCTCACAGTAGTGTGACCACAGTATCAGAGCTATAAGCAAGCTAATGACCTCAGTGAAGCAGGAGTAGATGAGGAACAGTCTCTTCCAAATTCCCAGAGCTAGAATATAGAAGAACTACATCCTTCGGATTTGAGAATATCAGATCATAACTGAGATTTTAATTCCTTTTTTTTTTCCTTTTCATAAGAAGATGTTAAATATTTATAAAATCACAACAGTGGTCTAAATAGCATCTGGGAAAAGAAAAAGTAAATGCAAAAGCCACACAGACAGAGTAGGAGAAATTAGATGATTTTGTGATTTTGCTGGGTTTTTTTGTTGTTGTTCTTTTTTTTTTTTTTTAAGACAGACTTTTTTGGATGTTTATTTGAAATAAAATATTTGCAATAAGAAGATTCTCTTGCATTCTTCTCTTTGCCTACAAGATGGAATTACTGGGTGGAAAAATATCATTTTCACAAAGGGCAGTGGAACATGAGCAGTAGTTGGAAATTATAGCTTGTTTTCATGGTTTCAGGTTCCCATTTCAAGCAAGAATGTATTTGATGTATTTTCATGCAGGTTCTTTTGTTTCCTCAAAGGTATCAGATGGTGACAAGGAATGGAAATATTGAAGCCTTTCCTTCATGGCATGTGAAGTTTGTCTATTTGGGTAGTTCTGGTTTGTTTCAGTTTGTTCTTTAGACTAAAATGTGTATGTGAGCATTGCAACCCATTAAACTTTCTTCCTTTATAAGGACTGGTCTTTGGGAAGTTCAGGAAACTTCCAACTACTCAAACTCTCTCCCTTTGGCTGAAGTGTTAAGAGGCTGATGGTGACCACATTGTCTTGTCACTCTTAGGCAGGAAAGAGGTGCTCACTCCTCTTAAACTCTCTTCCCTTAGCTTCTGACTCACTGTCACTAACATCAAAGTATGCAGGGAAAGAAGTGAGCTTGAATGTCTTAAACTGAAAACATTGATGCAATAGCTTAATTCTCCCTGCCCTTCTTTGGTTTTGAGCTTTTGGGATTCAGATTTTGAAGTTTTCTTCCTTTCTGGAAACGTATTCATGTGATTCCAAAAGGTGGGGTTTTTGAGAGAACATCCTGTATCGCAAAATTCCTAGTAAAGATGTTGAGACGCTGCGACATTTCCAGACTTGTTCTTTGGCTTTCAGAGTAAAGTAGTAGGAATAGTATGCACTTCCACCACTTGTACAGTGACATGTTAAGAAAAAATTTCACACTTTAAAGATGTTTGGTTGGTTTATCTGGTAGAGTCGCCTTGTTTCAAACTAGAGTTTGGAAACAAAATAGAAATTTAGCTTGACATTTGTATTTATACTTTCTAGTTTGCTGATGACCCTGATATCTGTATACACAAGGGTGTGACTCATTAAACTATCAACAATGCTTGCTTCAAGGCTCTGCAAATGTCTTCTGGTAAATTTGGCAGAGACACTTCAAGATGTCAGAGCATTGAATGACATGTAAAAATGTCCTATAATTTGTGAAGAGAAATGTATCCATTTTAACTAGATGACCCTTAATTCTAAGTCTCTATAGTATTCCATTGTCAATCATGGATCAAATATTTGTTTATGAATAAAGCAAAACTGGTAATGTACTGAGCTTGGGAACAGCAAAGCATCTGTAGCAATTGAGTACTTAGAATTCAGGTAAGAATCCAAGTTGGAACAGCAAAGAGCTGTTCACATTAAACCTGTTCTGATGGGATTGTCTGCTCTTTTCCTTCAGAATGGCTTGTGCTTTCTTCCTGGATTTCTAAGTGTGTACTGTCACAGTGCATGGACTCACAGCATTTTTAAGGTGGAATATTTGAGTGATGCAGCTGGCACCTAGATAATATAAATGTTTCCGATGCATGAAGGCTTACATACAGTAGACAACTATTTTAATTCTCTTGAATCTGTTCTTCTCTTTCCATGATAAATTAACCCTTTGGTGTGTACCAAATAATGGTATAAAGAATAAGAGTAGATTGTATAGTAACGATGTATTGACTACATGCAGAAAACTGCACTTGCTCAAACCGGAAAGTTACTATCCTCATTTTCTGAAAAATGAAATCCCAAACACCAAAAGCAAAGAGCTGGATAATTTGGAAAACTGAACAAATCTGAAGTGACAGTGACAAGTGACAGCTTGCAGTGTATGAAGGCGAGATAGCTCTTGTAAATAATTTGTAGTGAATGAGTCACTCAATTTTGTTCCCAAGGAAATGAAATGAGGCTATCAGTAAAGGGACACAAGGAGGAAGACATTACAACTGGTACCATTACATAAGTGTACCTGGTTTGGTTATCACCAATGTGAAACCTTGTGGAGGTATGTTTTTTAGAAAATATTTTCTGTATTTCACTGATGTTTTGTGCTGTTGATAGGTATCCTGGCAGCATGATATCCTTTGTGTGATTCCACCCAATGGGCCATGTGTTCCCCCATAGCTACAGACAGAGATAAACTGGCTAATCTATTAGAGTATATAATTCATTTCAATATTTTAAATATCTTAATTAATAGTACAAGACTTTCAGAATTCTCAGAATAATTTCCAAAGCAGGTACATGATTCACTTACCTGCTTCCTTGTTGATGGATGATACTTTAAAACTGAAAAAATGTGTTTCATATGTGCGAAATCCATTCTTTCCTTGCACGATAGGGCACGTAGAAATTTTGGTAAGCTTCTTGGAAGTGTATTTGTGCAAAGCTTAAGAACTATTCCCATTTTTCACTCTCTTCATTTATTAGTGAAGGGTAAGTAATCTGTCACAAATTCAGGACCTAAGATGACTTTGTGGTGGCCAAATCCACACAGACAGAAAACAAAAAAATAGCTATATGCAACTGAATCAAGCATTCAAAATGGCATGTGCATGGAAAATAAATTTGATCTGAATTTTGAAATTCCATTAAAAATCTGACAAAGTCTTGAGGTCCCAGTAAGGAACACCATGCAGTTCTCAAGAATTCAAGCAAGCTTGCAATCAAGAGACAGTCTTCAGTGAGCTGTGAGACAAAGTTTTCATGTCATTTTATTTCTTACCTCTCCCCTTTTCTAAGCAGGTGAATCTGAACCAGACTGGCAAAGCTCTCGGCTTTGGAGCCTTCCCTGTGCTCTGGTATTAGGTATTTACACTCAGGTGTCATCTTCTGTTTCTCATAACAAGATACTGAAGAGATTCAACACAAGTTGTGAGTTTGAGAGATGTGGGAGAGAATACTTTCTGGACACTACTTTCAAATCAAAGTTGTTTCATCTTGCTTTTGTTCTAAGATATAGACCAAGTAATCAGCGAGGTTTTATCTGTTATTTTATGGCAGAAACTTCCTAATCCTTCCCAGCACCTCTCTGTGGGAGAACAAAGCAAGAGTTTGCATGAGAATATGATCAGTCAGAAAGGAATTATCAAACTAGATAATGGTGGGACTGATGTCTGAATTACCCTGGATAACGTTATCAGGTTCAAAGCAAAGCCAGACTCACCTTTGCAAGCTTCTCCTGAATGTTGTTCCAGAAGAATGCATGATCTGCAATGGAAAGGAAAAAGTGAGCAGGCTGTTTAAGTCAAACAAGGTTGGCATCAGAACTCAATTAGATTGTCACATAATCTATTTTGTGTAATTTGTTTTTTAAAAGGTATTGTTTCTACTGTCTTAAATCAATCCTTTGACTGCCATCACAGAAGCAACGGAGTGGTGCTGGCAATGGGTGAGGCCAAGTGACCTGCAGTGTTATGGCTGGAGTTACAGCCGGGACAAGACCGTGGATCCAAACAACCAGAGGCTTTGGGGTTGTTTAAAATGTTAACATCAACTTTGAAAACAAACAAGAAACTGTGATTGAAATAGACCCATCTTGCATTATATTAGTACTTGGGGAGAAGGGCTGTAGAGTTCATAGAATTATTTATTATAAATAATATTTAGTGTGAATATGAACATTTTAATAGTTCAATAATGATATAATTATATTTACCATAAACATCTTTATTGATTGAGCTCTAGTAAATGGTTTTTTTAAGATAATAATTATAAAATTAGCATCAGAATTCCTTGCAGAAAATAAACAATAATTAATTTTATTGAGCTTTGATCTTCTCTTCAACTGGAAGAGAGAATATATACTTCTAGTTCCAAGAATGGTAGAGACTACTGCTATTGTAATTTAAAAATTATTTTATTTAAATGAATTAGATTATACATAAAAGATTTTGCTACCAGTAGCAGGGAAGAAGACACATTTTGATTATCACAGCTTGCAGCTCTAAACACACAAGCTATGATTAAAAGGTTCAAGTCAGAAAAAATGAAGCTATGTTAATGGGCACATTCTCAAGTCAGCCTTTAGAAACTAAAATTTTATAGAAACTTAAAACAGGAATAACGAAGCAAACATCCTGCTCCCA
The DNA here is from genome assembly GCF_963082525.1 of Nesoenas mayeri. Taxonomy (NCBI): domain Eukaryota; kingdom Metazoa; phylum Chordata; class Aves; order Columbiformes; family Columbidae; genus Nesoenas; species Nesoenas mayeri. The sequence continues at coordinate 29,164,884 of NC_137545.1, forward strand.
GATGGACAAACTTGGCAAACCAGGAGTAATAATTAGAAAAAAAAAAAGTGACAACAATTTGTGCAATGAAAGGAATAAATCGTACCTAAATTATAAAATAATAGACTCCAAACCAGCAAGCACTTAAGCATATGCTTAATTGTAAACAGGTGAGCAGTTAATCTCTTTTTAATAAGACAACTGAGAAGTGAAATGCACTTATGAGGCTGAGACCTAACATAGGCATTATGGACTGGAGTATTAATCAATTAAGAAAGCAATAAAAAACCAACATTAGGTATGTACATGTTAAATATGTGTGTTTGTGCTATTGTGTCTGACAGATTTGTTTCTTCCCTATGACCTGTGTAAATGAATCACACTGTCACTGGGGGGATGGACTACAGGTGGGCTTCACAACCTACCTGCCTCTCTGCACTTCAGCTATTTAAGCTATTAGTCTAATTTCTGTAGCTAAGCGGGGAGGGAGATGCTTCTAGAAGCTGTTTTATCCTCCTTTGGAAGTACTGATTTCTCTCTTCTGACTATAAAAGAAGCCTGGGTGACTCAGCTGAAATTAAACTAGATACATTTGGCTGGTACAGTTAGATGAACTGAAGTGTCCGAGGATCTAGTGTTAGAATAAATGAAACAACCATGCACATATTGAACTTAAAGAATCTCATTGCAAGAGATGGATGTAAGCATCAGGTTCTACTTCTTTTAACTCCAATTGTGCAGAATCTGTCACTAACAGCTTCTAAAAGGCTAGACAGCTCTGCCTTACAATGGCACAAAGAACAAATGAATGTAAGTTTTAAGTTGCAAGCCTGTGTGTTTATTACTACCAGCAGTCTTATTGACATATGAAATTATTTACATTCATAAGACTGTGAAAAACTGTAAGCTTGAGATCAGAACAATGGTGAATAGATGTGAGACTGAAACCTCTCCTGTCCACAAAGCAACAGCCTTCAGCAGATATCGCTTGGCTTAAATGGCTTGTATGTGCATTAAAATGCGTAGCCACTCACAGTATGTGACGTTCCCTGGGCCGCGCCAGGGGAATGCCTTTTGCAGCACACCTGGAGCCTCACGAATGCTTTGCAGCTTTGGTGCTGATCCAATCAAGCACAGAAATAAGTGGGAAAGTGACTCATGCTGAGAGGTGGATGCTTGCTGTTAATCCCAGCTTTTAAAATGTACACGGTTTGTCATCATTTTTCATTGTGTTGAGTATGTGTGTCTGGCCACTCTTGTTTCACAATTGTCTGATGTTTGCCATGGACTCTCTTTCCAGCTCATGTGCTGCAGTCATTTGCTCTTCACTTGAAAGGACGTAATCAGACAAAAATCCCTTTAAAACCAGTTTCACTGAAGAAAAGACCTAAACAGGAGAAGAAAATATATGAGGTAGGGTGGAGAGGAATGTGTTCTGACCCTGAAACATCTGCTCTTTTAAACGTGATGTTACAAATGTTTAACCACATGTGTGTCTTTCACTCTTAAAAGCTCAGCTAAGGAGGAGGAGAGAGGGGGTAAGAGACAAAGAAAATGGTATATTAATTATGTTTCCAGAAGATACTGAGCAGTGAGATACCGCAAAATTATAGATGATACTGGACAACAACAGTAATATGAAAATACCTAGTGAGGCTGAAATCATGGGCAAAATGAGAAGCCTTTGGGTTAATTACACAGTCTACAGAAAAACACACAGAAATATAAATACTAAACATAAAGCCAGAAAGGAATTGAATAAAATTGCAGTTTGCAATACAGTGTGGAACCACGGGTATGCACGTGCTTGAGTCTGAATATGTCACTGCACTTTTCTCAGATACAACCAAAGCACATGCCTAGGTATTTTATTAAATGAGAATAGTATGGCTACTAACAGAATTGGAGTATAGCAGAGATTTAAAACAGTTTCTGAATGAGGGCCTTTGTCATTAAAAAAAAAAAGCCATTGTCATAACAGGCAAGAAATGCAGAGGCACTATCTCACAAAGCCTCACAAAGAGCTGTTGACAGATTCTCTACCCACAGTTTCTAAGGGCTCTGGCAAGGCAATTGCTTTTATTCCATGTTCTGAATGAACAGAATTCGTACTGAAGCAGAAATGGGAAACAGTAAATGAAATATAAGACTACAAATCTGGCCTAGCTCTCAAGTAATCACTTCCAACATTTTTCTCTTGCTTTAGAGTGCTACACTACCCCTGTGTGTGTGAAACTCTGGAGGTAAGTCTTCATCTGACAAAACAGAGACCGTGTGAAATTTTCTTGGTACGCAGGTAGGTTTTGGTACCATCTTTCATTTAAAATAGGTGTAAGAGATGCAAGTCTCAAACAAAGGCAAATGTGAGTTCCTTAAATATCTGAAATGTCTGCAGAGAATTGGTTTGGTTAATACTGTGCTGGGTGATGCGTGCACAGAGAGCAGATGTGAGCTCCCACAAAGAAGCAGTAAGACGAGTGTGCAGATGCAGGCCTGGAAGGAACCTTCCCCGCCACCTGCCCGACTCCCAGTGTGTGGAACTCACTGAAACTTTGGGGCAGGGTACTAGGGTATGAATAACAGCACTGGGGTGCTTCCTGTATTCCAGGAAGCAGAACTTTGTCCTGTCTTGTGGAGGAATAGTTTCAGGAAAGCTGTTTGCACAGTAGGTCTAGCAAAACAAAACCAAAGCCCTGTTGTGGTGTAGGCAGACGGGAAGTCCAGGCAAGGGGCAGGGTGCATATTTGGGCCAGGAGCAACAACACTGAAAAGCAGTTGAGTCACAGCTGAAGGATAATACCATGCAGACTAAGGTAGCAGGAATTCAGGGGAAGTTCGGCATATAAAGCACTCTGTGCAGTCATGATTGTTTTTCTTCTGCAGTGGAGACACACAAATCACTTCACTCCACTGTCACCGTTACTCCCTAACTGGAACAGCCACCATGTGCAGCCATGCTGAATCCAAATTCTTGTGCAAATCCAAAAACATGTAAAAACCTACTACCACAGCACATTCAAAGTTCTGTACAAACATTAATTAATTAGCCATTCTCATGCTACTGTGAGATGAGCTGGTTGATTGATTATTCCAGTTTTCAGAGACAGGGCTGAGGTGGAAGCATTTACCTTGGTCCTGTAATAGGTTGGTACATTAAGGAAGATATCTTCTGAAATTTCAGTGCGCTTTTAAAAATCATGGTTTTCATTCACTTACAGATACCTTCTCCTCACTAACGTAAATTTCTCACTTGTGTTTGTAAGATCGGGGATAATTTGAAAAGTATCTTTGCTGTATAGATTTAGGAGTATGGACACTCAGTGATAGCAATTAGCGATACAAATCTCTTAAAACCAGCAAGAATGCTGTTTTACTGCAGGATAAAGGACAACAGCAAACTTGTACCATCACCTACCTGAGGTTAATCACTTGTTACTATACAGCACTATGTGACTGTGACTACTAACAAAGACTAATGGAGCCATTAGCCGGCATCTCTAAGTAATATTCCTCAGCTGTTTTTATGTATTAGTGGCTTGTGGGAGGCACATCTCCTCTTCACCAGGAGGCCACTCGGCATCTCTCCCTCCATCCCACATCCTTCCTTGCGATGCTTCCCAGCTCTTTCCACCCTACCTGTCTCCTCTGGGCCGGGCTGCGGTTGGCCCAGAGGAGGCAGGCAGGGTGGGGAAAATCTAGCAAACACCTGCACCCACTTCTCCCTCCCGCCTTCCAGCAGCAGCACAGAGGGGATGCCCAGCCGTGCCGCTGCTGCCACCTCCCGGAGCGAGGCGCGGTCCCTTTAAGGCGGCGCGGAGCGCACTGTCCCTTTAAAAGGCGGCGGGCGGGAGGCGGCGGTGACCGGGGCCGTCGCCTGCCCGCCGGGTTTTCCCCCCCTTTCCTGCTGGCCCGTCGTTCGCAGCCGCCCGTTAAAAAGAGAAGGCAAGATGGCCGAGCTGGGCAGCAAGGGGGTCACCGCCGGGAAGATCGCCAGCAACGTGCAAAAGAAGCTGACCCGGGCGCAGGAGAAGGTAGGGGAGAGCGTGTGGGGGTGCGCGGCCGCCGCCTCCCCGGGATGCGGCGATGCGGGTACTGGGGATGACACCCTACCCCAAAGCTGGGATGCCCCCGAGGGGCTGGCAGCTGCCTTCTCTGCCTGCGGATTTCGGGCCCCTTTGCATCCCGAGAACGCACAGTTCCGCAGCTGTGAGCCGTGCGGGTTTGCCCTCCGTCTGCACGCTCAGGATAACCAGAAACATGGCATCGGCTTCGGCGGGGAGAGGGGGGTAGGACGGAGCGCCGCACGTTTGTTTTAAACATGTAGATGCTTATTGTTTCAGCAGGAGGAGACCTTCTTTCTATGGTATTTAGATCGTGCTTTATGCGGCAGTTTCAAGAGCAGTACTGTATTTTGCAATAGCGCTAAACACGCAGCCTCAAAGGCAGTGAGGAAAAGGAGGTAACGCTTCTTTACGTTCTAACAGCACAGCATGATATTTGCTACTTGGTTTACTGACCTTGAGCTCCAGATTTTGGAATGGTGGTAAGGGAAAAAACCATACTGGCTTTGAAGACTGTGCCTATGTCTGGTGAGGGAGGGGTGTTTTTTGAATCCCGGGAGCCCTTTCGCTCTTCTCCACCCACGCCTGTGCCAGTGAAAGGTGCCAGGAATATGCAATGGATACTTGTCATGTTCATCTCTCTGGCACGCTGCATCTGATGCCAGCTGCCTGCTCTGCGTAGGGATTATTGGACGCTTTACGCAGGAACATTGATCAGCTGCTTTTATCTCGGGCATGCTCATCTTGGTTTTCAATGATTTGCTGTGAGATGACATTGACTGAATAAGGACTGGTGCATCTTCGAGGGAGGGAGGGTGAACAGATCTGCCCACTGCTGCTCTGGTTCCCTGGGAGTTATCTTTAGCAGCTAGATTTAATCTAGGAGGTTTGGGATTGGCTGCAGTGCTCGCCTGAGCCTTGTACCAATTGCTGACGCTGTTACAAAATGCTGCTGGGTCAGAATGGCAACCCAGACCTGTTGGGCTCAGTTTTGCACATGCAGCTTCCAGTGGTTTAAGCTCAATTATGGAGACTAGAAATGTGCTTTGAACTCACCTGGTGGCTTGGGAGGAAACCCAAGTGAGTAGCACACCCAGTATGGAGCTGGCTGCAGTGGCAGGGACCTGGCTTTGCTCCCTACCTGAGAGCGAATGTGGCCACATCTGTTTTTTCCCTTTCCTGTGGTTGCAGGAGGGGACGGGACAGGGAATCTGTCTGCTGGTATCTGGTCCACTCTGAACTTACCATAGATGCTAAATTCATTCTGAATTAGCCACCAGATGGCAACCATATTTTTAGTTAATATTAAGGTAGGTGATAACGGACGAGTTTCTGGCCTGCTGATGAAGTTATTGTATTTATTGCTGCAGCTTGGAGCCAAGTGTGGCCTGCCAGGCCCTTCCCCGGCTTCTTATCTGAACACACAGGTTCTTTTCCTATGGAGAGAGTTTTCCACAAATTCCTCTCAACTGGAGATCCAGTTCACTTCCTTGCTTATTCCCTGATGGTGATTGGGGATATAGGAATAACACAAGAACAATAGTTGATAGTTTAGCTGTGCATTGCAGTTAATTTGCACCAACTGAGATCAGTTGTTTGTCCCTTTACACAGGGAAAAAGCACAGCTCCTTTTCCCTCTAACGAGAAAAGGAAAACAAAAGCCAAAGCACTTACTTAAAAAGTTAACACAAGTTCTAGGCTGTTTGGCTGTTGTTTTCCTAATGCAAATGAAAAAACTTTGCTTTCTGGGGTCACAAAATATAAAAAAATGGCATTGCTTGCTTCATCCCTTACTGGCCCCTTCATACTGGTACAGCTTCATCTCTAACAATTCCTGTTTCATGGAGCGTTAGGTGTTTTACCCTGTCTCTAAGGGACAGACTTTCACTGAGGTAGGCATGTGAATGTGAACTTTAAGGTGCTGAGGAAGGATACAGCTGAATATGCAAGTGAAGATGAAGGCACGAGTGGTTATGGCATTATACTGGTGTTAGCCTTGTGGTATTGTGTTTTAAACTGCAATGCACGATGCTATGTTTAGCAGGAAGGGTAAACCACGTATTTGGAGATACAGGCCAGGTGTTTAAAAAGAGTTTTTTAAAAAAAAGGTAAGCAGAAGTGGGCAGTGGTAGATCTGGGCACGCAACAGAGCAAGAACTTAAAAATGTATTAGATTTTTGTGAAGAAATGCTGAATGGAGTTGAACTTTCCTTTTAGAGGCAAGGATAATTTGAGGCTTAAACAAGCTGACAGTGTTCCTCTTACGTATCCTCATTTGATTTGAATGTAGGATAAAAATTCTTCCCTTCAGAGTGATATCTCCCTCCCAACTTGAGCCCTGAGGCTTTGACTTCAGCGATTTCCTTCATGGTGAATTTAAGCCTTGTGTTAAGCGAAGAATGATGTCTTGTTGTGCAATGCAGAATTTGCAGTGAAACACTGTACACATCCTTTTTTCCCTCTGAGACGGCTATTATGTAAAGTATGTAAGATATTCCTTCAGAAATACTGTTTGTTTTGAGCCTTTCAGTAAAACTATTGGCTATTTTTGGAAGAACATTTCTCAGTTCCGCAGGAAATATGGGGCAGAATGGTTGACTATGTTGTCTGCAAATGGGCTGTGCACCCTTTTAACCTCTTTCTCTATTCAAAGGTAGCCTCAAGTACAGCACTTGGCAATAATTTGCCAATTGTCCAGTGAAATGTATCAAATAAGCTGATGCCTCCATCCAGAGGAACCCACCAAGCAGAAAGAGCCCTTTCAACTGTTGCTAGCTCATGTATCATACTTGCAACTAACAGGTAGGAGATTTAGGCTGAAAGTTGCACTTTGTTCATTCTGTAGTTAGCTGAAAGATTTTCGGATTGAGACATTGAGCTCTGAACCTTTCATAATTCTAAACTTCTTAAAATGGAGTAAAATTGTAATGCCTTCAATGTCACGGTGTCTTTGAGAGAACCTAGTGTTTGCAAGGTCTTTTAAATTTTGCCAGTAAGGATTTGAAGCTTTATCTTTGTCTGTAATTCATCATCTAGATTAAAAATTTTGTTTCTGCTATGTGATAAATTTTTAACTTATACTTTTGAAGTTTTAAGTCTCCCCAATTTCCTGAGTTCTCAAGGGTGTCCTGTTTCTGGACAAACACTTCTTGCTTTGAACAAATTAAACCAGTGTCTCAGTGATGTGATGGGTGTGAGGGTAACTCCTCTGTGAGGTTCCTGGAGGGGGTTGAGTTTGGGGAGCACATGGGTTAGGGTTTTGTTGGCTGGGTTGCTGTGAGGGTCCTCATCACAAGATCAAGCTCTTTTCTCTCCTCCCACAGGTGAGACAGATTCAAAGTGAAAAGTGGGTATTGGTTGTGCAGGCCCTGACTGATGATGTAATTTGCATCCAGATTGACAGGCACATCTGGGGACATAAATTGTAAAGCTGACAATGGATAGGAAAGCTTTTCCTTGCAAGCTTATTTGTGTGTAGAGGAGTAGAAAGCGATGAACTTATTTTTCCCTTTCTAAACTTATACTGAATGTGGGAAGTTCCTATCCTGTCGGAGTGGTGCTTTCTGTTCATTACAAAGCTAGGCAAAATGACAAGTCTGTGTCTGTGCCATGAATAGGCTGTCATATTTTTTCATGTGTTTACTCTGATGTACCAACGAACGAAGGCATCCCCATTTTTTCCTCTCAGTCCCTAACCAAAGGGGAAAGCTTTTTCCCAGAAACTGACAAAGTTTAGTTTGGACATCCAAACACTAAGGGGTGTCATTTAAGTTGTTGGCTTTGCCACTGACTTGCCATGTTGCCATGAGATGTCACTTTTGCTTTCTGTTCTTGGCTTACCTCATCTGTCCAGCTGACGTTCACCCATGTCCTTCTTGGTAAGCTTTCCCTGATTAAACCTTTTGTCAGAGCAAAGTTCTGCTCCCCTCTGGCTGCACACTCCAAGGATGCTGGGCTGTATTCCTGGTCTTGCAGGGCTAGTCTAACCATAGGTGTTGGTAGCCAGGCTTGCTGATACTTATTCTCTGCCTACTACAGTGCAAAGAAAGATTTATATGCCAGTAAACCAGAGTCTTCACTAAAGAATTTGCAGCCTAGCAAGGAGAGATAACCAAGGACACGGGCCCTGAAAAGAAGAGGACTGCTTTTGTCAGGCCACTGTAGCCTCGTGTGCCAATGCTTTTTCCAGTTAATTTGTGTCATGTAACAATTGTAGTAGCACAGACTGTGTCCAGAAAGGATCTTTTCCTTTCCCAGAATCTTAGGCCTTGTTTCTTTCCCCATGTTATCCCTTGTTGGACATGAGGAGATTGTGATTTGGGTGGAACAGGTTTTACGGAAGGTGTGGCTTGCATTTTGAGTTTGCCATGATAAAACCTTTTCCCCTGATAAAACATGCTCCAAGAGGTGGAGCATGGCAGGTGAGAACACCTAGAATGAAATCTCAGCCCTGTTGAAGCAGGTGGGAGTCTATACCAATAAGCAGTACCCAAGAACTTTAAACCAATTTTAAATGCAGCTGTCTTCAGAGTTCACCTGTTGGATGCTGCTTGATCTGTAGAATGTCTATGGATGAGGATGGAGGCTTTATGTAAAAAATGGTAGATGCAGAAATCTCTCTTATTGAGAGGGAAGTACCACATCTACCTACTTGAGAGGATGGAAGTTCCTTATTGGTTTTCCTTCAGGATCCTTCTGTCTCTTCAAAGCTTCTGTGGTTTTTGTTCGACTTTGCCACAAAACCATCCCACCATAAGCAATCTGCCTTGTTGTGCTAGTGAATTACAAAAAGCCTGAACAGCTACAAGAGTTCTTCTCTTGCTGGTCTGGCATGGAACTTTATGGTGGCTTTTTTTTTCTTTTTTTTTCCCTGGAAAACTCCCCAGAAGATGAGGAAAGGGCTTCTTACTTTCTATCTATTAGCTTGCTTAGGCCATGGGTAAAGTCTCAAAGGTACTCTGAGCCTAAAGGTTGCTGGAAATCAGGTATTGGATAGAGGAGGGAGGCTGAATTAATGCCCCTAACATACAGATGATTCCAGTATGAGCTCAGAGTGTATTACTGGGTATTGGATAAACTGCATGGGGCAGGGAGGAGGTGAAATAGGAAACCAGGCTCCACATGTTTCCTTGCCCATGGAATGGTTTGACTGGCAGGGCTCTTACAGTGCCCTGCTGAATGTGCCCCTCTGTCTGGGTGTTGACAAGAGATTTCTTTGAAGAATCAGAATCTCATGGTGCCTGCATTTTCTGACTGGAAAAGGCCTAGACCTGTTCTTGGTGACTTTATCTTCCCTGTAAGTTTGTGTCTTACCACCAGTCCCCTTCGGTGCAGTTCTTGAGAGACCAGATTCATACCGTAGGATCTGTGAGATACCTTTTCAGTGAAGACCTTTGAGTCTCTAGGCAGGATAGAATTGGTGTTACAGAACTCACCTGTCAGGGGTCTGCCATCAAACCTATCTGTCCTCTCCATCTTGCAGGCTGGTTGTTAAGTGGGGTTTTGTGTTTGCAAACGTTCTTTGCAACATTACAAACGCTCTTGGCATGTGACCAGCAAATGACGTGGCTCACCAAGCCATACAGGAAAGCTGGGTGCAGCCTGAGGTGTTCAGCACCTAGCCAGGCTGGGGTCTTTGGGAATAATGCAAGTTTTCTTTTGTTCCTGACTCTTTGGACAGAGAGATGAGACACTGTTGCTTGAGACCAAAAGCATAAAGCTCTGGTTCTAGGAAGTTTTGGAGTGACAGGAGAGTAGCTTAGTTTGACAGGTATTAGAGTGGCTATTTTTTCCTGCTGTTGTGATGGTGACCAGACACCTGAGCTGTCTGCTGTGTGAGCTCTGCAGCTTCCCGAGGATCATCTTACAGTCCTGGTTTTCTACCTGTACACGCAAGGGTCAGACTTTCTTCCCAGAAGTGCTATACTGGCAACTTGACGTTATCATGAATATAGGCTGGATTTGCCTGAGCAGAACAGACTCATAGGCCTGTCTTCTTCAGCTGGCCACAGCTCAGTGTGCTGGGCTCTCTGAGTGGGCTGACAAAGCCAGGGTGTGCAGACCAGCTGCTCCGTCTGTGGGATAAGACTGGATTAATGGTGGCCAGGAGACCCTGCATTTTACACCTCAGAATAGTGAGATGGGAACAAATATTAAAATATGAATAAAGCTTCCTCTGAGAGCTGCTGGCATGTGGAATAGCACATCAAGGTCCCTTGTGACTTCATCCTGTGTTTTCTAGCCTTCTCTTGAGGGAGTGTATATTTGCTTTTCTCCAACACCTGCAATATTTAATGCATGAATGCCAGCAAACCTGTACCATTCATACTGCTGAGCTAAAAGGGGGCATCTCTCGCAGGAAGGTGTTGAAAGAAGGGAGAAAGTTGTTTACCTTGTCTTGCCAGTTAAAATCCATTTTCAATATGGTATTAGTTGACTATTTAATACTGTCAGAACAGGAGTGAGGAACCTCTGCAGAATCTCCTGAACCGTTGGCAGCAGTGCAAGGGATGAACAAATCTTGGCAGATGGTTTTTCAGCAGGTGCACACGAGTGACTGATGGATCTCAGACAGTTCAGGTTTCCCTTGGAGCGTCTCCTGGCTTTGGTAGCCTCTGAAGCTGCTTGATCTTCACGAAGCTGGCAAGTGCTGCAAGTACTGCTGTCCCTCGTTCCTAGAAAAAATGATAATACAGTTATTAATATTAGCAGAAAATAGGATTAATGAATCTTTTGTTTTGTTTTAGGTTACATTTCTATTATGCCAACTTGCTTACATAGTTTTGTTTCTTAGCTACTACTCCGAAAGCACCTCTCTTCAGATCTGTAGTTCTGTGGTTGGAAGGAACAGTCCTGGTAAATGAGAATAGAAACTGTCTAACTTGGGTACATTGTACAGTTTAATTATTCCCCCCCCGTTTTTATTTTTTAAAGTTTCTCCTTGATTATGGTGGGAGCTGGCATTCGGGAAGAGTTTGGACACTGTTTATATTTTGAGGAAGACGTGGAAGCTCGTGCTTGGGGCATTACACAGGCCTAGGCAGAGGTCTCACGGAATCACTGTGAAGCAGCTTTATGAAATGAGAAATAGTTAATGTGTTTGCTCAGAGCTCTGCAAGTACACATGTATAACACAGATTTGTCTACTATTTATGCTGTTCTGAAGTAAACTTTGCTCAGAGCTGTAGCTGGAAGGTTGAAGTTTTTGAAAGCCAGCATTTCTGGAGGGTACAGTTAGGAGAATCATAGAAGTTGGCCAGTGTCACTTTTATTTTTGTCTCTTTCTTTAGAAGAAAGGAGAAGTCTGGGCGGCAGTTCGTTCTTAATATAGGCTGCCAGGCAGGATGGAGGGCGCAAACTTTACCAATAATGAGGAAAGCAGTATGTAACAGCAACTAATCCCTCTCTGAAAACCATGGTTCAAGTTTAATCTTTTAATGATACACAGATATTGAAATCTGAAGTACTGGCCTCTTTGCAAGGATTTGACATACAGATTCAGAAAGCTGGTAACCTGTTCTGTAATGATTTATTTTTTGGTAATTCTTCATTGATCATCTTTGGTTTGTGTATTTTAGATAGATTTATAACCTTTTGTAAAACAAAAAACTTGGTTCTTTTCAAAGTTATCTTTTCAGGAGGGAGATTAGGGGTTGATGTAGCTGAAGTACAGACATTTTTCACTGGGCAATTCCTGACACTCTGCTTGGAAACTGTTAGACAGAACTGCAGTGCTTGTTTGGCAGCAGGGATGGAAAGGGAACTTCAATGGTACAGTAACCACAGTGTTTGAAAACACAGCTAAAAGTGTTTATGCTGTGTGGTGTGTTCAGTTGTGTGTTGTTTTTTGTTTGTTTGTTTGTTTTTTTACGTCATGTTACTTGGCTTGATTGCACATTTTATCAGGCCAGAAGCAATAATGCATGATTTAACCAACTCAGAGCTGAATTTGAAGGTATTTGCAGAACAAATAAACAATTATCTCCCATTGGATTTATTTGGAAAGGTGCTAGTAACAGATGTGAACAAATACTGAGTAAGGTATAAAGACTGACGTTTGAAAAAAAAATGTAGATCTCCATGTCTTTTTCCTTAACAGAAATGCTGGTTCTGTCCCTCTCTAGTACCAACCATTGTAGGTAATGTTACCCAGTCCTGTAAGTTGTAGTAAGTCTTTTGATCATAGCAGCTCCAGCATTCTGAGTGTGGAAGGACCAACCTTATTTCTATTCCTATTTCCTCAGCCATTGTGGGGGAAAAAGAGGGAAAAAAAAAAATCAGGGGAAAATTTAGTATATTTTAAAAACACAAGGAATTCCTTTCCTGGAATTGATATGTTCAGCTCATTAATTTTGAGTTTTCAGGCAATTGAGAGGTGTCTTGGAGATACTTTCTTCTGCCCTCTGTCTGTGGCTAGAACATGACTTCTCTGGTCCAAACGTTGATTCTGACACAAGAGACCAAAAAGAGGATTGAGTTATTGTGGCAGGGGATGGCATGTTTCAAAGGTTGCTTTGAAAATATATTTTGTAAAACTTCTGGTGAGAGGGATGGCAGGTTCTATGAGCGGAACAGTGCTCAGGAAAAGCTTAAATTCCTTCAGATGGAGAAATATACTTGGGTTCTGCATTAAAACACTCCGTAAGGTTGAGGTTCCTCAGTAGAGGAGTCAAATGACTATTCTTCTGTGTATTGAACTGATTTCTACAGTAGGAGGATACTAGGGATTTCTCCATTTTCTGCCTGTTCAGACTAAGTCACTGTGAAAGGCCAAGCCTAGCTGTGTGTTAATAAACTTGAGCCACTGAAAGAATGCCACTCTGATCATGTTTCCCTCATCATGCATACAGACAGTATGATTATTTGTTAGTGTCTGCAGTGTGTTTGTATTATATATTGCCAAAAAAAGGCCATTCCTTGTCTTGAAACAATTCCAACATAAATATTGGACAGTCTCAGATAATTAAGATTCTGGTTTGTTTCAGTAAAATTCTGTATTCCAGAAGACTTTAAAGGGTTTTCAGATATTTTTGCAGAAGTTTGGTAAGAATGGTTTTGTAGACAAGCGTACAATGCTCTTTTCTATTTTTGAACAGCAAATTTTTAATGAAAACACATAAGGTGAAGAAATTGAAAAAGAGATTGGTTTCTTTGGAGAGGAAGGGCAGCTTCCTCTATGTGCAGGGCTGGGAGGAGAGGGTTTGGAGACTGACTGGTGTGGTGGAGAAAGTCCAGGGCTGACTTATCAGTCGATGGTAGAACCCTGTAATGATACGTTTCATCCAGCTGCTCATGGACTGGGACTTGTCTGTGAATGGGTGTCGGAATCAGTGGTTAGACCAGAACTTTTTGCTGAGCTGGAGGCGTCTGTTCTCCCTATTCCCTGACCTTGGTGAACATAATTACTTACGGGAGGAAGTCTGTGTTACTGGGGATGGATGTCCTTATGCCCTCAGGACGAGTCTGTGGGTACAGTACTTGAAAAGAGCTGTATTGCTGTGCTGGATGAAGGTGATCGACTGAGAGCAAGGGTGGTTTTAACTGGAATATCTTCTAAGCTGCCAGTCCCAAGTCTCTGGTTGAGGCCTTAATTTTTGAGGAGGCTCTTTGGGGAGCACATTATGGTGCTTTTCCTCTCCAAAGGCAATGTGGCCCAGATTCTCACCAGGTACTTTGGCAAAGAAGCCGTAGGGCTTACACCCATTCACAGCAGGAGAACTTGGCCTATCAAGCCCAGTTCTCAAATTTTCTGTTACTTATCCTGCAGCTCTTCTGAAGTAGAAGCAGTCCTCTTGGGTAGAAAGGAAGAAGAGCTGTTCAAAAGCCACTTGAGAAGAACCAACAAGAGCTGTGTTGCACCATATGTTCCCGCTTCGATGGGACAAGCCAATCCTTGTAACCCAACCTGGCTGTGGAGGGCACCGTTCCTAAATCTTTCCCCCATGTTTGATCCTTTGCAGCTATTGCCCTCTGGCTCGGTGCATCCCAACAGCTGATTCAAATGTCCGTGTCTTTTTCCTTTGCCCCATTGTGAATATTACGTGTTCCAGATCTGTTCTGCATTTAAGAAACTCCCATCCTTGTTTAGCAAGGTGGTCGCGAACATGTACAGGAGCTTTCTTGGCCTCTTAAGGGCTCAGTGTCCAGCCTGTCCCTTCTGGAAGTCCCTCTGTCACATCGTTCTGCCTTGTAAGAGCTCCTCTGCCCCACTCCCTCCTAGCACACACCTGCTCCTTTATCTCTTTCTTCAGCTCAGGCATGGCCCCAAATGCCTTTTTTTGTTCTGTCCTGATTTGGTTGCTTCATTTTGCATTAGGGCCTGTATAAAAATAAAAATACTTATTGCAAATGTATCAGCATTTAAAATGAGTGTTGTAGAGAAGGAGGACTTGAGAAGGGGGATCTGTGCAAACAGCACTATTTATACTATCCATTCCTCTTACTAGTATTACCATTGGCTATAGATAGGGTTTAATTAAGCTATGTTAGATGCCTGCCCACGTAACAGACATTGATGTTGCTGAAGTCCTTTTGCCTGGAATGTCACATTGATGCCAGCTGAATTAGGTGATGCCATTTGGGCTTATTAACTACAGAACTACGATGTAGTTACTATCCAGTTGTGCCCGTGTTTTTTTGGATCTGCTTGAGGCTGGGCCAGACAGAAAGTAGAGTGGAAATTTACCTGCTTTCTTACAGACTGTTTGGCATTTCTTGCTTCTTTATTTTCAGGATATTGATAGATACATATTCTCCCCAGTCTCTGGTTTGCTGAAAAGCAAGAACTCTGGGGAATTCAGTGTTTTAACCTTTCTGCTTTGAATAAGAGCAAACCAAGTAGAAAAAAATGCCCAGGAAGTTGTGAATTAGGCATACAACCACATATGGCTTGGTTGCACAAGCACATCTAACATCTGTGTGTTCAGTTGTCTGTCTCTTGGGCAGTTATGTGGTGGAGTGGTAGACATGGGCAGCTTGTGCACTCCTGACTCACTCAACAAACCAAGGATGAATGGTCAAGATGACCCCAATAGAGTTTGTGTCTTCTGGGGAAGCTGTGAATTTTCAGCACCTCTGGTATCAGGTGATACCACCTGCTTAAGGTGTCAGAGTTTAAGCATTAGAAGTCTGAAAACTCTAGTTTAAGCTCTTAAGATTCTTAATCTCCCCCACTTCTCGAGGTAGGTGCCTGCTGCTGGGTCTGGGTTTGGTCTGGTGGAAGAAGTCACCACTTCTGAATGGTCATTGTGCTGCCCTGTTTCCTGCTCTGTGCGCTGCTGCTGGAGCACTTGGTGTGAGTCTCCATCCGCTTGCCTGTAGATAAAATCCTGTCTTTGTCAGACCAACAGTTTGACCCAACCCAGCTACTCCCACTGGGGCAGCAGTTTCACATCACTCTTAAACCACATCTACCACTGAGATGTCTCATCTGCAGCTGCTTCTTTGCTTCTTCTTTCTGATGCCACTACCCCATCAGCATCACTCTGATTATGCTGTTTTGCCTGTTTCTGTTTCAAGCCTCTCCTCACAAATAGGTGCATTTGATAGTAAGTTCTGCGCAACAAGTGCAGGGACAGGAGAAAGACCAGCAATCCAGGGTGATCAAGAGAGGATCTAACCTGAGGTACAGATAAAGTGGAATTAAGCCCAAGTTCTACCCAATGCAAGTGTGGCTGAATTAGCAGGACCATGGGGCAGTGGGGTGGTGTCTGAGCTGGGGCACTGGCCTCTTCCCCAGCTCAGCTTGACTAGGCTTAGAGCTAGCACCTGACTTAACTTTACATTCTGTTTCCTTTATATTCTGCCTGTCTGAAACCCCTGACTGAAGGGCACAAAATATGAGGAAAAAAGTGAGTGTCAAGTCTAAATGACATTTTCCAGGGTTTGTTTTCTCAGAAGTTTGTGTGGTGAAAAAGCAGGACATTTCCATGTTCTTCTTCAAGATAAATAAGAGACTGAAGACTAAACGGTAGGAGAGGGAGATATCTGTGCTTTCTTTTTAACTGCTGAAATCTATCAAGCAAAGGAAAAGATAAATAAATAAAAAGCAATATGTTTTCCTAATAAACTTTCCTAAAGCAAGACAAGCTCATGCATTTATATAAGGGGGGAAAACAAGCCCACTTAACAACACAGTGAGTTAGACTTAGAAGGAAGATGATGTATCAGTCAAATGTCTGGAGGTGGATGAGGGGGTGGGAACATGGATACATTTAAGGAAATAAAAAGCAAGAAATAATTCTTGTTTCAGTTTCATATTGTTGGTTATAGCCAAGAACTGACCCTTGAATTTATGCTAGGGTACACCAGAGGCCCCAGCCAGTTCACTAGCTCAAGACTTGTCCCTCTTTCAAGTCCCCTCTGTGGAAAGGAGATGGTTGGTTTGAGCCCGTGGTTACTTATATAAGAGAACCTTTCTGCCTATCTAGTTTGCCATGTGCAAAGTAGTGAGAGACAATGCTTGCAAAACATCCGGAGAACCGAGGTTTTATTTGTGTGTTTTTGTAAACATGCTGTAAAATTACCTAGAGGAAAATAGCCCTTACATCCTGGATATAAACTGGATTTTCCTAAACTGATGGCTGTTTTCTTGTCAAAAGCAGTTCCTCTGAAGGCTGATATTATACATACAGAAGGTGCATTTATTTTCTCTTGCAACAAGAAATACAGATTTTTAAGACAGATCTCTGTTTCCAAACATTTCAGTTTAGATCAAACAACTGATATTCACCTATTTCCATAGCTGGCTTTTTGTTGCTGTGGCGTTGGGCCAGTCTCCTGCTTGTACCGGCCTTTTTGTTGTTGTGAGAGCAGTTTCAAAGAGGTTTGTGCTGTATCCTGGTCATTTCTGAAACTCACTGGAGGGATTTTTATGTGTATTTAAGTAACCACATCCTTAATTTTAGTGCTGTGTCTTGACACGTAAGGTTCTCCCATCACTACCATTTAATTTTGTTTCATTTTATTTTTAATGTAAGTGGCAGCAAAAATCAGTTGTTCCTATCAAATGAAAAGCTTTGTCTTTACCCTTGATTGTCAGACTCCTGGATGAATTAGTGGTATATCTCAGAGCTCAGGCTTGCAGGCATGGGTGAAGAAGCTCCCCTCATTTCCAGCCCATTCATGTGCATGGTAAGCTGGCTGTGACTTACTGCACATAAATGGGAAAGAGAAGTGAGGCTATGACTGCACCGATTAATGAAATCTTAACTGATTCTCTTTCTGAGACAAAAGAGAAAGCAAAATGATGTTGCAGTTCCTTGCCATCTTAATTTAATTGTATTTGATGGATGCTAACAGCAGCTTTCCTTTTCTGCTGGTTCACGTTGCACTAGTGTGCTTTCTTCTGCAATGAGTGCCAAAGCCTGTTTTTCAGCTCCTGCTCAGAGGTGAGTGCTGCCAGGGAGTGGTTGACGTTCAGAAAATCAGTCTGTTGTGATGGTGAAGAGTCTGAGTGGCTTCCCCTTCAGTATCCCAATGTATCGACTTTGACAACTGCAGTATAGTATGAATGCCAATTACCTGAACAGCTTATCAGGGAATGAAGGGAAAATGATGCTGCTAGCACTTCTCAAGATTATTTTTTTCTACACAGGGATAAATGATTCATCCAAAGTCACTCTTAAATTGGTGAGAAGATGCCCAGGTTGGTTGGGGGAGGGAATGCTTCAGCTCAGGACTGCAGTAAGTTGCTATCCAGCCAGCTATCCCTCAGTATGCCAGAAAGCTCTTTCAGCAAAAGTGCCCTTTCTGCAGCGTTGGTGTCCTTTTCTAGGGAGCTGACTCCATAAATGCACTATTTGGAGGCTCCAGAGCATAGTATTCCCAATTACTTTACCTGCAGGGTCACCATGCCCTCTAACGCAGCTTGCAACCAGAGTGGCTTTGCCCTGTCATAGTTATGTGCTTAAAGAGCATTACTCTGATTATCCAGGAGGGCGGATTAATGGGAGTTGATGGATAATTGGAACAAGGGAGAGGTGCTCAGAAGGTGAATTTGAGTTGACAGACTTGTTATGCAGAACAGTGCAGTCTGCTTGTGGAAAAAGTCAACCAAAGAAACAGGTCCGAGGGAACTGTCCTGCCTTGAAGAGCTTGAAGGGAAGGATGGCAAGGTGCTTGCGTGGGAATTTGAGTTGTTAAAATTGTCACTAGTGAGTTGTGGCTGTGTTTGAGGAACTCAGTAAAGTCTTCTGGAATAAAGTGTGGAAAAAATAAATTGGAATTGTGGCAGCTAAGTTGGAATTGTTCTAAAGCCTCTGTTTTCAATCTCCAGCCCTCTGCCATGGTGTAAGGGGAGCAGAGCCCTACCCCGTGGGATGCTGGGGTCACAAATGGGAGACAGTGAGATGTCGCACAGCAGTCTGATATACTAGCCACAAGTGGGCACGGTTGGTGAGGAGTTGCCCCTCCCTCTATGTGGTGAACAGAGGCCTTATGGTGGAAGAGAATGCAGGAATGACCTGGCCATCAGAAACCTTTTGATGTCCAGTGGCTGAGAAGAGCAGTGTATTGGGAGATGTACAAGCTGTTTAATGAGGAAGGGAATGGAAATGGTCTCCAGGTCACCAGAGAACATCTGGTAGTGTAGAAGGAACAAATGTGTTTCAGAGAACTGAACAGGAACAGGATTCAGCTGCACTCTGGGCAATGAAGAACGGGGTAGAGTCTGAGGGTGGAGGTGGAAGTGAGGGGCTTCCAGAGGAGGAAACAAGACTGTCTGCAAGGAAAGTGACACTAGTGCCAGTTCTTCCCTGAAAACATGCTCCTCTAGAGGGACAGGAAATAAAGGGATTGCCAAAGAAATAGCTAGAGAGTGATGTTCTGCCGTGCCTTCCTGGAACATGTGTTTGCAGGGACCAGGTTCTGCCCTTGGACAGTCTTAACACCACTGCTGACCTTGGCAGGGGGTGGCATGTGCAGTGCTGACTGTCTGTCCTCACAGCCCTGGAGACACAGATCTGTGTGCCCCTCGTCCAACAAAGTAACAGTAACGCAAGTTGATTTCCTGGGTGAGATTAAGTTCACCATCATGAATGGGGCTGTGAATGAAAACCAGGATGGGACAGTGGAGTGGCAGGCCTAGGAAATAAAGACCTTGAGAGCCTGCGGTAGCTTCTTGCCAGCCTCCCGTGATAGGCAGTGGGAGGCAGGGGGACAGCTGCCGCTGTGGTGGGGACGCACTCTGCAGCACATTCTTCAGGCTGGGGGATGGCACAGGTCCGAAGCGAGTCACGCTGTAGATGTGGAAGGGTATGAAAAGCACTGATGGATATTCTTAGCCAAATGAGTAGGGGCAAGGGTTGAAGGTGCCAAGAAAAAAAAAAAACCCAGCTATTCTTGCATTTTCAGCCTCGTGATGCTGAGGAATTAGGTGTCCTCTTCTAGGGATGACTAATTCCTTGTTTCATGGAGTGGAGAAGAGCAAGGAAAGTACTTTTTTTCCTCATCAGATGAAACAAGTACCTGTGTTTGGAGGCGAATTTGTCATGCTCAGAATCTGCTGCCTTCAGAGCTTCCTTTTGTGTTCCCACTTGAGTTGTTAGTGGCACTAAGACGTATCTTTTTAACGTAAACCTCATCTCCCTCGCACATTGTAAAATCAAAGACTTGACTAATACCTCTTTCTATTAAAAAAAAAAGTTAGAGGTGAGGTGTGGGGGAAACCCTGTTAAGGCAAAGTGTATCATTCAATTGTTCTGGTTTGTTATTGTAGGGTTGCTTATAAGAGCTGAGCTGTGAGTGAGTATTTATCTAAGCCCTTCCTGTTTCTTCTTCCCCCTCCAAGATAAGATCTTGTCTCTGGTGAAGCAGCTGGGAAAGATGTGGGAAGGGGAAACCTGGGCTCTAAAAAATGTGTGGACTCTTGGGCCGTTCCTAAGCGCTCACCGGTAAAGTCTCTGGATGATGAAGATTAAAAAATGGAAAAGGGTGTTTGTGGTGAGAGAACAAATTCTTCCTTCATTTCTTTCCCCCACTGTGACCTTCATTAATTATCTGACTGTAGTAAACTTCTGAAGATATTTTTAATCATAGAATATTGTTCTCAGTGGTAATGGTAGCTCTTCTATTAACCTCATGTGGAGGTATCAACCTGGGTAGATTTTTCGTGTGTTATCCTGCAGCTGTGGCCAGGATAAGCAGTGCTGTTAACAAGTGGCTGGAAACATGGGGAAGATGTATGAAAACAGAATCTGTTTTCATGGTGGCAGGCTGAGATAAAAATTCATGTTTAATGCTTTCTGCTGCCTCTGCTGTCTGGCTCTACTGCTTCCTTACTCAAATCCCTTGATCTGCTTTCTGTTTGTTGCTGTCATTCTCTCTGGTGTTTCTTCTAGCTGTCAATCAGGGATGGCTTGGATTGATTTTTGCCATTTGTGTAAAGGAAAAAAAAAGGTGCAAGTCGGGATATCCTCTGCTGCAGTCAGCTGGGGCTGCTCTGGGAGAGTCTGCAGGGGGAGGAGAGGAGGTGATGCGACATCAGTCAGTTCCCCCGTGCTTTGCTTTGTCTGTGGGGCATGCTGGAATGATGCAGCTCATTTATTTGGGCTTCAGAAATAGTTATAGCTAGTAACGTGTGGATTGCAAAAAAAAAAAAGGCTTAGAGAAACTGTTGTGTAGTTACCTGTGTTAGTATATCTTGGGACTAATATCTATGCATCCTGTATGCTTCAATCCCGCCTCTCGCAAGCCGTTAAGTCTGCCTCTGTCAGAGAATTACTATGTGGGAATGTTCTTTTGAACCCTTTAGACTGGGTTTCACTGTGCAATTTGTGTCCTTGCTTTTTGGAAGGAAAAGACCCCCTGTAGCTGAGATTCAGCCTGTGCAAAGCTGACTCAAGATTGCAAATATAAGCAGTTTTTCATCCTGCCTTCACCATGACTCCTGGAAGACTGAAAAAGAGCCAGAAACCAAATCAATGTCTTTGTCTCCTCCGGCAATACCTGGGCTTGCCTGTGTGTCAGAAATCTTATCTTGCAGTGTGTACTGATAACACAATAGTCTCCGCAATGGTAAGGAACAATGTTCAGGAGTTGTGAAATTATGTACTTGATTTTTATCATTTGAAAATACTAGCCCCACTACGATAGAAAAGGTATTAATATGGAAAGGCATCATGATTTGTACAAAACCAAACAGAGCATCTATGACAGAAGGAATGGAGGAACTATGGCAGTTTCTCCATTCCTTCTGTAATAAAGGTTAATGATTAGTATTGAGGTACATGTAATTTAGGGTTGCTTTTTAGCGCTCTTCCAGAGTCTTTGTATGGCAATGAGAAAGTTACTTGTTCTCTAGAGGTCTTATTCTGCCATCTGCAAATGATAACAAGGAAGTGATTCTGTGTTGAGATGAAAAAACCAAAATCCTTGAGTACATGCAGACGTGCAACAAACCATTGCATGTTGCCTGCTCTCCTCCTGACACTGCTCTTAAAATGTGGCTAATGCTGCCTTGCTCTCTGTTGCAGAGCTTTATTATGCTTGTGTAATCTGTGGTGGTGAAGATGCTCACAGACAGACTGCCTGCTTTCAGCAAGCATCCTTGGCTTATTTATGTCTCTGCTCTGGAGTTTGAGATGAGAAAGAAAGTGTGTTGTGCTGGCAGTGCCCTGGGCAGTACGAGTGCTTTTGTGTGATGCACTTGCTTCTTTTGATACAGAAGAAAGTTCTGTGTTTGTTTTGGAAGATGTCTGAGCATTTCACATGAAGGTGCATGTGGAAAAATAGCTGCAACTTGTGCTTCACAAGATATTCATGATCAGCTCTGATTCTGCATACATTTCTCTCCTTTCTTCTGCTGAGCGAAGCACCTTACTTCTTGGTAGCATCAGCTGCACATCACTAAATTTTCCCCTTCCAATCACCTCTTCCTTTCAATCCCCACACAGTAATCTTCAGCCATCACCGTACTTGGCAGGAAACCAAGTGCTTCAAGGCCCAGATGCCCTTGTCAGCCAGCTACAAGAAGGGCTTTCCCCAGCGAGATCCGGGGGAAGCCCTAGGAGCTTGATCACGTCCCTGTGCTCCCAGCTCCTTTTTGTTGTAGGAAAAGTGCCCCTACTTTGACTATATTTTCTTGCTTTTGGAAAAACTTAAGCTATCACATCCAACAACTCTTTGGATTTTCTGTCCTCTAATTCTAGACTATCCAAAACACAGGCAACCCTTTCTCTTTCAAGCTAAGATTTCTTTCTCAGGATCCATGTTGTTCTGAATTTTGCCTTCCTGTAAGTTTTCCCACTTTCCTGGGAGCATTTGATGCCTTTTGGTAGGAAATCCAATGAGTTTTGTCGCCCCCAGAGTTGGATGTTTTTTCTGTGGAGCAGTTAAATGGAAGCTGGCCACACAGAAGTGCTTTGGAGTTTTGCCATTACAAACTTATCTTCGCAATTTGCATCCTACTGTATGTGGCTTAGAACAGGAGATTCCCACTTTATTTATTTTTTTTAGCATTTGAATCTCAGTGCAACCCTGAAGTATTGCAGGAAGTGTGTGAAAACTGAGGTTTGGAAGTAACTCTTGGTGAGTGAAGCCAAAGTTTTCAGTAAATAAACTAGTTTGTAAAACACTTTGAATTTAAATGAGTTTGAGCCTGAAAATGTGGCTGACTTGTCTCTATCTCTCTTGTATAATTAAGAGATTTTTTTCTAAAAACATTGAAATGCCAAGACCAAAATTCACCAGCTTATCTTGAAATAGAAAACATCTTGGCTGTGATTCTCATTCTTTAAAAGTAGCAGTGAATTTGCTAGTTCTGTCGAAATATAAGTGTGGCAAATCTAAACCTTGATGTTTTCTTGGGAGTTCATGGATAGAAACAAGACACTGTCTCTTCAAGCTGCCCAGCCACTCAATCTAATCCTTCAGACAAAGGTCTACCCTCACAGTCAGTGTGACTTAGTGAAAACAATGGCTCTGCACTTTGTAAGAGGACATAAGTAGGCACTGCTGCTGAGAAAATAATTTCCACCCTTTGTGAGCCAAGCTGGGACATCAGAAACCATTGGTTACTTTTAACATGGATCTGCATTGCTGGTGTTGGTTGACGTTAGTTTCTCAATCCTTTTTAGCACATGGCCACCCAAATGCTTGGGTTGGCACAAAGGGGACACAGCGATGCAGAATCAGGAGAGAGAGTGGGGAATTAGACTTTTCAGTGTCCTTGTTGGGAAAACTTCAAGTATTCACAAACCTATGGTGTCTCCAAAGACTGTGATGTGCTTTGGAGAATTCCTAAGTCCAAGGCAAATTTTCTTTTCATCCCCTCGGCAGGATGGTTCTGTTCTAGAAATGAGGTGGAGCAGATGCTCTATATGTGCTGGAGAATGTACTTCAAAGGAAGGTCGAACTGTTTCTTGCAGGAGATGAGTTAGAGCAGAGCTTTCACCCTGGAAAGTGTGACTGTCAGATCTCTCACCTGGAAGTGATTAGGTGTCAGTACTTTTGAATGCTTTGTATATATAGGCTGTCTACAGATGATGGCTTCCACATTACCTTGCTGGTGCCCAAAGGTTTTTAGGATGGTACCCTTAAGAGCGCAGGTCCCTTTGACAGGGAGCCCCTCTCATACAAGTCTGAGGTGCACAGAAGGTAGGAACAACCCAGCCCACTCTTTCCTGCCCCATCCTGTTTTGCCAGTGCTGCTGGAATTGATCCCTGTTGATTCTGGCGCTCATTCTGTGCTGGAAGCCACAGGGGACAAAGGCTCCTTTTGTTGGGAGCTGCAGCCGTGCACATGGACGTGCTTCCCGGCACTTGCCTCTTCCCAGAGTATCACGCAGGGATTTTGCTGCCTCCTGGGATGCGTGTTGCTCAGCGTGGTGTTGAAGCACTGACCAGGGACTGTTTCACGTTGTCACGTTCTGGGCTAGGTAGGAGAGAAAAAGCATGAGTCAAGTGGTGGTTGAGGTTTGCACAAGAGGAAGCTAAATATTGGGTGAATGAACGTGACACTTTATAGCCAAGTGCAGATAGCAAACACTGAATCAACAGGGACAAATAGACTTTGTTCCCTCTTCTCTTATGTTTTCACTCTTAAAGATATTTTGTGCAGCTAAATCTCAGTTGTGTGTGTTATTTTTTGGTTTTTTTTTTTTTTTTCCCCCCTCTAAAACCTGTCTTTGTTCAGGCAGTACCAGCATTTGATACTTCAGAAGCTGTGCAGGCTGCACAGCACTGATACTGAAGTGCAGCAGTTGCTGGGGAGAGGAGTTGGAGGAGCAGGTTGGGATGGGAGGCATGAGCTGGGAAACTCCCAGCTGGTACCAGAAGTTCTCCTCCCTCCTCAGGCTTCTGTTCCCTTTGGTGGGAGGCCCTCCAGTTCCTGTCCTTGCTTGGCTGTGGTCACAGAACTGTTTGAGGAGGAAGCGAAACCTGTGGCAGGATTGTACCCAGCAGAAGGATTTTATTCTGTCCATGACTGGTGGGGAATGGAGGTAGCAGAGTATGTCTCTTGCCAATAAGATCTCAAAAGACTATGTTTAATCTTCAAAACATTGTCTCCTGTGCCCAGCAGGTGCTGCAGCATTATCCAGTGTGGTGATGAATTGGGCAGCTGCTGCAGCAACTGTTGACGGCAGCCTCAATGCCTACACCGCTTTCTGGCAGGTGATAGTAGGAGTATTTAGGTGATAGTGCTTGAAGGCACAGAGTGGTGTGCACGTCGTGTTCATTTTCCTGAGGTATTAGTGTGAATAGCAGCAGTTGTGGAACATTTGCTGGTTGCTGTCATGATTAATTTTTACTAAAATCATGCCGAGCCAAAATTAGCATGTAGGAGCTGCCCAGGAGGCTGATGTGACTGTACTGGAAGGACATCTGTGTGGGTGAGCGTGCGTCACGCTGGTGCCTTCCGTACTGAGGAGGGAGATAGGTCTTCACCTGCTTGCAGCAGTTTCCTGCAGTCACAACACATGTGTTACTGAACATGAAGGTCAGTGGCTGGGTTAGGAGCCTTACTGGATGCAGAACATGAATATGCCATGTTTGAACAGCTGTATTGGCATACCTGGCATGGTTCTGTGTTTGGGGATCAAGAAAGGGATGTTGCTCAATTCCCCTGACTCTTGCCTGGCAATTAGAGAAAACAGAGAAACTTTCATAAGGTTTTTGGAAAGAAAACTACTTGTCACTATGGTTCTTTTACCCCAGTCACTCCAGGTTTAAGTCTTGATTCATAATGGGAGTAGCTTATCTTGTGTTAGTCTAATGAAGTGTTTGTTCTTTTGCCAGACACACCGGGTACTGGCTGATGTTGGAGGGGTTAGACCTGACAGACTGAGCTGTGTCTAAGCTGAAGTCTTTTCTTCCATCCCC
Organism: Nesoenas mayeri; assembly: GCF_963082525.1. Taxonomy (NCBI): domain Eukaryota; kingdom Metazoa; phylum Chordata; class Aves; order Columbiformes; family Columbidae; genus Nesoenas; species Nesoenas mayeri. Next base: position 29,190,242 of record NC_137545.1, read on the forward strand.
TTAGCTGAGTGGTCTGCAAATGTGTCAGTGGCATTGAAGGAGGCTTCCTTAAAACCATGATGAGGACTATACCTCATGAGTGCAGTCTCATCCGTGCTCTAGCTGAACTAGAGAAGGGCTTCAAACCTTTTCTTGAATCATGGGGCCTTAACTTTATCTTCCAGGGGTTTGGCCTTGTCTGTAAATGCCAAACAAATAGCTTGCTTTTCATAGTTCTTCATGGTCCTTGAAGTCTGCAGACTGCATGCTGAAAATCAGTGTTGTCTTCTGCTTATTACCAGATCTGTAAATTCAACCCAGTGTCTTTTGGCCTTGCTGTGTGGTTTAGCTCCCTGTGCTATTTTTGCTTTAAGGTTCTAAGCAAATAGTAATGCATAGGCAGGCACCTATAGGCCCTCCACATGTGCTTGAGTTGGCTTCAGCCTGCAAAGATTTTTCAACTTCCCTTTTTTGAAAGGGAATTTAATTTAAAAGCTGAAGTCTGTGCATATGGCTCTGATTCTGTGTCTCCACTTGAGTTCTCTTCCCTCCCTACTCCAAGCCTGCACCTTGAGATCAGCTCTTTGTGCACAAAACTGTTCTTCCGATTCATGCAGGTTGGCTGGTAGATACGAGCTTTTCCTTTGCTTCACCCTGCTCCTCTCCCACCTCCCTTTGTTCCAGGTGGCCTGTCACCTTGAGATTAGGACTCAGTGGAAGCGGTACCTTACCCTGCTTTGGTTAGTGTTACAAGCGATTCTTAAACGTTGTCAGGCTGGGGACAGCAGTGGGAGGTTTGTGCTTTGTTGGAGGTACTTTCTTGGAGGTACTTGCTTTGTTAAAACCTGATGACCTCCGTGCAGGCCATGTTGAACCACTAAAAGCACAGTATGGTGATGAGAGCTTGTCACTGTGCCCATCCAAACACGACTGAATCTAAATTGCCTGCTCAGACCTGGCTGCCAGAGTGGTGAGGTGGCTTTGCACCAAACACCCTGTTGTTGATACTCTTGTGTCCTCTGAGAGGATGATTTTTAGCAATACATGGTAGAGGTTGCTTGGCGGATGCCTATGCCTTCCAGATTGTCTGGGTTCATCTCGCCTCCTGACTGATAATTGCTTTCAGAGGCAATCAGAGAAGCAGTAATTAACTTCTACAGGAACTCCCATGCGTCAACTGTGGCAACTTTCTTTTGCTTCCTACAGTGCCAGATTATCTAATGCTGTTTCTGCCTTATTTCATGTGCTTGACCACTGCCCCCCTGTTCCCCATCAGCACAGATCTGGACTCTGCTCTGTGGGGTTCATTCTCTGGGAATTTAGTTTTCTAAGTAGGTGAACAAAACCTTAAATCACTCTAGTAATTTAAATCTTTGTTATTTTCTTTTGGTGGTTCTACTTCTTCCCTGACTTCAGGCAACAAGAACAGGAACAGAATGGGGAACAACCAGGATAAGGATGACTATCAAAAGTCAGTCTCAGATTAACAATGGAGCAAATCAATTGCAAGGAGCTGGGCAAGTGGAAAAGGCCCCTGCTGTATTTCATATGTGGGACAAGGGAGGACAAACTGACTTGCATGTAGTAATCTGAAATAACAAATGCTTGAAGTGTTCACTTCATAGTAAGGATTTAAACATGGTACTCCTGAAGCAGAAGCTTTCCAAAAAGCTGTTCAGGAGACTGATTATTAACCAAAGTTGTACATGACTGTCTGGAGACAGTTAATGTTTAAATGAGGCAGGTTTTGAAATAGATAACTTCCCCTGTTAGTTGTAACAAAACGTTTATTTCATCCTCTTGGATAGCGGCACAAAAGCTTGTCTATTCCTTTCTTGCTGTTTGGATTTCACGTTAAACTTTGTGCCGATGATCGTGCAGCAGAGTGAGTTGAGTGGAGTGCTGGCATTTTAAGAGCTGATGAACCTATCTCAAGGTCACAGCTTGGTGCTTTTGTCACTGTGGTGGTGAACCGTTTTGCGATATGGAAGATGAGCTGATATCAGAGCACAGCCTGACTGGTTAGTGGACGTCGTTGTAATGTATCAAATATGAGACAGAAAGTATACTGCACTAAGTTTGCTCTTATTCAAATGCACACAGTCAGGTCTTCGAGTTTTCCCTGCAGTGCCATCATGTCTTGCACAGCCAGCACTGAACCTTCTTCTTAGGGCATATGAGCTGCAAGACTCCATGAGTGGCTGGGACATGAGTGTCTGTGTCGCTACAAAGCGAGCCCAGGACTAGAGACATATTAGTCTGACTTCTTAGATTGTGTACTTGAATCTTTCTTGGTCATCCAGTGTAGTGCTAGGTGTCTATTGCACATTAGTTTCAACATGTTGAATATGAAATGAAATGTAAAAAGCTGTGAATGCTCTTAGGTATGGGGAGGGCTTCTTTGATTTGAGCACTGTTTGGGTGCTTGAGAGTTTTGGATGATGTTTTATGGCTGGCAGCTCCTGTGGTCTGCGTCCTAGGCAGGAACATGCTTGTACACCAGCTCTCGGGTAGTCCAACAAGTTGGTTCATCTGCAGTGGGACAGCTTTATTGCAGCTGGTGGGCCAGATGAAAATGTACAGTGACCTCTTTGGCATGAAAGTCTGTAATCATGAAAACATCCTTTTCCCCTGTAATGCAGAGCAAAGAGGGTTTACAGCCCATATAACAGGGGTGTCACACTCATTTTCACTGGGGGCCATGTCAGCCTCGCAGTTGCCTTCAAAGGGCTGAATGTAATTTTAGGATTGTATAAACGTTTGACACTCTTGCTATGTAACATCAAACAGTTCGATAGAAGCACTCAGGTCCACCTTGCATCTCTTTATTTGCCCTAGTATACACAAGCCCAATTAAAACGTATGTGACTTAAGCTATGTAAGGCATTAGCTCTTGCTACTGCAAAGGGAATCTAGAAGAAGTTTGTCAAATACTGAAGTCTGGGCATCAAAGACAGATTTAGTCACCGGAGATATTATTCTGGTGGTGCTTTCACAGCCCATGTTGGTCATAGAGTAATACTCAGTTGGTGCTGATTTAACCAAGGGTGGGCAACAGTGAATGAACATGACATCTATTAAACAGCAGTGATGTGGTTAAAGAGCATTGCTCTAAAACAGAGATGAGCTTGAGTTTTACCTGGACTTACTCTTGGCTGCCGTTTTCAAAGAAGCTCTTGGGCAAGAGGAGATAGAAGCAACTAGCTGCAGTTCTGGCCTTTTCCCGAGTGCCGCCAGCTATAGAAACAAGCGTGCTTTGACCACAGAAGGTCAGCGAGGCCTTTAGGCTCCGGACAGACGTCTGATTTTATTGTTAGCCTGTATAACAAGATTAGCACCAAATGACTCACAGAACAAGTCAGGTGGTCTTTAATCTTCTGTAACTGGGCTGGAATGAAGGTATTTTCATTATCATGACGGAATATGGCGGAAAACTTTGACAAAATCAGGTCTTCAGTGACAAGTGTTAATTATTTATGAACTCTCAACTTTAATCAAAACTAAACATTGAAAGGGTGTGGTTGTGGTTTGTTGTTTGTTTTTTGTTTTGTGTTTGTTTTGTTTTTAAAACAAACCTTCCCCCCAAGAAGATGAACATTACCCTCAAAAAACAGGAGAAAGATTTTGGTATTGAAGCTTTTGGTGAGAGAAAAAGCAATGCTTTCTTCTGAGCTCTGTGGTGAACCCGGAGATGGTCCTGAACTTCTCAAATGGACATGAGAGCTGAAGCTCTACGTGATACCAAATTTTGTTCAGGGGGCAAGTTCCTTTCTGACTCCTGCTCTGCCCTCACTCACGTACTTGCATCTTGCAAGCTGATAACAATTGCTGCAGCATGAGGACTTAGTGTTCATGGTATTAATAAGTAGGTGAATCTCCATAGTAAATGAAATCTATGCTAAACAAAGAGTGTGCGTTACAACACAGACATTCCCCTTTCTCTTAACTGCTTCTGTGCTCATGGCTGGCCTTTATGCCACAAGTACAGAAGGCGCAGCAGAGTTTGCTCCCATTGTAGGAGCAGGTTAGGATTCAGACTAAAATACATTTATTTTGTCTTCATTTCAAGCTTCCCGTAGACAATGCATATGGCATAGTCAAAGGAATACCATCAGAGCCACCCTGCAAATATCAGTTTATATGTCATCTTGAAAATGTTCTGGAGTTTTTCTTATGTTGAAATGAAGCTAATCCCGTTTTTTTTATTAATGAGAAACATTAACCTATGTAAATATCAGGTGGCTTTAACTTATCAAGTGGTGTGATGGGATGGGAAAAGGAGATTATGTTAAAAGTGGAGATCCTGGCTTGTTAATGAAAATGTGACTGGAGTTAATAATTTCTGGCAAGGTAACCTATTCTCTTTGTGACTTCAGATTTCTCCCTTCTTATTTATTATCTGGCTGCGATAAGTTTATGGTTCTGTGTTATAACAGCTCAGGAGGTTTAAAAAGGACTTTGATTTACACAACTTTTGCAGAGGGGAACAGAGAAGCCCAGACTCTGATCCCTGGATTTCCAGGAGGCCCCTTGAACCACTTCTGAAAGTGTGCTGAGGGCAAAGTCAGCTGTGTGGGAATGGTCAGAGCTGTGTGCTAGACTTATTGGAGATGAGACCATGTACAACTGTGGCACTGCTACAGTGCACCAGGTGTGTAATAAAAGCGTGAGGTCACCGAGGCAGAGGGAGGCCAAGAGGTGACGTTGCTTAAGCATTTGGGTAACTTATCAACCTTTATGATTCCAGCTGAGACTTGTATCAGTCTTACAATGACAGAGAAGGATCAAAGGAATGACTTTGTCTGTAGACATGCAGGTGCTTTGTAGTGGATGAACTTCAAATACTGGATAAACAGAAAGGTGATTGGTAATGTGGTGGGCAAGGAGCACTCAGGTGCTCGTGGCTGTGTTTCCAGAGATATGCATGAGTAGGGACCAGGATGTGGGTTATACCTCCCCTCCTTTAGCTACTGCCCAACTGCTCCATGCAGAAAGCCAAAAATCATGTCTGTTTTTCAGTTACTCTGCTTTTACTCTAAGGATTGTTTCTGCTCTGCCTTAAAGGGTCTGCATTGGAAATATGAAGTTCATAACGTATATCAAGACCTCCCTTTCTCTGCACCATTTCATGCCTGAGGTGCAAATGGAAGTGAGTGGGCTCAGTGTTGTCCTCAAGCACTGCCACAAACTTCAAATTATTCAGCCAAAAGCAACAGGGTTTGCTCTCAGATCACTGAGAATCCATCTATTTCCCATAGAATCTTATTCTCAGAGACTCCTTTTGAGAGATGAAAGGCTGCCATCCTCTCTGTGATGGGATGTGACTGGGGGAACGGGACAGTGAAAAGCAAATGCTGGTTCTTCGTAGCACACACCTGAGCGATGATGCAGCTCAGCTAAGCCTGTGCCCAGCTTCATCTACTCATGTGTGCTGTTCTGCAGACCAGAGGCAGGCACATCGATTCATATATAAAACATTTTTGTTTTCCATGAGTGATGCAGATCTGCTTACAATTTCAAGCTTTTCAGAGTGAGACTGTAGCACGAAGTGGTGGGGTATGGAGCAGGGCTTTGGGAAAGCTGCAGGTTGCTGACAGTTCCTCTGGTTTATTAATGGCCGCAGCAAGGGCTTGTAGGTTCTGAGAATAGACTCTGCATTTGCTTTAGAGACAGCTGACAATGGTGTTTAATACAGCAATATGTCTCTGCCTGACTTTTGACTGACAGTGACACAAACTCGCTCTCCTCCCAGCCATGGCTTAAACCTGGTGACATTTACAGCAGAGCTACTTCTCCAGTCTAAGTTTAGATGGTGACTTTGGTGTTTGTCTGCATGTGTATGCTTAATAAGATAAAAAAGGAGGAGAAGGCTTCTGCCAGTACAAATGGAACAGGAATTTCAAACCATGGCTGAATGAATGAGGGAGGCATTCAACCTGCATGGATTTTCATGGTCTAGTTGCTGTGGTTCCTTGTTCAAGATATCTGAATGTTGGAGGGTTATTACCTACTTTGGCACTTTTGGTTTGCTGTCATGAAATATGTGGTAAATATTCATACTATGAGGCTGTCTGTTTGACGGGGTGTTTTGGGGTTTTTTTTGGGGCAAGCTGCACTTGGAATTGGGTGGTAACCTGAGCCCCACCTGTGTACAGCTAATGACATGTCCTGTGGTGGGTGTATGTATGTCCATAAGCCATCTGGAAATAGCATGTGATCTTAGCTGCCTGCTGAGACTGAATTTCTTGCTGTGCATCCATGTTACTCTTTTGAAAGGTTCTCCTGTTAATGAATGCCCCCCGCAAGAGAAAAATCCTCCTCCTTCCCACAGCAGACAAGCCCAGGAGAAGAGAGCTGGCAACATCCTTCTCAGCCCTGCTGAACAGTGTCGGGGAAGCCCATTGCTGCCCCATTGGATCCTCAAGCCCACGGTGCTGGAGCACAGTGCAAGTGAGAGAGCAGATCCTTTCCAGTGCAGGCTGAGCATGAGGTGTCCTGAGCTTCTGCATAACTTTACGCTGTTCAGTGTTTGTTGAGTGGGAACAGCCTTTGGTCACTATCACTTGGAAGCCTATTTCAGGTGAATGACCTGAAGTGGAATGGGTTTGTCTCCTATTACAGACCTTTGCTAAGCCTTCACTCTTTCTGAAACATGACTTTCTTCTGATACTGTCTTCTCCAAGACCTGGTCTGGCAGCAGGTCATACAAGCCAAATAGAAAGAACTGCCTTTTAGAGTTGGTGCTGAGGGCTGAACATAGGCACTCTGTATCTTCCCCTAGATGCATGGAGGATTTGCACCTATGTTCCCCTGGCATTACAATGAAAAGTGGGCTATGAAAACTGGTGGAACTTGACCATTCATGAACGTCATGTGCAACTTATTTGCCACGTGTTTATCCTTTTTTTGTCTAAAATGAAGGTGCAAATGTATGATCAGGGCAGAGAACTTAATTGCATCAACCCCTTCAGAACTGCTCCATGATGTCAGCAGTCCACATGTCTTTGCATCCACCTTTCCTTGAACAATTGGCTACCTGGGTTGAGTGGGAAAAGATTTGCTGGAAAGTTTTTATTTTACTATTTATTTTCTTCTCTGTTTCCTCTTCCCTTACTCCCTGCTCCTAAAGTTTGCAAAAGCACACTTATATAAGCAGTGCTAGCAGTATTTTACACTGTCACTTGGTATTTGTTCAGTGAGCTGCCTCTTTTGTCTGCAGGAGACTTGGGGATTTTCAGTTCCAAGTGCTTTGCAACCTTTCTGCCCTTTGCTAAGCCAGACACATGGTCCAGATTCATTCTTTTTAGTGTGATAATGCGTTAGTACTGCAGCAGTTCTGAAGGGGAAAACTCCAGCGTCAGGATCCCACTGTAATCAAACCAATGTGGAACAAGAAAGTCCTCTTGCCTTGAGGTTGCACACAGTGGGGTTGATGCAGAGCAGACCAAGCTTGTGGTTGCATTGGTGCTGTTATCAGCAATCCTGGCTGCCCGCACTTGGGATTTTCTGCGGCGTGACATAGAAGTGTGGGTGACAGGGAGCAGGTGGTCCGTCAGCACTCCTGTGAATTAAAGGTGCAGAGCTCTCCTGATCTGACAAATCTTATTATTTCAGTAACTAATTATGGGATAGTACCAAGATTTCTAGGTATTCCATGTGACATCTATAAAGATATGAGTGGTAGATTGATACTGCCTTTCTTGGAAGAAGGTGGAATGGGATTTTTTTTTTGACTTTTCACACCTCATCAGATTAAAGAGATTTTTTTGAGCTATTTCATAGTAGCTATGTACCTGCCTGATGCTCTCCTTGAAATCTTTTGCAGCAGTTCTAAACAATTGCCCGTGTATTGTTTCATGGCCCTGTTTTTAATGCTGTTGAATGTATGGTCCATAGCAGGAATAAAAGCAGTCTGAAGGTCTTTTAATGGACCCCCCTCCAATTGATTTACAGTGACAAAATTTCCTCAGTGTGCCTTTTCCTTCTTCTTTGGGAGTGACAGCTCATGTCCACTTGTTTGTAATATATTCAGCATCTGTCAACACTCTTCCAGCCTGGAGTTAAGCAGAGACCCAACCTTCTTGTCCAAAGCTGGTAACTGAGCTCTGAAACTGCTGTCAAAAATAAAAGCTGCTGAGCTTGAATCAGGTCTTGTTATCTGAGAACTGGAAACTGAATGAAGGACAGAAGTGACTGAATTGATAATTAGGAGCACTTAATGTTTTGCCTTGGTTGGGAGATCTTCATATGAAGGTTTAAGAGAGGATAAGTTTGAAAACCTACTTTCCTTGACTTGCTGTGTCCTGTACCCAGTTTAAGGAATCAGCAAACTTAGTGCTGCTGCTCTAGCAAATGAAGGAACCCTCTCTCTTGTGTTCCTTTCGCCTTAAGAAAAAAAGAAAAGCACCCTGAGATGCCTCTCCCACTCTCTGGCTTCATATGTCAAACTCACAGATCCCGATGCTCATAAAACCCTGTTGTCCGATGCGAGTGTGCCAGAGCTGCAGCACGGCACCCTCTCTGCCCCGTGGAGATGTCCTCAGCTGCACTGGGCTCTCTGAGTCAGCCTTTGCATCTTTTGCCACATAAGAAAAAGACACTTGAGAGGTCTGCACAGCGCTGTGTAGAGGACACAGTTGTGATCAGCTGGGAAGAAGGAGCAGCTGAGCTCATGTCACTGCCTGCTGTGGGCACACAGACGTGACTGGTAACACGTGGATCACAGCCCCTTTCACACTGCCAGTGAGCCTGTGCCTGATGCAGGCAGGTGGCCAAGTGTGAAAAGGTCCTGCTCTCCACAAATGGCCATATCAAGCAATGGTGTTATTGTAGCATACCTGATATAGGTATGTCAGGTGTCCCTGTGGCCTTCACCTTTGATTTGTGTTTTTGGGTGAACAGTGTGAAGCATTCTGGATCTGACCTTTGGAGCGATGGAAGTATTTGCTGCCAGGCCAGCCAGCTTAGTCTTTCCATGGTACCTCCCCTCTAAAGATCTCCAAGTTCAGTGTTCACCTTGCTGGTAGCTTATAGAGCAAACCTGCCTGATGTGGATGTGTTCACAGTAGCTGTTGGAAGGAGAGGACTTGTGCTTGGCAACCTGTTCTTAAGCTCTTAAGAAAATCTTGAGACTGGTTGTATGACTTAAGCCGCTGACTTCTTCAGAAGTGTCTTCGCTGTTGATCACTGAGAGGGTGTTACTGTAGGGTCTCTCATAAGTGAAGGCTTTCAGATTATCAGTTTTAACAGTCCTTGCAAGCATGTTTTGGACTTTTCCTAGGACAGCTAATAAAAGTACTGGGCTTACTACTGTTAGGGGAGCAATTCTATTTGTGATTATTTTTTTAAAAATCACTTTATGTAACATTTTAGGTGGAACATTGTGCAGGTGGTGTAGCTTTTATATATATACATCCTGGTGATATTAGGAAGAACCGAGTTTGGGGTTTTGAGGGTTTTGGATTGGTGTGGTTTTTTTTTTTTTTTTAATTTTTCTCTTTAAAACTCAGCTGGATCCATTCAAAAGTATTATGAGCAAGGTTTTTTTTCCACCTAAAGTGCCATCTGGAGTAAAAGCAAGGGCGTGCATGTAGAGCTCGCCTGTTTCTTCAAAGATCTTGTTTATTATAGGCTCTTTGCCAAAACTGATGCCACAAAAAATTGACTGAGCCCCTGGGCTTTGTGTATGCTTGAATGTCATCTTTATCTCTTTCCTTAATGAGTTTGTTTGAGGCTGGAATTAGCCCAGAGTAGCTTCATGGCACTTCCTGTGCCCTTTGGTTTCAGAGCCCTGATTTGCAGAACAAGTCCTGCTGCTGTTTTGTTGAAAGCCAAAAATCAACCCATCAAACTTGCTGAGATTCAGATATTGTAGCCCAATTGTGTGGGAAGTAGCAGTGAGCCTTTGGGAGAAGGGAAAGGACTATGTACATTTTTTAAAGCATCTCTGTATTTGCTGGGTATCTGTACTGCACTCATTAAACTATCTGGATGCCAACATGCTGTGAAGCCTATATAAGAGGTACAGAATAAGTTATCTGTTAGATTGGGTCCCTGGTGATATCCTGTGAACTAGGAGAATGTACTGAAGAGGACCTTTCTGCATCAAAACAAAAAAATACCCCCAAAATACCAAACACTAGAATGCTCCTTTAACCCGTATTTATTGTAAAGGCAAATTTCAGAAGGCTCTGTGGATTATGCATGTTTTCACAGATCGGGTACTTCTCATGTCAAATACAAAACTGCTCATGAAGTAGTAGCAGGGAGCTGCAGGGTGCTGCAGGGAGCAGAGGCCACTGGAGGCAGGACGGGTGGGCGAGAGGTTTCACCTGGGTTTCCTGCCTCCTTGGGTGACGCTCGCCAAACGGCATTGGCTGTGAGGTACTTGTATGGTCTAAGATGGGAGGCTAAAAACAACTGTCTTGTAGTAGCCTGAGGGATACTCCTGCTGTACACATGAAGTTTTTGGATAAAAGCAAGATAGAACCTGCTGGCTTGTTGCTTGAGTGCTCCAGGCACTGTGGTAGATTAAAGAAACAAAGGAATACTCAAGCCTATACCCAGGAGAGAAGAGAATCATGGAAACTGGTCAGCAGACAGCTGTTTTGGAACCACCCTAATTACTGACAGAAACCCAGTTCTCTGATGGGTACTAACTAAAATACAAATTGCAGCCATGTCTTGGGTTTGATTTTTCAATGCACAGGCCTTGGACAGTTGATTCCCAGTACTGAGAGCTGTAGATAAGTGGGCTCCCAGGCTTTTCTGAAGTAGCAACCCATAGTTACATGCAAAGAGAAGAAACAAGTAATGTTACGACATTTGGAGACTGGAGACTTTAAGCTTCTCAGTGGGTTTTTAACTTACTGTTTTAAATATACAACTGTTTATTTCTAGATCATAAGGGTTTGCCAGGTTCTGCCTTCTTTTGGAGGATTTATCTTTCTGAAATCTGTAAACTGGCTGAATAAAATATACGAGTAGAAACACTTTGGACATTAAGTCAGAATTATTCTGTATAATGTGCTGGAATATTATGGCTTCGCCTTTGATAACAGTTTGCATAACCTTTCATGAGTTCATCAGCGTGTTAATGAATGCTGACAAACCTTCTTTGATGCAGCTGGTATAGCCTGTGGACAGACTAAATTAATATGATAGTAGGTGTGTGAGTGAGTTACTCCAGGTCTCTAGACCATTTCTTCAGCATCTTCTGTAGGCCGTCACCTACAGTCATTCAGATTGGCCCTAAAGTCTTGATGTGTCATATAGAAATACACAAGAATTGTAGATGTGAATATTTTATAGCTAATATAGGTGTGTTTAGAAGACTTGAGTTACATGAGCACCCACACAGTAACCAGTCCTTGTAGCACACAGGTTTTTGCCTTCAGACAGGAGAGGAGAATACACACAGAACCTTGGCTCCCATCTTTGATATTTGGAGCAGTTACACTTTATTGTCTGAACAATGTGACTTGAGCTTGCAAAAAAGCATTTCATCTGTCCCATAGGCAACATGTGGGAAGGCTATGTAGGCAGAATATCATAGTTTTTGGTGGTGGAGGAGAAACCTCTGACTTGGATAAGTATCCAAGAATGAGGTTTCTGGAATTACTCTCCTGACTTGGGGGAGTAGGAAGCAGAATGAAGCTGGCAAAGTTACTCTTTTGATCCTCTGAAGTCCTCATACTTGACCTCTTTGAACAAGGAAATTTCAATTTTTGGAGGAAAATGCTCTGCTCAGGAGGTGGTGGTCCTCAACAGGCTCCTTCCTCTAAGAGGGAGGGCTTTTGCAGAGAAATTTGTGCCAGGCAGGTATGGAGCTTTACAGCCTGTCCCATCGTGCTGCTCCTTTTCTTTCCTCCCTACTTTCTTCCTTAAGTTTACTTGTTGACAATATACTATAGTTAGAGACAGTGTTAGCAGATCCTGGTAGTGAAGGCTTCCCAGAGTTAGTGGCATTAAGGGAGGGAAATGTCAAAGCCCAATTTAGAAAGGTAATTTGATCACAGGGTGAAAATTGAAAGCAAAGTGCTTCATGACTCCCTCAGAAAGGAGTGAGTAGTGTCAGTAGGGTGGGAAGGGGCTGAGGGGGAACCTGCTGCAGGTTCTGCTCTAGAAACAAAAGGCTATTTATCCTGGTCCTCAGAGATGTTGGTCTTGCTGAGACAGGGAGTGGAGTCAGCAGATACTATTGCAGATGCTGAGAGTAGTGGAAACAGAGGAAGAGGTAACCTTGGTAATGACAATCACCCTGGCCTTTTTCCTACTGCAGAAGATTAATTTGGGTTCCGGCTGTGCGTTCAAGAGGCTCTTTACCTTGAGGACAGGGCTCTGCCCATGGGCATGGCAATTCTGACTTGCAAAGCAAGTTTTAGCAGAATATGGGAACCAGCTTCTGGAGCTCGAGGTGCAGGAACAGCCTGAGACCTGCAAGACTCATGGTGTGGGAGAAATGTGAGTCTCTGGACATTGGACGCACTTTGCAATTTTGTCACCCCTCTATTGCACTACAGCTCCACTCCTTATATTCCTTTAGGCTGTGGGGTGGACACAGGAGACCAGCCGACATGCAGAGCTGAAGTGCTGACAGCTTTCTCCCATCCCTTGCTGGCTGTCCTGGGCTGAACAAGTCTGAGGGTTATCCCCAATTCTTCTCATTGCATTTACCTGCAGTATTAGGACACCTGCTAATGATGTACTATGTAAAATGATGTGCTGTTTGATAACCAGTACTATGACTGATGTGAATCCCTTGTTCGATAGTCTGTAGCTTGAGAAAAGTTTCCCTGAAGGGAGCCAAGCGCAGGAAAAAGTCTTCAGAGTGAAAGATTTCATAACCTTTCTACAATTAGTCTTCATAATTAATATCCTGAAATAATATAAGTACCTTTACAGAACAGAAAATACAAATACGGAAGTGTTATTCTCCCTGTAGTAGCATTGATTAACAAGTTTCTAAATGTTTTTGAGATGTTTCAGTGTAGAAGCTGTGTGTTTGTGTCTGTTTCTGGTGGATACTTGCTGCCTGACCCCATGGGGAGAAACTGAGCAAAGTAACTTTGATTTGCTTGAGGTCTTGGATGTGAAGCATGTGGTACAGTTACAAATAGCTTGTCCCCATAGGGCCATCGCTATAGGCTTGTACCCTGCAGTTGCTTCAAGAAAGGCCTCCGAGTTTGGATCGAGGATGGCAACTGCTATAGACAAATCTGCTGCAGCCAAACAATCCTCCTTTTATGCTTCACAGAAAAACAGGAGTCTTCAGCAGTGTCCTCAAAGGAAAATGCTGAAATAAAGCAGGCATTCTTACATGGGCATGGTGCAACATGGACCTTCAAAAGTGTGACAGGTTCTTTGTGTAGCCCCTTCTTGGGGATATTATTCACTACTTATGACTCAGCTTTAAGGATAAGGTGACCATCACTCCAAGCCTCCAGACTTGAGAAACGTCCTGCACTTGCTGTGCTTGTTTCTACATCTTGTCTTATACCTGGCATGGTCAGAAACGGGTGTATTCTTAAGATGCTAATTACAGCCTGGTGAAACTTGTTGCCTTGAACTCCCTCTGAGCCAATTATGGGCAAGCAGTTTTCTCCAGAAAATAATTCAGAATGTGAAAGTGGAGCTCCTGTTTCTTTCCCTATTGACTACAGAGTAAGGAAGAAGGATGAACCAATGTGACCACACAAAGTCACAATAAGCTCAACACTTGTCCTGAAGGTGCAGGTCTCGGTCAGGCTGCTCTTTAGTAGTTGCCAGAGGCAGATATTTTAGTTGAGCCTTCAAGGCTGCATTGTAACTCTTGCTTCTACAGAAATTTTGCCATATAATGCAAGATAGGGAAGGTGGCCTGCTTCTTTGATTATAGGCTCTATATGCCATTATTATCTAGTCACGCTTGGATGCATGTTACACTTCAGACTGATATGGAGGAAGGAGGGAGAGTATTTGTTCAGAGACAAAATGATTGACCTATTGCTGTCATCTTCAGGACTTCAGAAGATTGGCTTTGGAAGGGCCGTACAAGGTCCATCCCCTATGTGGAGTGAGATCAGTCCAGCTTAAATCACACTCGAGATGCTTATTTAACTTATTTAAAAGTCTTTAATTAGTAAAGGATCTCTACGCAGTCTATTCTAATGATTTAGATTCTTCATTGTTAGCATATTGTTAGGGGATGTTCTGAAACTTCAACACCACAATATGATGAGAAAATTTGTATTTTTAGTTTTTTGGTTTTTTTTTCCCTAGTCAGATTGGGTTTTAGAATATGGCTAAGCATGCAAACTCTCACAGACTTTAATTAGAGGGACACCTGTGAAAATCAAACTCAATGTGTCTTGAGCTGAGTACTCAAAACTGGTCACCTCACCTCCCTGCACCTCTCTTTCCTGTTTGCCAGCTGGGGATGCCAGGGATAACTTTGGTGACTCTGCAACATGCTGAACAAACACTCCTCTTCACAGTTGGATGGATGTGACAATGGACATGGATTTTCCAGGTCATTCAGGAAGTCTCTAGTAAAATGCAGTATTGAACCCTGATTTCCCAACTCTTAGCTCGGCAATTAGCCCTGTTTTTGCAGAATCTATTGAACCTTGTCAGCAAGTAAGAAGCAAACAAGAGCCACTCTGTCTGCGCCAAGTGTGAAATTGCCCTTTCCCATATTCCAGTGATCTTGGTCTTGGTCTTGCTGATTGCTCAGCCGCGGGAATATAATTTTCTCAACTTGAAATGAAGCGTTAACATGTTTGGTGTTTATTCCTCTCCACCCCCATCCTCCTTTGTCTAATTGTTTCAAATAAAGACTTAATTGTGCCAAGCTTGCATGAGAAAAGCCAGGCTGTCCCCAAAACCAGCCTAGAGGCAGGGGTGGAGGGCAGGAGGACATGCCCTGCTTTGGGGAGCAGGACTCCCACTCTGGTCTTGCTTTTCTCTCTGAGTGCAAAAACCAAATTATTTCATGAGTACAGATCTACTTCACTGAGCAAGTCACATTTCATTTGGGTAGAAAATAAACCAGGCTTAAAAAAGCCTATGAAACTTCCTTTGCTTGTACTTCATTAAGTTATGTGGCTTTGTGCTTTCCATCTGACTTGGACACTTTTCTCTCTCCCTCTTCCCATTATAATGTCCTCCATGGACAAATAGGCAGCGACCTGAGATCAAAGGTCTATTTGTTCTGTTGCTAGTTGACCCGTTGGCATATGCCAATTTGTTGCAATTCAAAATTAGTCACAGTATTTACTGGCTTTGTGCCCAGTTGGTAGTTGGAGATAATGCACTGGATTTGGCAGATACAGTGAAAGTCAGAGGCATTGTTTTTGAGGGGTGGAGGGGCCAGGATATGGAGTAATTTAGGAGCATGAGGCCCATATCAGTAAGATGTAACTCTAACCCCTTCTCTGATAGAGTGGGGAGTAAGAAGTGGACCTGCAGGGCTCAAGCTGTATGTGCTCTGGCTGTGGGCTTAATGACGTTCCATTCATCAGGGCTGAACCACCCTAAATTCAATGTTTCATTTGCAGATTTAGCTCTCTTTGGGATCCACAGCTGCATTTATTTTTTGCCTTCCTACTCATCATGTGCATGCTCTAAACTGGTCTTTGGCATGGGTGACCCATGCCATGAAAAGTATAGTTTTATTAGGTTGCTGGTTCACATAATGGATTTTCATGGTGTTTGCTGTGAATATTTGGGTTTTCAGGGCTTTTGTTGTGTCATCAATACTTCAGAAGAGAGCAAAGGAAGGTGCTGAGTGGGAACTGTGGATACATTAAGCATCTGGGCTACATTTCTCTACTAGAAAGCATAAATGTGAATCTGTTACAGTTGCTTTTTAGAGCGAAGGAGAACCATGTTTTAGTTGGTCTGATACTGCTTCTTGATGCCCACTGCTGCTGCTCTGCTGGCAAGTATTTGTCCTTAATGGTGATTTCTGTTCCACATCAGAGTTTGGTGGTCACAGGGCTGATCTCCAGATCTTAATTTCCTTTATGTCTGGTGCTCAAAGGAGAAGAGCATGGGAGATGCTATGCTAAGCAGTGCAGGGGTTTGCCCTGTGGGAATGCTTCCTCTTGGACACCTGGAAAAAAGAGGGTAGACTGCAGCCAGATGAGATGCTTCCTTTTGAGTCCTACAAAACGGTGGTGGTTACCTAAACGCCCAGTTATCCTGTGAATCTTAGTCTTGCTATTGAGAAAAACCTGCAACTTGGATTTTCCTAAGCAACCTTCCCCCGCTGATGGGAAAATATGTTGGTTTTGAAGGCTATTTCATGCCTTTACTTGCCTGACCAGTGCTAGCAGAATGCCAGATCTCTGATACAGAGGATTTCCAGATTTCTCTGTCACCTATTCTGTGTTATCTCACTTCTCAAAGTGTATAATTTCAGAACTTCCTGCAAATAGTTCTGCCTGCAACAGCAGATGACAAATGCATCCATGATATGAAAGGAATGTGATTATTTCCTTATTTGTTAATAGCATCTTGCCTCCTGGCATCTTAAAGTGCTTTTAAAACTTCAGTCTGTATCTCCTTGTTTCTTGTTGCTTTTATTCAAATGCAAGTAAAACTGAGGCTCCATGGGTGGAATTTGGCTCTGTTTGGAGGTGCTGCAGTAGTTGGTCAGGTGCCTGTGATTCTAGTTTATGAGAAACGCAGAGTACCTGCAGATCTAGATAATTGTTGGAAGAGACCTCGTTTCTGAGCAACACTGGAAAATGGTGTTTAAGTGTCCAAATGTGTCTGGTGCCTGAGACCAAAAACATTGGCTATGATGAGATCCTCATCTTGTCATAGTGAAACCATAGAAAGCCAAGACTGAAACCCATTGAAGCCCACTCTGAAATCCATCCCACAAAGTGGTTTGTGGGATTCATACGAAATTACTCCCTCCTTCACGCTAGCTTGCACCCTCTTGAAATTGTCCCTCTCCTTATGCAGGGCCAGGACTTCTCAGGTCAAGGGCAGATCAAGGAGCCTAGCCATAGTTGCTTCTTAATCTTTTAAATGCCAGATCCATGCCCTCTGCCTGGTGTGGTTTGCCTCCAGACAGCAGCTGACAGATCACACCATCTCTGATCTGCCCTGAGATTTGAGAGCTGCAGTGGAGTCTTGACTCTTACCCTGGTAAATCTGCTCCATTAATAGCTATCAAAGAGCCTGAAGTTTCCATCCGAACTTTATCTGGCTTTGCAGCAAGCTGGAGGATTAAAGACCATCACAGGGGAAGGGAGGGAGCAGCCGTGGCTCACCCGGAATAGCCTGACCTATGACGGCACGTACCAGCCCGGGGAGGGGACTGGTCCTGTGAGCTCATGGGCTATTAGCAGTGAGCACAGACATGCCTGCGGTCAGCAGCACACCCAGGGCCGTCTGCTCCATCCCTGGCTGACTTAGGGGTCCGGAGGGATTTGTTAGTACAACTTGCCTACATGGCTGTCTGATGGGAGTGGGCTTGAGGGCCAGCCTTGTGAAGCCATCATTTGATGCTGTTCATATGACCTTAGGGTTTGACTGCTGGGCTGTTTGCATGGGGCAGATCTGTTTTTGAGGGAGAGTGGTATGAGAAGATAAGCTCTGCCCAGCTGCAGCCCAGGGCTGTTGTCTCTCTGCTGTGTTATGTTGAGTAATGAAGGGATCAGAGTGGGCTGTATGGCTGGGACTCGCCTATAGGGCCAGCAGATTTGGGGCACAAGCCATCATCTACCAGATGGGGGAGGAGTGTAGGAAGCAAGAGCAGGTCTTTTGTTGTAGCCAGGGATTCACTTCTTTCATAAATAGATTTGTTTTCCTTGTCTTGTTCCTCTACTGGTATGCTCAAATCCTGTTTCACTCACCCCGTGTCACTCCTGTGGAAAAGTGCAGGGTTTCTTGTTACTTCTCCCCATCACTCAGAGCTGCTCCTCAGCTGGGCATCGCTATTGCAGCAGGAGTTTTTTCCTTAGAGGCAGGCTGTGAGTTAGAGCCCTTTCCAGTGCCCAGCGTTTTGCAGGACTTGTGCAGAGCACCTCACCGCAGCGGAACAAAGATCTTTCCAGCTGGACGGATGACCCCAGACTCTGTATGCTTGTCCCCAAAGGAGCAGTGGAACTGCAGATAAGGTTCTTGGACATGTGGGAAGCAGGAGTGCAGCCACCACAATGAATAGTCTGTGGGTGCTGCTCAGTGTTTTGCACCAGGAAGCTCTGAGGCTGTTCTAAACCTTTGACCCTGTCGACATACTCCAGATTCCTCCCAGTTAAACAGTCTCCTTCCCTCCCCTCCAGGCCTGAAAGCATTTCATCTTCTGACTAGCCAGACAGATGCATTGCCCCATAAAAAGCTGCTTTGTGTCCCCAACAATTCTATTGATCTGCACATTGGGAGCATCATTCTGCTTTGGAATTTGCAGCTTGCATACTTGATTGTTATTTATTGTGATGGGTGCTATTGGCCTTACGGTTCTTTGGACATCTAGGAAGTCACCCAGCAAGTGGGAAATCTGTGCTCCATGGGCCGAGTAGCCTAGGGGAGTACAGCGGAACACAGGGCCTCCGAGCAGCATCCTTTCTGGAAGAGGATCACCTTTCCACCTGATGAGAAAGATTACGCCATACTGAATCCTTCTCTCCTGCTGCTGTGGCAGAGAAATGTGCAGCCTTGGCAGCAGCATTGCTGTGGCGTGTGCTCCCCTTTACTGGAGCAGGTGAGCAAAGGAGGCACCAGTGGCTGGTGTACAGGACTCTGCCCGTCCAACCAGTGTTGCTTCTTCTGCTCTCCAACAAGCTCTTCTGTGCCAAGGCTTTGAGAGGAAGAAGAGAATATTCATGTTCTCTACATCCTGCTACATAGACAGGTTTACGAAGCACTTTGGATGCTTGTAGCTGCACTGTTTGCTGCTGTTGCTTGTGCTGTAGAAAGTTATGCTTCTGACTCTGGAGGTTTTTGGTTCAGCCCTTGGTCACAAAGAGATCAGGCTTTATCTGTATGTGCCCTTTCCCCTGCTTTTGCTGACACTTGGATACCTCAGTGATTACTGGCAGTGAAGAGAGACTGTTGAACAGAGGGAGAATGAAAAACAGCGATTCCCTCCTAGACATTCAGTCCCAGATTTACGAGCTGGGTGCTGAACAATGGCAGTGATTTATCATGTCTAGGGCTAGAGTCAGTTTTTGTGGTCAGGAGTGAACTGGGAATGTCTGTGTGTATATGGGGGAGAGGGGAACAGAGATGAGCCAAATAGACATAAGTGTCCCCTACCTTGGCTGTGTAAAAAGATGAGAGCGGGCCAGTAGATGCATTGGCAGCTGGGCTAGATGATCATTGTAGGTCACTTCCAACTGAAAATATTCTATTTTATTTTACATCATGTTGCATGGACCTTCTCAATACCATTTTGGGGTCCGAATGTGAAAGGCTGATCCCTGCCCTGCAGGGGAAAAATCCTCTGAGAAGATCTGTGAGTAGCAAAGGGAGCTGGAGGAAGCTGGTTCAGGTGGCTGTTATAGCTACTGGACAGTCCTTCAGAGCATCTGGTCTGGAGACACTTACTAGTGGCCTTCCTGTAAACCTGACAGCAGTAACATGCACCTGCTTTTGCTTCTTGACCCTCTTCTCTCTAAGACAAGCTGAACATGATGGCCAAGACCTGTGGCTGAAGGACTGATGTGCTCAACAAGAGAGACTTCAGCTTTCCAGTGCTTTCTGCCTCTTGGGCAGTCATGCTCTTGCCACTCAAGAATCCCTTGCTTTTAAAGATGTTTCCTCAGCACCCTTTGTAGCCCACCTCTGGCTCTCCAAAACCTCCTGTGACTGAGGATGGGGTGGGCCTTTCTCTGTTTTACTGGCCCTGCGAGACAAGTGGTGTGTTGGTTTTTTTTTCCCATTTTTTTTCATGGTTAGGTTTTATTTTCCATTAACCAAGATGTTGTAATAGAGCTTAACCAGCTACAGCTTTACATCCTCATCTCCCTGCTGCTGGAGTTGCTTGGGGCATGAAGTAACTGCCGCCCTCCTCCACAGCTGCAGTTTTCTCAGCCTGCTTCTGATGGACCTACTTTCCTACCCAGAAAATGGAATGCTTTGATCAAAGCTCGGGAACAGTCCACTTAGCTGCATGGAGAGATCATTAAGAGAGAAGTGTGATAAGGGAAGTAGTCTGATAAGGATTTTTATACAGGCTGTTGAGAGCTGTGCTGAGCAGGCAGGGGGTGAGAGGAACAGGGCTGGCTGCTGGCACTCTCAGACGTGACACACAGACTGGGTGCTACATAGACTCTTGGTGTGAGGTCCCCCGCTGGTCTCAACAGCCAGCTCCTGCCAAGCATGAACATAGTGAGGAAAGGTGGAAAGGAGGTGGAACGTTCACTGTTCCGGCCACCTTCTCTTTCTAAGGAGGTCTCTGCGTGACTCTCTGTGAGGGCAGTCTAGCTGTTCTGGGAGCAAAAACCCTGTGTGGACCAGAGACTACTGTTAAATCAGGATTAGTGTAACCACACAGCACAAGGCATATTAGGGATGTGGTTTGTTTCTTGCTGATCCAGGAGATAAACAACTGGGTTGCTATTGCCTTGTCTGCAAAAAGCATCAGGTCAGTGAAGGACAAACCTCAGTCATGCTCTTGGGTACAGCAAAGTATAAAAGGTCTGAGTTTATCCTGATTCATCTGTAAGTTGTTTTTCAAACTATGACTATGAAATATTCTGAAAATTCTGAGTACAAGAATAATGGAGACTTCTAAACTTCTGTTCTTTCAGCCTAGTGAGCAAAAACTTGCAACTTTTTCTTTGTCTCTGCTTTGCTTTCTCTGTTTGAAGTCTCCTGTATTTCTCCTCTCTTTCTGCAGGTCCTTCAGAAGCTTGGGAAAGCAGATGAAACAAAAGATGAACAGTTCGAACAGTGCGTGCAGAACTTCAACAAACAGCTGGTAAGATAATTTGTGATATGTAATTACATCCTGGGTTTCAGTATTAGCTTCCAGTCATCTGCTGCAATATGCAATTAAAGCCTATTAAATTAAATGATGCCGTAGACCTATTGAAGTGACCCACAACTCATAGCTGTTTACTTATGAGAAATTACACTGTGTCTTCCAGTGTCCCTATCATGGAGTCAGTGAGAGTATATGCTGAAAAATAATAGTTGTCTAGACCCAAGTTTAGGAAAAGAAATAGCTCAACCAGAACACTTCAGCTAGAAGCTGCTTTGTAATGTAATTTTTCAATGCTGGGCTAGAAGCAGAGACATAAGAACAACGTTCTATCTCTGAAAGTTGGATAGAATGAGAAACAGATTAGAAATCAAAAATCAAATGGAACAAGGCAGATTCAGTTTCCCAAGGGCAGCGGAGAGCAAAAGAGACAAAGAAAGCAAATAGTGAAAAGAGAACATCCTTCTGTGGCTAAGACCTAAATCTGACTGCCTCCCCATCCTCGCTTATTCACTGTGTCAGGCCTGAGTCACTGTTCTTTCGCGTGTCTGCTTCAGCCCTATGTTTTAGCACACAAAAATATTTTAACAGTGGAGCAATTTTCCCCCACCCTCGTGCTTAAACAACAGTCAGTTTATATCTTGAACTGGGCGTGTGTGGGGTTTTTTTTTTAATCTGGAGCTTTCAGCCACTCAGAGGAGAGGAAAACATCAGTTACCTCAGGGGATTTGCACTGGAGTGCTTGGTGTTGAGGAAAGTGGTGTTTAAGTTTCACGTCAGGAAATGCATGCCACACCAGAGCTCAGGTGGTGCTGAAGAAATCTTCTAGCTCCTTTGTGCCCTGACATATTTAGTACCTTTTTCTATAGCTGTTAGCAGCAGCTGTGTTGTGTCTGTTAAGCCTCAGCAGATGTGCTTATGTGTCGCAAAACCAGCTGAGAAGGGATTCGCCACAGCAGAATATAATTACGATCTTTCAGTCTGACTTTGACTTATGTCTGACTGGAGCTGCCTGGAGATTCCTGGAGACTGATGCCCATTTTCTTGGCAGCAATAGCAGCAGTTGCTACAGAAGTTCATGTAACATCTCTATAGCATGTTGACCAATGATATTGTCTTGTACAAAGAGGAATCCAATTTGGCTTCTTTCTGATGACATGACGTTACCAGGAGTGACTTTTCTGTATCATTTTTAAGTATCAGATATCAGGAAATAGCCTTTTAAAAGGAGAAATACTGAAAAACTCAAATCCAGACATCTTGATCTGGCTGTCTGGAATGGCTTTTCAATTTCCAGAGCCACAAGTTCCAGTGGTGCACTGAGAAGCCTGTTAAAGAACCACTGCCTTTTTACAGCTGAATTTCTTTTCTCATTTTGCAGGGGCAGGACATTAACTGAATTCTCCAAATAATTTATCAAAGTAGCTGGAGGCTGCTCTGCCTTTGCTGTTTGGCGTCTGTTGGTTTTGCTTTGACCCTCAGTTTCCCTATTACTAAAATAACAATGCCTGTTTTACAGGGCAAACCGTAAATAAGAGTTAGCTGGATTGTTAGGATATCCAGTCTGAGAGGTTATTATGATGCCAAGCAGACTGGGGAGAAAAACTTCAACTATATGTGCATGTGTACACACTCATTTTCATTTTTACATGTATGATATGTGTGTGTAGTATAGGTACATGTGAGATTTCTATGCCCTTCCCTTACCAAGTCTGCTCCAGAGGGGAATGGAGGCTGGAGGGAAGCTGAATGTGCTGCAGGCTTGTGACAGAACAGCTCTCCTGTGGAACTGGTGGGGCTGTGACCAGGCAGTGGCCTTGTTTGCTGCTTGATTAGAGGCTCCTCTGACTCTAATGACTGTAACATTATAACACGTTCCATATGTGGGCTGTTGATGAATGGAGAGCAGGTCTAATAATTACTTGTTCATTTTCAACCAAGGGGTCTTGTGGTTCTCTCAAATGGTGGTTGAGTGGATAAAGAGGAAAGCATTGCACTTTCCAGCTCTTTGTCCATTCAGGTTCACATAAGAGCACTGCTCTGAGATCTCTAAATGGCAGGAGCTTTTTAGCTCAGACAGGTGGAATTGCTGCATGACAAATGAACTGGACATAACTACACTTCTAGAGATCTTGTCTGTCTCTTGAAGGCTTGACAAGCAGCACAACTGGCTATTATATTACTCCCTCATGACAGATTATCTTCAGCAATTAACCTCCCAAAAAGTTCATTTGAAGGCTCCCCTCTCCTTCCCTTTCCCAGTGTCACTTGTGTTCAGGCACAGGCACAAGGTCTGTCCTGGAAATTGTCCTCGCAGACCTGGGAGCAAGAGGCTGGCTGCAAAGGTACCACACGGCCACATCCCGAGGTGTGCCAGGCTCTAGCTTCTCTTCCCCTGCATTTGAAATACTCGCTGGAGAGAGAGCTGCGTTGTGAGACCCTTTGTGAGCTGTTGCTTGTGTGGAAGTTCTGGGTTGGTTTACGGTGTTTCACAGCAAACACAAGAGACAAGCTGCTGCTGATGTGGGCTGCATCCATCTCTGTCCATACCCCGTGGTGTTCGGCACAGCCTCAGCCTGCAGGGTAGGCAGCGGGGACTTAACCTTTGCTCTTGCAGTGTAGTTCTGGAACAGGATATTACCTGTCTGTCTCAAGTGTAGAACATTCCTGTTGATAATAAAAATCCTTCCCATGGGAACTTCAAAACAAGGGAGGTTATGCAAAGAAGGAGTTGGAGTTTAATGTTAGGATGAAATAATTTATTTTGAAGATTGGGGAAAAAAGGGTTTTAGGAAACCTGTCTTCCATGAAGAAACAGCTCTATGGAAATTCACATGCTTAGGTAGTGCTCAGTGAAAGGTATCGTAAATAACAACCCCTCAGCAAAGCAAGAAAGCAGAAAAGGAAACCAAACCCCTCTTGTTTTTTAATTGAGGAAAGCTATATGTAATAGGCGGTTCCTTAGGCCTTTGGAGTGAAAGCTCTTCCAGCCTCCCAAGCATAGCACTTCTATTTTTAAATATGCATCTTCTTGTACATACTGTCCTGCATATTATGCCTGGTTGTGTTATAGGCTCACAGGGTTGAATTACACCGTGATTACAAGTATGGCAAAATCTGCTCAACACAACACTTGCGTGTTTGAGTAGAACCACTTGTTTTGGTCACTTTTACATCAAGACACAGTGTCATTGTCCCTGCGTTAAGGTTCTAAGTCAGTTTGTTAGTGCAGCAATGAGAAATGAATATGGGGTTCAGGATCAGGACTGATCTTCAATTTTTGTCCTAGTTTTATTTTCCTTTTGTAGAGTTTTGTAACTTTGAGATATATATACACACACATATATATACACACACATATGCACACTATTTCTCCTTTTTTTTGTTTGTTTGTTTGTTTGGTTGGTTTTGTTCGTTTTTTAACATTCTTGTGATTTAAAAAATACTATACTATTAGGTTTTTGAACATCTTTAGATTTAACCATACCTCTATAACTTCCTTCTGCACACCTTTAAACCTATTGCTCTTTGATAACTGGGGAATAGATTAATTTTCCAGGTTCCAGTGTAACCCTTTTCCCTATCTTTTTTTACCTCTGAGTATAGAAAGCATCTTTTAAATGTGCACTCAAGGGTGTTGAAAGCTTCTGTTCTATACAGTACTTGACAGTGTCTAACTGCATTGTGAGAGGTGCTTATGCAGAATCATATCTGTACTTGACAGCTTGCTGTAGCCTGCTTGAAGAAAGCAAGTGCTGCATGCACAGAGAGGAAGCAATTGCCAGAGTTTCTTGGGAAAGCATTAATGCTTAAAATAATGAAAAGAAACCGTTGTAGCAAGTGAGGGAGCTGCTTTACTCATGCACAGGAAATAGCGCAATGGAAATGCCAAAGAGGGACTTGAGTAGGAACTCCAGGTGCTTAGGGGAGCTGGGGAAATGAGATTCATGGCAAAACTGAGCCACTCTTGGGAAATCCCTCTTCCTACAGATCTTACAGGCTGTAAAGTCTGTTCACTCTCCCTGGCAGGCTTGGTACTTTTAAGAGGCTTAAGC
Organism: Nesoenas mayeri; assembly: GCF_963082525.1. Taxonomy (NCBI): domain Eukaryota; kingdom Metazoa; phylum Chordata; class Aves; order Columbiformes; family Columbidae; genus Nesoenas; species Nesoenas mayeri. Next base: position 29,215,196 of record NC_137545.1, read on the forward strand.
AGCTGCGTAGTTGTGGGGATCAGCTGTAACTCTGACTTTAAACATCAGCAAGGGGTGACTAGGAAAGACCACTCCAGTTGCAGGATGCAGCACTGCATAATGGTGACTGCACATCACAGCGAGACAAGTGGCGTCAAGGATGCCTGGAGGATGCAGCAGCTAGTTGTGCATTGCTGCAATTGCACACTCCAATATTTGGGCCATGACTTGCAGGTTTTTCTGGTGTTCTACCTAAGAATCTTGACCTGATGCTTAATTATGATGCCAAAGTACCTCAGAGGATCCTTTTGTCCTCATGAATTTGGGACTGGGTATCAAAACTTGAAGAGTTTGGGTTCTGTCATGTGCTGCTTTAGCAGGACTCAGGCAAGTATGGGCTCAATTTTAGACGTAGTTTCTGATTTTAGATGCTATAATTCTGAGAGTTATGGTTCTAGACATTGCAGTGCCCAAGTATGTGTTAGGCAAGTTCTGCAGAGGACCTTCCCTGCTGATTAGTTTCCAATAACCTCAAAGATGTGTGTTCAAATTTAGTCATTTTTAAAAATTATACAGCTGCAGGATGACGGAGTATCCATGTGAGGGATTTTGCATGATAATTTCTTCAGTGCCATTTCTTCTTGTGTTCTGACATCTGATTTTGCCAGTTTCAGTCTGTGATTTCTAGCACGGACCAGTTCCAGGAGGCAGAGCTGCTTTCCTCTAAGCCTTTCTTGCTTCCTGTGTCCGGCACAACCAAACACATATTACAGAGTGACTGAATTGCTGCTTGTCAGCTCAGCCTCCCTGATGGTCCTCTCTGTGTGTGTGCTGTTTGATTATTCTGGCACCTCTTCCCTGGTGCTTTCTGATTGCACTGCTAGGAAGGTCTCATTGCCCAGGTTTCCACACTCACCTTAAGCCAGCAAAAAGCTCTACATTTGTTTGCTCTGTGTTTTAAGAACTCCTAGGAGTTTTGCAGCAGATGTGGTCTTTATTCCTTTCCTCCCGTACTCTCTTTGGGTCAGTTCCCAATCCTTTCCCAGACTAGGAGTCTGAATTTCTTTTATACAAGCTCTTTCCCATCCCACATTTCCTTTGTTGATGGCAGTAGGGAAAGCATAAGTGTGAACTTATCCAGAACTTTTGAGGCAAGGAAAACAAATGGGGCCATGGTGTTAGAAGCAGATGGATTTCTCCACAAAGCTAACACTGCCACTCCAACAGCTGGGCAGATTTAGCCTTTGCTTAGAGAGCACAGCTGCATTGAGAGCACAAGGGATCACAGCATGAGCTCAGTTGGGCCAAGAGATGCCTGAGTGCTAGGGAGCACTGTTGGGAAACATCTGCTTTTGAAGCTAGTAGCTCTGAAGCAGCTGTCAGAGATGTCCTGGGAGCTCCCTGTCTCTGGAGTTGTCTTCAGCTGTCAAAATTCATTATGCTGACCCCCTCCCCCCCCACAATGGGACACAACCAGGGGAAGAAGAGGAGGAGTGGCAGCAGGCTGTGAGGAAGGTGTGAGGTGTAGTTGTTGTTTTCCTCCATTCTTGTTTTTGCAGCTACTTTGGGGAATAGTGAGGATCCAGTGAGATCCCTCAGGGTAAGGGATAAAACCACTTTTATAACTGAGGTTGTCTGCACAGTTATCCTCAGTGTCTGCTCCTTCCCTTGCTTTGACGTGCTCTGTGGTGGTGTTGGTCTCAAGCCTTCCTTTTCCTTTTGTTTCTGTTTGTATAATGTCACTGTATGGATTTGGGACTGTTTCCCTATCAGCCTTGCACCACTGTCAGAGACACATGGCAGGGTGAAGGGGAGGTGCTTATCCAAGTGCAGGAGAGCGGTCTCATGGGGAGTGCATGGACATGTGCATGACTGAAACAACTTTGCTGTGAAAGTCTCTGTGACCCTTTCTAATCTGGATTGTTGTACTGCACTCAGCTGTGTCATCTGAATGCTTAAACTGCCAAAATTTAGCCCAGCTTCTGGTATTAATCCTTTGTTTCCTAGTGAGTGAGATCTGCTCTGACAGGCCACCTCCACAGTGAAGCTAAAGAAAAAGATTATTAACTCCATATTTGCTGCACAGGACAATTTAGACAGGATGTTTGGGCGGGTCAGAGGTCCCTTGTACCTACTTTGCACAGGGGTTTTAGTTTGCAATGTGGCAGGAAATGGTGGTGAGCTGAACTGCTTCCAAACCAGTACAAAATCCATCAATTCCATCTGTCTTCTATGCCCTACAGGCTCGTTAAGTTACGTATGTTGCACAGATCCACTAGACCTTGGCTTATAAACTAATTGTTGCCCTTAGAACCCTCTCTAGTTACTTATATGAAATCAAAACACTAAAGCTGGCTCTGCTGGTAAGAGCAAATTACAGCTTTACCCACATCAAGTTACTTGGTACCTTGGTAGTACTGTTGGCCAAACATGCCTGCCAGTCCCTGGCTGTGGGTTTACCAAGTCAGAGGACTGTGTGGTCTCACTGTTATTTGTGTTTTGTATTGTCATCAGGCGGGTGTGTAGCCCATCTGCAAGACCATTTTTCTTTATTTAGAAATGCTTGATAACTCCTTCTTATGCTCTTTATGTAAGAGAATAACTGACATTCTTCTCCTTACATTCACAGTCTGAAGGCACGAGGCTGCAGAAGGACCTCCGAACCTACTTGGCTTCTGTCAAAGGTAAGGTCTGCATAAGGAGAGGACTGTTTTCCCTCTAGTGCTTACCTATGCAGTGAGGTTTCTGCAGCCACCCCTTCCTGGTGTTTCCTCATATGTGAGTTGTAGGGAAGGTCAGCATTGATTGGGTGGGGGATCTTTCAGAATCCTTCAGGACCAGCTGGGATAGAATAGGGTTGTGCTTTGATACCAAACAGGTGGTGCTGTCTTAGGAGATAGACTCTCACGTCTTCTGCTAAGGTAGGACAAAGACAAAGGCTTTGATGTGACTACATCCTCAGTTTCTTTTCTCCCTCTGGTTACCTTCCATCTTTGTGTTATCAAGAGTCAGATATTCTGCAAGGAGGAGCTTAGCATTTGTTATAACCCTCCTGTGCCCCTGTTCCTCAGGATGAGGGACAAAGTGAGGAACACACTATTTTCTTCTCCCTGAAGCAGTTCCCTCTTCTTTCCTAGCCATGCACGAGGCCTCCAAGAAGCTGACGGAGTGTTTGCAGGAAGTGTATGAGCCGGATTGGCCTGGGAGGGATGACACAAATAAAATAGCAGAGGTAAGACTGTCCAGGATGTGGGGTCACCAGGCTTGGTTGGTCAGTGGAGATGAGCTTTGAAGTGGTGTCTGTGTACTGCCTTTCTTCAGGCATATGACTCTGGAGAAGAACTGGAGAGACAACCTCAGCATTGGGAAGAAGGGAAAAATGAAGGGAAGTGGCCTGTATCTTTGTCTGTGTAGAACAGTGTCCCCAGATGCTTGAATGCTACACAGAGCAGTGTGCTTATGCCCACAAGCAATTTGTTCCCCCAACAGTGGCTAAACAGGAACAGAGAATGCCAAAAGAGAGCCAATAGGGTTAACTGGGTATATTTCTTAAGCTCTGTGCAAGAGAAAGGGGAGGCTAAATCTACGGCCAAAGCACTGTCAGAGCAACCATTATGTAGCTGCAACAACCTCCCACTTGCAGCAGTACCACCAGCTGCCATATTTTGGTTGACACCTTGTTTGGCTGAGCCATTTGTCACCCCAGGCTGCTGTTCTTCTCATCCCTTGGTGAGGTGATGCCTGTCCAGCTTGCCCAGGTGTTTTCTGTGGAGCTCAGGGCACAGGCTGTCATTTGGCAGCTTGGCTCCCCTTGGCACGTGTGTGCGGTGGGTCCAGCTGAGGGCAGGTGCCCTCTGCTCTCTAGCTCAGCTGTTGTGCTGGGCAGCAGCTGTGGCAGTTCAGCTCTGAGGATCCATCTGCCATGGGGCTGCAGGACTGGGCTTTTATCTGCAGATGTTTCTGGCGTTGGAGCAGAGGGGAAGGAATAGAGAGGAGAGCAGGAGAGGGGTTCTTCCCTTTGCTTTCCCCTGCAGAAAATCTCACCTGAAATAACATCTGCATCATGCCCAGGAAATACTGACTTCAAAGCAGATAAATCAAACAAAAGCTGAACGTTTCCAGGTCAGTTCTTGCATTAACATGGAAACTTTCCATTAGGAAGTGCTGTTGCAGTAAATAATGGAATTGTAATTCAACTGTTTGGCTTCACATTCTCTGTTGGCCTTGTTTCTTCCGGAGCTGCTGCAGTGCCTCCTGGGAGACTGTCCCTTCAGAGAATTAGAGCCAGACAGGTCAAAGGGGAGCGACAGTACAGAGGACTACCTGTAGCTATGCTGAGGGTCTGCAGGAATATTTCCAGCTCTCTACCTCCCTCTTTCATACCTTTGTTTGTGTTTCTGTCTTTCAGGAAAAGATGGGCAGTAGAACAGTGCTATACCTGCCAAAAAAAAAATTCCAACATAAAGTGGGCATTTTTTCTGAATGTTTTAGGAAAAACCCTTTGTTCAAGTGGAAAACCAGGAGAGAGTGGCAATTTCCACCTAATTCAAGGTGTTGATATGAGTTTACTGTGCCTGAGATAAGGTCAAGGGTAGGTAGAGTGTGCAAAGGTGAGGGTGCACACCCTGGATGGGACCTCCACTGCGCTGTGGAGCCAGGCAGGGTGACGGCTGAAGACATCCAGAATAGCTTTCTACTATTGTTTATTGTCCTCCAGAAAGTGGTGTTGTAATGAAAAGCAGAAAATGGTGCCTAGTGTTGTCAGGTGTCTCATTTTTGTGGCTGCTGGTAAAAGGAGGTAAAGCCAACTTGACCTTCATCTCCCCTTCCCTGGTATGGACTTGGGCTGCCACTGTGGGGGAAAAGATGGGCCCTCAGAGGAAGGTCCTTAGAGAGGTCGCCTGAATCAGCAGCATCAGGCTTTCTCCTCTGTCTCTACATTTCTGGCATGACCACCTGTTTTCAACTAATTTCTCTGCTCCTTAGTTTTTTCAAATAAATTACTGTTTCTTAAGTGCTCTGGGGGATGGAAATTGTTGACTGTAGGATCATGGAGAAATGCAGAACTCTGTGTTCTTAGTAGTTAGCTCACTGCTTTTGTTTTTCAGAACAATGATCTCCTCTGGACGGATTTCCATCAGAAGCTGGTGGATCAGGCACTGCTGACCATGGATACGTACCTTGGCCAATTTCCAGACATTAAAGTAAGATTCTCTTTAAACTTTTTGAGAGAATCACAGCAGATGAAACCTCATAAGAATCCATTTCTTGCATCTCTGTCTTCTTTAGGAGGATGTGTGTGTGGTGCTCTGCAAGCTCTCCTTTTAGAGCAGCCAAGATCTTTGCAGCTCTGGGTCATGTGAAAATGTGATGTTCTCTTTTGGGGCTTGAAATGAGGGTGAAAAATCCAGGGGAAAGATGCTGAAGAGAAAACATAAGTGTGAAACAGAAGGATCCATAAAATTATCTATTGTATCACAGCGCAGGAGGGCAGGGTCGGCAGTAGCTCACAAGCTCTCAGTCTTAAGTTCTTCAATTTTTTTAACTTCCTTGTAAGTACAAAGCATTTGGTAAGTAATAAGTGGCAAATGTGCTTTATAGGTAGAGGCTGGTATGAAAGACAGATCTGTGTGTTCACTAAAATTGTGCTGTGCATATAGCCAGCTTTTTGCAGAGAAGAGGGAATGCTGGGTAAGTGTCTTTTTGGGGAGATTATATCCTGGGACCTAGGTTTGAATGATGTCCTGTCGCTTCCCCCACAGTTATCTTCTTTCTGCTCGTTTTCAGAAGGTTATGCAGGAAATGTCTTCACCATATGGAAGTGCTAGTAATGATATTGCCATATGGGAAATATCAGTTTGGCTTCCTCCCAATGAAAACAACCCTTTCCCCACCACATGCCTTCTAAAAAGTTTGTCAATATTTGTTGCTTCAAGAGGATCATGCTTTATCAGAGAGGGCTAGTCACAGGCTTGTGGTATGAACAACAGCGGTATCCTTGCTTCCTGGGGCTTCTTGGTTTTGCTTAATTTTTCTAGCCTCTTCTGTCCCTGCTATTTTAGGCTGCTGTAGACTTGCACTTCTGCACTGCTTCAGTCCAGATCACATTTTACCAGCCTTGTGGGCCTTGCACTGAGTCACCTCGGCGTATCATGTTTCTTCCGTGCTTAGTATCCTAATTCTGCTGAGGTCTTGCTGAGGTTTTACGGTGAGATTTTAAGAGGAGCACAAGGTTGGGACTGATCAAATTCCACCAAAACTCAAGGTGTTAGTTACTGAGTTCCCACACTTCTTTTCTGTCTTTCAAATTGGCCACAAAGGTGTTTATTACTAATGTCCCTTTCTCAGTCTTCAGATGATGCTCTAGAAAATAGGACATTAAAGCAATTTTATGTATGATTTAAGTAAAGCATTAAAGAGAGCACTACTTGTTTGTAGTTTGCTTCCTAAAATCAGTGAGAATTTGGATTTCTGTTGATTCCTACAATAAGATATGGATATATTTCACAGAGTTGGCTATTTGTTTAAAATGGACTTTCAGTGGTATGAATTTAAAAAGATTGATAAGTTTTTATTGGTAGTTCAGCTGAATGCGTCATTGTCCTTACCCCAGAGCAGTGAGAAGTGCTAAAATCAAGGCTGGTTTGTGTGACTGATAGAAACTCTTATAAGTATCATTGTTGAAGGTTGCGACAGTTGTACAAAAGTGTAGTTTGGCTTCACATGAGGAATTAGAGTTCATGAGGGTGGCAGGCAAACCCCTCCCAGCCTTACATAACTTACAGAATATTTCAGTAGGTTTTGGTTGTTGTGGTAATAGTTTTCTGTTTTGTGTTTTCCACAAAAGCAAATTTTCTGCCTTTCCTGGGATTCTGGCATTACTGTGATAATGAATGATGATTTATGGAGAGAAGATGATTTTAACTGAGTTATACGAAGGCCTGTTTTTCATTAATGGCCCAGTAATGTGTGATGAATTAGACCATGCATGCATTATTTTTTGTTAAATTCTAACATATTTTGAAATCTCCTTCACTTGAGAGGCTGGAAAAATTCCCTTGAATTTTTTGGGGCTTCCAATGGGATCCACAGCAGGAATGTGAAAACATAGTTTCCTTTAGTAAGGACTTTTTCTAAGTTAAAGGGAATAGCTTTTAAATGTTGTATGGGGAGGGATGAGCAAAACCTCTCTGTGTTCTCTAACTTGAAAAATGGGAATGCAAAAAATACTTTATCCTTTCTTTGCAGGTCAGTATTCATAGCTTCTTGGAGTAGGATTCTTGCATAACCTATATTACTTCTGAGTGAGTTTTTGATTGAGGTTGCAGAATACACAACAAGAGTACAGGTCTCTGCAGAGAAGATAAGCCATAACCCATGTTCTGCATAGCTGTGGAATTGGTGATTTTCTGTCTTTCCCTGAAACTGGTATCAGTGAGGGTAAAGGAGAGAAAGTTTTTGTTTGTTTGTTTGTTTTTAAAGGAGACTTAATTTAAGATGGCTTTATTGCAGAGCAGTAGACTATTGGAGATAGTGGTGGGCAGCTGCAGCTATCCTGGAGTCAGACAGGGAAGCTGCCCTGCAGCCTTCTGAGCCTGGGCTGAGTCCCGTTACTGTTATCGTGGTTGTGCTCAGTGGCTACTCCAGGAGTACTCGCTGTGTATCTGCACCCTGTGGTATTTCCCTGTACTCTATTAGAAACGTGAGGGTGGCAGAAGATTGGGGGCTGCAAAAAATGGCAGAAGTGACCTTGATGGGACATGGGTGACATTGAATCAAACTCCCTGGTGGGGGTGGTGGAAAAACCTAGATGTTTGCCACATCACAGATGTGGGCAAAACTCCAGCTATCTCTACCAGTCTGACATGGGGGAGAAATTTTATCTCATAAATCCATAATCTGGCCGTATGTTTTATCTGGTGTGTGTGTAAGATGCATTAGCTAGCATCTCGGAGATTGTCACACTGCTGGAAGCGCCCCCTGACATCCTTTCTCCATCTGTGACTGGTGGTGTGATGTCAGGGAGATGTGACTGAGGTGGCTGAGCTTAGTTGTGATTCCTCTCTAGAAGTGAGCTGAGTGCTTTGAAATCACTTTGCACGTGTGTGTGGCTGAGATCTTGCAGATCAGCCGTGACTCACGCAGAGCTGCACCAGCGTTTGCTGAAAGCGCAGAGGAGAATGTGTGGGAGACGTGCGAACTGGTCCCAGCTGGTCTGGCAGAAAGATCAGCCCTGCGTGCGGTTTTGCAGCTTATCTGCAGGAGCCTGGGGAGAGGAGACCACATCTTGCTGCCAAGTGCAGTGCAGGGGAGGGGATTTTGCTGTTGCAAGTAAACCCCAATGCCGATTCTTCGTTTTGCACTTTCAATTTCCCTGGGTGCTGTAGTTAATTATAAATGCTTCTGACTCCTTGCCATGCCTTTTCACTCCAGTTCTGCAGCCTGTCTCTAGACTGCTGATCACTGATGCTGGACCAGGCTCTCTGAGCTGGGGGTGCTGGCATCAGGCTGGGAATACCTGTGTTCCAGCCCAAATAGTCTGGGAAGTTTGTAGAGTCTAAGGGGGATGGCTGGTTGGTTCTTAAAACAGGGCAGCCCAGGGGGCCTGGGCCTCACCAAGGTGAAACTCTGCTGGGGGACAGAGCCTGAGGCACCTCAGATAAAGAAGAGTAATGGAGGGTCAGGCCATGGGCCTGAGTTGTCTGTTCTGGATTCTCACTCATGGACTTGTCAGGAGTCTGGTACGCAGTTGGCTCCCTCCTTGCCTCGGCTGCGGCCTCAGTGTGTCTTGCCTGTCAATGACACAATGCTACAGTTTTTCCCTCTTGCTTCTCTTGCTTAATAGCTGGTTACAATGGACCACTGCCTGTGGCTGTGGTTGCTTCTGTCTGGAGCTCCTATTGTGGGGTCCAAAATGCTGTCCTAGGCGTATCCTGAGTATGTGGATGAGTGCTTTTGCTGTGCTATGCTTTCTTTTGTTGAACTTAATCTATGACCTTTCACAGGAACTAGAGCTGTGAGCTGGTTAGTTAGAGTCTGGCTGCAGCCCTTGGGAGGCCCTGGAAATTATAAATCAGGTGCCTGAAGGATGCAGGCACATGGGGAGGCTTAGGAATCACCAGAGCTACAATTCTGAAAACATTAATGTCATCCAGAGGTGGGCCCTGTTGTTGGGTGGATCCATTTGCTTTCCCTGGCTCAGTCTGCTCTCCCGAGTTGTTCTCTCTGGAATGGTGGTTTTCTCAGGTGGCTCCCAGGGCCACCTCTCTGGGTAGCCTGTGTGGAGCATCCAGTGAGTGTCCTTGAGTGGGCAGAGCATGGGGTGCTCTGGAAGTTGGGTGAGGAGCATTTTCTGAGAGGCTTTGTGCTTTTTGCTGCTGGGGAGGATTGTCACAACTCTTTTCTCCATCTTTCTTAGTCTCGTATAGCAAAGCGAGGAAGGAAGCTTGTGGATTACGACAGTGCTAGACACCACTTTGAAGCCCTGCAAACTGCAAAGAAGAAGGATGAAACCAAAATTGCAAAGGTAAAGCAAGCAGAAGGGTGTGCAGCCATCCTTTTGTTTTGGGAGGTCTGCCTTTGTCTACTGAGCAGGTTTTACCTGCACTTGTACCTCTTCACTGGGTCTGTTTTCATAGAATCATTTAGGTTGGAAAGGACCTTTAAGATCATCGAGGTGTCGTGAACTGGTAAGGTTTTGCCAGACATTTCCTTCTCACCTGTTTAGTTCTCCTAGAAGGCAGGATGGTCTCTGTTGTGTTGGTTCAGATGCACAATCATCAGTCTGCATTTCTCAATGGCCATAGCCTATGCATGCATTTCCTCAGATGCTGCAGTACCAGTAATGTCTGTCAGAAAAGCCTGTGTGCCTCTGAGAGAAGCAAAACCTTGCAGTGCCCCAGAAAAAATTTCCAGTTTGTCTGCTTCTTGGGCCTCTGTCTCCTAATCTTAGAACAGCAGTGAAAGTGTTTGAGTGTTGCTTAAAGTTGGTTATGTTTGTGAAGTCCTCTGATATTCTAGGACAGAGACGCTTAGGAGCGTGAGTTAAAAGTTCATTGGTGGAAAGGCACCCTATACACACTTGATGGCTGTGTTCTGTTGTCTATTGGTAACAATAACTGGATCATAAATATTGCTGAAGGCATTAAAAGAAGAGTTTTCTCTTGTCAGGGTATGGCTTTTTTCATGCCTGTGAACAGCTTGATCCAGGATTAACTGCAGAGCATGCCCAACATGCAATTGAAGGATTTAATTTTTAATTAAAATAAATGTCATTAAAAATAAAATCTAGTTTTTCTGTTAAAAGTAGCTGAAGAAAGGTGATAGTGCTAACCTTGTTCTAGAGGAGGCATGTGGTTCAAATACCTGCCCAGAAAATGAGCTGTGGATTACTCCTGTACCCTGAGTGGATTGGAACCTGCGTGCCCCACTCTACAGGATAAGTCTTGACAGAACAGAATAGTCCAGGGCTGGGGAAACATCTCTAATTTTCTTGAATGGGGGCCATGGCATGTCAGGACTCTTCAGGCTAGAAGCAGTGCAGGAAAGAAAGAGCCTGAATCTGTATCTTTTAACCAGGCTGAGAGGAGTAGTTGTCCTTTGCTTGGAGTTATTTCTGGTAGGGGGAGATATGGGCTATGTGAGAGAGACTAGTGTTTCTCCTGCATGGAAGAAACAAAGATACATCTGTCCCCCAAGTGAAAGATCTGCATTTAATGGCCAACTGACAGCACTTTTATTTTTAATCTGCAAGTCATCTGCTCACTCAGTGCATGCCCTGTGATTAACCTTGACAGACAAAGGGAAGAGAGATTGATGGCTCAGGTGTCTTTGCATCATTTGTGTGGCAAAGCAAGTCTTGGTTCTGTATGCAAGGCATGAGGTCCAGCTGGTTGTGCCTTCTGTTCAAAGCAGTACTTCATTTTGTTTGGGGAGCAGAGTTTCCTGGGGCGTGGTATTACTCATGTTATGTGCCTGCAGGATCTTTGCTGCAGTGGAAATGTTTTTTTTAGGAATTCATCTACTCAGATTGGTACCTGGTGATCTGCCCCAGAGGCTGGCCACCTTCGTCATTTCTGCACTCGCTCATGTTGCCCCAAATGCTCACCTAAGATGTTAATAGCAAGGGATCATTGTTTGCTCTTTTGTTAAAGTATGAAGAACAGTGCAGTTTGAAGAGTGAAATGTTGAGATTTAGGAGTTGGTGCTCTGTTTCTGATTCAGCCTGTGTGTGTGTGTCTCTTAGTACTCAATCAGACTCTTCTCATTAGCCAAAATGTGCACTGAATCAGGTCTTTCCACCCTCTGTGCTTTAGGCCATAAGTTCATGCACAGAATAATACGTGACACATCGCACCGTCCTGATCCTGTGAAGATGGGAACAGTGAGTCCCCGAAAGTTCTGTCCATGTGCTCTTCCCAAAGGGGCAGGTTTCACAGCCCAGCCAGTGATCCCACACTTGCAGTCACGCAGCTCTGCAGGGCTGTGGGCAGCAGCCAGGGCTCGGTGTGCACTAGGCTGGAGTAGGATGTTCACCTCTCTGTTCCTGTGACTGCAATTTTGCTCATGCGACCTCTGAATTAGGGTTTTTCTGGTGTAAGGTACTTTGGAATATAACAGGCTCCTAGGAAAGAGAAATCATGTTTGTGATACAGCATACAAAATGGGAAATGACTTGATTGATGTTTCATGGTATAATAACAGAAACAGCAATGAGAATACTTTTTGGAGCTATATGGTCTCTTTTTTTCTTCTCTAATATATCAGTGTTCTTTTCCCGCTCAGGACTCCTGCCACTTATTGCTAAACTCACAGCCTGCCATTAAAATAAAGCACTGTGAACTTTCAGCTGTTGCATGTGAATAATTACCGTGGTTAATTAATCCTGACCTCTCTTTAAGGAGCTCCCACTTCACAGCCATGACGCGGAGTAGGGTTGTCTGTGTGTTGGGTCACTAACAACTGTATCTGTTGCTCTTTGCAGCTGCCTGGCTGGTCTGCAGTGTCCCAGCCCACACTGGAGCATTAATTACTGCTAAACTTGGCATGCTTCAAAGGATTCACAACCAATCGGTCCTGGGATGTTTGTTTTTTCTTTCACCTTGGTGATACTGGTTTGGCCCAGCCTCTAAATACACTCTGTTGTGATTTTAATTTTTTTTTTTTTTTTTAATCCTAAAAGATAGATGTTTGTGTCTCTCTTGTTCTCTATTTTTTTTTTTCTCTTTTCACTCAAACATGCTCCCTCCCCCCAGCCTGTTTCGCTGCTTGAGAAAGCCGCGCCTCAATGGTGTCAAGGGAAGCTACAAGCTCACCTCGTTGCGCAAACTAATCTGCTCCGAAATCAGGTGACTGCTGATTTACCTGGCTCTAACCCTGCATGCGCTATTTTGGGCTCTAGATTGTACCATGCAACTAATCTCTAGGTAACGTTCACTCTAGTCCCCTCTGTTAAGCGTGTCCTTGGGACACAGTGCCCTGAGCCACAGCAGATCCGTGGAAGTTACTGACCCATGAATGAATGTCTGCATGTCCTATTGATTTCTAATCAGGTGTGCTAATACTAGACTATTGTTTTCTCCCCCTAAAATGAAATGAGGAGGGAAGAAGCCCATCGAATAGCACTGAGGCAAGGGGTAGTGTAGTGTAGCACCTCCAATTATTCCTTTTTCTTTGAGAGAAGCAGACAATTTATATTGTTGCTGTTAAAAATAAAAAAAAGGAAAACATTGGAAAAAATTGCTTCTGCGTTTCTGTTGGTGAGTAAAACCAGAAAAAAAGCCCACATTGCTTCAAAAGCAATTTCTGTGGCTGCTGATTGAAGTCTCAACATTCTCCCATGGTAAAATCCAAATTTTCAAAACAGGCACTGTCCTGGCTCTTGTGGTCTAAATGAGTTGTTTCCAGGTATACAGAGGTTCAGTCTGTGTAGGAGAAGCAGTATGCCCAGTATAGGGAATTTCTGCCCCAAATATATTTGAACAGCTCCAGGTTGAAGTCATGGTTGCGTCATTTGGCAGAACTTGGCCAAACATTAAGGTTACAGTGTCCTGAGGGACATAAGAGCAACTCAGAGAAACTGCAGGGACTAAGTATTTCTATCCTACTTGCATAGGAGAAGCGTGGCTTCCTGCTGAAATCTCCCTCAGTATTTACCTTGGAGCTCCTGGAGGGATGAGAGTGAGCTGGCGGAAAACAGCCAGTGAGAAGAAAATGCTTTCAATAGGCAAGGGATAGTAAATCATTACCCAGACTGCCAGCACCAGCTACCTGCTCACAAGTTCCTGGTGAGCTCATCTGTTCTCATTCAAATGTTCCTACTGTCACATTCTTTGTCAGTGAATGAACTGGAGTTTAGAAACACTAAGGCACTCTCACCTTTATAAAGCACCTGGATTTTTCACAGTCAGTTTATGGCTACAGATCCAGGAAGATACTAGATTACCACATCAGTAAAGCCTGGGGAAAGAACAGCTGTTAGCAGTCCTCCTTAAGATGCATAGCAAAGGGAGGAAATATGTATTCATTCCTGATTGTGAGGAGAAGCATATTTGGCAGGCTACCCGAGCCCCCGCACCTCAGCCCTGCTGGGAATGATCTGCAGGGCTGTGCTTCTTGACTGGTCTGTTTGGTTGGTGGTATTTCTAGAGGACTAGAAAGCAGGTCTGGGAAGTTTCTCAAGCCACAAATAAATAAATCAGCTCTTGGGCACTTTTCATCTTCCCAGACTGGCTGAGGAGACTGGGAGTAATCCCAGTGCACACAGATTGCCTGTGGAAATGGTGCCTAGGCATGCTCCCTCTTCCATTGCACTGGGGGCACTCGGACAAGCATCCCAGAGTCTTTCCATCATTTCACTCACAGAGTGACTTTGTCCTAAAGCATGTCACAAGGGTTATGTAACTTCCCACTTGCTCTGTTGCAGGGGTGTTCACCTGCTAAGTGGCATTAACATTTGCAGTCACCCCAGATATATTCAAATCAAGTCCTGCTTTAAGCTTTTCCTTTAATTCTTGAACTAAATAATACTATTGCCAACCTAAATATTTCATTTCCAATTGTGCAAGTTTTAAATGTTTGTTTGGTTAATTTTTATTTTGAATGAGGACAAGCAAAAATAATCTCAATAAACATTAGTTTGTATTCTGAACCTGTGGGTTTTCCAGCTTTTCTCCACAAACATGAGCAGGCAGGAAATAAAATGGCTTCAATTTTTATGTTTGTGTGACTCTCAGACTGAAGGTGTTAATGACAAACCTAAATCTCATTAAGCTCTTGATAAAAGTCAGAGAGCTGATGATGATACTGCGTTTATTGCAGAGCTTCAGAATGATAAGCCTAAAAAAAAAAGTCTTTCCTCTTACCAGCAGCTGTGTTGCTGTCTCTTCTTGCCTGATAATTTTACAACCTCCAAGCAAAAATGGGGTCAGTGATACCTATTATTTCTACTGTAAAGCCAAGTCCCTCCCTCCAGTGTACAAACAACTGGCTTTTTAGGCCTTTAGCAGATACTAACAAAAACAATACAGTGGGTGTTTTCTGTAAAGTCTCCTGGGGGGTTTGCTATTGCACATTCTCAGTTACAAATCTTAGTGACTGTGCTTTTTGAAACAAAGGGGAAAATGCCTTAGAACAGCAAATTCTTGCATTTTTGCTAAGCTCCACTGAAATGCTGAATACAGAGTGAAAAAGCCACATCCTTGATGCTGGAATAATGGCAGAACAGTGTCTCTGTCTCTAAGAGAGAACCAGCAAGTGGAGCCCTGGGCAGTGCTGCCCTCTGAAAGCACTCTGGCAGTGCCCTCTGGTACTGCTGAGAGCTCTGGCCTGGGCTAGGCTGCCCAGCTCTCCTCTTTGCCCCTGCCTTATGGATTTCTAAACTGTTTTCTGAGCTGTGCATAATTACCACACTTCACAGCACAAGGTTTGAAGATAAATTTTCACCAGATTACCTGAAAGCACCATGCTGAATGTTGCCAGACACTCATGAATGCTGGGATGCAGGATGGTAGGAAACATAATGTGGAATAATTGCTCCTCTGTCACACCTGAACTGGTTGTGCTTGTCACTCTGTGCCTTGACTCTACAGGAGGTCAGGAAAGCATTTGTGTTGTTCACCTCCTGCTCAAACCTTCTATCTTTCAGGCAGGGAGAGGAAGAATTTTCTGAGATCACATTTTATGAACCTCTGCCCCTGAAAGCTGTGTCTTTCTTCCTTTCCCCACCTTATTGCATGAGCTAGATTTCCCTCTAGTAGGGCTCATGACCAAGTTATTGTCTGTCTTTGGCTCTGGATGGAAGCAGTCAGGGCTATCCAGCATCACGACCCCTGCTTCCAAGCAAAATAAATCCCACTGGTGAGAAGATCCCTGGGCTGAAAAAGGAGTGAAGAATTAATCCAGTGCTGTACCTGGGAATGAGAGCACTGGTTGGATCCCTGATTCCTACAGCTACTCTAGAGTGAACGTTGCCTGTTGCTGATTTTGCCTTTGCCTCGGGATGTCACAATATTCACACATTGCTTTCTAGGTTCTCTGACCTTCTGAACAGGTAAACGAGAGAGGGAAAGACTGTTATTAATATTCAGTGTATCTAAAAAACTAACAGCATTTGATGATTCCTCATCACCTGGCTTGATTTTGATTCCAGTCTAGTTTGGAAATTAGAATAAGATAAAGCCAAGGGATAGAATGTAATTTTTTTTTTCTTCCTTTAAAATGCTTACATTAGAAACATTCATTTGTAAAGGAATTTTTAAGGCAGAATGAGTCTTTGTGATGATAATTTCTGATCCAGCATAACCTATGTCTCTGTTAAAATGGGCTCTTTGTTTTGTGCAAACTGTCTTGAAATGCTAGGTTTTTCAGTGAGTGTATCAGTGAAATGTAGAGGTTTCTGGGTAGAAGTATCATATACCCTTCTCCCCCTGCCTGTTCCTCACAAGGTCTGTTTAACTTTTGAATACCTCTCAGTTGTGTCTTTTTCTGGGGGAAACGTTCTCTGCTGATCTTGAGTACAAAGTCTTATCCTTGCCTTTTGCAGCAATGAGCAACCCTCTGTAAGGCAGAGCTAGCTGGAAAGTAGGAGCTTCTGCGGCATCAGTCAGGAGAGAAATAGAAAGTATGAGGATCGTACACAACACTGTGAAGAACACGACTCTGAACTTCAAAATATTTTAAAGTCCTTTCTCCCATGAATCCTGTCTTTGCCATATACCCATCACTAAGGAGCAGTAAGCTGAATTTCTTTAATTGAGCTGGCACAAAGAAGATAAAACTTCCATTTCATAGAAGGGGTAGGAATCTGACTGTGGGCTCGTAGAGAGATCCAGTTCCCCAGTGGCTCGCAGGCTCTTTGCAGAGCCCTGTGGTGTCATGACATTTCTGCTGTTGTCACACATATAAGTAGGTACTGACCTTCATGTGAAGATGTGTTGACAAGTTGCTCATGCAGGAATTGGCCATCCTGCATCCCACTGCAGAGGGTTATGGGAGAAAGCTGTGCTGTTGCAAATTACAGAATAGAAACATTTTAATTGGCAAGCTTTGAGTTTTAAGTCAGGGCACTGGAAAGAGGAAGATGTCCTGACAATTATAGGAAGGGGAATGTGCTGGTTCCTGGTGTTTGCTGTCAGCAGCAGAAACCAGGATCATCCTTTTTCTTACTGAAACCCAGCAAAATTAATGTATCAATGCTGGGGTCTGTCAGTGTCTAGGTCAAATGAACAGATCAAATTTAAACTCTCAACCAGGAGAAAGAGGTCCTGTACAAAGCAGATTTCCTTTGGTGTTGGGGGCCAACAGCCAGCCAGGGATTGCTGTTGTATTAGATCCTCACCAATGAGCATATGTGAGACCACTGAAACCAAGATCTGTTGCTGAAGCGCTCCAGCCTGGCCTCCTGCTGGCACAACTCATGCTTTGCATACCCTTCCTTGCTTCTCCAGCCAGCTTTGTGAGAGCTGGATCAGCCAGCCATGCAGACCTCCTCCCTTCCTCAGAAGAGCTGGGGCTTTGGCATGATGTTACTTGAACAGAGAGTCCCCACGAGGGAGGACTCTTCTTCAATGCCATTTACAATGGATTTCAACTCTTTCAGAGACCTGGCAAGGGGTGGGGGCCACTATTATCTTCATCTGTACCAAGCTGGAGGCTGAACTGCCTGACCAGCTCCATTCAGTTTTTGAAGGCGGAGAAACGTGTAGAACTTAAAACACGTTAGTGGATGTTTGAATTGCTTTCTGAATATCCAAACAGGGAGATCAATTGAGAGAAAGCCTGAAGGGGCATCAGGTCTTCCTGGGGACTCATTTGGGATGAGGATTACCCCATGCCAGAATTTTGCCTGGTCTCCCAAGGAAGTCGAAAGAGTCACAGTTGTCACAGCCCTGCAGGGTACTTGTCTGCACTGGAGCTGACAATCTTTCTTCTCTACTGTTAAGGCTGAAGAAGAGTTAGTAAAGGCTCAGAAGGTGTTTGAAGAGATGAATGTTGATCTTCAGGAGGAGCTGCCTTCACTATGGAATAGGTGAGTGCTGGAAGTTTTCGCAAGGGCTGGTTGGAATGAAGCAAAGACCCAAGCTCTTGTATCACTGTTCTCTTTAGCTTGGGTTGGGTGTCTGCTCTTGTTTTCTGGGTCATCTCAGAGTCTATCTGAGGATTCTCCCCAGCCAGGTTCCTCCTGGGCTTTCTGTGCTTTGATTCATGATCCTAATGAAAATCTCAAATTTACCACAATGAGAAACTGTTTCTATGCTTTATCTGATTAATCCCTTTGCCCCACCAACTCTGCCCAGCTTTCCTGGGCAATGGTCCAGCTTCTGCCATGGACAGCAGACAGAGCAGACAGGGTCACTAAGATTCTGGGTGTGGAGTCAGCTGGTTGGAAGGAGCATCTGCAGCTGCGTGGGTATGTCAGCTACCTGACCAAGGGAAGATGAGACGTTACAGTCACTGGGATTGGAGAGAGCCAAGAGGGGATGCCTTGATCACTGTGTCTCAGCATGCAAGCTAATGAGCACACACTAAAGCAGCAGGTTTAACAAAAAAGAGAGGCTGAGAGGACAGGTTGCTCTGCTTTGAATGCCACTTTCAGGTTTAGGCAGTTGGGTGAACAAAGACAAGGTGTGGTTGCCTTCTCTTGCCCCTCTATGTGCTTCTGGCTATGTGACACAGGACCCAGTGAAAAACTAGTGGTTATAACTGTCTGTTGTGCTCTATTTAACAAAACATAGCCTGGGCAGAGGAAAATAAGAGAATAGGAAGACTTGAGAAACCATGGATTTGTCATACCCGTGATTGTGGTGATGAAAAGGGAGGAGAAAGAAACAGAACAACATCTAGTTTGGTGGATGAACTGGAGGGCAGCAGAAGCTGATGCATGGGGACAGCACAGTGGAAAGAAGGCAAAATCCTCCTAGGAGTGTCCCAGTTTCTTATTTTTAAATGCAGTGATCACATCTGGGTTGGCAATGCTGGTCTGTGGGGGATGGAGGGTGGACGGCAGCAAGGTGGGAGAGCGAAGTGCAGATGTCTGCCCCCATTCCCCTTTCCAGGCTGGATCAGGGCTCTTTGCTCACAGCAGCATGCAGGCCCGGTGGAGGAAGGAGCTGGGAGGGATACAGGCATCTGGGTGGTTCCATGTGCAGAATGGTGATGCCACTGGCCTTAAAGAGCATCTCCCTCCTGTGCTCCTTCAGCTGGGTGCTGGTGCAGCACTCACCTTTGGCAGCTGGCAGGCTGGCTAGAGGAAGGAGGGCGGCTGGCAGATGCTGGGATTTTAAAGTGTCACAGGTTGTTGACAAGCTCCTGCTATCCAGCTGATCCTTCTGTTTTCATGTTTTTCTCTGTGCCTATCCCGTGCTTTCTTACTCTCCTGCCCCTGAAGCAAATGGTTCATGCCTTTTCACTTCCCCTGGTGCTGAGGAACTTCAGAGTGAATTAATGTCTGTCCTTCTGCCAATTCTCTGAGCTTTCCCCCTACTCCATCTGCATCACAGTCTCCATCTTTTTCCTTTCTGTCACCCTACCACTGTCTCTCCTTTTTTTTTTTAATTTTTTTAAAAATTTCTTCCCCACCCTGCCCTGCAACCTCCTTCTCCATTTAGTCAGCACAAATTCAGATTCTAACCCATCTAGCCTCCTTCTCCTCCTCCTCATGTTTGCCCCATGCCTGACCTTTGCTCCATCACCCACTTTGTGCTTCTCTGCTGCTCTTGTCTTCCAGCATGTACCAGACCTGACAGAGTTGAGTTTGAATGGGAATGGTGAGTGAGAGGTAGTAGAAGGGACAGAACTGAAAGTTTTTGGGAGAGCATTGTATCCATTAAGTTATTCTGTCTCATTTTTCATTTGGCAGTCGTGTTGGTTTCTACGTCAACACATTCCAGAGTATAGCAGGCCTAGAAGAGAACTTCCATAAAGAAATGAGCAAGGTAAGGCAACTAACAGCTTATCCTATGAATACAACTTCTCCTCATTGTTGCTAAAAAAACCCAAAACAAACAAAAAACCCTGAAAAAAAATGGCTGGAGAAAACAGAGCATTTTCCCTATGTCAGATGAAAATGTTAACTCTTAGTTTTTTCTGGGCTGCTTAGGGGACAGTCTGTCTGAGACAGTAATGTAAAGGGATGGAGCACAGGGAAGAGACCACAAGGCCATGCAGCAGTGGGGAGTTTGTGGCACTTGGCAGGGCTCATTTGCAGATCTGCAGAGGGAAGGGGAGCCACTTCCAGGCCAACCTCTTGCTGTCTTGTTTTAGTTCATCTACACTGTGGATCTGTAGCCTATAACGTGGGCACTCTCAGCCTGTTATCTGTTTGCGCCCTCTGCTACCTGGCAGCAAACTGTTGTGAACTCTCATCTACCTGGCTGAGGGGATGAAACCAGCAGTGAATCTGCCAGTCTGCAAGTCAGCTGAGACTGGCCTCACTGATACCTCACGGTACTTCCCAGCAGTACCTTCCTGCTTTGGCTTCTTTCCTGCCCTGTGACGTTTGAGGCATTTGAGTGCTTTGCATGGGCCTTGCATGGACTACCAGTTGGCCACAAGTTGGGTGCCACAGCAGCAAACAACGTTTTAGCCTGTTGGTGGCAGCCTGGATCCTGGTGCTTTGTGCCTGCACCCAGCAGAGACCTGAGGAACAGTCTGTGGGAAAGCCCCCCCATTGCCACTTCCATTTACGAGTATGTTTTTGTTGTTCATTCACGTAAAAGCTCGTGAAGTCTTGTAATTCCTTAGGTCTGTACGCTGCTGCTAAGAGTTGCACGTTCTCTGTAAATGTTGCACTAATTTTGACAAGCAACTGAGAGCGCAGCTGGAAAGCTCTTGCGTTCCCTCCCCTTTCCGATGTCATCTTGACAACAAGACAGCCGCTAAGCAACAAGCAACATTATAGGCCTTCAATTCCCAGCAGTCAGGGGCCCTCTGCCTCAGTGTAATGCATCAATTTTGAGCCCTGCTGACATTTCATGGGGACCTTTCCAGTTAATAGCCTGTACTTCTCCACTGAGGGATGAACTGATTGTTAGTAGTAGAGAGGATTGTTATAATTATCAGTTTGTTGCTCTTAACTTACAGTCAGCAGAACATGGGAAAGATGCTTGTTAGACAGGAATTCTCCTCTTGTATCATGTCTAGGATTTTTCTTTCTTGAGGACTTGTGTATGAGAACATGGTTTTTGCTTTATTCCATAAAAACCATCTGTTTCTTATTACTGCTATAGCATCCAATTAACTGCTGGTGTTGCCGGCACAGTGCCTCCAGCACTGATTGTGCTGGATCCTTTCTCCTCCCAGTGATAAATCTGGCATCTCATCTTGTTTGTGAAACAGCTGTTTCAGAATAGGAGTTTCTGGAGTGACTGTTGCAGCCTTTGGTGCCAGGGAGAGTCTAACCCCTAATATTGCATTTCTGCAAAGATATCCAGGTCCTGCCCAAACCTAGATGGCCCAGGCAGCCTGTGAAGGCAATGCTTGCTGTTGACTGGAAGTCCAGCTTCCTTTAGCTCTGCAGTTCACATGGACATATCCCAAATTTTATGAGCAGATCTGAGGAACAGCTTTGGCTACAAATCCAGAGAGAGGCTTCAGTTCCAGCACATAAACCCTCAGGTAAACGCTGCCTGCTTCTGCAATGGTACCTGGCAGCATAGCAGTGGGGACAGGTGATAGGGAAGCAAAGAGGTTGATGTGTAGGGGAGACAGAGCATTCTCATGGGACACCATCAGCTTTTCAACAGTTCGAGTGCTCTAGCATTTCATACCCATGGAGGAGTGGAAACAGATGTAGGGCTGTCCTCTCTTGGGATAGCTGATTATGTGCACATGTCCCAGCACAAGCCTGTGTTTGGTCAGCTGCTGCAGGCCAGCCCAGACTCTCTTCTGGCACTGGGGGCTCTTTTCTCATTTTTCTCATTCTTTTTCTGTCTTTTGTTTTTGTATTTTGCAGTTGAATCAAAACCTCCATGATGTCCTGCTGGGTCTAGACAAGCAGTACTCAGGCAATGCCTTGCCCGTGAAAGCACAGCCCAGGTCAGTAACTGTGGGGTAGTGTCTGTGCCTCAGCAGGGGAGGAGGGATAGGAATGTCTCTACCAGGGGTATTGAAACCTCCACGTTGTCTGTTGGGGAACGATTTGACTACCTGCACATAGGCAGCCAGTGCCCTCCTGAGACTCTCTAGAGCATGTCCATGATTGCACTTGGGCCTAGGAGATACAATGGAATAGTTCCTACCTTTCTAGCATAGCATCTGGAGGCACAAACTTTCACTGGGTGCTGATATTTAGGCAACTGACTCTCAGCTCTGCCTTTTTAAAGTCAGATTCCATGTACCAATGTGTAATACCAAGCTCCCCTTCCTTCTGGGTCCAGTTGCCCAGCACCCATCCTGTTCTTTCCCTCAAAAGCTTCCACCACGTACCTGCAGCTTGTGAGCTTGAGCGCCAAGATCCCATTTTTCCCTCAGCCTCCTCTTTGGCCCTCCAAACTTGGAACCACCTGTTTGCCAAAGCTTTGTGTCCCTCCTGTGTACCCAGCTGGGATGTGTTTCCTCCATGTGTGTTGTGGAAGTAGTTGCAACCTCATTAATATAAGGCCTCCTGATCTCAGACCATTTCCAATCTGCACGTATGCAAGGAGTGAGTGTCCCCCAGGTCTTTAGTTTTCTTTCCTCAGCTGGGTCCAGTCCTGTTTGGTTAAGTGCAAGTCTGCACATTCTCTAGCACTGAGAGGGGAGGGAGAGGTCGGGCTCTGGATGAGGCTGTGTCTGGCTCCCGTCCAAATGTGTGAGTGATGAAACTGTGTCAGGCTCTGGCTTCCAGCTGCCGCTAATCCCACGTGCCCGGCAAGCAGGAGCACAGCCCACATCCTCAGTTGGTGTATTGATGGAGGGAGGAGGTGAAGTCAGCATGAAGTAAGGGCAAGCTGCGGTCTGAGCGCATCGAATCGGAAAGGCTACATCAGCTGTTGAGACCTCTGTGCTCCCTTGTTGGTCCTCCCAGTTTAACCTCCTGTTGCATTCATGCACAGATGACTTGTGTGTCTTGTTGCAGCGATGTACGTGATGTTTGCCAGCTTTAAGGAAAGAGGACATTTGAGCCAAATTTGGTCCCTGAATTTTGGATTGTTAACACCAAATTTCCAAGATGCTTATAGAAATGCTTCTTGTGAAAATACCTTCTTCCCAAGTTAGGATGTGGGGTCTGTTGATCATCAGAACCCAACAAAACTGAAGCCTTGTGAGGGGGCTGTGGTGCGAATCCTCTTGCCGCCATGTGCTGTGTTGTCTCTGATAGAAGCAGCTTGAGCCCTTGGAAGCGGATGAGGTAACGGGACAGATGAAGGCTGTAGCCATTTCTTTGTCGAGCTCCTTCCTCCTCCTTCCTTTCTTCTTCAAGTGATTGCAGACTGTAGTGACAGCCAGGCCCAGACATGTTTGCTGTGCTGTGTCATGAAGTTTCTGGCCTGAAAGAGCTTGCAATGAATAAATTACCTGTCCTCATAATCCCCACTCTCATAAAGCGCTAGCTTCATCTGGGGTTATAATGAATATCTCAGCTGCAGTTCTGTGCTCTTTGGCTAGGAGACCGCATGGCCTTAAGAACGAAAAAGGAGCATACACACAGAGGTCTCTGTGCAGGCAGCAGTCTGGGTGCTGCTGCTGCTTCATCACTTGCTCCCTGTGTCTTAGCTGAGGTGCCAGACCTGCCACAGTACGACTCTCTGAACACAGCGGAGCAGAGTGTTGTGGGAGGATGGAGCAAAGGTTTGCCAGGTTCATGAATATGTTTTACAGTGGCTAGGAAATGCTGTGAGGCACTTCTGTCTGTCCTCCACATCTGGCCTATCATTGTGGCACAGGACGAGAGTGACAGTGTGCAGGAGGAAACAGCCCTCACTGATCTGATTGCCCATTGTGGTCTGCAGTAGGAGCAGATGCTTCCCTAGCCCTTCTCTACTGGGAAGGGGATTGGAGGTGGATACAATTGCAGGAAGTGAAAGAGGAGGTGTGAGAAGAGAGGCAATTGTCCGTGTACATCATTATGGCATTCATGCAAGGCCCTACAAAAATATTACTGTGGCTGACAAATCTGTGCTGGCTATGTAGCACAGTGGCACAGAGAAGCTGATGTATTTCTGGGAACCTCTGACATACGTTTGGGATTTGTTTCTGAAAGAGTTTGAACATTTAGACCTAGGAAATCTGTAGCATTTTCCTAGTATAATCAGACAGACTGGAAACAGACATAGTAGGAAAGCTGCTGATTAGATTCCACATATAAGACTGCACACAGATCATGTAAATAAAGGAGAATGGAGAGCTTGTTTCCTGTGAATTGATATTTACAGGAGAGAGTGAGGAACTGTGATTACCTGAAAAGGACATTTACAGTTCTCTACTGGTATACACATTTTCCTTTCTTTTTTTTTCTTATCCATGTGCACCCTGGCACTATATTCCAAAAAGCAGGGAAAACACTAGTTTGCTCACATGTATGCAAATTTTGACAGGCACAAAAAGTCCTCTCCCATCCTTTCCAAACCAGGCCATAGCTTTCTAGGAACCAAGGGAAGCGTGTCTGTGTTTCTGTACATCTGTGTGTTTGTGTGTGTGAGAGAGAGAGAGAAGAGCTTGTCATCTTGATTACAGTGAGTTTTGTGGCATCAAGTGAATGGGTATTTGGGAGCATAAATTTTATTCCCTGGTTTGTGCCATCCTGTAACGGAAATGATTTACATGCCATCCTCAACAGAAAGAAAAATAAACTGTTCGCCAGGCTGAGGAAAAAGATGAGCAGGTACCGGTACGGAGAGCAGCATTTCAATACGTGTTTGATTTAGTTCCTAAAACTGGAGGGGCTGTTGCTGGACTCTAACAGCCTGGCACGTGTTAATCCTGTGATGGGAGAGGGGTCCTTTGCATGATACGATGTGTTCATGGCCTGCTGGGTCCTGCTGAGATCTCTCTGTGTCTGGATAATCCCATTAACTGCTTGTGTGCCTGATTTGAATCCTTGCTGCTTTTCCTATCTAAGAAGGCATCACTGAAAGCTCAGGCATTGTCTGTTGACTTGTTTTTGTGTGACAAAAGTGCGGTGCTGGGTTTTCCATGGGAAATATGAGCAATTTTGGTGATTAACAAGTTCTAGTTTTACTTAGTGGGGCTTGCCCTTTTCAACATGTCTAAAATGCTGCATTTTCATTCCCTGCCTGGCCAGGGAGGACCATGAGGCAGGTCTTTCACACTCAAAAGTCCTGTCCTGTCTACCTGTTGCAGTGGGAGGATGATGAAGTGGGAGAAGGACACTTGCAGCTTTGCTCCTTACTTGCTCTGTTCTTGAGGGTCCTCCCTGTCTGGCTTCATCTAGTTAAAATGTTGTGCAGGGCTGAAGAAAATGGAAGCCTGTTATCTTGTATAAAGACTAATGTCAGCAGCTTGCCTTTCAAGACAGTGATGGCATCGAATAACTGGATTGCTACAATGCCTCAAGTTACCATAGCCAAGGTCAAAGACTTTGATAAGAACATGCTCTGGAGCAAAGTGGAAATTGCTGCATAATGGCATGGAAACTTCCTCTAATTTTTGTCTTTGTGTTGGTACACATGGGGTCCTAAAAAAAAAATTGCTTTTGGTTAAAAGGTCCTCTTAGAGCCTTAGCTCAGATGCCAACCTTTTTTTCTTGTTGAGAACCTGGCAGGAGGTGACTGGTCTGTTTTTACTGTGTTGGAAAGTAGGTTTCATCCCCTCACGCAGGATTGTTACAAGCACACAGGATCGCCATCCGCAGGTGTTACTTAGTTTTTCCAGAACAGATGAGGCAACCCCATGAAGAGTCTTGGGAGCTCAGCAGTACTAAAACAAGCTGGGGGATTTTGGCTTTTCCTTCAGCTGCAGTAACTGCATCAGACCCTGCTCCCAGCTCTCTATTTGCAGAAGAAAGGTGACACCCCCTTTCCTGCCTGATATTCCTGGATTTAACATCGCTTCCCAACTGCTTATGGGAAGGAAAAAAAAAGAGAGCAATGACCTTGTTGTTTTGACTTGCTTTTACTGTGGTACTCACGTTTGGTCAGTGGGCACAGTCCCCACATTCTTGCTTTTCCCTGTGCTTCCCAGAGCAAGCAGTCGCTTTGGAGACAGGACTTTGCTCCTTGTGTGCTCTCTGGGGACCCATAAAAGCCAGAGGATGCTGGTGACTGGCTCACTCGATGCTGGTTGCCCTGGCTAAATGCGTGCAAAACAGCAAGCGCTGGAATGAAGGTGCTGCTTTGGGGGGCTGGAAAAGGCTCAGCCAAAATTAGCCCTGGCATTTTCCTAGGGGGATCAGCCAACACATCAAACAAGCTGTAAATAGCAGTGACTTTATGAGGGCTTTAGTGTGGGGCCCTCTCAGCTCTTGCAGGATGAGAAGAAGCGGGGCTGCATCTCATATGGGAGCCTTTTACCAACATATCTCCAAATCAAGTCTCTGGCAGGCACCAGAAACAAGGCACTGAAAAGCTGTTTCATGGCCTTTAGAAAATAAGCCTGACCTCCTTTCTTACCAGGAGAAATGGCCTCTTCAGGTCCCTAGGAGAAGTCAACTGTTTTGTTGGGCCAGCTGTTAGCCAGTACTCCCAATACCCCAGTTGCAGTCTGGGCATTTGAGAAGTCCTGCCAGTCCAGCTGTGGGTCACTGTGTCCCCCATCTTCCCCATAGTGCTTTCAGCTCTAGGGAAAGTAATGTATTTTCTCCCTGACACTGGCACCTGGAGGCATTTTCTTTACATCTTTGTAAGCAAAATCTTGCCTTGTTCCTCCCTGTGTTTTCCTAGCTTTAAGGCCTTGATTTTTCTCCCCCGTATTTGAGTCCTTGTACATGCACTCCCAGCTTTCTTGAGACACCTCCCGGCACTGATCACAGGGAGTCTTGGATGATCCATCTCTACCATTCTCATCGTTCTGCAGTGGCCCTCATTGGGATAAGGTGGTGTTGTAGGACCTGCTCTAGATCCCAGAGGTGGTTACTGAGGTTCAGGCCTGGGTCTTCAGTGGGGCTGGGCTCAACAAGGTTGTAGGTGGAGCCTCAGATGATGCCAGAAGAGTCTTGCCATGGAAATGGTAGTAAGATGTACTTCTCCTGAAATAATTTCTGGGTTTCCATGCTGTGAATGAGTTGTGTGGAGCCTGCTGTTCCCTGGTGACTCCCATTTAGAGCAGGACTTCCTTACTTTCACCCTCCGACCACTACTTCTTTTAATCTGTAGCACACCCATGGCAATGTTGCAGAATCCTTCCTACAACCCAAGGCACTGAAGTGATATTTGGGGACCTCTGAAGAAGGACAATGTAGGCATATCCAGTCAGACTGAAGAGCTGCAGGGTTGGCATACATGTTCTTTAGTTCCTCCTCTTGCCTTTTTCCCCTTCCTTTCTTCCTTTTTCCCCTTGGCGTGTGTGCCCCTGGGTGAGGGCTGTTGGCAGAGAACTTCACTGGGTTTGTTGCATCGTGTTGGTGTGCTGCTGGCATCAGTGTCATCAGACATCTGACCTGCATGTGGACCTGAGAGCAAGCGCTTTGTGGGGAAATGTGTGTGTGGGGTTTGGAAATGGCTGTGGGGGAATGGGTGAGAGTGAAATGAATGAAGAGGGAATGGGGTGGGGAGCTTGAAAGCTGGAATGCTGAGCAGGGGGAGGTGCTTGCTTGGAAGGGGAGGTTTGTTGAAATGCCTTGCTGTACTTTCTTCCTCTTTCTGTCCCCCTACTCGTGAGTACTTAGGAATGAAGCCATCATGCATGTTATCAGTGACCACCACACCTCGGGTACCCCAGTGTGAGTGGATGTATGTGTCCAGAGCTCCAGGCTCTCTTGAGACAGAGCAAAGAAATAAACTACTTGATGTCCCAGCTGAATGAGGTCCACAGTGCTCTGGTCCTGGCTCTGCACCAGGATTTATTGTCCCAAGTTGTAGGAAAGGATCTATTCCTTTTAGCCTTCTCCCAAGGCCTCTAACTTCGCAAGAACTGTAACTTTATAAGTGGAGGCAAACATCACTCCCTGTAGATGAGGTTGCACAGCCCTTTTGCAATATTTTGTTTTCAACTGTGTATAGTTTTGCCAATCTGTAACTACTTGTGCTAAAATATCCCCTAGCAGTGTCTGTACTTGTGCGTGACTTGAGATAATTGATTAGTTACTTTTTGGGGAGCTGAGTTTCAGCCAAGATGATTCAGCTGTTCCAGAGATTTAGGCTGGGAGAATGGTTTTACCTTTATCCCACTTGAAATTCTCTGGTAACCAAATTTTTTCCTATTTCTTTCATGGTTCTGTACTTTGAAGCACAGACTTAACACTTGGCCAGGGCATGCCTTTGGGGAAAGGCGTGTGCCTCTTGCCATTCCTTTGAAAAATCTGTCCAAATCTGGCCAAGTTATGAACCAGTAAACGCCATTGGCATATGCTCCTTGCATCTTAATTGCCAGAAGAATCCCTCTTGACTGTGTGTCAGAAACAGTCCTGGAATGAGGACCAACTTGAAAGGCAAGGGCAGAAGGAGTTTATCATTGAAAACAAGGCTGGGGAGTGTTTCCATAATAGAGAAATCTTTATTAGTAGCTGGAATCTCACTGTTTCTTTGTGGTCTGGAATGAGGTCTGGAATGATCTGTGAAACCTCTGGCTACTTTGCCCTTCTCCCAGCTTAACTGGTTGTACTACGCAGAGGAATGTGATATTCTACGATTACAGCCTTAGTTCAGGTGTTGTGAATTTATAAGTCATAACACATGCAGGTATCAGTACGTCACCACACAGAAAAATTCGTATTTGTAGAACTGAAAACTAAATGAGCTGCACAAAACTCCCCACAAACTCCAGTATTAAAAGACTATGACTTAATGTTGAGCACTTAAATTATAATCTAGCAGAATTAAGGATGCCTGGTTGGTATTTTTTTGTTTTTCTGGATCTAAGGTGAAGTATATCAATGCAGTAGGAGTTTAATAGCCTGCTACACAGTAATGCTCACTGCAAGTGACTCAGCAAAGATGCTTCTTAGAAGCTTGTAGAGGCTTCAGATGTCTTTATCACATGTCTGGGCAGTGAAGCAAAGAGATAATGGAGGCCGCTGATCTGTGCTGCTTAGCATAACTCCTCCTAGGCCTAGCTCAGACTTCTTTTTCTTTCTCTCTTCCCCCTCTCTTTCTTTCTTTCTCCCCTTCCTTTAGTGACAGCACCCCAGCGAAAGCAAATAAAAGCCCCTCGCCTCCACCAGATGGATCTCCCATCACCAGCCCTGAGACCAAGACTGTCAACCATGAGCTGGAACCATCCACTTTGGAAGCACCTGGGGCAAGCATCCCAAAGTCACCATCTCAGGTAGCGTCCCCGTGACATTGACCATGTCTTTGCAGTATGACCGTTGATGGCACCATGTCCATGAATCAAAGAAATCCATGAGTTTCTTTTTTTGGACCTCTTCCTGCTACTGAGCACAGAGAATATGACATGACAGTTGTTTTCCTCCACTGGTTCCTGAGAATGCAAGTTGCTCATTGGTCGTCTCTATATCATATAGGGAAGAACTAAGCTGTCTCTGAATGCCTCTACAGGGGAAGGCCAGTAATATGTTTTACTGTCCAGTAGGATGGCCAAGGAGATCCAGGGATGATGGAGTTGTAGCTAGGTGAGGAACTTTGTTCTTGACATTTGAATTAACCTGTGGAATTCAGTGGTCTGGTTTCTTCCCAAGAACTTCCGTCACTGAGGAAGGTTTAATGAAAAAGTTTAATATCGATAAGGAGAACGTCTGTACATTTACATAATGTTTTACTTTAATTGCAAGATAAAATATGATGCTTAAAATAAAGGCATTATATTCTTATGCTATGAAGAAACTAGATGGGTACCAGGAAGAAGACTGTCCATTATATGGAGTCTGATACCTTCCATATGGCCTATGTTATTCCTTTCCTTACATGAGACAGTCAGCAGCATGTTTAAAATAGCAGATGTAGCTCCTGCTTCTCAGCAGATCAAATCATATGTTTTACTTTGGGATTTAAGGAAAACAAAATGTTTGCTTCCTCCTCTCGTCCCTCCATTGCTGAGTGGCAGAAAAGCTTAATAGGGAAAACTAGTAATTAGGCCAAATTTATGGCTGGTACCAATCCTTGTATTTCAGTAAGTGGGACACCAGGGAGGAGTCTTCCAGGAAGAATTAAAGCTGAAAGGGGTTCTGGCCAAACTGGTAAGAGAACACCTATCACTTCTAAAAAGAGATGGATGCAACCCAGAACTTCCTTGTCACATGTAGCAGTGTCATTTCAAATCCAGGGCTGTGGTGTAGGCTGTCTCCTGTTTTTGGATAGCCTTTCAGAATATTTTTCCCTCCATTGCATTTTTGATTTCCAGGATTGTCTAGGGACAGAAAGGGACAATTGCACATCAGCGAAAGGGTCTCTTCCAGCCCTGTGAGATATGTGGATACCTGCCAGCATCTTTTCAAGACTTCTTCAGGGTCTCTGCACCACTCAGTGTTGCACAGCCTAGAGCAGCTTTGCCAGCACCTAGGCTAGGACCTTGGAGTAGGGTATGTGTATGGAGCAGAGAGGATAGTTCATATCTCTCTAGAACTGCTATCCTGTTTTTTCAGAGATTGACATAACTTGGTTTAAACTTGGAACAAGTAATTGTACAGATTTATTGAGCTGTTAGATTTCACTCACCCTGCCTGTGGACTTGTCTTGCTGAGTTTGGCTTCTTCCCTTTCCTTTAAACAGCACACATCAGCCTTGTTTTTGCCAGGCTGCAAGTGCTTGCTCATTCACTTGCTGCCTTCCTGCCCACAGGAATGGGGCTGGAGGCACCCCTTGTTGATCCAGCAGAATATTCCAGCTGGAGTATTCCCTGGCTGGAACCTCAGATTGGGCTGCAGGCGAGACTGAAACTGTGCTTGCAGCCAATGCTGCCGCCACCTGGCAGCTTGTTCCAATCTATATTTAATGCATTCTGGGCCTCACTACAGTGAAGAGCAAGAGCTCCGCTCTGTATTTGTACTAGGTGCTAAGAGATGGAGCTGGCTCCAGAGGGAGGGAAGACAAGGACAGGGGTTTCATACTTGGAGCCAAGCCTGACACCTGTAGGGATAAAGTCTAGAAACTGTATGTCAGCTCGACAGCCTGCTGGAAAACAAAAGTGTCTGCTCTCTCAACAGTGCTCAACTTTAATAGTGAAAGCTTCACAGGTGCAATTACTTTGATGTGTGGGTAGGTGATTTGTTCTAGATTCCTCCTAGGGATGCTGGGGGCCTTGTCTTCTGGGGGAGGATGGAGCAAAAAGCAACAAGCAAGTCCAGTTCTCTGGCCTCTTCCTGTCTGAAATAATAATGGAAACTATAAGCAAAGGCTGTGGAGAGAAGGACAGTGAAACACGAGAGACCAAATAAATGCTAACTAAATTTTGAACTGTTTGCCATGCTAAAAAATAAAGCTCTTTTACATATTTTAATTCTCAAAACCAGCTTATTTATTTCTTTTGAAAGAAGCAACTGCGATCAGCTCTCTGCACTGAGTAATTAGATGGTGACATAGGACTTCAGTTGTCTGTGAAATTTCAAAGGTCAGACTTCTGCTCTCAGTTACACTGCTGAAACACTGTAATGACACTTTTGAAATCAGTGCAACTAGGTTGAACTTAGACAGGTAAAGCTCTGTGGGATCCAAGTCAGCAGAAAAATTTTAGAGGGTTTGTTTTATTCTAGGCAGCAAAGTTGTTCATGCTTGATGAATTTCCAGGTATAACTCAACATGAATATGCAACCCTGTTGTCTTCGAAATGTGACTTTAGACTGCTGTTGGAGGTAATGCTGGACACTGTGGAAGTGATGGTCCCTGAGACACTAATGCACTAGAAGGAAGGAGACTGACTATTTTAGAGAAATAAATAGCTGAAGAGTTTAGATATTTTTGGCTTCAGAGTTTGTAATTGGAGCCTCCCATTTCTGCAGGTGATGGCTCTGTTCTGAGAATAGCTTTTCCCTGAAATCTGTGCAACTGGCAAGCAGGCAATTTTCAGGAAGGCATTGTTCTCAGGGAATATGGGCACACCACCTTCTGCAAACAGTAAAAAATAGAAGTGAACACTCTATTTTCATTTCCTCTAGCCAGCTACTCAGTGGAAAATGTGTGTTTGCATACTCACACTCTCTAAAGTAGGTTAACCCAGTAGAAAACTGGGCATATCTTTAGCAATCTGAATAAATGCCTTGTGGAGCTCAGCTGCACACTGGAGGAGTGTGAACACAGGAAGAGGAGTCGGGAACTGCTGTGTTTCAGATCTGGACCTGACACTGATATACTGGGTGCTCGTTGTCAGGTCTCTGAGTCTTGCTGCCTTGGGATCCTAGGTATGATGACAAGATCAAGTAACTGTAAAATATCACAGTAAACGGAAAGCACTGTCATTGCTCAGCATTACCGTGGTGCTGGGAATGTGTATGGCCGCTTTGTTCCAGCACAGCTGCAGCTCCTCAAAGTTTGATTTCATCTAGAAATGATCCCTGAGCCTTGGGTACAGGAAAATGTGGAAAGGATGTGCATGGGTTGATATATCGGGGGGTCTACCACAGCTTCCCGTGGGGTTGTGGATGCAGTGTCAGGCTGAATCTTTTAATATGATTGTGGATATTAGAATGGGTTAGAGTTACAGGGTCAGACTTTTTTATGTATTCTCTGGCATATCCATTTGGGAAACAAGACTTCATTAGTGTCAATGCTCATTGGTGAAACTGAGAGCAGAGGTGGGCCCACAGCAGTCGTGGCTTCTCAGGAGTTTGAATTGTTCTTGCCTGAAGCTGAGAAGTGGTCGGACACCATCAAGAGCTCCTTCAGACCTTTCTCATTGTACACTGATAACCAGTGAGTGCACCAGGGAACCAGTATGGAGCAGATCAGAGTTTGTCCTCATGGTCACCTGCCCATAATAGGACAAATTGAGTCTTACCTCACATTCCCTTAGGTGTGGTAAGTATGGCAAAGGGAGGCAGTGCTGCCTTGGTCTATTGAATTGTGTTCTCAGTAATTGATATGCTTCCTTCCCAGTGGTTCTTTTGAAGGTTGCACATGCTTTAATTATGTATGCGTGTCCTGTCAATGCATATTAATTGTGTTACGCTTCTCCTCTGCAGAGGGAACCTTGCCCACGGCTGAAGTGTAACTAATGATGCCAAACCTTCTCTGGAGGCGTGTGTGGTTTTTAAATTTTTTTTTCACCTTCCCTTGCTCTCTCTTCAGATGGAGTTGACTGGACCCTGCTCTGTTCCTGTGATTGTGATTTCCCCTACCTTCAGTTTTTGTGGCTAACCTGGTTCCTGTCTCTGGTTTTTTTGGGTGTCGCCGTCTGTGCTGTGGCCGTGTGCTCACTTGCATGCAGTTGAGGAAAGGGCCTCCGGTGCCTCCGCCTCCAAAAGTCACCCCCTCCAAGGAGATCAAGCAGGAAAACATCATCAGTCTGTTTGATGACAATTTTGTCCCTGAGATAAGTGTGACAACCCCTTCGCAGGTTAGCTGCTATGCCCTGCCTTATATTTGTCTGCCTCTGAACTTTTCCTTCTGACTTTTCTTCTCTCTAGAGGTGTCAAGCCATGAAATCTGGTCAGGTGAAGTAGAAAAGCAAGCTCATCATTGGACCTCAGAAGGCAAAGGGTTAGATAGGAGGCTAACTTAGAAGGGTGGCTAGAAGGCAGCTTTGACTAACCCTTTGAGGGCTGTCATTCATGGCAGAAACTGAAGAAATGCAACTGGTGAAGATGCCACAAAGTAATGGCTGCATTTGCTCAGCAGCAATGCATATGGGTTACGGCTCCCCTCATAGCCCATGGTGTGCTCTCTCCAGGCCCGCTGGTCCTGGGTGTGGATGAAGCATGTGTTTTCTGCTCTTGTACATCTCCAAGTGCTGACCTGTGCCCGTTCTTGGAGAAGGCAATTTTGTGCACTCTGTGCGTTCACACACAGGCTTTGTGGTTTAAAGCCCACACCTGCACAAGAAAGGCCAACAGGAATTGCATAAAGTTCTCTTTGCAGAGAATAGGTGCCTCCAGTTTACATGGGCAGGACTGTGTCTGCTTCAAATTATGTATTTTTCTCTTCACTTTTCTTTTGATTTACATCACTGCAAGAGAGGATGCCCAGGTGGGGAATTTTGTGTTTGATCTAGGAGAATGGCAGTCCTTATGTATATAGAAGCCTGACCAGATTTCTGGTTGTACCATGAGATACCTGCATATACTTTTTTTTTTTTTTGGCGAGATATATATATATATATATATATATATATGTGTGTGTATATATATACACACACACATATATATATATATATACTTTTTTCCCCTAAATGCTTGTTAAAGCACAAGTAATGTCTCTATCAGTGCTCATCTGTGACTTACTCTGTATCTTTTCCTTGCATCATGCTGCTCCATTGCCTCTGGTTTGCCACCTTCCACTCAGCTGCTGAGGAGCAGAGCTGGAGTGGGGAGGGAAGGAAGGATGTCCATGTCAGATTTTGCATTGCAATAGATAAATCTTGCAGAGCAGAGAGATGATTTGACAGGAGTCTTGGAAGGCGGAGACCACAGGCAGCTGAGCAACTCTATCATTTTCTCTGCTTCCTTCTCCTGTATCATAATGGGTGGCTCTGTCTGCCCCATGGTTTGTATCATGTATTTCCATGTGAATACCAGGCCTTAGGCAGACATTGTGTTCTGCACCTGATCAGTTCTCTGACCCAGGATGGGATCTGCTGTGACTTTCAATCAGATGTGAGTTCTGAGGAAGGACTCTGGTTGCCAGAACAATCTTCACTGAAGCACCCAAGAGCTCCTGGTGTTCAGTGTGTTGCCTGTAAGATGTCTTAGCTCCAGTGAGCTGGTTTGTGGGAGATCTGGGTAGAGGCAAGGGGTGCTAGCCCTTGCATGAAAGTCTTGAGTGGCAGGTAAGATTATTCCATGACTGGAACCTTTGGGTTTCACTACCAAATAATACTAAAGATTGGGGTTGAAGCCTCTCTGATGGGTGGCCTGGATGTGCTGGAGGAGTACAGTAGAATACCAGTTGTTTTTTGCATGCTGGTTGGGGTTTATTATTGCAAAGTGGGAGAGGTTGGTTCCTTGTTCTCTGTGAATCTCAAAAAAAGATGTTAATAAGTGAGAGAAAAATCTGGAACAGAACTGGAGTAACGTGAAACGAGAGGAGGTCAAAATGATGGTGGTGAGGGTTTTATTCAGAGGACTGCATCTGAAATGGTGTCTCTTGCTACTTTGCAGGAGTTTTTCAATTGTGGGACTACGATGTAACAGTGGATATTAACCTGCCAAGCTTTGTGTGTTGTTGGAAAGACTGCTGAAGCAGTAGGGCCAGTGAGCTGGGAGGTCAGTGGAAACAGAGGCAAATCTTCCTGCATGTCCTGGAGAGAGCAGCTTCCTCTGAAGCTCAGCAGAGAGGAGTGTCTTGTAGTGGTTAGGTTAAATCTAAAACCCAAAAGTGATAGTTCAATTTTGCATACTAATCACTCATATCCTTTGTGGTGGCTGTTTTATTCATGTTAATCAGTGAATATGCCATCATTGTCTTTAGCTAGAGTGTTAGTCAGTCAAAGGGAGTCAAATTCTGCTGACTTTGAGGAGAGTAGCAAAGCTTCTCAAATGTATGCTTTGTTAGAAGGCTTCTGTGTGCATGTTTCTGGGATGTCCAGAATTGGAAAACATTTTTGTACTGGGGAATGATTCAAATCCATTAGCTAAGGTGAGCTGCCATATTCTGTGTTTCTGCCTCAGAACGCAGGAGGGAATGAAGACCTTTGTGAGTTAAATCTGAGGTCTCTCAGACATGCCTTCCAGCAGCTTGAGTGCTTTTCTGTCTGGATCCATGTTCCTGAGATAAGTTGTTTGGATGGTCGTTCTTCTGCATGTGGCTGAGGGAGTCTGTCCTGGGCCTTCTGTAAAAAGGCGTGGACTATGAGGAATAGACATAGATAGAAGATAAGCCCTTCTGAGGCATCAGTGGCAGTGATCCTTTTGACCACAGCAGGTTGGGTTCTTACATCACATCAGCTCATTTGGCCAGGTGGGAAGATGAATAAGTCCTGTGGAACACTCTCAGGTTTGGTTTACAGTGCCACCCATGCAAACTGCCTGTGGTTAGAGGTACCACGCAGTCAGGAGTCACATCAGGTATTTGCATTGCCACCATGTCTTCTGCGCTTGCAGCCTTAGCTCCTGGCTGTCACATACCCTCCCTCTACCGTGTGTGTGTGTGTGTGTCTAATGCTCATACTGCTTTTCTTCCTCACTGCTGCCAAGTTTGATGCCCCTGGGCCCTTCCAGGAGGGAGCAAGCCTGTTGGATCTGGATTTTGATCCCATTAAACCAGATGCCACTGTAGGGAAGACCCCCACACCCGCCTCCCAGGTTGGTTCTTATCACCATTCCTTCTTCCTTCATAACTGACTTGTTGCCAAGTGTGGCATCACCTGCACCCATGTGAATGATGATGTGGACCTGAGCTGGGTGCCAGACCCGTGCCTTGCAGATGAGCACCTTGGTCTTCTCTGCTGGATGTGTAAGTCCAGTGGGAATCAGGTGACTATTAGCCTGGCCACAGTATGGCACGAGGTGTTTGTGGGATGCTTGTGTTTTGCTCTGATGATCTACTGATTCACAACTTGTTCAACTTAATGTATGTCCCTCCTTAGGTGAGCATCCTCAGTATGCTATGTGGATTTAAACTATTACTCTGTGGATGGGGATTCTGCCTCAGTTCTGTGCTCCTGTTATACATCCCTCTCAAAGGGATTTTTAATAACAAACAGAACACTCTGATAAACTGCAGTCACTTAAGGTGAATAAATCTGTAGACATATATTCAAGTGACATGAAGCCCTTCTTTTTCTGGGTATAATGTAGCCTCTCTTCGTAGTTAAGGACTAGCTTTATCCCTGAGTGCAGTGTTGCACAGTGCAGGATCGAAAAGGAACATGTCTAAATCTGGTCTGGCCTGGACCTGGTTGTGTCCACTGTCAGAGGCAGATGGACTACGTATCAATTTATGTCTAAATGGCTGGAGGCTTTGAAGTGCATCCTGTGTTTGGCTGTTGGCCTCACAGAGACTTCCCATTTCATCTGTACGAAATGGTTATTTTTCTGTCTGTGGTTGCCATTAAAATTTGTAATAAACATTATTGGGATGTTTGTAGTATTTCTCCAGTTTCATCATGTCAAGTAGGGCTGTATGACACAGATTTTTGCAGTGATAAGACCTCTCTTATTAGAGAGATCAAACATTAGATGTTTGAGTCTTCTAAAACAAAATACTGTATCTGCAAAATACTGGTTATTGTCATAGTTTGACGCACACCAATATGGCGAGGTACCACTTTGTGGATCTTTAAGTGGGCAGATTGGCATTTTGTGTCTGCTTGCCTGACAGAATAAGCTGCATGCCAGGATAAGTTATTTATTTACTTACTGGCATTTTTTTTTTCTCAATCACCAGTTATAACTTGGATAATTTGGTGTACTGGTGTAGGCTACAATTTTGACTTAAAATGGAATGATTTGTTACCCTTCCAGCAAGCAACAAATGTTGCACTGAGTGGGTTTTTCAAAACTGCTCAGCAATAGCATATTTGGTGTTCTAATGTATTTATTATTAGCTTCAGAAGGAATTAGAAGAAAGAGTCTGAAATCAATACTTTCTAATGGTATCCACAGTGTAAAACCTAGCAAAAACCACCTAGTTTTCAAAGCAGTTGAATTTATTTCCTATAAGGGTAGGCACTATGGCAAAGAGGTTAAGATATTTCACTACTGATCCAAAGACACCAGCTGAAGTTTTGTTTTGAAATCATAATAACTCTCTTGGGTGTGGGTACCTGGGGAGCGTATTTAACCCTGATG
This sequence comes from Nesoenas mayeri, assembly GCF_963082525.1. Classification (NCBI taxonomy): domain Eukaryota; kingdom Metazoa; phylum Chordata; class Aves; order Columbiformes; family Columbidae; genus Nesoenas; species Nesoenas mayeri. The sequence continues at coordinate 29,252,607 of NC_137545.1, forward strand.
GACCACAAACTCCTGAGTTGTTTTCTGGCTTTGTGGTCTGCCACTGCTAACTGAAAGTGGCTTCGCTGTCTCCATACCAGAGGTACAAAAAACCATCACTCAAATGCCTTGGTACTTAAATTTGAATATGCAGTAGGGAGGGGTGTATGAATTCAGGTACTAAAACAATAAGCAGAGAGGAGTGCTGTTGAATGTGTATGTCTGCTTCAGTCTGATCAGCATCTGTAATGTTTGTACTCACTGAAATTATCATGTATAAACGTCTCTTATTTTTGTTGCTCTTCGACATGCTTAGTCTTTACCTTGGGATTTATGGGAGGTAAGAACTTCATATGGCTTTCATCTCTCATCATGTACTGTGCATGTACCAGTTCCATCTCTATGTGCATACCTGTCTGTTTTCCCTGTCTGCTTTTCATTTCTGCACTCCCCAAACCAATGTTGTTCCATGTGCTGCTGCACCCACTTTTGCACTTTCTGTGAAGCCCCAGGGGCAGACACATGTTTGCAAGTCACGTCTGGCACTCCAAAACTTATATCTTCACCAGCGCACAACCCCATTGCCTTTCCCTGCTAACTCATTTTTCCTTTGGCATGATGCTGTGACCTTCTCCTCAAACTTAATTCCACTCTGGCATCATCCTCACCCTCCAATCCCTGCTGTTTTCTAAACTCTGTACATCCTGTTGGTCTTTTCTGTGATGCCAAGTGTTGCAGCTGCCCCTCGTCCTTCCTGCCTGTACCACTGAGTATACATACATGTTTGGAATTATCTGTGGTGTTTGCTGTTCATTGACCATTGTTGCCAGAAAGGCTGACGTGACATAGCTCAGCCCAAGGCTTACCCGTCATCTGCCTCAACCTCAGGCTGCTGCAGATTAGCCCACTAGGGGATATTTCAAGCACAACCACTTTTGAGCCTCCCTGGACAACAGCCAGCAGTGTATACAGAAGATGCTTGGTCTGAGTACTCCAGCCTGCTGCTTGAGCTGGCTGTATCCCATGGTGTGGATGTAAGGACATGTCCTTGGCTTATGCTGGGGAGTCCTGTCAACCTTTCCATTCTCAAGGGCCACATCACCACCTAGAGTCAGTACTTGGAAGGACATAGCTTAACCCTTGATGAGAGCCTGGCCCAAGGACTCACTGTGGCCAGTGTTCTCCTTCACATGGGCTTGGATCATGTCGAGAAATACATTTCCCCTGTATGTTTTATCAGCCATCAGTGCTAAACATCTGTCATCCCTTTGTATGTGCATTGTCAGTCTGTCTTGGCAAGAAAGAAAAGAAGTTTGTGTTTTCACAAGAAAAGATCTTATGCCTTTCAAATGGCTGAGCAGGGGTGAGGTATGACTGTATATGAGCTGGGGTGTAAAAAATACTTTGGGCTATTTCTCCCCTCCTGGAAACTGATTTCACCTAAAGGACAATGTAATAAACCAGGGAGTGCTATTAGACAAGATGTTCTCACCATGCCGTTTCTCACCTTGGTATACCATACATGGCTAAAGAGCAGAACTCACAGTAGCTGGGGAATCCTCCCCTTGCTCTTCAAGTCTTCTGAAGTGTTTTTGCTCTAACATTATTCTTAGGTGTTGATCAGAGGAGACTTGTTGAGTGGTTACATAGTCCCATGTGCCATGGATTTAACAACTGTATAGGAAATTTGATGCAGCAGAGCTTTCTTAGTTCTGCAGACCAGGAAACTTGCATATGGTGTGTATGATGCTGCTGTTGGAATAAGCCAAGCTTTCAAACCGGGCAACAGCAGTGAGCAATTCTTCCTCTACTCCCTGTAGTATCTTTCCATGACTGTAAATGCTTTTCTTTGCCTTGGGTTTTCCATAGGTACATAAAATAGAAAAATAGGTAGCTGACATGAGAATGCCCTTTGTTGAAATCCAGAGGATTAATTTAGATTCAGTTTCTCTGGTTATTAAATACTGTTCTTGCAAATTAGCTGCTTTTAAAAAAAGAGCTGATGTTGAGTTCCTTTTAACTTATCCACATAAAACCCTTGCTTGGCCCGATAGAGTTGGGTTGGCATATGTCCCAGTTCCAGTTTCACTGAATTCAAATAAAAAGCAACCTGGGAGTGAATCTAATTAAATGGCAGAAGCCTTTGTAGCATTTCATACGCATACATTTACCTTAGCACTGCCAAAGCTGCTGTGGGAATCCTCTGCAGGTTGGGAACAGCTCTGCTGTTTTATGATATCCTTTGGCAACGTAGGCCTGTGGACATGGTGATGGGAGAAAGGATGCCATAGGAGAGGAAAGCGTGTGTTAAATGGCAGCACTGGAGCAGCTGAAGGTGAAGTAATGGCTCTTTGTTAAATCAAGGATTTATTTCTTTGTTATTGCTGCTGTTATTAGAAAACTGCTTGGAGTATTGTGCCAGTGCATGGCTAGTCGCCAGATGGGTGCAGAGTTGAGGGTTACCATGGCTGGTTGATTTACACAGGGCTTTTGTAGGGTTGGGACTATGAGAATTGCAATGTTAAGAGGTCTGGACAATGCCTTGTTTTGAATGTGGTTGTATTCAGGGGCATTTGTGTTTACTGAATGTATGAGGCATGGAGGCATGTTAAAGCTGGCTTATTCACCTGTATTAAAAATGGGAAATATCTGTATAGCAGTCTCTATTGTGCAAGTATAGAGTGGGTACCTGGTTAGATTCTGCAAAGAGGTGCATGTGCTATCTAGTATAGAGAAGAAATGGGTATAGACTGGCCATGAAGACATTAGGGCTGCAAATCAAACCCCTGAGATTCTTGTCAGGAGTCTTCCCAAATGCTGCCTGGCCAGTCTCCCAAGGGACTGTCCAAAATAGAATTTGTGTGAACGTTTGCAGTTTTCAGTTCAGCTTCATCCAGTGCTAGTATCATTTAGATGCTGAGTCCAGTTCCATATCTGGACACATGACCACGCTCTTCTGTTTCTGGGAAATTGTTGATCCTTGGGAGCAGCCTGTTGGGAGACCCTTGTCCCTTGGCATGCAAGCAGACTTGTATTCACACACAGGTAGGCAATCCATGCATAATCACAGATACTGTGCATGGCTAAAGTAGGTCTGTGATTTAGATAATTAAAAGAAAGAGGTGCACAGGATTTTTTTTATGTTGCATTGATTTCCTCTGGAGAATTGCCTGCTGCGTGGCTGGAGTGAGGGAATGGAGGCTTTACTGTGATTTCACTGGGTTGCAGGGAGGGAGCGAGACACAAATGTAGCAAGACTCTGAGGTACTCCACCTATTTGTCAGCAGATGGCAGCAGTCAACAGCGCAGAGCACTTGGACAGACTGAACTGCACTTTATGCACACGCATGTATCTGTAATGAGCGTAACTTTCCACCTGGGTGGGTTTTGTATTGCAGCCTGCAGAAGCAGCCCATGCAGGAGCTGAAGCAGCTGGATCAGAAGCAGCAGCTGGAGCTGATGCATCTAAAACTGAAGCTGATTCAGGATCGGTAAGCTCCTCGAGGGACAGCAGTCCCTCCTCTCCAGCAGATCCCTTTGTCATACAGCAGATGTGGGAGGCTGGGCTGGGAAGAGAGATGTGTGACTGCTTGGAAAAACACAGCCCTACCACCCCAGCAGTTACAGTGCTCTAATTCAGAGGCCGGACTTGGCTGTTGCCTTTTATCTGTATAATGCTTAGGGAGAAGCTCAGCTGGAAGATCTGCACAAAGGACAGTCCTTTCACCCACGTTGTCAAGCCAGCGCACAGCCCATGCTGTACTAAGCTTGTGTTGTCTGCTGGCCTCTTCCTTGCTCACCATTTACTTCTACCTACCCTGTCCTCTGGGCTCTGCCCGTGTCCCCTGAATATCCAGGGTTCCTCTAATATTCCTGACGCTGCCACCTTTTTAGGGGACTGGAGTAGGTCCTATCTCATGGCCACTTGGCTGTCACATTTGAGCTGTCTGTTCCATGAGGGCTCTACGAGGACTGTCATTACTGCAATGAATGGGAAATTCTGGGCGTTATGGTCCCAGAAAAACTTTAAATCCTCTCTGCCCTTCTGCAGCCTTAAGTGAAGGAAGACAGTGATCGCCTCTCCTGCCTTATCACTGCTGCCTCTGCTGTCCTTTGTGGTGTTTTTGTCACTGACTTGTGTGCTGGGAAAACCCACTGCAGCCATGGGTAGGGTTGGGATGTGGATCCTCCAGGGTGGACTTGGAGCTGCAGTTTTGGATTCTCTTATCTCAGTGGCTTTTTTCTTTCCCTGGCTGCTACCTCCCAGAGCTCTCTGCCTGCTGTTGTTGTGGAAACTTTCCCTGCTACTGTCAATGGCACTGTGGAAGGAGGCGCTTCATCTGAAAGATCTGACATGCCCCCAGGATTTCTGTTCAAGGTGAGTGCTTGCTGGTGGGGCACTGAGGTCCTGGTGATTTTTTTCCTGTAATGAATTAACTGGCCGTGGGCTATGCCTCAGAGAAAGGTAGAAAGGCAATTGAAGGAGAGATACACCTTCCTCTCCAGCAGCCCAGCTTCATGCAGTTCCAGATGCTTCAAAGGACCATATAAGAACATCGGTTTCTAAATGTCTGGCTGTGCTGTATAGCAAAACCCCTCCTTCTCTCTGCTGCTCAGCCACAGACTCTGGGTAGTAGGTAAGAAGTTGTGCTCCAAACTGGAAAGGTTTGATGCAAGTGGCAAATGAAGAAGAGTTGGAAACACCACTAGGGTCAGATGACTTTGTGTTTGGGGAAATTAGAAAGCCAGGATGAACAGAAAAATATAGGATTAGACAGGGAAGTAATGGTGGGTATCCTGGATATGCCAAAGATCATTTGCAACTTGTTTTGAAGGTGTGGAGGAAGGAGTGATTCTGAGTGAGGACAGGCCACAAATTTAACACACATAATGCAATATGGTAGCAAAACAGCACAAATGCATCATGCCCTGAAAGAGAGAAATGACAGTCTCCTTTTTTATTTGTTTAACCTGCTATAGGAATGCTTTTCTTCTGCTTCAGTCATGTCCATGCATCCTTTTTTTTTGTTGTTGTTGTTTTCCCCTGGGAGACCTACCGAAAGCTGAAGAATGACAAAACTCTGAAGAACAATAGGAGACTCATCATGTTTTGACTTGTTACAAGCAGCATTATAGACTGTGGTGCTTGAAGTGGAGAGCTGTGGTATGAAATAAAACAGTTGTAATGCAGATGCTGATAGGAATCAGGATGAATACCAAAGAGAAAACATGGCAGGATACAATCATTTGAAGATCCAAACTGATACTCTTCTCTATGTTTCTCCTCTCTTCTTGCTGTGACAGAGACTGGAGGCTATAATCTCTAATGATCTTGCAGTTCAGCTGCAAAAATAATACAGGACACCATCTGAGTGAATACAGGCTTTCTACCTTGGGAAGTTTTTAGGCCCATACTGTGGGAATTCAGCCCTCCTAAGGAAGGGATGGGGAGGTGTTGGCGCATAACAAGTTGAGTGAGACTCACCAGGATGCCCTTGTGGCAAAGGTGAGCTGCGTGCCAGGCTGTGTGAACAAGCATGTAGCCATTAGATGAAGGGAAGTGGTTATTCCTGTGCATGTGGCATTTTTGACCCAAGCTTGTGCTGCTTTGAGCAGCAGGTTGGATCAGATGGCCTCCAAAGGTGCCTCCCAGCCTGAATCATCCAGTGAATCAATGCAGTGGGAAGACTTGTTACCTGCTACAAAGCTGTGTGAGAGAAGGCTGGGCTCATCCAAGCTCTCCTCTCCTCTCTCCATAGGTCCAGGCCATGCATGATTACACAGCCACTGACAGTGATGAGCTGCAACTGAAGGCTGGGGATGTGGTGCTTGTGATTCCATTTGAGAACCCTGAGGAGCAGGTGAGTGGGGAAGACAGGGTGTGAACCTGGGCTGGGAGGGGCCAAGAGGACTTCCAGAGCTGCTTCTTCTTCCACTAACAGTTGGCTGGCTGGGTGCAGAGCCATCAGTTTGTGGCTGGGAACTGGTGAATGAGCCAGTTGTCCTTGAGCTTGAGGTTGGCTTTCTGCAACAGAGAAGGACTCTGCTTGTCTTTGGAAGGTAGAGAAGTTACCCCGCATAAAGCATGTGAACTAGCTGTGGCTTCTGTCCCTATCAGGGCATCTGAGCCAATGCAGTGGCTTCCTTGATCAGGGAGCCCAACAGAGCCTATACTTTGCCTCCTCACTGCTCCTGAACTTGATGCACATTCCCTGTGACCACTGCAATGCAGACTGTGGCACTGGCAGGAGTGACCCACAGCTTACAATGTTTTCTCCCCTTTTGAGAAACACTGGAGCTCTGGGAAAGCAGCTTGCCATGGATGATGTCTTGCACTTCAACATAGCAATGCCTATTTCCAAAAGACAGTGTTTGGTCAGGAGATGGCAGCAGAACCAAAGGCTGGAGCAGGATGCTCAGCCCCAGAGAACAGTCTTACTGCCCCTCTCCAACGTGAATTTAACTGGCAGTGTTTTTCTTTAATCTGAGCTATTTCTAGAAGCTTTGAGTAAATCTTCCTTGCTTGCTGTTTTTGAGGGCTTCCAGCTGATAAAGTCTGCAGCAGTTTTACTACTTTTGCTGAGGGAGGTGATGATTTTATAAAACTCATGCTCACGTCTCCAGGCTTTAGTTTGGAAAAGGGAATTCTCCAGCTTGATTCAGTAATCACTGAATTTGGGTTTGGCCAAGCCCAGACAAGATCTGGATTCCACAAGGGGTAAAGGGAAGGTGCTGTAGTTCACTGGCTACAGAAGATGTGGATCTTCTTTATGGCTCAGTTGTTGGCAAGGCAGATCTTGCCACTGGTTGTGAAATGGCAGCTATAATGTGCTGGCAGTTCGCACAGAGCTAGGTGCTCTGGAGGGAAGGGTTGTATGGGGAAGAGGGCAGCGATTCCTTCTGGAGACAGGACTCTGGGTGGGACTGCCCTGCACAACCACTTGTGACTGTTTCTTTCTCAGAAAGCTTTCTGCATGAGAAATGAGTGGCAGTTTGGCAGTTCCCCTAGTTTCTGTGGTAGGAGATGGCATTTGTGGAGCAGAGTTTTTCAATGCCATATGTTTGCACTCTAGCTGGATGTGGGTGCAACAGCCATGAACTCGAGACTCTCCAAGCTGCAGAGGGTGAGCTCTGAGTGTTGCTAACATGATGCTGTAGCCGCACTGAAGCCCTCTAACCCTCCTGCAGTGTATGGTGTGTTACAGCTCATTTCCCTAACCCTGACCACACCCAGCCAGAAAACGCTGGCTGTTAACATGGGCATGAACTATGCACGTGAGTGGAGGAAACTTAGGATCACGGGCTGTGATCCATGTCCCCATCTTGCAGCTTAGGTGTCAGTTTGTGGGTACATCAGCCAGGCTTAGATTCATCTCTCTTAGACAGAAGAAGGGGTTGAGGGCAGCAGCACTTCTAAGCTGGCACTTCAGGTGATGTGGTTCAAAACTGGGAAGAGTCAGTCCAGTGGGTCCTGGTGTCTAATTCCTACAGCTGAGGAGACCCTTCAGAGCAGGATGCCGTGGGAGTGATGCATGCTGTGTTGCACAGACGCTGTGTGCAAATTGATGAGCTTTTGTGCTTGCCGTGCTGTGAGCTGGAAGCTGCTTTCCAGACACTTGGGCCCAGTGTCTTCCACTTAGTCGTTTGTCTTCCTGATTTATGGCATGTCAGTCCTTCCTCAGCTCCTGCAGATGGCTGCTGCAGATGGGCTCCCGTCTCATGCTATTCCCATGACATCTCCTGAATGCTCAAATCTAAGAATCTAAGGCAGCAGCAAGGGCTGATGGCCTGCAGGCACCCAGTACAGCCTGCAAGGAGCAGGGTACTGAGGTACAGTGGCTCATCTGAGTTGCTGCCACATGAAACGTGCAGAAAACAGGACAAGAGGGCAGAAGCTGCAAAATGTCAGTCGAAAGCAATATGTGGCCCATGGATCACCCTGGGCAAGGGCCACATTACCCATTTGTTTTTAAAGAATAATTTTCGAGTGAGGGATTGCTGGACCTTGGGTAAAAACCCAGGTAACTCCTGCAAGTTCCAGGAAAGGAGAAGCGTCAAAACAACTATGCGAACTACACACACACACCTCGGTTCCCCATGGCTTAGAGCATCTGATTGCCTGAGCATTTTTGCCTGGCAAGTTACATAGCTGGATGTGATGATGTATCTCTAGATGAGCCTGACACATGCTCATCCAGAGGGTGGATGCAGAGCAAGCTGTCAAGTTTGGAGGTGGTGGTACCCTATGCAGTTCCATTGCCTCATGCTGCAATCTTAACGCATAGGCTTCCCCACTGTAAATGAGTGGGCACATTTGCATGTTGAGGCATGCTTCCATGGGGGCAACTCCAAGGCATGCAGTGATTAGAGTAGCTGCACATCTGAGCGGCAAGAAGTGCAGCTTTCCTACCTTGAATATCTTGTCTCCTTCATGTGCTTCAGATGGAACAGAAATCTTGGTGCTGGACAGCCTGCAGAGAGCAGGGAGAGGGTAGGGAGTCTGGTTCTCCTCCTGAACAGGTTCTACCAGACAGGATTCTATTTGCATCACTGTTTATATATCTATAGGTTTGGTGGCTAGGGAGGACCCTTGTGAGAGACCTTGAGTCTTAAATCTTGTGTAGCACAGGTTGAGGAGTTTTGTCAATCACATCTTGCATCAAGCACAACAGCCTGTTGCATTTTGGGAAGGTGGCTTGAACTCCTCAGCTCTCAGTTTTCATGGTCTGGATTTTCAGCATAGCAAGCAAGGCTCATTTTGCCTCTGTAAGCTCTCTAAAATGCTAATCGCTCAGGTGCCTGGGGATAAGAACCCCCAAGGAATGATTCATCCTTTCCAAAGGCCAGCACCCCGGATGAATGAGTGAATTACACTGTGGAGATGTCCATTTCTTCTCTGACTATAGAGAACACTAGAGCCCTCATATATAGATAATGAAAGGTGGGGTTGGTGGTTTCCATCTTGTAGTTCTAGAGACCTTCTTTGGTATAATATCTCCTGCTTCAGTGGGTGTAAATTATGATTTTTACACTGGCTTACAATTTCACTGTCTCAGAACACTTTGGGTCAGATCGGAATTTTGGTACCAACCCTTTTGGGATGGAGCCTTTTCAGTGTTTAAAAGGGAGTGAAAGCATTTTTTTACCTTCTCCCTTGTCTTCCTCCTGGATTGTCTCCAAGCCAACTACAAGCATGGCTTTAGTATGCCTTGACACCTCCTTCCTTGGCCTGCACTTGGTAAGAAAAATCCCCACTCACATCTATTCCTCAGCACCTGATCTCTGTCTTCTCCTCCAGGATGAAGGATGGCTGATGGGTGTGAAGGAGTCTGACTGGATCCAGCATAAGGAACTTGACCAATGCCGAGGAGTTTTCCCAGAGAATTTCACCGAACGGGTGCAGTGAAAGCCCAGCCCACCAGCTGCATTTCTGCTGGAAGAAAGCAAGTGTTCTCAAAATTGATAAAGAACAGTGGAAAGAAAAGAAGAGAATTTTAAAGGAACAGAAGCCTGAAAAAAATGTCAACTTTAAGGGTGTGTTCTTCTCAAAGGGCAAGGTTTCAGAAGTAAATTGGAATTCAAAGTGTTATCAAAATATATACATATTGATTATGATAAGGCAAGTCAAATACCCTTTCCCCCTTTAACAGCATTTGGATTCAGAGGACTGATGCAGAAGCAAATCAGTGTGGTTCTTTAAATACTGCATTGACTGAATTGGCGAGATGTTGGTCTGACCCCCGGAGAGGCAGTATTTGTCTAGTGGCTTGAGAGCAGAAGAAGCTGTGTTTGCTCTTGGGTGGGCTCATCTGTTTTGTCTCGAAGGTGGCTTGCATGACAACCATAAAAATTCAGCCTTCCCTACATGTTCAGCCTTCAATAGGCCAAACTTTCTGTTATGCTGTTGAAAAAAAATATTTAGTGTATAGTGTTCACCAATACAATGTATGTGTGTGTGTGTATGTATTTTATTTTCTTCCTTTAAAACAATGTTACACAAACTGTGACTTTGTACATGTAAAGACAGAAGAAACTACATGGAAGGGACATGGAGAAGATGAAACGTGTGAAGCTGTGCTCAGTCCGAAGTTCTTTCAAATGCAGATACCTAAATTCTTGCAATAGTATTGGCCTGTGAAATGCTAAGAGGAATGGACAAATTGAAGAGGGGTAGCCAGATAAAACAAGCAGATGCCATTTAGATAGCTCTGAAATTTAGGAGAGACCCCCCAAGGCCCCCTAGGTGGTTTCAGGAAAGCTTAGATTCATGTGGGTAGAAGATAGCTCTCAGATCTGGCTGGTTAGAAGATTTGCTTTTAAAGAAAGAGATAAGAGAAGAAAAATTTTCTTCTGAAAGAATGTCTAAGAAAAAAAATATTGCTTTCTGTGTCTTTAATCGGCATTGTTATTTGTGGAATCGTATTTCTTATTTTCCTTTGGAGGGTTCTGTAAGTGAAATATTGTTAGATCAGCTTTCTCCAGTGCTGTGCTGGTGATCAAGTTAACCTCTACGAAAACTGGACTCTTGAAATACTCATTTAAAATGGCTGCATGACTTCATGGTATTTTAATGCATTAGAAAGGAAGGCAAGAATATCAAAGTGTCAGTGTCAAGAAGACATTCTGCAGTCTAATACTGATGCTGAGACCTTTCCTTTGCTCCCGTTTGTTTTTGAATTTTGTTTCTTTAGTTTAAATAAGCAGATGACAAGGCTATTTCAAAGTGCATTTTACACTTGTTAAAATAAGCCGGTCTGACCCTCCAAGACTCTAAAGTCCCACAAAGGTACTTTAAACTTTACTTGAATACTGATGCAGCTGGCAAGCAGGTCAGGCTATTATCATTTTTGTATGGCTTCACATACCCCTGATGTTACTGCCTTGAAGGGATTTTTAACAGTGAGGTTATTTCCTGCTGTAAAGGGACAAGATCACTCTCTGAAATAATCTTCCTAACTGTTAGGAGCTGGCTTTTGTCAAAGATGCACCGAATGCTGACACACACTACTGAAAATCCCACCTTTTCCAATCTGTTCTGATTATTTGTAGGACAACAGAAAAAAACATTGTAGGGCAAAAGTGGATTTTTTTTTTTTCTTAAATTTTAGTTCAGAGGGACAGAAAAGATTAGAAAATGTATTCTCATAAATGAAAGAATTGCTGGAGTTCCTCCTGCTTACAGCTTGGGAGATGATCCGTGCTAGTTATTTACAGCAATGTAACAAACATCAAAATCTGTTCTATAAATCCCTTCTCTCTCTTATTTATTTTTTTTTTTTAAATAAACATGCAGGAATTTAGATTTTGCATCACTGCTACAAAATCCAATAGTATTTAGGAGTAACTGCTCACAATACAGAAGGACTGGACTCCACAAGTTATAGTATGGTGAGCCATTGCTTTAGAATACTGCCTGGTTTGATATATTTTTTTCTTTTTTTCACCAGGGTTGTCTTTATTATTACTCATTTTTTCCAAAATATCTATTTTTATGCATTCGTGACTCCCATTACTCCTTTAAAGAATATTCATAGAAAAAATATACCTTTAAATATACATAGAAATATATATATATATTAAAAAGCGGGTTGATCCAATTAACATAATGCTCTCAGCTTAAAATGTTTATTTTTATGCAAAACCTGTGGATTATGGTTGGGTTTTTTTTTTTAAAGACAAGATTCTAAGTACCAGACCTGTGATTTTTTTTGTCTTGCAAGTAATTGTTCTAGACCATTTAGAAAACTGTGCTGATATCTAATTTATTGTGGGGTTTTTGCTGTTTTTCTTGTTGTCTTCTGCTGTGTTTGAACCAGATGACTGTCCCAACAAAAATCCTGGTAAGGCCTTTTCATTTTATTGAGCTTGCAAAGCAACTATCCAGTACTGTATTGTCCCTGCAGAAGTGGTAGCACTCTGCAAAATAGGGATGTTGTTTTCAGGTCACATGAGTGATGCTCTAATATTGCTAGTGGGGAGGATGTCGCGTCTCTCTGCATTTGCTTCCCTCCAGCCCAAATATCCCAGTCCCCAGACCCCCTTGCTTAGAGCAGGTAGGGTGGGTTACCCAGATCCTGCGTTGATCACAAATAAGTGGTGCCAGCACATCTCAAATGCGGGAGCGGACCCACACTGTATAAATTGCCTTATGTGACAGGAGGGTGGCACAGCAGGAAACCTGTGGATGGCGATGTTGTTTGGAGCCAGGAGATCTTCTCTCCTGGGTCACGTTCAGCCCATTGTAAACAGCCACAACTCTGTGCATTTTCAGTGTTTTTGCATCTGCTAAATACCTTGATTCTGGTTGGTATTACCTGGTGAAATGAATTTCCCGTTTTCTTTGGCTTAGGACTGATTGAAGTAGAAAGGACAGTAAACTCCCAAGTAGGCTGTGCCCACGGTGGTTTTTCAGTTTGCAGGCTGAACTGAAAAATCTGGGGAAAAAAGTTGTAAGGGTGACCTGAAGTTGTAAGGGTGACCTGAGACAATTTTTTTTTTCATTTTCTCAGTGAAATGGAAAAGGGAAAAATCAAAACATGAAAAAAAAAAGTATTTCAAACCAAAACAAAGCATTTAATTTGTAGGGTTGCTTTTTCACTTTTTAAAAACCATTATGACTTGCGCTATAACAAGTTGTTTTGAAGCAAAAATGTGAAACCTTCTGTTTTGAAAATGCTGAAAGAAGATGTTTTAATGTTAATGGTCTTTTTTGCCTTTGCCTTTTTTTCTTAATCTGATGACTGGTTTCAGTTAACCCTAAACTGCATATTTGGTGAATATATTATCCACTGAATAGAACCCGGAGAAGCCTGTTGCCCAGTTCTGCTCCACTGACAGGTGCACTGGTCACATTTCAGGGATTGCCTGGTATCTGGCCCAGCAAAGCTGCTGTTTCCCGTTTAATAATCTTCCACTTGATTATTTTACTGGGTGAATAATAAAAGCATCTCTCATCCCATGCCATGGACTGGTTTTGTAGCCTGGCTTAGACGTTCTCACTCTGTTGGTCTCAGCTTGGTCTCAGATTTATGACTACAGATTTATGATGCTACTCCAGTTTGAGCCTAATCCCATCGTGCAGTGGGAATTATCATTTGCCCAACTGATAAGTAAGAAATAAGACATTGCTTTTTCTCCCTTTTTCTATCTTAGCAATGTCAGTAATATATCTTTATTAAGTAGAATTAGGGAAAGGGTCCCTGGCAAACATGAATGTGTTGTTCCAGGCAGAATCCTGCATGCTCTGTGTCGCTTTCCATGGGCATTCCTCAGCTGCCGGCTTTTACTACCTTTGTGTTTCTTGGCTGTGAAGGAGGTGCAGTAGAAGGGGTTATGCGGGCTTCATTCCAGCTGCTCAGAGCTAGTTCTGCTTTGCAATCTGTTTGCCACAATCCTTGAAGCCTTTTTCACAGTTGCAGAACCCTTTCTTGTCCCACTATCCAAAGACCATGGCCAAGGCAAACACCACCAGGTCAAAGTGGGTCTCTCTTTTGTGACCTGAAACAGGTGTAAGGGCTCCTTATTCTGCCTGGAATTGGGGTGTCAGCTCAGTTAAGTTTTGCAACAGTCTCTTGAAGGGAAAAGGCCCAAGGCTAAGGAGATGCTGGGGGAGGATGGAGGGATGATACATTATCTTTTTCTTTTTGGGATGATGCACTAACTGCCTCGCTTCTGGGTTCCAGAAAAGTCCAGAACCTCTTTATTTAGGGCTGACAACAAAATGTGAGTGGTCAGAATGAGCATGATCAATATGATCATAAGCGTCTCTTTCCCTTAAACACTTCATGTTTCATCTGTGCCAGATGGATTGAATGCTCTCTGCCACTATTGTAGATGTTTTGGATGCTGTGCAGTCCTTTGCTGGAGGATGCAGAGGTGTCTCAGCCCCTTCTGGGAAGAGCTACTGATCTTCCACAGACAAGACCTGTGTGCTTCTAACACAGTAGCCTCTGATTTCAGTTGCCTCTGTGTCTTTCAGCATCTGGCCCAGCTCTACAGCTCCTCCTGCTTCCCAAGCTCTCTCATGCTCTTTGAGGATGATGGTAGCACAGGACACTTCCTACCAGCCTGAAGTGTCAAGCTATAGGATGCGCTAACTTGTATCCATCAGCAAATCCTCCACGGTGCAGCTTGCTAATGCTGATATCAGGAAAACAAGCAGCAGCTTTTCTTCTCTGCGCTGCCAAAGGGGAGATATTTCTTGCCACACAGGTACCATCACACCCGGCACTGGTGCAGACACCTCTTCGGTTTAGGCATTTCTAGTAGCAAACTCCAGATGGAAAGGGGACCTGTGTGGTGGCTAGAGCTGGGCTGTGCACCAGCCCTTGCAAAGCGTGGGGTCTGTCGCTGGTGCACAGGAGCTGAGAGTTAGAAAGCCATTTCAGAAATTCCCTTGTATTTTGATGTGTCTTGTGGCTAGAATTCCTTCACCTGCTTTTACAGTGTATTCTGCTAATCCTGCCCCTAGTCTGCGTTTCACGTAGATGGTCCCTGTTGAAACTTGCCAGATGCAGTCCTGGGCTTATTGCTTCTCTTTAACTGAATCAAGTGGCAATGACTTTGGCAATGTATTGGCAATCTTTATTCCTTCTGTTAATTCAGTCTCTGAGTTTAACCACAATGACCTGAGAAATGTTTGGGGTTTGAGTGTTTTTTTTTAATTATTTTAATTTTTGTTTTAACAAAGCTGAACAATTCCCATTGTATTCAGAGCTGTGACGCCCAGTTCCAGTGACAAGTACTAGATGGATTTGTCCCATTTTGTTTCTTGGCAATGTTCAGAAATATAATTTGTGTCATCATAAGTCCCGTGTCAGTTTTTCTGTGTCTCTCTTATTTTTTCCTCCCTTTATGTTAAGAAGCTGAAACAATTCTGGACTCCTTTCTCCTCAAATTGGTGAGTAGCTTCAAAGAAGCTTGGTTTGCCCAGGCACCATTAACACTGGGGGTTCTTGCAAACACATGAAGCTGGAGAGGGCGGTGCTGGTCCTTCCCTAAACGAGTACAACAGCCAAATAAACTCTTCCAGCAGCCATCTCAGTTCTGGTCTGTTGTGAGAACCTGACACCAAACAAATGCAATGTATGTAGGGATTTGAGACCTTTGCCTTTTAACAGCTACTAACCCCAGGGTGATGTGATCTTCATCCTCTAAGGCAAGCTTGTTGATGGGAGCATGACACTGCATGGGCACCCGACCCCATCTGGGCAAACATCTCCCTTCAGCCTGTTGGCACACCTGGGTGAGGTCTTAGTTTCCAGGCTGGCTTTGAGGTCTCTTTAATGGGGTGTTTCCTTCAGCTGTAGAAAAGGGGTGTTTCCACCCTCTGCCAGCATGCTTTGGGATCCTGGAGGGAAGGGGTTAGAGGGATTCACAGTTCACAGCTGACTTTTGGGGCCACTCCTTTGGATGTCTCATTCCAGACAGGCTCGGCGCCGCTGCACATGGGACACGGTGTGTGAATAGCAAGTGCTGGCCAAAGGTTGGAGTATGATCTGATGCAAATCAGTGCCAATTAGCACTTTGATGAATGGACTGCCAGAGTCCTCTGCTTCAGCATGCGGGTGTGCAAGCTTCAGAGTCAGTGTGGGGAGCTGGCCAGGCTGTGCTTGCACAGTTCCTTGATTTTCAGACGGCTCAGAGAGTTTAGTGCCTTTTAGCCTCTCACCTCTGTGGCGCTTGGATGGACCTGAATCAAATCCTGTGGTGGAGAGAGAGGAACAGGAAGGCTGTGTCCCTGAAACTATGGCTGCACTTGATGACTGGGGCTCAGCTTGGTGTTGTGTCTCCTGCCAGGCTGAGCCAGGTCAGCTCTGTTGGGGCTGGGAGCTTGCAGGGCAGGAGCAAAACCGTAAGGCATGGGGGCTCTGTGCAAGGCTTCTGTTTGCCCCTCCTCATGCTTTTTCATTTCCATGCCCCAGAAATATAAAGAAAACGGGGGAGGGGAGAAGACAGCCGAGGGGAAGCAGTGTGCATAATTCATTGTCAGCCACCTCTGCTCAGCTGCATTATTAATTTCCAGTGATGTCTTCTTGCTCCAGACAAGTGGTGCTTGGGCTCATTGGCCACACGTGGGCTGTGGCTATGTGAGCCCTGGCAGTGCATTTGGAGCAGGAACAGGCTGGCAGTCCCTTGGGTCCAGCCCTGAGAGCCCTCACCATGATGCAGGGAGAGCTGAGCTTCACAGCTTTGGGAGCACAGACACTGAAGGAAGCCCCTACAGATGGAGGAGGCACACGTGGCTCCAGGAGAGCATCAAGGTGCCTGGGAGTGGGCAGGGCGGAGGCCAGGGCATTACATACTGTAGAGGACTGGTATTGGTTGGTGCCAGTCGCTCCATGGCATCCCCACATGAAGAGAGAAGTTGGTACCAGGGCTGTCCTTCAATGGGAGTGCTCACTGCCTGAGAAGACCCTGTGGCAGGGAGTTTGAACTCCAAAGCAGAGCTGGGAGTCACTCTGCAAGCCTGAGGAGAAGATGGGAGTTTGGGGCAGCTCTCAGCAATTTCTCCTGTTTGCTGGCTGAGTGAATCCAGTGCCCTTTGCAGAGTGGGATTGCTGCTTCAGCAGGTGGAGGAGCGTCTGCTGCATGGCCCAATCCACAAAGCCATTAATAACAGTGCCGGAACAGGAATCCAGCAAGTGCCCATGATTAATTAGCCCATCAAGGGCAGTTAATGGCCAGCCTGCTATCCTTGGCCCCATGGCACAGGTAATGAAGTACGCATCACTTGTCACTGGGCAAGGTGCAGCCCTCTGCCAGAAGCGATGGACAGAATTTGAAGCTGTTTTGACACACAGCTGATAGGTATTTGGTGAAACTGTTTCCTGAGATGCTGGGGGGATAGATGTGTAAGGGGATTTGCTAGTTATCAGAACCAGGTACCCAAGTCTCTGGCAGGGGCCCAATCTAATATCAGTCAGCTTTGCTTTTCCTAGCAGTGGTGTTATCTCATGTCTTGCCTGCATTTGGGAGTGCTCCTTACTGAGGCTGAATGTGTTCTTCACATTTACTCTGCTTGCCTCAGCACTTTATTGTGAATTAAAATATGAATTTCAGGTACCACAATGCTGCATCAGGCATGGAGGGTTGGCAGAGCAGTGCAGTATGGAGGACACGCAGCAAGGCTGTTTTTTGAAATCTAGGTGGGATGAAATGAGCTGTTCCACAGCCTCTATCCCAGCTGCTTTGCAATAAGGTAAGAGAGAGAAGAAAACTAGCAGGAGTGCAAGGTATTAAAATTAAATTGCCCACATTTACTCATTTGGTCAGCGTGACACAGCCCAATGTGTGAAATGAATGTGATGGGACTGGGGTGACTGCTGTGGAAGTAAGAGGACCAGTGCAGGCCTGTTGTCCTGTGCCCTAAGGGGGATCGTGTTCCCCCTTAGGGCACCTTCAGTGACTACCACAATATTGGCTATTATGGCAGGAGTCAAGCGTGTTTGGACAGCCCTGTGCTGCAGACTGTAATTTCTTGTCTCTCCAGTTCAGAGACCCGTGAGAACCTCCTGGAGTGATTTCTCATCTCTGTTGTCCAGGATTTCCACTGTACATCTCTGAGGCTGCCAGGAGAGACCTGGCTATTGATTTTGCAGAACGGGCTGTATTTGCTATTGGGGGCGATGCTGTGGTTAGGTGTGCAGCGATCCAGCCATATGGCGGCACTCGTGAAATCTGTGAGTGCCTTACCTCAGTGCAAAACATCTCAAACATCTGATGAACTCCCTGCATGTGCCGGACTTCTGGCCTCTCTGAGGAAATCTGAGGAAAGCTCATGCTGAGAGTGTCATGCTGGAGCTGGTGAGGTTTTCAGTGGCTGGGCCATAGTGAGCTGCTCATGTGAAGGGTCACATTAGCCACAGATGCATTCAGCCCTCTAAGAGCCTTCCCTGTAAGCTACTCCAGAGGCTGTTTTTGCCCCTCTGTGACAAGCAACCACCTTGATAAATCTTCAGCAAGTTGCTCCTGGTGCTATCTTGTGAAGTGTCCTGCTCATTTTCTGCCTTCCCAGCTTTCCTTCCCATGGGCAGGCACGTCAGGGCAGGCTGTATGTCGTGCGCCACAGCAGTAGTGACACGCCAGAGCAGGAGGACAGGTATTTTACTTTGCTTTTCTTTCCCCTATCTGGAAGCTTCCAGCATTGCTCCCTGTGGTTCAGGCTTTCTGCTGTTCTGCGAAGCAGGCATTGTTGCTCTTTCCCATATGATACAGATGTTTTTGCAAGAGTGTAAATTACTCCCAACCAGTAAGTCTTTTATGAAACACTATTCCTCCACACAGCGAAGAAAAATGCAACTGAAGCTGGTAATTAAATGTTTACTGTTAAGTACTTTATATATTATATACTATAGATCATTCCATCCATTAAACAAACCATTTAACTTCCCTCAACAGCATTATTGTCTATTATTAGGTTAATCAGCATTCACATCCTGTAACTCTGCATTTCTATCTAATTAACCTTTCTTTCTTACTTCATATTTCTATTTAATTAAGCTCAGCATCAGAGCTGAATTCCCTGTACTCAGCACTAGAAGAGGACTTTATCCTTTCGATGCTCAGAGGGAGGAGAAAGGGGCTCAAATATTATGCAGTCTCCTTGTATTTCTGTTAAGGTTTCCTTCTTTGAGTCAGTTCCTGCTTAACTCCTGAGAAATTTGTGTCCATGTAGAAAGCTGTAGTTTTGACAACTTCCTGATTGTCTCAGATTATCAAAGAGCTCCCCTGTGCATGGTGGCTGCAGCTGGTGTAAGAGTGCTGCAGTGATTGTGTGGACCATCCAGCCACCACTCCAGCAAGAAGACATGGTGGGTTTGCTGCTCTTGCCTTTGCCTCCAAGTCTTTCTGGCTCCACAGATATTCTGCTACAACATCACTGGCAAATTTAGTGTCATACAAATGACTCTCTGCATGGCATCCTTGGGTAAAGACACTGAGGGTTTCCAGTGGTAGGAGTCACACAGATACCTGTTGAAAGCTCTCATATCCTATTGCTGAACTGATCTAACCTGCTGTTAATGTCTTATCTTAACCACTTTAACTTAACAGTTAACCACCGTTCCCTACTATCCACACTAGCATTTGGGTAAATTGTTTGCATCTAAAGCAGGAGTGAAAGCCATGGTAGTATTGGTGATTGACCTGGTGTCCCCTCAGAAGGCAAGCCCACTCTGAACCAGTTCATGATCATGCTCAGAGCACCAGTATGCAGAGGGTTTTAGCACTGTGTTTCTCCCAGTGAAGACAAGTTCTTTTTTTCACCAGAAAAGAATAATACTGAAAATAAGTGAAAAGCAGGTTCACAGATCTTTAAACCTGTATCATGTCATCTCACTGGGAGTTTCAGGTATGTGTTGGGTAAGGAGTTTATTTTCTTCCTGACTAGAAAGGCAGGGAATTCATGTTGTGCGGGGCTCACACTTCATTCTGGACGGCAATGTAAGGATTAGCAGCTGGGAATAGTTTGTATCTTACCTGACCAGGGCAAAGAAGTGCATGCTAGTGCTCTTCCATCTGTGCCCAGGCTCTGGCCATGGGTGAGAGCTGGGACTGGTGGGACAGACCATAATACCTGCCCTGGCATGGGGTTTTGTCAATGAGCATCAGTTTTATATGTAATTTTACGGACCCCACTTGACAAACCTTTGCAGAGTTGCTCAGGCTTGGGTCACCAGAGGGATGCACTTTTGACTGAAGTGTTGTGCTAATTAGCTGATAGCACTGATCCGTGACATGGGCAGGTACGAGAAGCCCATGATACCATGCACCAAACTGCACGAGGCTAGGCTGGGTTTTGAGTGCTGTTGTCTTGCTGTACATGCCTGCTGATAATGTGCTTTTTTTTTGGCATAAATGTGCACTCTGTTCTCTCAATCCCCAAGCCCTCGGGTCTGCTACAGGAGGCTGTCAATTGCAATCTCTCTCCCTCAGACATTTATGGGGTACCCGAGGCACCCAGCATGACAGCATCACTGGAAACCAGATTAAATAACAGGCTGGGAACACCTTGCTTGTCACCACTTAGTATCCAAACTGCAATGGCTTTGAGGAATTGTCTGGCCCCCTCCAGAGTCCCTGAGCAGCTCTTTGTGCTAGTACCAGTCCAGAACAATCAGCAAATTGAGTTCTTTTTATTAACTTTAAAAGAAGACATTAGCCTCAGCTAGGAGAATAAAACCAATTTATGAGGCAATTAGCTCTGCAAAAACATTTCAGTCTCCCCAGCGCAGTCATCTAAGGAGCATCTTATTCCGGCTGCACAGCTTCTTCTGGCCTTGGCTTTATGGCACACTCCATTTATCATAAATAATCATAATGTATAAACAAATGGTTTCCTCATGTGTGTGAGACAGCCAGGAAGGTCTTCTCTGTCTGAAACTAGACTGCATTGTTGGGTTCCTCCCTTCGGGTGCCATTCCTGTGGCCTCTTACTTGATCGCAATTCATTTTGATGCTCAAGCTTTTTTATAGGTAGTGTTATCTTACATGGGCTTTTAATGGGATCTGTAACAGGGTTAGCTGCAATCCAAAGAACTTGAACTGCATGAAGAGGCCATAGCAGCAGACTCCAAGAGCTCTTTGTGCATTTTCCAAGTCCCTTTGCAGGAATTGCAGCTTTCTCAGTCCACAGGGAATGCTGGAAGTTTGGGCAAAGCCAGAAATGGGATCTTCCTCTGCCATTATTTTCCTGATCAAACAAATCCTGGATGATTAAGGTGGGGCAGGGGTGAATGTAGATTGGAGTTGACACAAAAGTTTGATCTGCTACTTGTGGGCAAGCCTGAGACTTCCAAATTTGCCTTAAAAAGCAAATTGAGAGGAAAAATTAAAATTCAGTTTCAATGAGCTGAAGCAAAATGTAATTCTGTCAAACAAAGAACTCCTATTTTCTGTATTTTCCTGTTTCAAGTTTTCCATTTTATTAGAAACATCTGTTTCCTGATTTTAATTACATGATGCTATTGTGGAAGTGAAAACTATACTATCAACCCCCAAACATTAGACCATTTTTACTATGAATATTCTCAGCAAGGTTAGTTAAGTTCTGCCTAACATTATGATTCTGTTAAATCATCATTTTTTGACATAAGGTGATGCAGCTGGAGGAATGCTGACCAGCTTTTTTTTTTTTTTGGCTTCTAGAAGGAGCACTTCTCAGGAGAACAGCCCCAGGCTTGTACCATTTTCACCTCCATCAGCAGGAGGGAATCCCACAGGGCTTAGTGTGTTTTAAGAAACTCAAGGGGAAAGAAAGTGTGATTGTCTGCTCCATAATATGTGATCATATTAAAATAGCCAGAAAAAGAAAGGGCTAAACCCCAAGCTTTTCAATATGAATTGGGATGCCTAAAAATACAGTTTCCTATGGAGACTTTACAGTTATTAAAATTGGTGCTGTCTGTACTTCTGTTTCTCTCTGAGACCTGTTTCTGCATCTCAAGAAGTGTGTACCCAGCTCTGAAATGCAACAGTCTTTATATTTATTAGTCTAAAGAGCATGAAAGAGCAGGGGAAAACCGATGAAAGCCAATGTTCAGAGTCACAAGCAGCACCAATCCTGTTGGTCGCTGTGGATACAGCATAGGAAGCATGGATTCCAGGCAGACCTTCTCATCCTTGAATGTCCACTGCTGCCGTTGGTCTTTGAATTAAAGACCTCACAGGACCGCTACCAGCTCAGGCGTGCTGACTGTAGGCCCTCGGGAGGTGATTTGCTTGGACTGTGTGAGTGACCCAGCACACTCAAGCCTTTTGCAACAACTTCCTGTACAGTTGTGCTATTTATCTCATACTCCACACTACAGATTAAGCATGGGATTTACAGCCACTCAGAAGTACTGCTATCAGTAGCTTGACTGCCCCGAGTCTATCAGTGGCTTTGAAAGGATTTTTTTCTTCTTTATTTTTTAAAATCCTCTCCTGCCCCACCTCTTTCTCCATCATTGAGTTAAAGGTCTGGTTAACATCTCCTTTGGAATAATTCTGCCTTTAAATTTTGATGACTCAGTGAGTCTAGCCAAAGCTTTTTAAAAGCTTTTAATTCTAAGCTTTGGGGGTTTTACACAGCTGGTTAAATCTGTAATGACTTTTCTTCATTTCCACTTGAACTTTCTACTGTCCTGGTGCTCTTTAACTCCTGCAAGGCCTCATTTAGGTTCCATCAAAGCACTTACACAAGGAGAGGAATGGTTCTGCCAGTACTCCCTTTTTATTAATGCATGGCTGTATAAATGATGCTGCCACTGAAAGGATTGAGCGTAACCTGAAGAAGACACAACCTCTTAAGGTGTTAGTTATCATGGCTGCATCACTCTGTATGGAGCCTGTAGCAACTGAAATGCTTTCTGTGTGTGTGTGTGTGTATGTGTAATACATCATACACTTATAGCACTGAAATAATTCCTGCCTCTGCCCTCCCTAGGCCTGTGCATATCACTGTTTATTTTACAACCCAGCACTTTTCACATCTGTCCTATATGTCCAGAAACATGGATGTTTCAACAAACCAGTGCCGGCCTTAGAGAAAGGACTAACCTCAGCCTAGTTTTTAAAACTGAGAGGTTGGCTTTATGGTCAGGGCTGGTACCAACCATCCCACTTGCTATGCAGAAGGATCTTGAGCTGCAGAAAATGAAATTGTGTTCTCCATGGCTACAGGTGAAAGGACACATTGGCACAATAGTAGCAAAGAGAGCAATTTTTCAGCAGGACAGACAGTCAGGGCAAGCCTTTGCAACACACCACTGCTGCAAACAGCCATGGGATGTCTCACAGCAATGACAGTCCTAGAGCACCTCTGCTTTGCTTGTCTGCAGGTGTGAGACAGTCAGTAGGCCATTGCCGGAAAAAAGGGTGAATTAATACCTTGTGTTGTACTTGGAAACCATCTTCTGTTACCTGTGTTGTTACACACATCAGCTTTGATAGGCTGCTTAATTGTCTTCTGGCCAAATATTCCTGTGCTGATGTACAAAATCTGTCCCACTTTGACACTCATTCATACAAATGTTAGCACTGCTGTAGTGGAACCAGCTGTCAGCTGGATAATTGCATGGAGGGTGCTGGGTTTTTGTGCCAATTATGCAATGATTCAGACATCCTAGTGGGAGGCTACAGCGTGATGTTTGGGCTGAATTTTTGAAGGTGTTTAGGTGCTGGAAGACTCAGATAAGTGCCTGTGGGGATCAACAATGCCTGAGAAACCTCGTTACCTAAATCTTACTGAAATCATGTGTGTTTTGGTATCAGAGCTGTTGAGATGCTTCTGGAAAGTCCTGTGGAAATGTTGGTAACATACTTTGTGTTATAGAGAGGTGGCAGCTACAAAAACACCCAATGCCAAGACAGAATAAACAAGATAAATGCATAATCATATGCCCTTGTATTTGAAAATGGATTTGGATCAGGAATTTGAAAGGATCTGAAATATTAGAGATCATCTACAAGGAAGAGCAGGTGGGTCAGGAAAAAGTTTAGCCAGAGCTGAACTTCAGGAGAGCTGGCTCTGGTCTTTGCCCAGCCCCAGACCTGCTGTGTCATCACAGGAGGTCCTGGAGGCCCAGACTCTTGAGAACATAGCAGCTGAGGCTGGTTTAGAGGTTTCCCACCCCAAGTCCTGTTTAGTTCCTGAACAGGTTTTTGATGGCAAGTCTATCCTGTTTCCATCAAGAGTTACTAACACATTGGTCTTCAGATATTTGGGTAAAATGGAGTTTTCTGTTTCTTGGTGTTCCCTATGCTGGCAACTTCTGCTGTGGATGTGGGCTGAGGATGATGGTTACTCTGTGCTTGCTGGCATTGTGGGATGAGCTGGGCTTCTTCGCATCTCCAGAAGCGATACTGTTCATGTTTTCTCATCAGGAAACCTGTAATAAAAAGCCCAGTATCATCCGAGGAGATGTGTGTCTCCTAGGGGTTCATCTTCCTTTTGGGACAGGCTGGAAGAAACATATTTATCTTGTAAATGCCATTGCAGAAGGGATAAAATGTCTTTCAGCGCTACCAGAGACAGCACTGTATGACTTTGCTTCTTCAGACATGAGGTTACAGGGCAGCAGGTCATCTTCAGCTGTCAGACACAGAGAACAAGTGGTGCCCTCCTGGCTTCTTTCAAACTTGATTCTTCCTTAGGACATTAAGATCTTGCTCTCCTCTTGCTACAAGCAGGGTTGTGGCTGGCTCAGGAGCTGGGCTTTGACAGCTCTTGCAGGACTTGCTGCTATGGCATTTGGGGCTTTTGCTATGATCCTGCTGCTGCCACCATGTTGCAGTTGCCTTCATTCAGCAGAAACTTTTCATTTAGATGTCAGCTCTGCAGTGTCTCAGCCTGGCTCTGTGTTTGGAGGGGGAAAATCGGAGCAGGAGGGAGGCTGTAGAGCCCCAGCAAGAGGCATGCTCCCCACATCCAGCCTCATGCTGTGGTTGGAAATTGTCTTGCAGGTGTCACTGGCCCAGGGCATGGGATGGAGGAAAGCTAACAGGCCTTCTCTCAGCTGGGGAAAAGAATTCTGTAATTAGGATAAAGCCTTACAGCTGCCAGTTTTGTAATTTCTTTTCTGCTTTCTTACTATGGGGAGGGGAGTCATGTTGCCCACTCCTGAGAGGGTAGAAGTTTTGTTTTCTGAGGCCAGCTCGCACCCAGGAGTGTGGTTTGGCTAGCAAATGGAGAAGTGCAGAGGATAATGACCGCTGGGTGGGTTTTTCAGAAGAAAACAAAAAAACCCCAAAAAAACCCCAAAAGATGAAGTCACATTTTCCAGTGAAAAGCAGGGAGATGAGGAACTGGGGAGTGTGTGTTACAGTCATTAGCATGGAGTTTAAAAGAACTGCAAGCGCCCTGTGTTTTGAAGTCCAGTTGGTAGCACTTAATAGCTCTGGCTTCCCGCAGAAGTTCCTCAGCCTGTTTGCGGTTGTTCCCAGCAGGGAGACTGGTAGATTTATATGATTTTACAGGGGTACAAAAGAGTTACTTTTCAGTGTTGTGCCGTTTACCCTTAATGAACTCTGTGACAAAACAAATTTTGGTGGTGTAAAAGTGCCTGGGCTGCGGGACTAAAGTAGTCCATTTGCAACAACCTGCAGTGAGTGAAAGCCACAGGCCTGGTTATGGTCATACTGAAAGGTAGCAAAAGATCTGATCACACCAGGC
The DNA here is from genome assembly GCF_963082525.1 of Nesoenas mayeri. Taxonomy (NCBI): domain Eukaryota; kingdom Metazoa; phylum Chordata; class Aves; order Columbiformes; family Columbidae; genus Nesoenas; species Nesoenas mayeri. The sequence goes on from NC_137545.1 coordinate 29,277,739, forward strand.
ACTTAGAGAAGGACAGATTTATAGCACTGACCTGTACGATTTAAAGAACAGAATTCCTTTTGCTCCTGAATTCAGCTTAATGTTAAAGAGCCAGTGTGCTGAGTGTTGCACAGGACATTGCAAACAGGGTATCTACATGAACTAGCCTTCAGGGAACCTGTGTCTGCTACTGACACACTCATGCAAGGGCATATTTCTTCCTTAAAAAGGCCTCAGTCCCTGTGAGGAGTCAGAACAGTCAATGGGCAGTGGCCAGGTCCCCTGAGAGCAGCATGGGAAAGCTGTGGGAGGCAGGTTGCAAGTGGTAGGAGGACGCACGAAGAGTGGCCCTGACAGAATGGGAACTGAATGCTGTGGGGAGGGAGAGGAGGTCTCCAAGTCAAGGCTGAGACACAGCCACAGCTTATAGTTAAATGCCAAGGTGTGGGCAAGGACCTTTATGTCGTGGTCTCAAACAAAGCCTCTTTCCCTTAAACGCTTCACGTTTCATCTGTTTTGGAGCTGCAGAATTTCTCCCCTTGAGGAAGACCAGGAGGTTAAACAATATCTCTATTAAATTTCATCTTTCTCTCTATGCAGAACAACCAGGGATTCTCAATTGATGGACTAATGTTACAGCTGACACCTGACAGGCTTCTACCTAGACAGCACAAATACGGGTGCAATGTCTTGTTGACATATTACTTGGACTTTAGGAATGAGGTACATCTAATCCACATTGGAAACTTATTACAGAAGATGTCTAGAGCTAAGCTAGCAGTCCAGTGTCCAGGAGGGGAAAGGAAAGGTTACAGAGCCTAACACAGAGCAAAGTTGTCCCAGTTGGCTAAAGAGAAGTTGCACTAGCTAGCTCAGATACAGATCACACCAGCAAGGTGGCCTGGGTTAGGGGTGGGGAGTTGAATTGCACCACGCGTGGACAGAAATAGTTCGAGTTGTTCCATGAGCATAAAGGAGGACTGAAGTTTCCCATGTTCAGCCACCATCTCCACATCTTCCTTAAGAACAGGCACTCCCACAGAGCAGGAAAGCAGTCATACTACCTTTGTGGACATATGACCAAAGCAGAAGTCAGGCATGTCAAGTTTATTCAGATCCAAACCAATTTAGATCTGTTTTCCCTTCAGCCCTGTGGGTATCATTGGAGAAAGGTGACTTGTAATAATCCTGTTCACACTCCAGCTCAGCCACCTGATGTAAGACCAACACTTGTTGATACTGAGCCGAAATCTAATCTAAGTCCCCATGTGTGAGTAGTCAGTCACACACAAGTACCCTCCGAGGGCAAATCAGCCACGTGGAGGCTGAATGTGTGGCACTGCGATGACTTTGAACAAGTAGGGTATATGTAGAGGGGCATGATCCCTGATCAGGCCTCTGAACCAATCCAGTCTGCAGACACAGGTGTCTGAGAATCTGCAAATTGTGAGTAGCCAGGCTGGGACCATTGAATATACCTATACCACTGCAAGTACGTGGGGACTGGAGTGTCATTCCCAGGGTCCCACACCATCTGTGACTTCTGTGGTGTAACCCAAAGGTGATGCAGAGAGGAAAGGGACTTCCTGAAGCCAGAAGTTTGACAGCTTCCTTTACAGCTGCTGAAACTGCTGCCTGAATCAGGCAACACAAAGATCCTGTTGCCTTATGCAGCTAAACTTGCTCTGCCTTGCTGGTCTGCATATCCACAGGAACAGCTCAGGGTGGCAGTGCTGCCTTGTGGTTCGAACTGTTCCCTGGGTTGATTTCTGTATCTTGCTGACACACAGAGGGAGTTGTATCCCCAGAGTGAGCATCAGGGGTTTCATATGAAAAAAACACAGATGCAAACTGCAGAAATCTGTGTCCCACCATGCTGGGTTTAATTAAGGGCATGCTGGAAAGGTTTCTGTTCGGTAACACCTCTGCAACCATGCTGTCTTGGAATTCAAGTGGCTTTATGGGAAGACTGAGTTTGGGCTCACATCTGGCAATATTGAATCACTGCCCTGTAGGAAGAGAAGGTTATTCCTATTTTCTGCGTTTCAAGTGACTACATGTGCCAAACGCACATTTCTGCTACAACTAGTAGAAAGAAAAAAAACGTGTAACTGCTGTAGGAAGTATCGGAAAGGAGCAATGTAAAATGCCACACCACTGATCATTAGCGCTGTCTGGTCCTAAAGGAAAGTGTAGTCTTTGAAGGAGAGCACTTTGTCTGAACATCGCTTGGCTGGGAGGTAGCAGTGGCATAGGTGTCTGCTATGGACACAGCCTTGTGCTGCGCTGGTTGCTCTTCTGCTTATGCTATTGGCATTGATCAGTCTCCTGGGGACAACCGTCAGTGCTTCATGTGTTTCAAAAATTTCAAGCAGCTGATATACCATTGCAAAATCTGCCTACTAAATATGTTTCATTTATTTTCCTGTGCAATATATTATCTACAAAATCTATTTATCTAATATTATCTCTCTACCTCATTAGATACAGTTGTATAAATAGAGATGAAGGCAATAGGGTATAACTTTTTTTCCTAGGCATGTCTACTTCATTCACTCAAAACATTGATTCTAAGAATTTAGGTTTTCAAGTTGATTCTAAGAATTTTTTTTTTTTTGGTTGGTTTGTTTGTTTGTTTTTGTTTTTTTTCCCCCCTCTTCTCCTGGATTTCTGGTGTAGTCTGACTTAAGGTACCTATGCTGTACAGTTACTTTACCCCTGAACAACAGAACTGCTTTGTGGATGCTCTGTGCTGTTAATGTGGAAACTGTGGCCCATGTGCTCAAAAGCATGTATATTTGTCCAGAGGCTCCTAGACAGAAATAAAGCCCCCCTAAGATGTATAAAGAGATATAGAAATATATTTTGTATCTATATATGAATCATAAATTTAAACACCCCCCATTTACAGTGACTGTCAATTTTGTGGTGGGGAATTTCAGGAGCTCTGGTAGGAAGGTGTCCTGTTGCAGGCACCCTGCTCTGGGACATGGCATATAAGCAAGTATGTATATACAACTGTGTCCTCTCTGTATCACTCAGGATTATTTCAGCCTCAGAGGTAACATCTCATTCTGGCACAGTGGCAGATTTAAGGACTGACACAGCCTTGTAGCTTTGTTGATTTGTGTAGAAAAGCATCTCCACTTCTTCTAGGCAGCATTGTGATGGGTTTCCCCTGAGCTTTGGTAATGCCCAGGGCGTTTACCTGCCTTTTCAATCATGGCTTCTGCTCCTCACCCAGCCAGAAGCTTCTCTCACCAGCTCCTTTCCCTGGGCTGTGCTTTGGATCTGTTCTTTGTGCAGTGAAGTAATAACTCTGAGCCATAAGGGGGTAATTTATTGTGCTTATAAAGCAGAATGTCAGCAGTGCTTAGGCAGATCTGGTTGTGGTGGTGGATGACCATCTACACTTATTTCCAGATTTGTACAACCCTATGGCTATGTGGAGTCAAACCTGGTGTTGCCCAAGGGGAAATGGTTCTATCAGAGAGAAGATTCACTTTCTGTTCCTGCACCCACTTCCCCTAAGCATAAAAGAGCAGGGTTATTTTGCCAAGGCTTTGTAGTTTCTTTGGCTTGGAATAAAAAGTCAGGCGAAACACAAAGAATCAAGAGAAGTAGCAATGTGTAAAATGGAGCCAAACACAGTTTTCTAACATTTGCTTTTTTGGAGGATGAGAGATTCTGTTGACTCTCTGCAGCATTAGTCTCTGCTGCTGCGCTGCTCCTGCTAGAAAGGGAGCACAAAGACTCCTGTTTAGTAGACATGGCCAAGAATTTCTCAGAAGCATCAGATGTCAAATCAACATTTTCAATCTCTTCTCTCTGCCTGAGTTGCTTTCCCTTCATGTTTTTTCCACTGCTTTTCTCCTTCTAAATTCCCTCCCTCCTTTTCCCTAATCAAACCTTTTCTCTCATAGCAAACATCATTACTAGAGCAGGCAAGATGAAATATGCCTCAGTCCCACTGCAGAGAGAAACCCAAGAGAGAAGGGCAAAGAAGAGCAAATCAGGGGGTTTGCAGAACGCCAACACAGCAATGGCAGTGAGAAATACAAGACATAGCTGTTAACCACACAAGGAAATAAATGCTCCTGTGGGAAAAATCATACACTAATGCCTATTAGCTTAATAGCCCTGTGGTTTAGGCAGAGGGCTGAGAGACAGGGGCTCCGGGCTCTGCGTGCTGCTGTGCCGCAGCCCGGCTGTCGCCTGCCAGGCTGGATGCTCGCTCTGCCCTTGGCTGCCTTTGCCACTTTCCAGTGTAAAAAGAGAACTGATTTCTTCTGGGGTTGTCAGGCACAGTCAGAGGCCAGCAACACCAGGAAGAGCTCAGGCTGTTACATGAAGGAGTTCACCACATGTGTGTGTACACACTTGTGCAAGGGTCAGATCTCTCGCCTCCTGTGGTTCCCTCTCTCCCATCTCACTCTGTCCAGAGGTTGGAGCTGAGTGAAGGTCTCCAGCACTTGTCTTCAGAAAGAGGTTGCACACAATGTGCCCAGTCCAAAACCAAAGTGCTCTGCAGCTGAGTTGCCGTGAATTTGGGGACTGACCCTCAGAGCAAAAAGTCCGTGTTGAGAAGATAATTAAATGGAAGCAAATGGCACAGCCGGTGCAACAGAGAGCAGGAGATAATAAACAGTACCACTTTACCAGGAAGGTTTATGAAGGAAGGAGAGCAAAGCTTCCCTTGGAGAAAAGATAAAGAGGCAGATTATTATATACTTTACTTCATACTGTTTCCTGAAAAAGAGCCGAGGGCATTGTTTTCTGCTTTAATATTTTGTGTTAAAGAGTAAAGGGATGAAGGCAAGGAACCTGAGTAGCTATGAGTTAATCTGAAAAGCAGAGATTTTTAGGCTGGGGAGTAGAAGGACTTTATTGGTTATTATTAGAGTTTTCAGCTCACAAAGAACAAGTTTAATATTTTTTTCTTTTGACTGCTTCTCCTTTTTCCTTTGATTGTTAAATCCCCTCTCTGCCTAGAAATGCCCTACTTCGAACAGACTCTGCTTGTGCCTAGCAAATGGCCTAAGGATGCTGAGCACTGAGGCACTGGGGCCACAACAGGTAAGTAATTCAGTCTGAGCGCTATGGCAGCTAGATTTGGGGATGTATGGGCTTAGTAAGAGAGAAACATCCTGCTCTAGTTGTTAACACCAGGTTTTCGGGGCAAGAACATATCAGTTCCCAGCATCCCTTTTGCTGTGGAAAGGATGAGACCTTAGGGAGGAGAAATCAGGGAATGTAATTCTGTGTTATGTGCTTTGAATGTTCTGGGCAAGAAATTTAAAAAAAAAATGGATGTTTGGAGGTCTTACTGGTAACTCAAGATATGAGACCTTTTTTAACTTTTAAGGCTGCCAGGAGTCAATGCAAAAGTAATTGCCAGGCAGTGGGTAGATGGTGATGTGGTGAATAGGCTTAGGCACCCTAAGCAAAAGATGGGTCTCTAGTGATGAGGGCGTTGCCAAACATTGCAAAAGGCTTCAACAAGTCAAATATTACAATTAGCTGTTATTTGCTACTGCTCCTTACACTGATTAAAAGAGCAAGGTTCCCTACACTTCGAAACTTCTGCAAGCATGGAAGTGAATTTTGAATAGATGTTAAAAAAAAAGGGAGAAATTCGATATTTTTCCTCTTATGACTATATCAGGTCAGATTTACTGCCCTGTAGTGGCTGGCAAGAAACTTATTAGGAGATAATACTGCTACCTCAGAGCTGGGGTATTAAATTTAATTGATTACTTCTTTGTGACAATGATGAAAGTGGAAAATCAAAGATGGGTGAATATTGTACCACATGTCCTTGCTGTTCTGGAAGCTCAGACTGAGCCTCAAGCTGTTTGCAAGGTTTTTCTTTCCCAGCTGGCCAAAATAAGCCTGTGCCAGCCTTCTCCTGCATCCTACTAGTGTATGAACATCTCCCAGTCTCTAATGCATTCATGATCACTGTGCCACCACAGGGTGATGGATGAGGAAGCAAAGGCAGGAGCGAGGCTTAAACCCTCTGGTTCCAGTGGGAATGAATCACCAAAATGTGGTTTATGGAGTTGATAAAAATGAAGATAAATCCCCTGGCAGAGAAAAGGAGCTGAATCTGCATCACTCCATGACGTGAAATAGACAACCAAAGCACAGTACAGGTTACCCTGGATATATAGAGATGTGTTGGGAGAGGACTGTGGTGTGCAACTACTACCAGAGAGCCATGAGCACGCACCCCTGGCTCTTGCAAATGTCTCACCACATCTGATACACTGACAGCCCAGTGCTATTGACTTGTGTATATCACCAAGATCCAGCTCTGCCATTTGGGTCTCTTCGGGCTTTCCCATAAGGTGGGTACCCAAGGCTCCAGCCTGCCTCAAATGCTCCCCAAGGGCTCTGGTTGGAAAAGGAGCTGCTTTTTCCCTCAGGCTGCCCTCTCTACCTGCCAAACATGTTCTTCACTGCAAAGAGAAGCATCTGTTGCCTACACATGGTAGGACTGAAAAGCCAGCGTCTGAGGATAAACTATGAAGGGAAAACATTTGCTTCAGTGGCAGGTGCTGTCGGGGAGTGTCTGTAATGAAGGAGGCTGAGAGCTGGCCTGAGGAACAACAGCTCCCAGTGCCTCGCTGGGTGATGTCCCTGGCAAACTATGCTTGCCACAAATAGTCAAATATCTTGCTTTTTAATATCCTACTTGATGAAATGAGCACTCCATGCCCTCACCTCCTCAAGCTGAAACAATTTTGCCAGTAATGTGAATCATAAATGCCATTTTCCCGCAATGAGCTGCGTTTCTCCTTGGAAACTTTCCTTGAAATTCTGAAGCAACAAACTCTGGCTTTTGATGAGCAGGTAGGATCAGAGCTTCTGGTGGTGGGAGGATATTCCTGTGCATACATATATGCACAGATGTTACTTTCAAACAAATTACGTTTTGTTTTCCAAAAGGCCTGATTTGGACGTTAGACTTTGTAAACTTTCTCTTAATGTATCTTTCTAATGTGACAAATTAACAAAGAAGTTTTCAGTCCCTCTCAGTCTGCATCTGTCATCTCAGAGACATAACTGTTTACTTTAGCGTGGGCTGGAGAGCAGAGTCCCAAACCTCCTCCAAAACCCGCAGGAGGAACGAGCCCACTGCGGCTGACAAGATGCAATGGATTGATGCTTTGTGAGTGTGTGTGTATATGTGCCTATGTCTGCTTCATCTTCAGAGAACACAGATCTGTAGCCTGCTGATGAAAGAAGTTTGCAGCTCAAATAACAAAGCAAGCAACAATGGGAAGTGTATTTTTTTTTCCTTTCTTTTTCTTTTAGCCTTTCCAATTCATAAAGAAATTCTCCAGTCAATCCAAGTGCATTTGTATAAACCTAGGCTGGCAAGGAAAGGACAAGTTAGAAGCAATGCAGTGAGCTGGTGTCTGAAGCTTGTTTCATTCAAAATGATTATTTGCAATATACTGGATTGTACGAATACAGGGTGTTTCACACAGGGTCACACTGCAGGCTTTCTCCCTCAAAGGCAGGTCTTGGAGCTCGAAGAAATCACAAAGCCAACTTTTCTCCCTTCTGGCAGATGTGCTTTCAGGGGTCACAGGTGGAGGGAAATGTTAGAGGTAAGTACGCTTTCAGTCTCTCCTTGCACAGGGCTCATTGTGAACACTACCTAAGGTTGTGGCTCCCTGCTTGTTACACAAAGCAAGTACTAGTGCTTCTTGAAACACATTTTATGCAGTCACAGGCTTCAGCTTGAAACTGTTTGAGGGCATCACCCATTACTGTCATATTTGGATGGGTGGGTGTCATATCTGGCCACAGGCACAATGCTGTCACTGGCCAGTCTGGCCTGGAAGAGACAGGAGAAATCTGCATTTTCAGAGAGAGAAACATCTACTGGCTGGACACTTAGTGTGCTGGGCTGTTCAAAAAGTAGCCTCTTTTTGCCAGTTTTTCTGAAAGATCAAAAGCAATTCAAGAACACAGAAAGGAGGGAAAACAGAACTGGAACTTATAAGCAAAAAAACTCTATTGTGTATCAAGTCTGAACCCATCCACTGGTTTACATTTCACTGTCCATCCTCGGAGAAAATTCAGTCCTGAGGTTTGCTGCCTTCTCTGCACTGAACACAACAATTATGTTCATCCTATTCAGATTCCAGACTCAATTTTTCATCCTTTTTCTAAGGCCTGTGCTGTTATTTTCTATCCGGTCACTCTTACAGTTAGAAAATGTACATTTGAGAGGCTGACTTGATTTGCTCTTTCCCTTGGGGAATAACAGATGTCATGGTGTTTAGAAAAATCAGAAAAACCCCAAACGTTTCCATGCACCAAAGGGTGTGGGGAGAAAACCACTTTAAAAATCCACATCCTAAACACTGTAATCTAGAGCTGACAAAAGTGGTCATAGACCTGTTTTTTTTCTTGTGGCTCAGCCTGCCTTTAGCCAATACAAAAATGCCTTGTAATTGCTGTCTCTCCAGGAAGTTTGACCAGCATTGTCTCCAGCTGCATGCTTTCCCTACTATTAACATGTACTATTTGTGGAAGTTTTGACTTTTTTTTTTTTTTTAAATATTCTAACAAAAAAGATTTTTCAAACAGTCATAACGTTTTTGTCTCTTTCAGTCCTGTCTGATACCTTGTTTTAAGTGTCTGTGAAAGGCAAGTAGACATCTGTGGAGACTAAAGAGGAGCTCAGGCAATTTTACACAGCTTTTTCCCCCCCTACTGCCTGCCTCTGTAATCTGACAATAAAATTCGATTTTTGGTATCTCTTTAACACTCCAAAAAGTAAACCCTTTTCATAATATGTATCATTTTCCAAGGTAATTTGAAGAGAACACCTTTCACTTTCAAATTGCCCTTTGGCAGATGTGAAACCACTGTTGTTTCGTAAAAGCTCTTGGCATTTAAAACTGCTTTGTAAGAAAGAAAAGGAGGAGGAATGACAAAAAAAAAAAAAGCAGCTCCCAACCCTGGCTACTTCATGTTCCTTCTGATCTGTCCAGAGCTTTTCAAGTGAGTAGGAACACACTGACAAATGCATTCTGAAGAAAATCTCATTTCAACCCCAAATGGTGCTTCACAATTTCTAATTCACGCTATTGCCATTTTTACAGGAATTGATGGCTGCCATTGTTATCAAAGCTGACAGGCTGCTGGTAGGTTGCACAATCAGCGCAACCTGCTTGAGCCTTTCATTATTCCCAAGTGGCAGATTCTCTTGATATCTCTCTTTTATAGGCATTGCTCATTTTTATTTTGCATTTGACGTGGCTCCTCCGCTTCGCTTGCTGCTGGGGTGCGGAGATAAAACGGCTCCTCTCGCGTTAAAGGAACAACAGCTCTGACGCTTGCCAGAAGTGGTTGGTGGCTTCTGTCCTTCCAGCGTGTTTCAGACCAGACGCTGCTCTGTTTTTCAAAATTAGCAGTTGGGTAATTGCCCAACTGATTCATTCTCAGCCCTGGCATTCACGCAGCGATTTGCAGACAAGCAAATGTCCTCTGAAAGTGAATACAAATTAAAGGTTTTGAGGGCTTTTGTGCTTGAAAAGATAAAGAGGTTAGTGTCTCCACTGAGCTAGTTTTGTCTAAAAGTCTCTCTCTCTCTCTTGTCTCAGCTGGAAGGACCTGGAAAGGTGCTGAAAAATCCCCCAAATGACCAAAGTGATCATCAGGCTGAAAACAAGATGAGTGGAGGAACAGTGATCACCTCCATAGGAATGTGAAGGAGCTGAATGGAAGATGAAACTCCCTGGAGCTGAGAGGAGTTTGCCCACACTGAATAGAATTGAGGCAAACTGAAAGGATGATATTCTCCTCCCTCCAACATTTTCTCATCAATGAGACTTCACCTAGAGGGTCTGCTCAAGCCTGAATAGGGCCTATGAATGTCCTATCAGCTCCTTGTATGACAAAGCACTAAGGTATGAAAGAGAAGAAAGGCCTTTTGACTAAACCTTCATAGACCTGATTTTTTTAGTATTTTACTGTTCAAGATTTACCTGTTGTCAAATGGGAGGTTCCTGGCAAATCTGGGAAAAGATCTAACAAAGCCTCCAAAGTCATCCCAAAATCTTTGTGTTTATCTCCGCCAGATTCCTGTAAGATTCTCATCTTACCTTTGCCTTCAAACTCAGCTGTGCTTTTGGCATGATTTTTTCCTATTATTTAGCCTGAAATTGCTTTGAAGTTGTTCTTTATGAAGATAACTTCTCTATGAGGAAACCACTGTTGTTGCCGGCTGTGTCTGTCCTTCCGCTGGATGATCTGCAGTGGGTTCTTCCCAGCTGCTGGACTTGAAAACAGCTTTCTGAAGGTATTTAGACATCTAAAGGCATCAAATGGGATGTGAGACCAGCTGTATAAATGTAGTTCTGTAGCTGCTGTGTGCTTGTAATTACACACAATTCGGGGGTGGGGTGGAGGGGCAAGGGGGGTGAGGGAGGAGGTATCTGTATTTCTGCACCAAACCTGGCTTCTCTAGATCTAGTTCAAGTTTAACCAGCCTTTGCTGAGTGTTTGAAGTTGAAATCCCAAAGAAGACAAATTTCCTGATAGGGGAGTGCCCAGTGAAAGCTATGGGTAGGTACAGCAGTCAGTGAACACCATAGACACAGGGATGCGATGGAAAACAGAGCACAAAACCAAAAGAACTACCATACTAGAACAGCCAAAAGGGACATCTCGTTCATCTTCTGGCCCTGCATCATGAAGGCAGCCAAAACCAGGGACTTTCATGATGTGAGCCATCTTTCCTGCTTCTAGTGATTTTGATCATTGTCATAAAGGAAGATCTATTGCTTAACAGAAATAAAGAAGGAGGAAAAAAAACAGCCTTGCAGGTAAATTAAGAACAAAATTATGAACAAATAAATTAGTGAGCAGATATTGACAAAAAAGTAACTCCACAGCCCCTAGTAGCATAATCGCTGTAAACACTCAAGATAAGATTGACAGACAGAGATAATATCTTTTATTCTTAGATCAAGAGACATAGTTAGAAAAAGAAAAATTGAAGGATCTTGTGGGCACAATAGCCTTTCTTTGGGTCTGAAACAGAAGCACTAAACTTCCAGGTAAATAAACATTAGGGACAATTGTTCTACTTTCATTTAATTACATGAATCAGCTAAACAATTAGAGAGGAAAGGGCTGTTAAAATCTCAGAAGCAGGTGGGAACATTCAGGTTTGATTTCCCAAGACAAACTTTCATGATGATACTGAGTCAGATATTCAGTCCCTCCCCTCCCATTGCTGTCTGTTCCTGGTCTCATCTTCGCTGCACAGCCAACCACTGCTTGTGCAAAGGTGCTATGAGCAGGGTCAGGCAACTGGGTGAATTCAGAAAAAGGTCATGAAAAAAAATTCTCCTTCACGCTTTTTCTATTAGGTCACAGGGTTACTGTACGGGTAAGAGGAAAGGGCAGTCACTGCTAAAAAATTAAACCCATGGCCCCACTGGTTCCAGAACGGATGCTCTGAATAGCTGATGTCCATTTTGCATCTGGCATCACTAGAAACTAGCAGAAAGTGGGAAAGGACTGGCTGGCAACTGCCATGCCACATAGGACGGTGTTGTACCGAGGGCATACTGTCCAAAGACTGTTTGTCATAGAAGATAGAGCCCAAGATATGACATGAAGAGGGAGAGACCCTGAAGACTGGAGGACATTTCATGGTGGGTGGTGGAGAAACAAGTATATTTGGTATCTACGGATATGGTTTAGAATGGACTGTTACTATTTGCTTTGTTAGATTTGAAGAATAATGGCTCTCCATGTAATTGTGAGGGACTCAGTTTCCAGAAATGACTTTTTACCACTGTAAGCCAGATGCACTATGAGGATGATGTGTTCTTACTACCCTGGTGCCTTGCAGCACCTTTGATAAACTTGATCTTGCTCTCCTGATAAAACTCAGAAGAAAACACGTTCCTGACCAAGCAAGACATTGAATATATTTCCTTCTTAAGCACAGATGAAAGATGCAACATGAGAGAGGTTCATGCAGTTTATCACCTGACAGGAAGCCATGTAGGTATCAGCAACAAACATAGACTAAGAGCCTACAAACACACCAGGTGAGCAGACAATCCTATACTTGTATCTCCTGCCTGTTTCTCATATATGTAAATTTTTGCCTGTAAATCTCCAAAGTACATGCTGAAGTCTCAGCCTGGTGGGGATGCTGGTTTGCAGGCTCCTGCTACCCAGGGCACTCTGCTCCCATCTATGTACCCTACAGTTCCTGCTGAGAGGTATCACAAGAGATTAATTTCACACTGTTCACCATCACAGAGTGAAGTGGCAGCTTCTTATTTGATGTATAAATTATCCTCTCTCATTATGCTAGATGCTTAAAGACGTTGTCTGAAGATGCATTCTTCTTTGTAATAAGATATAAGAGGTTTGACTGTTTTTAATGTGACAGAGCAGATTGTTTAGAGGATAAATCTCTAGCAGTGCACACTTGCCTGGAAACAAGAGAGAAAATATTTTTTCATGTTATCCAAAAGCAAGCCCCCAAAGGCTATGGATGCACATCCAGTGTGTGGTTCCAGTTCATGCATTGTGAGCAAAACATAGTGGCCAGAAATCAGTTGCTTTCATGGACATCTCACAGCAGCTACAGAAGCCACGCAGCTGTTTACTCCATGCGTTTTGGAGGAAGGACAACCTGTGTGCTTTGTGGTTTTGTCTTGACCTGAAGTAAAGCCCTGACCAAATTTTATCTTTAGTCCGTTTTGCCACACTGCTGAGATGGGGGAAGGCTTTGACTTCAGAGCTTAGCTCTTCCTGTCTTGCTGAAGCCTTCTGCTTCAGTGGAAGTGGTGTTTAGATGAGTGACAAAACCTGATTCAATGGCAAGAGTCTATCAGCTGTTTGAGGTAAGGACTCAAAGAAGTTGGTGTAATCTATTCTTCCTCCTGCAATGCTGGTCCTTGATCCGTTCCTGGAGATTTGCTGTCACTATTCCTTGTCTTTTCTGCTTAATCTCTCATTGTTAATGTGAATGATGGGCCATGTACGGAGCACATTATCTCTTCCTGAAGATCTTGTGGTTCAAGCAACATGATGTCTAGGTTGAAATTGTCATTAGGTGATTTTTTGAAGGAGCACAATTTATATTGGAGTGGAGGCAGAGTGTACTGTTCCTTGCCTTCTGCCTCTCCCTGCTGGGTAGAACTGCTCCTGAAGCAAAATGATTCCTGATTTACCCTCGAATACCTGCTGATAAACAGCTTTTACAAGTGTGGCATGAAGCAGGTAGTGCTGCAGGGTGACATCACCAGACTCCTCAGCACATGTTACCCCACGAGTCTGGCTTTTTTTCCAAACCAAACTGGAATATGCTTAAATAATTCCCAACATGATTCTGTGATGTCCCTTACATCTCTCTGGGCTTTCATCTTTGTCGTCTCATAGTGCTGGCAGCTTCTGCTGCTGATCATAGCTACATAACAAACCCTGGCTGCCAAGTGTAGGGCTAGAAGTAGATCTTGCTGTGATGGTACCAAATGTCTGTGACATCTTTAAGATTAGAAGGTGTCTATTCTATAGTATTCCCCATCACTAGTAGTAAAAAAGTATAACAGGAAGAGACATCTGTCTGTCCATCCATCTACCCATTACTTAAGCAGTCTTTAACATCTAGCTGATGCCTACCAACCCATAAACCTCCCTAAGTTTGGAGATGGTACATTTAAGATATTTTAACCTTCAACACAGCCCTTAAATCCACATCCCTTTGATCTTGCAGCCAGTCACTCTGACAAAGGGGTTGTACTTGGCTTTGTGTGAAATCCAAGATGGGATGGGGAGGGCAGTGTTAAACCATGTGAGTCTGTTCTGCACCCTGCCTGATTCTTTGTTTTGGGGGAACATCTGAATCGGAAAGGCTTTCTAAGCTTCCTTCAGATACTTTTAGACAAACCCAGGAGGTCTTTCTGGAAGATGCTAAATAACATACTTTAGCAGTACTACTGTGTTAGCAGAATACAAATATTAGCCCTTTGTAGTTACTGCTGTCAAATTGACAATAAGAGAGCCAGATCGGTGCATCTATAAGCCATTTGCATTTTATGTTATTTTCGTACCATTATGTGTTTGAAGAGAGAATGCTTTTTTCTTCTTTTCTTCTCACCCCCCCCACGCCCCTCCCCGCTTCCAAAGCTGCCTTAATTACTTTCAGTTCAGGTTGACTTACCATCTTATTCTAGGTAATGAAAGTCAGATGGAAAATAGTGAAACTTAGTCTAAAGTCAATCAGTCTGTTAAGTTGAATACAAAACGCGCTTGTGGTTCATTCACTCCTGGTAGGGAAACAGAGATGCGATGATTCCTACTGAATGCCCAGAAAAGAAATGAAAAGAGATCATTAAAGCAAATATCGGTGCTGCAGATAGGAGAGGGAATGAACACAATGTACACTCTGAAGCACTAGTGTGTTACAAAAGCACAGGAAATAGTTCACATGAATTTCAGAAGTTTCTATCTTTTTTTCCTGCCTCCCTCCTCAAAAGCCCCATCAGCCCAGATTATGAATGATGGAGCGACACAAAGCAATGGTATTTTTATTGCAGTTTACATATTTCAGTGGGTGAGAACAAGGTGAAGTCCTCGGGAGTTAACCTCTCCAGAGCTGGGGAGCACCCTGGGTAGGGTGATGGTTGTGTGAAAGGGACTCAGCTCTACCCCCTCTAGATCAGGGGCTGGTGCAGAGCTGGGAGAGGCTACTGCTTTGCAGGCTGTTGGAAATAACCTGTTTGCGCTCCTGCTTTCAGGGTCTCTTTCCTACCCAGAGGGTCGTAGTTGATGGACAGATGTCTTGAGCAGAGGTTTGCAGCTGCAGCTGGACCTCAGCAGCTTGTTGGGCTGTTCTCACCACCAGCATGTGTCTGCTTGTGGTTATTCCTCTCTCCCAGCTCCCTTATGAAGCAGCGTGGTCTAGTTGGACTGCAGACTCTGTCTGCTTGTCCAGCCTTATCAGGTAAACAACAGTGTGCATGACCTTCCTTGAGGTGGGACTCAGAAGAGACCACTTCTAGTGCCATCGTGCCTTTCCTTCTGCACTTTACTCTCCTCAGCTGTAAGATGAGGGAAATGTTTCCAAACTCCCCCAGGCAGGTTATTCTGGACCAGCTCATGCAGTGTACCACAATGAGGTCAACTGGGTGCTAGTTCCTCTGAGCTCCTTGACTGCTTAGCTGTAAATATCTGCCTGAACAGAGAAATCCTAATTTTCACTTCACATCCTACACACTAAAGCTCCAGCAAAATTTCCAAGGTGGGGTGGTATGTGTAAAGTATCGTAACTGCTGATTTCTTTCTGGTTTGCAGGTGTTGCATTTGTTTACGGCTCATTGCCATTAATTGGAATGAATTTTAATGACTTCATGTGGCTTAGATTGGAGGCAATTGTAATTAATTCCATGTGTACGTGCCAGATATATGTGTATGAAAAATATCTTGATCAAAGAATTGTTTCTTTGCAGGAACAAAAGCTGACAGTGTCAGCAGCTACCCAGCACTAGCCTGGACTATGTAGCCTGAATTACTCTGTGGCTGCAAAACCAGTTCCAGTTATTCCTAATCCCTGAGACCACAGGGAAGGTTCCTCACCATGGCATGCCTCAGTTCCCCCTCTCTGTATCAGTGCTAGGAGTCACCTTTCAGAAAGGTTTTTGAGCTCACTTAATAAAGCATGTAACTGGAAATCACTTCGTGAAAGGGATGGTAGCTTAGCTCTCCATTACTGTCATTTAGTGGCATATGTGAGAGACAAAGCACAGGGAAAAAATGCTCATCTCAATGACTCTCAAAAAAGCGGCGCTCCCTTTACAGTCCTGATTAGAGTACCCTTTCCTCATACAACAAGAAAGGGGTGGGAAGGTTGCCCTGTGTTCATTTTTCAGGCTTCTCCTACCCTTTCCTAGTGTTCAATTTTTCCCTTTCAGATGCTAATGAAGATTAAAATGTCTGTCCATCCTTCCTCCGTGCACGCACAGAACAAGTTAGTCGGTGTCAATATGTCTCTGGCTTCCCTCAGCCCCTTGCACAGGCAGCCTGTGGTCTCACAGGGAAGAAGATGGGTGGCTGGTGGAAACGACCCATTTGTCTCAGCAGGCAGAAGGTATGTGAGAAGCTCCCTGGTGGCTACAGCACACGTCGTCTTCTTTTAGGAGCTCAGAGTTAAACATCC
This sequence comes from Nesoenas mayeri, assembly GCF_963082525.1. NCBI lineage: Eukaryota > Metazoa > Chordata > Aves > Columbiformes > Columbidae > Nesoenas > Nesoenas mayeri. The sequence goes on from NC_137545.1 coordinate 29,293,928, forward strand.
TTTTTAATAAGGATGAGACACTTAGATTTGCATAAGTGTCAGCCTTAATGGGACTTTAAAATGGATAAAACAGCACAGGGATCACTCCTGTACAATTGGAGAGGCTGGCAAGATGGCCTGAGAGGAGTGGTGCATGTCTTGCTGGCGTGGAGGGTAATGCCTGTGATCCTCCCCAGCACCTGCACAGTGTGCTGTCAGAAAACTTAATAAACTGTGGTCCATAGGATACCACAGAAGAGCCCTAAGCTACACAGCCTAACATCAGAAATAGCCTCTGGCATGCATATTAAAAGAGACACTACGAAATACAAGGCTTAGACAGTTTTCCAAATTAAAGCAGCTCAATGTGCTATTGGGAGGCAGTCGGGTACTGGTGACTAACCCTCTGTTCAAATGCTTTTACTCTGCAACTGGTGCACCATGATGTAACTTTTTTTCCCTAGGGATACACCATGTTGTATTACCTGGGATGCTACCATGGGCTAAGGAGGAAGACAATTACTGTAGCTCAGCTGCTGTGTAATAATGTACTGATCAGCAACTTGATCCACTCCAACCTGATTTTGAGCCTGAGCTTTGAATGTGATTCAGTTTGAGTGTGCTTCGGGTGGGCTCACAGCTTGCAATATTTTAATTAAGCTTGTGGGGGCTTTCCATGAAGCATCTTTCTTCTTGCTGCCATGACTCTGTGCTGTCCTTTTTCAGATTGTGGGATGTGAGAGCCTGCAGCAGGGCCAGGGTGACTTTCACATAATGAATCACGATAGGTCTCTGCACTGACACTGTAGCTGAACACAATGTTGGTCCTTTGGAAATCCAGGAGTTACTCTGAGAAGATGAGAAAGCCAGCAGCCACGGCTGGCAAGAGGAAAGGATCTTAATTCAGCTACAAAACTTGTCTTTGTAACTATTTACATCCAATTGCAAGTGACAGCATTCTCAGACAGGCGCTCGATCAGCCTTAGAGGCATGACGTCTTTACCTGGCTTGTCTTAGGAAAAGGTTCCCACAGAGCTGCCATAATCCCTCTAACTAGACGCTGACATAAATCTGCCACTTTCTCCCCATGGCTACTGCTGCCCTGACCTGCTCCAACCCTTCTTTGGGGATCTCAGCAGGGCTTGGTGATTCTGGTGCACCACCGTGCTAAAGCAGAGATGTGACTGTTAAAAGGCTTTGGTAAATCAGAGGGTGGCCAGGGGCCTTGGATCCAATCCATCTGTCAGTGTAGACACAGTAAATAATGTATTGACCAAACTTGCTTATGTCCCCTTGCAGGGATCAGATCCTGGTTCCTGCTTCACAATGACTAAAGCTGCTCTGACAGGAGTGACTGATGCCTTTAGAGCCAAGAGTCACAGTTCAGTTCACGTGCATGACCCAGCCAATGGACTGTGGCATGGTTTTTCAGAAAACTATTTCTTTGCAGTCTAGATTTGGTTTTAGGCTCTTACATGGGAATGCTAGTGCCTCAGAAAGGTTATATTGTAGTTGCCTTTACTTCTGTCAAATAAGGTGTTTGTGGGTTGTTTTTTTGTTTTTGTTTTTTTTTTTTCTCCCTGTGGTTATTTATTATTTATTTATTTTAATTGGAGCTGCTTTGTAACAGCTACGATTATAAATCATTTTTGATATAACTTTTCAATGCCTTAAAATTTCACTCATACGGCCCTTGGTTTAGAAAGAGCTGATTCCACAACACCCCTTATCCCTTTTCTTGATGTCAAGAGCAGCCCCATTAGGACATAACTAGTGAGAGTTTCTCTGCTGCGAACTGGGGACATCCCATGCCAGTGATGAGAAGTGAGTTCACAAAGAATAAAGCTGGATAACAGCAAGACAGGCTGCTCAGCAGCCTGACAGTCCTGTGTAAACTGATGGATTTCTGGTTCTGTATATGGTTTTGGATTCTGCAGCCTGAGAAATTGCCACAGTCAAATCCAGTCCTGCCCAAGATCCAGTGGCCTGCACATGACTTTGTCTTGCAAACAACCTCATTTCTTCTGCAAATCTGTGAGAAACTTCATGTTAATACTTGGTGGGTCCCTCAGGCAGGACTGGTAGGACTGTCCATCTCAGGACTGCAAATAGTCACTGTGCTTCCTCACACCTGGGTGTTTCTCTGGAACATTTTTGCAAAAGCACATGTAGTCATGGTATAGATTAGGATGTCTGGATTAGGAGCCCACCATGCCTTTTTCAGATAGGTTGTCAAAGAATCAATTGTAGCTGGTCATAATGCATGATACTTTTGACCTTGTGACCTTGAAATGAAAGACAACTCATAATCTCTTTTTCCAGTGACAAGAAGTAACATGGTGTGATGCTACATTGGGATTTGCCCCAGGTATTACAGAGAGAAACAAAAGTAACACCTTGAGCTCCGCAGCCTCTCTCTGTGTAACAGTGGGACTTTGAAACAGCTGGCGATGGGGGAGATCCTGCCTTTCTGCCATGAAGCTTTGGTCGGAAGTGGAAATGTGGCTTTTTAAAGGAGAGTCTATAGGGGTGGGAAAAAAGGATTGTTTTCCTCCCTCGCCCCCTTAAGAAGTGAAAAGCAGCCTTCCCATCCCAGTGGGGTACGTTTGAAATGCTTCTGAAAGGCACCTTGAGGAGGTGCAGTTCTTATCTTTAAGCATTTTCTGCAGCTAAATAAGAACAACTAACAAAACCTGAAACAACAGTGAGGAAGTCCAGATGTCTCTCACAAAGTCTGCTGCTATAAGACAAGCTTTCCAGGTGACTTAGAAGATAGAGCTGCTGGCCAGGACAGCCGTTCAAGCACCTGAGCAAAGCGATAAGCATCTGTGTGTGTGCAGGTGTGAATCCTTTGGACAGCTCTGAGTGAGGAAAAAAGCCTCGCTCAAAGTGGGAGAAGGCAATGCAGGAGACAGCATCTTCAAATGCTTGCCCTGCCTTTTTTTGAAAAATCACACCAGGTTGTGTATTTCCCTCACAGATAAGAAAGAAAATAACGGTTTTCCTAATGAGCCCTGCATGTGGTGAGTGAGGCATTTTCTATACATACATGCATACCTTTATACATAGGTCCATAGTGACTTTACATATAGAAATGTAGTCATACAGCTATGCATGTGTAAGAAATCTTAGACTTTTTTTTTTTTTAACCATTTCCCTCTGATCATATCCTTTCCTCCTCTTCTTTATATTCTTCTTTATACTTTTCATGCCCATCTTTTCCCCAAATCAGAAGCTGTTGTGGCCATACCCTGTCTTTCTGTAACCAACCCACTCACAGCCAGAAGAAAAGAAATGAAGGCTTTTTGTGTGTGAATGATTTTCTCTTTTCCCTGGATAACTGAAAATAAATGGTGATCAGATTAAAACAAACATCCATGTGCTCCTACACCCCACTACCGAGACCGGACCTGAGAAATGGAAGAGATTGCTGGTGTGGGGCTGTAGTAATCATAGGTTGGCGTGATGGAGCACCCTTCAGGCAGAGGAAATAGACCCCCTGCTTGCTTCGTGTTTTATTGGTCTGATCCTGTGGAGCTGTGTTGATTTACCACAGCAGAAAAAACTGTGTTTGTAGATACGCGTTAGTGAAATCAATTCACCCACTCTGGAGCGCAGGCTGGAGGAGGCTGAGCACAGCGGGGGCTTCATGCCCATGGCAGCTGGTGAGTGCTCAAGATGGCAAGAGAGATGGAGGAGGCAAGTGAAATGTGGGCAGAGGGCTCAGGATGTCCCCTCAACACAGCCTGCCATGACAGACTGCTTGTAGGGAGCATACTATAACCTTCTGGACATGACCTTTGGTGCCTAATGTAACGAGGGTTCTTTGCTAATGAACACATTCAGAGACATTTGATGTGAAGGGTCTCTAGCTCCTGTCTCTTGGGGGAGTGGCAGGAAAGGCATCAGAAACAGAAGTGATCAGAGGAAGCTGGGAGTTGAAAATTGGAATAAGCAATTCTGTGAGCGGTGGAGTGACTGAAATGTTCTCAATCATCTCTTTGCCCCTTTCATGGTTACATCTGCAGCCTGGGCAGACTTTCAAATATCTCCTTGCACACAACAGTGCAATAGGGCAAGGAAAAAATCAGTGAACTACTGGAAATGTTAGCAAATGTGGAGAGAAAGGTTTCCTGAGATGGGGCCAATGGACTTTGCAAGTTAGCTGAAAGCACAATGAAAATGTACCACTTAGCGAATGTATAAATAATTCCATACATTATTCTATAGCACAACAAAATACAGAGCCAGCCTCACACGCTTCAGCAATTTTTGCTTCTGAGTGTTTTAAATGAGCTTGAAACCCTCTCAGACGCTTTTCTTCATAGGTGAATGGCTATCCAATGTACCAAAAGCAAAAATGTAATTAAACTTTAAACTCTTAAAATGCCAAGTACCGCTGGGATAACACATGGGTAAAACACAGTAATTGTTTGTATTTACTCTACGTCTAGTTAGCATTTCTTTTCAGGTGCCTGCCAGAAATGCTAGCTCAGGGAAGGCAAAAAATATAAGACTTAGTATGGTCCTTGTGAATTCAGAGCTTCAAGTCTTAATTGACTTTCAATGTGGTGTGATCTCATTACCTGCATGCTGAAAACAGTGCTTGACTTGACACTTGTAATGCAGTGGGGCTTCTATCCCATATTTGAAAGCCCTCCCCACAAACACACAGCCTTCCTCTAATGCCCAGGTAGCACTACATCCCATCTCAGAGGATCTGAGCATGCTGTGTGCACGGCTGCAATTTAAAGATAGCAGAATGAGTCTCTGTTCTCTTTCCCTCAAGTCCTTTCCCTACCTTGCTGGGGCCATGGGCATTTCAGAGGCATTGGAAACTCCCATGTCCTGGGCATCAGACTAACCTTTGTGTGCTCTGTTGTCTTCTTAGGAGCAAGTAAGGAATTAAGTCCTTGTAAGAATAAGGACTGAGTGTCTAAATTGCCATAGCAATAAAGTTTTTTGCTGCCAGGTCATATGGCAAATCACTTTAAAGCTGTTATATTCAAGTGTGAGGCCCCATGTCTCAAGTGTGCTGATGCATATGTACCTGCAGCACATCAATAATCCTACTAAAAGTTAAGGGATTTATTGAATGTATGAGCAGACTTTGACAATGTTCTCAAATCTCTGCTCTGGTTGAGAAGAAATACTTGTTAAATTTCCAATTCTGATTTTATTATAGTAATTGTAAAAAAGTTGTGGGAGAGAGAAGTGAACATGAACTAACATCTACCTTTCTTGGGCATTGCAGATGATTTGTGGGAAAAGGTATGAACTTCTTTGACCTTTGAAGGGGTTCCTGTGTGTGCAACTGGCAGAGGCTCTGCAGGGACTCTGAGGTTAGTAAATGCTGCAGAGAATTTTTCTTTTCACAGTTTTTGCCTTCTGCAAAATGGACTTTTCCACTACCAATAAGCCATGGTTTCCAAGCGGAAATGTTATGCACAGGATGACTTTTTAATTTGGCCCCAGCTTACTTTTGGGCAGATGTGAATGACTTCAATTTCCGTGCTAATGGGTGTGTTGAGCTTATAAAACATTCAAAAGAAAACTGTGATAAAACATCTTAGTAATATCTGTGAATTTGTGTTTTGTCAGACTGCTCCAGTTTACTAATGGTTCAGGTGGTTCCATGAGTTCCTGAAAGGATCTGCATTTGCAGAGCAAGTTCTTCTGCTAACACTCAGCTATTTTGCATTGAGTACATTGCAGACTGTTATAGGTTTGTATTTTTGTTTTGAGGGACTGAAAAGGCTGCATACCAATCCACCCTAAAGATCAGACTTCCAGTGTATTTCTGTAAACAGGATCTTTGCAGTGTCAAAAAACTGGAAAAAGCTTTTGGAAAGTTTCTGAACTTCTATGCAGGTTTGATTAATTCTCAAGGCAGAAGATTCCCTTCTACATCTAGACACTCCCTCCCCTTGACATTTGCTCCATTTAATCTCAAATAGCTGATCACCTGGGTAAGTTAATTAAAGCAAAAATGCTCCTTTTACTTCCTCCTCCTCTTTTTAAAATGTCTTATGATAAAGCCTTGCAGTAAAGAACAGTGGAATCAGCACTATAATGGTCTCCAGAGATTAATCCCAAACAGTTTGTGTGGTTTTTTTGTTTGTTTGAGGCTTTTGTTTGGTTTTGTTGCTGTGGCTGCTTTTTAAAAATTATTTTTTATTTCTTTCTTCATGTTGCAGTCTGGCTAATTTAGCCACCTGCAGTGCAGACGCCTACACCGAACTGTCCGCATGGACTCCCTTAGTGGTGAGTGGGGAGAGAGGTGCTTCCAAGGGGTCATTCATGCTTCAGGGAGTGCTGCCTGCTGGGAGGGGTTAAACCAGCCTTGTTCCCTCAGCATCTCCTGCAGGAAATATAAATGGTAAGATCACAAGTCCAGGGTTCTCCAGCTATTTTTCCTTTTAGCACCAGGGCATCTGCAGACTTCTAATCCAATGCCTTTTGCTATTACCAGTCAAGCAACAGGGCAGAGGCAGCTGCTGCCCTCTCTCCAGCCTGGAGGGTGTTAATGGCTGGGATGTGAGGTTGCAGTTCAGGTGGAGGTGAAAGGGGAGCAATCATAGAATCAGCGATCACCAGGTTAGAAGGGACAACAAGGATCATCTGGTCTCACATCTGGCTGCTGTTTGGAGATGTGGGCTGAAGTGAAGATCTGCTTGCCTGTGGTTTTGATCTAATTAGATTTGCCAACATTCTGACATTTTCTGTTGTGCATCTGATCTAAAGCTGGAAGCAACAGGCAAAAAGGGCAACAGGCAAAAAGGGAAGCATGGTATTTGGCTCTTTAATTACTTTTTGGTGAGGTTTCCCTAATGCCAGGCAGCACAGATAGATATTGCAGGATTGTTATAGTTTCTTTCATAAGATGAAAAGGAGAGTATCACACTTTCTCATTTTTTCCACCAACCTTCAATTTAATGAAAATTAGTTTAGCTTCATTAATTGCTGTATAAACTTTTATTGAAAAAGCTAGTAGGGTTACTTATCTGGCTTTTAAGAATCATCCTGGGTACATCAGCAACCTATCAAGCAACAAACTTTACAAGATGGTATCTGTATACCTAACTTCTCAGTAGCTTTTGTGCTTTTTATGACACTCCAAAGGCTTTTGATAATTACCTCATTAACTTAATGGATGACATTCTAATTCCCTGAAGACCTGGGTTCAGCCTCCCTGTATCTCCCTCGCTTGTTTACTCTTAGGTTTGAGTGAAGCGACATTAGAATAGCGCTATGTCATGCTGTTAAAAATTCAGTGTAATCCTTTCGGTATAATATGGAACTTCTATTGAGGTAAATGGAAAAAGTCTCAGACTCTTGATCTGCTCCACATTTATGCCTTTCCTCTCTCTAGCCTGAACCCTATTGTCTTTGTTCTGCTTTCCATCGCAGGTGTATTGAGGGACTGCCTCAAGCTGGCAGTTGTTCTGTGTTTTAAACCCACTACTAGTAAGAGACCGTATTATGATACATCCAGTTTCAGTGTACTATGTTTGAGAGATAGATAAAGAACCCACACCTGCCAGTTGAAAAGATACTAATGTACAAATGTGAATAAACACATAACCATATATATGTAAGTACATAGACAAAGGCACATATACACAAAATCATGATTTCCATCTTCTGTTCCTAATGGCACTGCTCTAAAGGACACTGCTTCTGCCACAGGGTGGAACACACAGTGGTTGAGCAGTTGTTTCTGCAGTTTTCCCCCCTTTTCCTGATTTTTTTAAATCTTTCTTTCCTAATTGGTCTTCACAGTTCAAGTTCGTTTCTTGTTAACAGTCACTTCATTTTCTTTTAGCACAGCCTCTCTGATTTTTCCAATAGTGCAGCATGAGATAACAAAAGAATAGCTATTCTCACTCGGGATTTAATTTCTTGCAATGTTGTGGAAGGAATGGTAATTAAAGAACACTTGCTTGTTAGGAAACTGAGCACAAAGTACTGATATCTGCATAAACTGCCAGACAATAGGTCCATGCAGTGTCTGAACACTTCATAGCATTAAGGTATTTATCTTCGAGAAAACTTCTCCCAAGAGGTGAGAGTATATCTGTTTTTGCTCATGATAAATGAATGCACAGAACTATTAACTGACTTCCTAATGACAGATAAGAAAGAGTCACAAGTCAAACCTAGATCTCTTGACTTCTGAACTTCTAACCATGAGACCAAATTCCTTTAAGTAACTCATCTATTGTATATTTGAATTTAACAGATCCTCCGTCTTTCTGTTTGTATGCCCAGCTGGTACTGTTGCCTATAATTTTGGGGTAATATCTTTTGGTAACAGTAATCAGAAGGAAATTCAAGGTTCTATCTGGTTAGGAACTTTGGTGTTTGGCTTTACAGAAATAGGAATCAGCAACTTCTAGCCAATTACTTTTCTCAACACATGTTTTCTTCCATATCCAAGGCTTTAGATTCATGTATGCTGTTAATTTGTGTTAACTTGTTCAAATGGAATGAGTTTAGAGGATGGAAAGGCTGCCTTCATATCAAGTAATCAGAAAATCTTGATAAGATGATCAGGAGTCTAGGTATTCAGACATTCGAGGTTTTGATAAGATGTGAATAGACCAAATAGCTATAAAAGGTTTGGGAAAACATTTTTCAAAGTATTGTGACCTTAATGATACTAAAAATTATAGAAGTGCTGTTAATGTAGATTAATTTTTAATGACTGCATGAAGAACCTTCATATACATATATAATGAACTTGTGCTATATGGAAATTAGTTAGTATATGTTCTAAAAGGGCACATGTGATAAGTGGGTTTTTTTTCTTTTGTATGAGATTTTTAAAATAACAACAGCTAGCCTGCTACCCTAAGAAGGCTGTGAATATGAAGAGACTAACAAACTGCACACAGGCCTTCTGCTTTATTAGACTTTTTTTTTTTTTTTAAATAAAACCATTCATATAGCTCTGGCTTGTGGCTGTGACTTTCTACAATGAGCTGGCAGCATCAAACCTAACCGAAGTAACAAATATAAATTAAGTTCTACCTAATGTAATGTGATTGTTACTACTCTGTTTTACTCTCTCCTTATCCGTCCACTCATCCAAGCTTGTTCATTGAGCATATTGGATGCTTCTTCCTCACAAGTCCAGCTAAAATCAGGCAATGAGATAACCTGTTTTACAGGAGAAATTTCAGCACAAAGAAACTAAATGGTTTCCTAGAGATTTAAAAAGCCAAGTGGAAAAGTGAACAGCTCTGCCTACAAATCTCAGTCCTCAAGCAGGGTACAAAACACCGATATTTTGATATTGTTTCTATGCTGCGTTAGATTTCGACCTATTCTGTTCACTGAACACCAAAAAATTTCAGGGCTGCTGGTTTCAGGTCCCAAAGACCCCTTTTCCTTCATTAGTCTAAGCTGTAATGCATCACTGTCTTACTGGAAAACAAACAAACCCAAACTCTGTGGTGAACTGACAATCTGGAGTACTTCCTTTCCTTTTTGCTTGATTTCTATTTTGTATTACAAATTACTACCCTTCACAGCCAATGCTGAGCTTTCTGACAGTTTTCTGGAAGAACATGTATACTTTCTTCCTCTGGCTTTATAAGAAAGTGGCAGTGCACAAGCAAGGTGTGTTTGGTCTGTCTTGATCGAAGAAGATCAGGCCCAGGTGACAGCAGTGCTGGACCCACCACAGCTCAATGAGTTTTCATGGAACAGCTGATCTGCAGTAAAGGTCTGTGAGCCCCAAGCTCAGTACAACTGCAAGCCATCCTACTGGTTGGGTTGGTTATTAACACATTTAGCTATGTCTGCACAAGAAGCTTACGAATGGGTTCAGGGTCAGGGATGGTGACCAGGAGGAGAGGTAGGAATGCATGGAGGGGCTGTAACACAATCTCAGGCAACCTCCTCACCAGGGAAGGCTCCTCTGCAAAACTAGCTAATCACTAGGTGGAGTACATCTGCCTGCCACTGCTTTTGGGGCACAGCATGCTCACTTTGTGCACTCTGTGCCTTATGGGAGAGGCTTAAATGAGATGTTTGGATAAGCCCTTATAAAAATCAGGGCTAAGTCCTAAGTTCTAGTTCACCTCGCCATATTCCCAGGAACCAGTCATATCCTGAGTAATAGAAAGACTTAAGAAAGTTGATCAAGAAATGCTGTCCAAGACTCCCTCAGAGCTTGAACAGTAGACTTCCCAGTCCTCTAAGTTCATCTCAGACTTTGCTGATACACCTTGCTAATCCAGCCATGAGAGGTCTGCTTTGAAATACTGCGTTGCAACCTTCCCAAGGAGATCACGGTATCATCTAGATATGTTAAAATGGAATAAGGTTTCTTTAGCAATGGTGTGTGTCTCTGCTCATTGCAAAACCTAACAGGACAAGCTGATGCCACCACAGGTGTATGGTATTGCCTTAAAATACCACCATATCTCTGTTTCCTTTCTAAAATATTTACTGCTGTGTATCAGCAGAGATTTCTACAAATGTGATAGATCTGTAGAAATCTGGTGTCATGCTGCACTGAGACTTGTGTCTAAATAGACTCTAATTTCACACCAAAGGAGCACTGTGACTCCATGCTGTTCTGTCCTGTTGTGTTACTAGTAAGGACACTGTGCTTTTTTTGCAAGCTGCAGCCCAGGTGCACTTATTAGTTCAGCCCACAGCTGCTGTGAGTGGAAGCTGGTGGACAGCAAAAGGAGGCAGTTTCAGCGAAGATGACATCAGGTAAACAACAGACAAATGAACTGTGGTAGTGGTTGGGTGTGTGAAATGCTTTTATATTCATGACAACCATTTGCAAAGAGCACAGAAAATCAATCAAAATCAAATGCATACAAAGAAATGATAAATTAATCAATAAAGCCATGGGCTAATAAAATGGCACCCTCCTCAATTACTGTAACAGAAAAAGAACAATTGCTGGTTATGGCTTCTGGTTTAGAATGGCAGACTTTGCAAATGAACACTGATTCAGCTGTTATTTAATTAAGTCAAGTGAGCTGTATGGAACAAGATTCCACTTTGGGTTTTTTCAGTTAATGAGATAAATGGATTCAATTTCCCAATTTCATACACCTTCCCCAAAGACTGTAAAAGAACCATGTACATGAGTTTGTATTTGTGTATGGCCTCGCAGCTGTATTTTGTAAAGGCAGGTCTACAGCACACAGAAGAGCTCTACTCCACAGCAGAAACATATGCCTTACACTATGCAATCTCCGTCATATAATCAAGCTTCAGCTTTGAAACCACTGATCTCTACTTTTCTTGTTCTAGAAATAATTTCCTCATTTGTAGATTAACTATGGCTAAACTACCTTGTATTTCATTCTTTCAAACGCTGAGTGCCTGTAGTTGAGGTATCTTCCCTTGTATCTGATGCTTACTTGGGGATACAATGGTGGGCATTTGTATCACTGAGACAATCCACCTTGTCTCTCAAAGAGCAGGCTCTGATCACTATCTGGTATAACTCTGAATTTACTTGTGAAATTCAAGAAAAATACAACTCTGTTTATCTGCCATAGTATATTCCATTGTTCACTCTTCATCTTCTAGTAAAAAATCAAGGAGAAAATATTTATTTCAACTGATTGGTGTTGGGAAGGAAGGGTTTGTAAAAGGAAACTATGTAAATTTAGCCTTGTGCCATTATGGTAATTTAGGGAACAATTTTTGTGCTTAGGTACCTGGGTGATCATGACTTTCACTCTCAGCCTCTCAGAGGGAGCAAAACAACAGATTTGATTCCTCCAGACAAAGTCCCTGAGGTCTATAGCACTGCTTGTCAGGTGTGTGCTTCTGCATTCCATGTCCATAGGTCACTGCAGAGACGCTATCTGGTACTGCAGCAACCTCTGTGTGCACTCGTGTTCTGTGCACTCTGGGGATCCTTTCCACCAGGCAGTGGGTGCTTTTACAAAGGCAGTCATCACCAACGAGTGCCAAACCAAATAAGGTTGTAGTTCCTCCTGGATAATACCAACATGTCTCTGGTGCTGGAGTATAACAACCACCTGCGCATTTAATGATGACTCTTTCCACCTCTCTGCTGTATCAGACTATTTGAAAGTGTTTCTTACTATGTCCCCTTGTTCAGGAAGAATCTAGGACTGGGAAACCAGCAGCAACATTTGCACAGGAGACAGCTGCTTTCCATCTTGTCCAGAAACTTTCCTCCCTCAAAGTTTTCCAGGATTTTTTTTTTCTGTAAGAGTGAACCTTGTGTCAAGATAATGAGCTTCATGCATTCAAATCAGGGCTTGAGTGTTAATTAGGTCACTCTTACTAGAATGATTTATTGACTCATATTCAGTATTAGCAACCCTGAGTTTTCCTCCATAGAGTCAGTGAAAATCACCTTCATCAATCTTCAAGACATTGATAATCTTATTTTTTTCTCTATTTTAGGTTTTCAGAGCAGTTTAATAAATAATCTACTGTGAGGGTCTGATTGAGTAGTTGTTCAAGATGTAGAGAAGCCTCAACAGAAAGAAAAAACCCTCTTGATTTTTAGATTTTTGAAGCAGATTAGTAAAGATCAGTTTTTGGAGACTGATTAAGTATTTTTAGCTGACCTGGAGGGCTTTCATTGATTCCAGTAGTCACTGGATGATAATTAATATATCACACATAGAAAAGATGGCCCAGCTATTTATGTAGTAAAAGAGCTTATGAAAGCCTCCAAAGCCAGAATCAACTATCTGATGTTTCAAAATGTGATGGATAACTTGCAGAAAGAAAAGGAGTTCAGATTGAAAACTTCCATTCCCTTACTCTTCCTTGTTTGAATCTCAGAACTTTTTCAGAGCTCTTGACATGGGGCATGGGTAAACGAAGTAGCAGCAACCTTCAGATTTATGTGTATTTGAACATCTAACAGGTCTAGTGAGGCTCTGATGTTGGTCTCTGGAGCATCCTGCAGGCCAGATACTTTCTTGTACTCTTGTACTGACTCGGATGTGTGGTGTGGTGTGGTGGGTTTTTTTGTCTAATGAAATATAGCCCCATATCTTTTTTTCAGCATGGGGGCATGAAACTGTCATGATGCATTCTTAGAGGAAACAAAAGAAAGTCATCTTTACAATATATACCCTTAGGCTGTGGAGTTCCTTGCTGCAGATGCTGTAGTTGCTAGAAATTTACACGGATGTAAAACATAAGTGGATAAATTCATAGGAAAAAAACCTCCTTTGATGGGTGTCCTCTTTGGCTCGGGGAAACCTTTAACAGGATTGCCTGGAGGCCGGAAAAATACTTGGGGAAGCATCATTGGATCCTTGTCCTGTTATAATAAGTTTCCTAAAATAGCTGGTGTTGAGCAGCACTGGAAGAAAGATCCTGAATCAGCTAATCCTCTCACGCTTCCTGTTTGTGAAAAGATCATCTGAAGGGGATGGGGCAGAAGGTGGTGCCACCATCCAGAAAGACCTGGACAGGCTGGAGAGTTGGACAGGGAAAAATTTAATGAAATATAACATGGGAAAGTGTAGAGTCTTACATCTGGGTAGGAACAACTCCAGGTTCCAGTATAAGTTGGGGAATGACCTACTAGAGAGCTGTGCAAGGGAAAGGGAGCTGGGGGTCCTGGTGGAGAGCAGGATGAGCCTGAGCCAGCACTGTGCCTTTGTGGCCAGGAAGGCCAATGGCATCCTGGGGTGTATTAGAAGCGGGGTGGTTAGTATGTCGAGAGAGGTCCTCCTCCCCCTCTCCTCTGCCCTGGTGAGACCACATCTGGAATATTGTGTCCAGTTCTGGGCCCCTCAGTTCAAGAAGGACAGGGAACTGCTGGAGAGGGTCCAGCGTAGGGGAACAAAGATGATTAAGGGGGTGGAGCATCTCCCTTATGAGGAAAGGCTGAGGGAGCTGGGTCTCTTGAGTGTGGAGAAGACTGAGGGGTGACCTTATTAATGTTTACAAATATATAAAGGGTGAGTGTCACGAGGATGGAGCCAGGCTCTTCTTGGTGACAACCAATGATAAGACAAGGGGTAATGGGTTCAAACTGGAACACAAGAGGTTCCACTTAAATTTGAGAAGAAACTTCTTCTCAGTGAGGGTGACAGAACACTGGAACAGGCTGCCCAGGGAGGTTGTGGAGTCTCCTACTCTGGAGACATTCAAAACCTGCCTGGATGCCTTCCTGTGTAACCTCATCTGGGTGTTCCTGCTCCGGCAGGGGGATTGGACTAGATGATCTTTCAAGGTCCCTTCCAATCCCTAACATTATGTGATTCTGTGTGCTTAGGCTTGTGTGTCCATCCTCTGCCTGCATGGATTTTTTTCAGTGGGTTGAATTATCACCAAATTTGTCAGAGTAAGCAGACATCTCAAATACAGCCAGTTCTTATACATTTTGTATAAAGAGGCTAAGGAGAATTTATCTCTATTGTCAGTGTATGATCATAGGTTTTGCTGCACAGTAGAGAGTCTGCACAAGAGTGCACTGTTATTATAGTCCAAGCTTGGGAAAAAGCTTCAGAGCTCAGACTGTGAGACATCAGAAAATCCAGCCGAAGACACAGTCAACCAAACAACTCATTTTCATTACCTTTCATCTCAGTGTTTTCTTTGCAGAATCAAACCTGCAGAAATTTCCCTCAAAGAAAGTTGACATCTTTTTTCTTTGGGCCTGATTCTACATAATGAAAATGGACTCATGGGAGAAGTACAGCCCTCTCTCCTCCTCATGAATTCAAGGGTCATTAAGTGTTCCTAGCAATGATCCAAGATTGGTCTCTGCAGAGCCTCCATGCTACGATTTTTTTACAGTTCTTTATTTAAGTGTATAGGAAAGACCTGCAGAGAACAATCAAGCTCTGAAGTTCTTGCATTAGAATAACTGAATCAATAGGAAAAAATAAAGGCTTGTTCCAGCCTGTGGGTAGGAATAACAAACACACGCAAGGCCAGATTCTGCATGCTTCACTTCTTCTCAGTTAGTAGGCTGGTCTGACCAGAGTCCAGCTGAGTGCAATGAAATAAGTTGGTGCTTAGGAAGGAGGAGAGGAAGCAGTCCCGTAATGAACTGTCTGTAAGGAGGTGAACTGGATGCACCTCTGGGACCGAAATACAGGCTTGGTGGTGTTCCTGGTCCTTAACAAACCCAGACTGGGAGGGCCTTCCTGTGCCCCTCCTGGAACTGGTGCTGCTGCATTGACACTACACTGTGTTAGCAGGGCTCAAAGGCCACACGGGATTTCCCAGGTGGGAACAGGAACTTGAGAATGTATTGCCTGGTTTAAAAAAAAAAATCAAATCAACCTGTGCCAGCCCTCCCTTATCTCCCTTCACTTTCTAGTCCTATAGTTTCCTTTCTGATAAGACCAAAAGGGCATCTAAAAGTAATAACAAGATTTTTTTTCCCCTAGTGAGCTTTCTTCTCCAGCAGGTTGATGCTCCTGATAACGGACCGTGCCTTTGTATTTATTCATAGGAGCGATTCTGGCCTACAGATCCATACAGTTGATAGCAAGCAGATCACTCTGGAGACATGACTGAACAAGAACTACTAATCAGTAAACAATGTTGGGAACATTTGCAGTGAAAACTCTTCTCAGGGGAAACTGGAAATAGTGAGAAATGTCCTCTGCTCACCATCTCTGTATAGGTGCATGTGAACTGGCATTTAGACAAACAGAAAAAAGGAAAAGAGCACTTGGCTCACATAGCACCAGTATAGATTAGCACCAGATAGTAATCATAAATTAACACTGAGTTTGAGCTGCATGAAATACATGTGATTAGTTGTTATGCTTAAGTGCTACTGAACACGAAGAAAATGCTAATGAGTGCACAGATGAAAGGAGTGCTTGGGGAGAAGTATTGTATATGCTCACTTGACCTCCAATGGGCATTGGTTATGTGCTGTAGAAGGATACTGGGATAGATGGTTGTTTAGACCCAGACTGACTGTTCTTGGGTTCTCATATAACATAATAGCTAATAACTTTGATTAGAAAATCTTTTTTCCTTTCATACATTTGCGTAGTAAAGAAGGAGGTGAATGAGATGGATTGGAAAATGTGCACAAAAAATAGCTGAAATGTGGAGGGGTTTTGGCCCTGTTCTTGAATTAGGGATGGAGCGGTTTGATTTTGTTGATGCATTTCTAGCTTTCTGGCCTTTAAAAAAAAGTTTCTAATAAAAATCAAATCCCAGAAAGAGAACAGCAATTTCTCAGAGGTGGAAAATAACATCAAAGTTGAAATGATTTTTAGAGCTGGCATTTCTGGGATGTTTAATGATAAGTCAAACCTGCCAGTGCAGAGGAAAGCTGAGCTAATGCACAATGATCAGAGATTTTTCCCTTGACTACCACATCTAATACTATCAACAAGCCTGCATATCCATACAAAGAGCAGATGGGAAAACACTGGCTAATGACCATATGTCTAAGCTTGGGAATCTCTCCTTTGCAAAAAGGCAGATACTCCAGATAAAAGTTTTTATTCGTGTTTTTTGTGTAACTATTAAATGAAAGTCAAATTCACTGGACAGAATCCTTGCAAAGCCTCTTCTATTTACTCCATAGGGTTACTTCACTGCTGTAGGAAGAAACTCTCCCTCCTTCCCAATTTGGAACTACTTCAACATATAGGACAAGACAGATGCAACATCTGGTAGTGCAATGGGTCATCGAGAGGAAGAAATCTGAATCAAGAGATGTAGGATTATCTGAGAAAGGTCTGGTTTGCTGATAGATAGCAGAGGAGGGCAAACTGTTCGACTTGGTACTGCACATATTCTGTGGACCAACTGGGAACCCTATTGAGCACTCTGGTGCATTGCCAGATTGGTGAAAGATGGTTAAAATCATGCTGATCTCCTTATTGCTGCACCTAGTAGGAGTGAGCAGCCAGTAGAGTTTAGACTCCGAAATTTAAATGTGGTGCAGAACTAGATGCAGCACAGAAAGAGAGGGAGTTGCAAGCATGAACAAGAGGAGGTACAGAAGGACTACTCTGAACATGTTATTTTAATGCAGGGCATGAGCTGGTCGTGATATTTTGGACAGGTGCCTATGCTGGCTAAGAGTCATCTCTACCCAGGGAAAAGCCTTGTACCCAGAGAAAACTGAGTTTTGTGTAGATCTTAGGGTTTAGTTCAGGGACTATCAGAGACCTACCTCCTGGACCCCTCTCAGCAAGCCTGTTCCCAGTCCTCACAGCTACCTCCTGCTTGCTATGAAAACAACATCTTTTAAAAGAGAAACATATCCATTAAAATGAGAATATGGAAATGCCAGTTATAAGTGTTAACTTTAAACAGAGATTTGAAGGAGGCAACCATTATTTTTGCTCTTGCCATTAACAGTGTTTTTAAGGTTTCCTGTCAGTATTGGAATATGGCATGTATTAAATTAACAAGTGCTTCTGGTTTGTGTGGAGGACATACCGCTGGGTTAAGAAGCTCATTAGTAGTATTTGCTGAATTCATATTTATTCCCAGAATCAATACTTGTAATATACTAATTAAATCATCTGTTTAGGACAGCCCCATGCTGAAGCAGAAGGAGTCTCTTCCCATTGTGACACATGCAATACAACATTTAGCTCCCATTATTATTAATGAGCACTGCAGGCTCAATTCCTGATGTCTCTGAACAGGCATGCACAGACTCACCCAGCTTCATCATCTGCTGAATGTTTTAAGCGGCGCCTTTTCCAGCACTCAAGACACATTAACTCTTTACATCACCTTTGCTTTGGGGTTGTGAATGGTCTTCAGCAGCTCCAAAACCATCAAAGGGTTCTTCATTATCTTTGGAAGAGAGCTCAGGGATCGTCACAAAGAAACCAAAAGGATATGTTGGATATGATGGACCTGTGGAACTTCATGGAAGGGAGAAAGCATGTGGATTTCCCTATGTTCCTGGAGCTGAGTAATTTCAAGGGGAAAGTAGTACTTCTGGCTATTAGATGTCTTGCCCTTGAGTTAAAATAATAATGATTTTAATGATTCCCTATTCTTAGTACTCTTTTTTTTATATCATAAAGCATTTTTTGACTTAATATTTCTTGTATTGTACTAGGATGCAATTTTCTGCTCTGGAATTTGGCTGCTGAGCTCAGGCTTTCTTCGAGGGACTCTCACTGTTGGAAGAAGCCATGCTCTGCTATGTGCAAGCCCCAGCTTCCAGCTGCATCTTCCTCTACAAGACAGGGACTTCTGCAGCTCTTCCTCCAAACCCTGACCAGTAGCCTCAATGAATGGGTTCAGCTTTTAGAAATCATTAATTCATCAGTTCCAACTGTGCTCTTGCTGAAATGGAGAAAATGGAGTTGAATCCTCTGCTGTAACTGGCAGGGGTTGGATATGCATGGAAATAGTCATTGAGCTGATGCTATGTCTCCTGCTGCAATTTCTTGCTCCCTTTCTGCCTTCGCCAAAGCATGGCGTGAGAGGGGAGAATCTATCCTTTACAGAGTTTTGCATTTCACAGCTGCAAATTACAGCAGCAGAGATGAGTGGCCTCTTGCTCCAGGACACCTAGCATCTCCAGGCTTTCACTCATTATTGCAGCAATATGAATTCCTCTGCCATGACTAGACTGTATTCTACACTGGGACATTTCTGTTACAAAACAAGCACGTGGCTGGCGTTTGCTCATTAGTCTCTCTTCTCCATCTCTGTTTCTCCCATATGCTGAGACAGCCTCTTTGGGGCTTCCCACACTCTGGGACTTTCTGGAGATTGCTGCTCTTCTTGGTGAGGCTCTGTATGTCAGGCAGATATGCTCCTTAGAGTTCAGGAGACACCACGTATGGCTGTAAGTTCTTGGTCCAGGCAGTGAGCCTGAGCTGTGCAGATGTGGAAGGATTGCCCAGCCAGCCAAGGAACTGGTGCACTGAGTGTGTCGGGCCTCAGCAGGAGGGGACAGCAGTGGTGCTGCATGCAAGATGGGGACATGGTGGGACTGGCTGGAGGAAGTTTGTGGCTTGCGGCATCTGTGAAATAGTGAGTTTCCACTTAGACTCAGCATGGCACAGCTGAGATTTCTCCAGTCTTATCACAGGCATGCAGTTTCTTTTCTCTAGATGGCTCAATTTAAATCAAGAGTAACTTCAGGGGCCCTAATATGGGCTGTCCCGATGCAAGAATTGCTAAATCCACAACTTTTCACTGATGGGCCAACAAGCAAAATTCAGAATAAGGATTTTTCATGCTGTCTTTATGCAGATTGATGGAAAATCTGGAAAAAACCAGAAAGTCAGCTAGGAGTGATACAACTACTGGGGGTTTTGCCTGGTTTGGCTGGTGCAGTGCCTTTGCATAGCGGTGTCTGTGTGTAGCTGTGTGTATGTGCACTGTGGTTGCTGTGTGTGCAATGCCAAACAATCAATCACAAAACCTGTTGTGTGTTGTATGCAAAATCTACTGTTCCCTTAGGAAATCTGATCACTGCCTACCACCAACCTGTGCAACTGCCATGAGGCCAGCGAAGGACCTGTGGGCACCCGGCCATACTCCCTCCTGGGATGGCTGGGATTTCTATGAAGTTCATCCTGAAGATCCCATTGTGTTTTGATGAAGGCATACGAGGCAAGAAGTGAATCTTATGCATTTATTTACCTTGTTTTATATGGTTGTTTTTTCTAATTCCTCCCTATTGTCCCTCCCTCTCTCCTTTCAGTTAATTCTTAATATTAAGGAAAAAAAAAGGCCAACAAAAAACCCCCAACCAACCAACCCTGCTTGATGCAATTTGAGGCAAGACAGGCACATTTTATTAAGGACTGCAAAACACTTAGTGGCACAAGGGTTTTCATGTGTAATCAGATGCAGCAATTGGCTTGATTGCAATTGCTTCTGGGTCTGTTGAGCACAAGCACCTGATTAGATTTTAGCAGTGCTGCCAATTCTGGAGGAGCTTTCAGCCTCACAATGTGAACAGGCCTTGGGGAAATCATGTGCTTGGTCCTTAGTGCCGCCACCTGGAGGAGGGAGAGATGGGGTGGGCAAATGAGTCAGCCAGGACCTACCTCCTGAAGAAACTGTTGTTGGGTGAGAAAAATGGATGAATTTCCAGCTCCTCTGTCTGCCCAGTTTAATACTGTGTTACAGGCAGCAGTGCCTGCCTGCATGGAGAAGTGAGGAGACATGGCAGCGTGGTGGCATCAAACAGCAGTCAAGGTTGGTAGTGCTGAGTCCTCAGTAACATCTCCTAGTCATTCTGGGCCCTTGCATCGCAGTATCACCTATAGGTACTATAGGTACTCATCTGTATAGTCCCATTGCAGGGCTGTGCTGTCTGTTCTGTTTACAGTCCTAAAATGCAGAGGATGTTGCACATCTTTTCCTCTGCCTGCTCAAAATGAGCTTCTTGTTGGTCTTGGCAGATTGGATCTTTTTCCATCAGATGAGAGAGGTGAGCACTTGAGAGGGTATTACATTGTTCCCAGTTGTGGTGGAGCTGGGTGCTACTGCAGCTCCACTCTATAAGTGCCCGGGAATGGGACTGTGGCAGGTTGCCCCCAACCCAGGCCGTTCTGGGGACTCCTGAGACACATGGCCAGTGGCGGCCATGCTATTTTCAACTAGGGAGTAAGAGAGACTTTTGAAAAGGTGATATTCAACTGTGAGGATAATCAAGTTTTTATTGAATGCTTTTGCTCAGGAAAATCCCAATTCTAAAATATCACACTGATGAATAGCGACATCTTTGATCTAAACAAATGCTGATGTTCTTGGCATTTTTGAAATGTCAGTGCAAAGCTAAAATCCTCTTATTTGACTCTTCTCCACTAAAAAAAAAAAAATAAAAAAAATCATCAAGTTGAAACAAAGTTTTCATGTGAAGAATATCACCTATAAATAAAATAAAAAACCATACCCTCTCATGAAGGAAGTATTTTATCAAAATAATTCAACACACTCTAGGGTGGTAACAAGTATTCTTCAAATCAGCCACCACCCCAGGTGCTGTTTGAGGGAGCACAACTTCAACATCAGACTTTTTGTTGCCCTGGTGGAGATACTTTAAGAAGACCAGATTTTTACAGGTGAAATGCTCTGAAAATCACCCACCTTCTGCTTGTTTCAAATTTATTGTTCAGAAATGCCCTGCAGCTCTGGAAACTCTTGATGATTTCCAGTCGCTCAATCTCACTCTGGGAACTCAACACATGCCCCTGTCAGTGAAACTGATGAGAATTTTGCCTGAAGAAAGTTTTCAGAATTGGACTCTGCTCCAATTTGGTTTTCATCATGTATAACAAAGTGCTTATTTACTTTTTTTTTCACTTTGCCCAGCTTGGACAATTAAACCCCTGAGTCATTTTGCTTTTATTTCAAATCAGTTGCATTCCCTGGTTCACTGAGTTGCCTGGAGTTTTATAATGCTCAGATACCAGAAGGGAAAAAACAGCATTAGAACCCCCGAAGATGTTAAAATTCATATGTTTGGATTTACAGTGCTGCAGGGGCTATCCATTAATTTGATTAATTTCTTGATTTCTCTTTATGCGTGTGTGTTCTTATTAAGATTTTTAGCAGCAGTGAGATATGGTAATAGTTGTTCACCTCTTGAGAATAAATCTGTATGATACAGGAGAGGGAGAAGTTGCTCTCAGCCAGGGGACATTATGGGGACCACACAGCTGAGCAGCATGGAGAGCCCCAAAGCTGGGGCAGCAGATGGGCCCTGGGGCAGCCCTGGCTGAGATGTGCTGGCAGAACCAGAGCTGTTTGTGGGGAAATTGTTGCCCACATTTAGTATTGGAGGTCTGTCTCAGGCAGGTGATATATGCACCTCATTTGCATTAATAGAAAGAAGTGAGTGAAAATTAGAGCACTTATTGGTTGGGAGCACTTCTCCTTGAACTGGAGTTAGCACCTGGTGACAAGAATCATGGCAAAGCTTCATACTTTCCCCACCGAGCTGGCTGTGTTTGAGGAGGACTTCAGCACTCAAGAAGGCCATGTGGCCTCTCTCTTTGCATGGCTGGAAACACTAGCAGCACAATTTGGGTTTGTTATGTTCAACCAGTAAGATTTGAGGACTTTTAACGTGGTGAGAGTTTGCCAGAAACATGCACATAGGTGTTATAATACAAGGATGGATTAGGTGCTCACAGCTTTGTAAATCAAAAGTATTTCCTAACAGTTGCAATTTGTTGACTCCTGAGCATTTTCCATGAGGATGAAGAGACTCTGAAATTCTGCATCTGTGGGTTACTGTACAGCACACATGACCTTCTTTTACTCAGTCTCATTTCACAGATACTTAAGGAACAGCTAAAATGTGAAACTTGGGATAACTGTGAATAGCTTTCAGCCTTCATAGCTGGAAATAAGACTTAAAAATGGACCCTTCCCAATAAGAAGCAAAAAGCAGTAAAGTATTCCTAAACCTTTATATACATCTATATATATATATATATGTATTTTAATTTCAAAATCCCACGTTTGTTGGTTTTGCTTACTCTGTCTGCAAACCTGGATCTGGTAATCCTGTCTGAGGTTTGGCCCTTTCAGCACTTCCTGCAGAAATCAGAGAAAACTATGACAGTAATGACAGCCAGCTTTCCATGTCTGAAGAGATCAGGTGCTAACATAAATATTGCCACGTATTAATCTTCAGAGCACCTCTCCCCTGGGGGTGCAGTATTTGTTTTGTTTGTTCTATCTTATTAGCTATTCATTCAAATAAATACTCTGAGGGGATGCTGTTCCCTGAGTCCAAAAGTTGCACGAACTCTGAACTTGTGCAGGCAGGCAGCCACAGATCAGCAGAGATGGTCGTAGACCCCATGAGCCAATACTGAGTGTGAAAATAGGCAGCTGTTGTGGAATATCAAAAGTTTATTCATTCACAGGGATTGTCCCTTCTCTTAGTCTCCTAGGTGACTTTCAGTGGGTCTGCAGGCAATTCTGTTTTCTTATGTTTAAAATTAATGCTGCTGTGAGACACCCATGGCCTCACCCTCCATCACTGCTGGATTTTGAAGACAGGCTATGAGTAATTTTTCCCCTTTACATGTTGAGACCCACTTTTCAGGAGAATTTTATAAAGGGTCTCAAGTTAGTTTGATTTAGGTAGCAATTTTAAGGTTGTTATTTCAGTATAACCTGTTATTGGAAGGACAGACTTCAAAGCCAATTCAAACCCCTGGGGAAGAAGTAATCTTTGCATCCCCAAACCACAGGAACTCGAGTGTGGCCACAGGCTTTCATGCTATACTGGGAAGCTCACTCAGTTTGCTGAGTGGCACAAGTGTAGCATCTGTCAACAGTTTTCAGCAACAGAGCTGAAAGGCAGGTCCACTTCCTACACATCACTACTCTTATGTGAAAGTATTTCGCTCTTCTCCAGGAAGCACATTTCTCCTGCCTCTCAAGAAAAAGCCACACTTTATCCACACAGTGTCATTGACCTTTTGACAAATAGCAAAGAGATGAGTCTTGGATGATGGACTTGCTGTGCTACATCAGGGACAAAGCAAATAAACAGTCCCTGGCTCAGAGGAGATGCTGCACATCACTTCCAAGTCCCAGGCAATAGTGTCATCCCCAGCCACCTGCAGCCACGTGCAGCCCACTGCCTGCCCAGGCTACAGAAGAGTGAATAGTTGTTAATTCCTTTGATTTTTAGAGAGTTTTGGCTCAAATTCCTTGCTGTGAGCACAGCATTGTAAGTATCTTAGTGAAAGCTGGGCTTACAAACTACTCCTTCCTCAGTGTGAGACACTTCATTAACTGCAGGGGAAAGATGGGAATGGTACAGCAGAGATGAAGGGCAGGTCCACATTTCACTGATAGGATCGCAATTAGCAGCTTCAACTGCCTCTAGGAAGAAAACTTGGCAAGTTGGGACATTTTCAGGACTTGGTATTAGGAGGAAAAAAGCAAAATAGAGAGAGAACAAAAAAGGAAGAAAGGGGAGAAGTCCATGTCACAAATATAATAGAACATGAAGTCAAAATTTCCCATCTTGTCATTATACAAGTCTTTTCTGTGTATGACAGCTGTTTCACAGTAGAAGTGACCCATATTACTTCTTTATTCTTTAAAGAAAGTAAGTCACCAATTAAAATTACTTTATTTCAGCACTTTGTGCTCTGGGAGCCTCATCGATTGGAAAGGAAAGTACAGGGTTGTCTGCTCTATTGTGAAGCAATACAGTCCTTCTGAGCACATCCTACTCACCCAGCTTCTGTCAGAAAATGTATCAAATCACAGATATCAGACGTATAGCAGAGATTCAAGAGATCATCTAATTCATCCCTCCACCCCAGAGGCTGCTCCAAGGAGGTGTTTTTCTACATGGTTCATAAAGCTCTTCTGCAAGAGTCATCACACTTTCCTGAGCTATGTAGTTCCTAATTCTCCTCATAGATAATTTAAACCTTCTTTCCTGCAGTTTAAGGGTTTACACCTGCTGTTTTTTTCTCTATCCCTAATGGACACAACGGGATGTCATAGCATGGAATCAGGCAGATATGGGGGGAACAGCCTCCTGTTCAATGCAGGGCTAACCCCAAAGTCAAAACAAGGGGCTTTCTCTTGTTCGGTGACAACTGTTAACTTATTTGAATAGCATTACTAGATCTTCTGCTCTCTCCTCTAACCAGTTTTGCATCAATTATTTGAATCATTTTTCATACATCACATTTTTAGACTGTGTTTATTAGTCATAACTGTGTTACTAGTCATAGCTGTATATCTGATGGATGTTCTCATGCATACATGCATGTACCCATGCAGACATATGCATACATGGCTAATTTTGATGACTAGAACAACAGCAGCAGAAGCCTTTCTTTGGCAAAATGATTCAGTAAAGTGAACTTAATTCTCCATGCTGGGAGTAGCAGACTGAGTTGTGCAACGTGAAGTGCAATGAAACATTAAATGGCAATATGCTATCCAGCCACTAGAAGCTTTTACATCTTGTAGTATGACGGATGTAACATGTTTATTGGTATAGCAACAGAGCATATGCTTGGCTTTAACTGTTTCAGCAGTCCGTGCTGAAGGTAAGGGTCTCCAACATCTCCTTTCAGAGTGTATTTCCCTCCTTGTCTGGCTGGCATTGCTGTAGCTATGACCATCAGCATGATTTTAACCTGCTATCCCAGCTAGCTCTTCAGCATCCTCGTGCTCACTGATAATGTGATTTTGAAGAAATGGACTGTGAACAGGAGCAGGTGCTGTTTGTGAGGATCACCAACAGGGTTGCACTTCGGAGGCTGGCTGTGAGCAACAGGGATCATTCTATACGTTGTCTGGCATGGCTGTGTAGATATCTTGATGGACAGGAGAACTGGTCCATAGAAATCTGGCTGAACATAGCTCTCAAAACTCACAAATCAACGAAGCAAGGAAGCCAAACTACAGTGTTAGTTTATTTATCTGGGAGCTTCCTTGCCCTAACTTGGCTCAGGGGCTATGCTACAATGCAACTACTTCTAAGAGATAACATTATTTTAATATTTGCCTGAGTGTGGAGGAAATCCAGATGTAGACAGGACTCCATTGTGTCAAGTGCTGTAGAAACACAGAGCAGGTAATTCAGTGATCACAAACTAAACCTAAATAAAGGGTAACAGAATGATACAGTAAGAATATAAATCTTGCAAAGCAATGTAAACTACTTAATGTTTGCACAGTTTTAGGGAGCTGCTATGGCACAGGAGTGTTGTAAGAAGGACTCAAGGAAGGAAGATGAGGCAGCTGTCATGAATTAAGCCAGGTCTGGTACCTGCTCTGTAAGGAACGTATTTGTCACAGTTAAATCTTGGATTTTATACAAGTTCAGACACAACTCATTGTGTAGTTACTGTGCCAGTAATATGTGGGTTGGTGTTGTCATGCTTTTAATGGGTAGGTATTTTTACTTTTATTTTCTTACATTGCTATTAGAAAGAGTTGATTAGGAATGTGATATTCTACCTGTAGCTAGCTCTGGGTCTCTGAGTACTTCTAGATCATCCCTGAAAAAGGAATTAAGAAAATAAAGTTTATTAACAGTTGGCTCAAATCTCTGCAGGGGGTTCCACATGCTGTCACTGGAATACTCTTAGACCCCTGCAAACTGAAAGAGGTTGAAAAATCACTAGCATATAATGAATAAGCAGGAAAGGGTTGAACTTGTTTTCATTTTCACCAGCAGATGTTCAGTTGTTGAGGCACCAGAGCCACTGGATGATGGAAGAGGCGTTTATGAATGACCTACTATTCCATATCATTGCTTCTGGGGATGCCACCAAGCTGGGCTGGAGGCGGCAGCAGCTGGTACGTCTCAGTGGGTTACTCGGAGTAATGGCTGTCATTTGCTGGATGGGTGGAATTCAGGGTGGTCTTCTGCTCAGTCACCACCTGATCCCTGCCATGTGCCACAGAGGTTGATATAAATCTAACCTTTTCTTCAGTGGCGGCCTTGAGAACACAAATTGATGTTTTAAAGCACAAGAAAGAAGGTGTCAGAGATGCAGCTCTAACAGTCTGTCAGTGGGGGGTCATCAGTCTGCTTGGATTGAATGCTGAAGAACAGTGTCAAGAACTAGAATCATCTCTGGGAGCATAACTGGAAGAGTAAATTCCAAAGTGAAGGTTGGGGCAAGACAAACGACACATTTTCCTTTATGGTATATAGTGGCAGAGAGCTCTGGGCTAAAATAACAGCTAGGGGAAGGCATGGTCTCTGCCTCTAAAGACATGAAGGCCAGATGTCACCTAAGAAATTACCTTGCAGGGAACAATCATTTTACAGGCTTCCAGGAGACAGGAGACCTTTGAGCTCAGAGACCCTTACCATGTGTCTCATTTCAAATTAGTACTTTGACAAGCAGGTGAATCAAGTGATATCTTGACCATTTTTGCTGATAGCTTAGATTTGCTAAATGTGTCTGTGTTGCTAAGGTTAGTCCCTTGGAGCTGGTCCCTGCAGTGGAAGAGCAGAGAATTGAGAGACTATTAGATATTTGCACCCCTTGGTGAAGTCAAGGCAGATACAGGTTCTTGTGCTCAGTATTAAACAGGACATGCAGAAGCTTTGTCTTCAAATTAGAACAAAAACGCCCCACAACCTGCTAAGGAAGCATACTCTGTGGACTGCATTTTCCAGGACTCTCATTTTACTGTGTGATGTCTGCTACCTGAAAACAAAATGCAAAGCTTGTCTCATCCCATCCTGGAAGGAGATTAGTTAGCCAGTGAGTCTGTTATGGATTTTTCTACAAACACTAATGAAAAGGACAGGTACAGATGATTCAACAGCAACCAGATCTACACTAATTTTTAACACCTCTGCAAAAACAAACAAACAAACAAAATAAACAAAAAACAAAGCAGGAAAAATAAGTAATATCTATCTTGATCAATTTGGATCATTAAAATGCCCCAGTGTAAATCACTCATGGAGCATTAATTTTTATGCTAGTCAAGGAAAATTAAGTGGCCTAATCACATTACATGTTCACCATTACAGGAACTGCAGAGCTTTTCCTGTATTTGGTTGGAGGCTATTCCATTTGGCTGGACACTTTTGATACTGCTTTGACTATGTGTGCAATTAGAAGACTTTTTTTTTTATTAACCAGTTTTTACATTACACTCAGCGGCCCCGTCACACAACTAAATGACCCGTTTAACAAGCATGATAAAATCCTCATTAGGGCCTATTATAGGATTTAGTGGAATCTTCCTGCTTCGCTACAGCACAAGCCTAATCTAATTAACTCCGCCACTTAGTTCTCTCCCTCCCTCTTCTTACTGTTTATTGGGCTTTTTGTGGAAAACAGATCCAAGGAACACAATTAACGTAATTTATTCTGGAAAATCCCCAAACATTAGCAAGCTACAAATGTAATTGGAAAAGGCCTCACAGAGGTCAAGTATAGTAGGCAATTACTCCAAAACTACAGCACTGCATATTATTATGTTACTTCTTATTACACTTTCTCAAGATGAACGAGGAGGTAATTCTAACCAAGGGCATTTAAAGCCATAATTAAGGGTCATCTTTGTGTTTGAACAGCTTTCATATTTAATCAAGGAAAAATGTGTGCCTTCAAGAATGAACTGTTTTGCTAGGATGTACAATATGGAAAGGAATTGAATGTTGTGTTCTCAACTCATTGGTATAAAAGCAGAGCAGCTTCCAGTTATGAAGTCTTGTGTGGTACTCTGTAGACAGATATATCAGTCACCAGAAAACAGAATTCAGCTACGAGAGGTATTTATGTTTTCATGCGGCAAGGTGTAGAACATTTATGAAACACTACATGTCCTGCAGTAAGGTCTGTTGGCTGCTGAACATGGGAGGGATTCTTGGGAAGGCACCACAATACCATCCTGCTCTTTTCACAGGTTGAAACCTTTAATTTGCAGCATTGTTAGTCCTTTTCCTAAAGGTGGATCTCCGTCCAGTTCCAAAGACATCCCAGCCTAGTTACAGAATACCTGAGATGGCCAACTGATCCCAGAGGTGCCATGAGGAGTCAGGGGCTGACCTTGGTATTCAGAACTGAAGATCTATCCGGTTGTTGGAACTTCCAACTAGATACCTATAAGGTCAGGCTGCTGCCTGGATGGAAAACTTCTGACACTGCTGTCTTACCGCTACCTAGTAGATAAGGTAAGTGTACAAGGTGACTAAGTTTCTAAAATAAATGAGAGGAACCTCCACCTAGTATGGGAACATGGTACAAGAAGCATATTGGAGTGCTTAAGAGGTGGGTGTTAGGTCTTGTCCATCTCTTCATTTTAGCAGTTGTGTGTGTTTGTGTTTGTATGTGTGTAAGATAGAAGCCAAATTAACTCCTCACAGGTGAACAAAAGGAGGCAAAAGAAGATGAGACACAGGTCTAGAATGCAGTGAGAAGAAAGCAAAGAATGAGTGAACATTTTTGGTTCAAAAATGTCAAACAAGAGCTTAGAGACAGGTTGAAAGAAAGAAAGGTTGTTCAAGTCATCCCTTACTCAGAGGAAATGGATTTTATGCATACTTCCAAATAAACTGTGTGATCTCTATGGACTATGACTTCCTCCTTCTGGAAGAAATTAGCCAAATGCCTTGGCTAAACTGGGCAGCAGACAAGTGTTGACAAGCAAAGAAATGAAACACAGAATGAAGCAAGTTCAGTCCCCATCTCCTATCTTTCTCTGAACTGATAGAGGAGGATCTTTTAACTTTGTATGGATTTGGCCACTTTTGAAGTCATCAAATCAGGGCAAACTGTCTTTTGGGCAATGTGCTTTCATGCCATGCTGAGTGCAAGGTGGAATTATATCATTTGCATTATGCAGGGAGTTGGACAAGTTGACACGATGTTCCCTTGAGGTCTCTGGTGTTTGATAATGTTAATCTTTCCTATTAACTTGGGCTTGAGTTTTTGAAAGCTCGACTCCCAAGGAATTTCAAACCTGATTTCCCTGAATGTGGCAAGCTTTTGAGAATCCAGATGCAGTCTGCGGTTCCTTCTACAAACCCCAGCTTTTGTCTGCCTTCTTTAGCATAGCATCCTCCAAGGGCAAGAAATTGGAAGGATGCAACTTGGGAACAATCAGACAGACATTAGAACTCAACTTTCAACTTTGTGGAAAGGACAAGAAGCCAAGGCTGAGCTATATGACAGCCTCCTTACCCAGGGGTAAGGGAATTATTGTTTCTGAGCCTAATTCTTTCATGAATCAATGCATTTGGAATAATAATTATCCATGTGGGGAGGGAAACCCTTAATTAGTTTGTAATGATCTGAGAGGCATGGTGTGTCCACACACATGCTTTGGCATGTGTGGTCGAGCCCAACAAGACTGTCTAAGGTGTTTGATACCTCAGGGGACCTGGCCTCTAAAAAATGCAATTAGCAGCACGAAGGATGCACTGCATATTGCCTGGCTTTGTGGAGTCTTTTCTGAGATGGAAAAGGGTCACTCCTCTCAGTTCTTGCAAATAGTCTCAGCACAGTGACCAAGGCTGGTTCACTGGGGGCACGTCGCAGGCACTTTGCACGGCCTGTAGTTAAGCTTTGTCTTTTCCACTGATTTTCCTCCTGAGCAAGGAGCACTGATTTCACCCTGGCTTGCTACTGCATAGGGGCACAAGAATCAGAGAAGGCATTTTGAGGCCAAAGAAAGTCACAACTTATGTGCTTTAGTGTTGGCAATACCCCTGGTCCCAGCAGTATGTAGGACTAGGTGACCTCCAGAGGTCCTATCCCACCATCATTTCTTTGTTCCTGTGTCTGTGTTGTTTTGCTAAGTAAGCTCCATAGCACTAAACTTTATGTGTCAATTTATTGTCATTGGAATGAGTTTAAATAAGCTGAAAGAAAAAATGCTTTGCTATTTATAACAGCCAGTGCATTCTGTAAGAGCAGTGTTCTCTATGGCTTCCAACTTTGTTTTGTTTTTCAGGATAAGTAAAATAATGTTATGATTTAATGTTACAATGAGATCACTGGAAACACAGTTGTGGTAAGCCAATAGAATATGATACCCTGAATGTTTTTGTGGGGTCATACTTGCCATATTTACCTAACTAATGATCATGCAAATCAGACTCTTAAACATAACAGCCACCTTGAGTGGTTAACTAAGGTGATGTTGGAGGAGCTGCTGTTCATCTTATTTCCACTGTACTTGGGATATAAATAGAAGAAAACTTGTCTGTCATTAATGCTAACATTGATTTTAGCAATAAAGGAAGTTGGCTCGTATTTTTTTTCTGCAAGCAAACACAACTCCCTCTGGTATATTAGTGTGAGACTACTAAATAAATAGCTTAAAAGAAAAATAATTAGAAGCCTCCCTCTACATTAAAATAGATCTGCCTTCACAATCACCATGGGATGGGGCATCATGGAGGAAAACCACCCCAAAGGATGTGTAAGAACTAAACTTATGGCAGCTTCATGCTTACAATATGGAGCTGTTTGTTACCAGTATGCAGGTGTGCTCACAAAGTGACAATACCCTGGCTGATGCCAGGCCAAAAATGTCCCAGTAATTCTTGCTGGATTGTCATCTTTGGAGTGAGAATGTAGGATGTTCTGGTTTATTGTGGGTACAACTGCAGAGGAAAGTCACACACAACCCTGTTGCTGCAGCTGGGCTCAGCAGGAGTAGACTTTACCATGCAGTTCTCTCTCTGAAGTGCACTGCCTACTCGGTAACTGTAACTCAGGTTTCGAGTTGGAAGGGCATGTCTCCAAGGCAGTGTGATCCTGGTGACTGGGCAGGGAAGCTTCCTGGCAAGGGATGAAACTACCATGTCAGAACAGTAAAAAAAACCTGGAAGCTACAAGTAAAATAGGCTTCTTATCCACCGTTCACTGAGAAAATCTTTCTGGCCATGCCAAGCAAACCCCATGCTGCAGGTATTGTGATAGGCACTAGGTATGTTATTAACAATAATTTAAATGTCTGGATGACTCTTCTGAAGGAGGTGGTCTTTGGACTTTCCGGGATTTCATCTGGAGTCAGCTTTAGACTGTTGCAGAGAAACTGGTACAGGAAGCTTCCAAAATAACTACAAAAAGTGAACGAGGCAGTGAGCTCACTGACAGTTCTCATCAATGATGATCTCCCTTCAGGTGAGAACAGCCACAAAGCCCTGGAGATAGAGCATGTTTGCTTCCTGGGCAGAATTTCATGCTTTACTGCAAACTTTCCTCTTTGCACTGGTAACATGGAGGCATTTGGGTTTCAAATACAATCGGGATGTCAAGAATTAGTGCAAACTAGATTGGCATTCACTGGTAGATACATTAGTGCGATGTAATCCACCTCTGCTGGGAGCATCACATCAGGCAGCTGTGCTGGAGTGAATGCTCTGGCTCTAGGTGGGGCTGGCCTGTGTTTTTTGGATCTAGATGAGTCAGCTTTGGAGAAATTTGCCATTAACACAGGCACAGGGAAATGGTGTCCACACAGGGAGTAACATTGCCTTCAGCTTGGAAGACTGAACAGATGGAAGTACACGGAGCTAATGTTGTCAGAGCACGTGCACTCTAAAGGGGTCATTTCCAGATAGTTTTTATGCCTTTCTGTCTTGCAGTCAGTCTGCTTCTTAATTCAGAAGGTCAAAAAGCCCCGACTGTGACTGTTTGTTCTAATATTTTCTGTTTGGTGGGCCAGACTGCTTCCCTGTATTGACTCTCGTTTCATCAACAGCTTGACTGGTAAAGCTATACAGCCTTGAGTCTAGGTTTCCCGATGATAGAAAATAATCTCATCTGTAGGCAGTCCTAGCTCTTAATTACCAGAACTATTACGTATTTCCTTCTTGTTATCTCACTGCAGTGATTATTTTTGGGATTGTGTTTGTACCAACCTAATGCTTTGAAGAGCATGCTAGCCAAGTATTGTTCTGCAGATAAGCACTGAAAGGCAGAGAGCAGCTTTTGCCTCAGCCATCTCAGCTCTAAAGACTGACAGCTTGTCTCTCAGGTGGAAAGTCTGAAGTGGGGCAAGTTAGCTGCATGGATGAAATTAAAGAGTGGGAAACAAATCTATTGAGAGTCCTTAAAAGGCAGGAGCTGATGGTCAGGTCTTAATTTTGCAAATGTGCTGACAGCCATCTGATGAAAATGGGTTTAGATTTGTCATTGTAACTGGAGGCTAAATAAGCATGGTCTTGTTCACGCACACTAATTTCTGCCATACCAGCTTGTCTTGGCCTGTAGTTTTCTGTGGAGGTACCTGGGGCATGGCAGGCTTTGTAGACCAGCTTGTTTTGGAGGGCTCTGTGAGTGTATTTGGGGGAGGGCAGCTGTCTGTGGAAGCACTTGAGGTGAACAATTTCCCTGGGAATAAAATTAGGACTGGTCTCCTCTGGTCATGTTTGCTAAGAACACAGCACTTTCTCGCCTCTGCAGACTCAGTGTGGCAAGAAATTCCTACACTGCGGAATCTCTTTGTTCTTTTTCTATTTCTTTTTATGAAAAGAAAACTGAAGTAATAAGGAATTCCATTTTAACTTGTCACCTCAACATTGAGCTGACTAATATTGTTGATTTAAGCCCCGAGAGTGTTTCTGTTTTCATTATGGCTTTTTGGTTTGCTGTTTGCCAGCATTATACTGGGGATTGACTCATTTTCTCAGCACTGTGAATGACAGAAAGGAGGGAGTGAGCAAGGTTTTGTTCCCACCAGTGGACTATGAAATTCATAGTAATTTGAAGATCTGTCTCCCAGAGCAAAAGTGGGCTCAGGCACTAGAACAAATGGCCAGTCAACTTTTCTGCTAAAAAATTAGCTTTAAAAAAATAAATGTATCAGTTTTATGGGGAAAAAAATAGTTTTTGATCCAAATGTGAATATTGTGAAGACTGATTTGTTTTCTAAGTTAGCAATACTTCTGTGGTACCTCCAGGCAGCTGTACTTCATACCCTGTTTTTTTCTAGGAGAAAGGAGTTTAACTACACCTCCCATGATGCATGCTGGGTGGAACAGCAACAGTTCTAGAAAACTTGCAAAGGCAGGCTCAACTTGCCTTTCGATGAA
The DNA here is from genome assembly GCF_963082525.1 of Nesoenas mayeri. Taxonomy (NCBI): domain Eukaryota; kingdom Metazoa; phylum Chordata; class Aves; order Columbiformes; family Columbidae; genus Nesoenas; species Nesoenas mayeri. Next base: position 29,327,367 of record NC_137545.1, read on the forward strand.
TTTATTCCCTATAACTCAGTTTCCCTATGCATTAAAATAGGTGCAACTGCTATGCTAGTGGGGTACTCCGTAAGACATGGTTAGCTAAAGCTTACAGTCCATTTTGGAGCTAAAAAATGCTTTCAGCAATGAGAACAATCTGTGAAACCCTTCAGACTTCAGTTCCTTTATCACAGCAGTCAGTGCCTGACTTGATTTTTCTTTGACAGCTGCCTTTCTAATAGCCTAAATATCCTATTAGCTGCCTGAAGCACACCTCTGTCAGAAAGCATCAGCAGCTCAAGGGGAGGCACCTCTAATGGTTTTAAGCAAGCTGACTCAAGTACCAGTAATGCTGTGACAGCAAGAACTTGCTCCAGCTATTTGTTGCTTCTCAGTGTGGGGTACAAGACCAACTAGTGCTGGAAGGTTGCTTCTTGCATGGCCTGTCCCTTGCTGGCTCCTTGCTGGCCTGGAACACAGCACAGCACAGCTGCTTGCTGTGGCTGCTGGTCTGGATATCTCTCTGCTTGGAAGAATGGCAACTGAGAGACCTCCTCTTTGAGGCAGCCCAGAACTGTGGCTACAGCTTCTCTTCCAGACCTCAGGATGTGATTTTCCTGCCCTTCTCAGTTTGCTGTCCTACCTGACAACTGCTTTACTTTGCTCATGCTCAAGAGTCAACTGTTCCTAGTATTCAGCCTGGAATGGAAAAAGCCAGCGAGATGTCATGGACACTCAGACTGATCAGGAAAATGCCACTCACCTCTACAGCCCTGCAATATAGATGTATCCTTAGTGAACTTACAAATCAAATTGAATTTATTTCTTCTGTTCAAGTAATAAGGAGATTTTGTTGTTAACTGGCAGGTGCCACTTTGCATTTCAGTGGTGAAGCTCAGAATGGTTTGTATGTAGGTCAAGCATGGATTACTCCACTTACAAATGTGATTTGGAAGAATCTCTTCTCAGAAAGTTTTTCTGCAATTCTAGGTATATGTAGGCATTGCCAAGAGCTAAAAGGAACAGAAATGCTGCCAGAAGCAGTGCGAATGAGGTCTCTAGTCCCTGTTTCGTAACTGCAAACAGTGTTTGGATTAAAAAGAAGGAAGAAACTTACATGTCTCCCTGCTGCTTGTATTCTATCTGCAATCCTGGTAAAACTTCAGTATAGTGAGCCTCTATGAATATAAACTCCCTCAGAAAGAAATGAGCAGCAACTTTTTAATCTATCTGTGCATGAGAGAAATGTACGGAAGACAGTGACCATTTTAGGTGAAAGAGTATCTTTTACTGAGTGCTGTTATGGAGGCAGCTCCTGGAATGAGAAGATGATGGGAGAAGTGGAAATCGTGATTTTGCTTCACATTTAGGAAGAATTTGTTCATTAAAAAGATGGTTTTCATTATCACCCCGGAGATTTAGGAGTTTGAGTCTCACTAATCTGTTGGATGCAGGTGCTGGAGTTACACAGACATTTTTGCAGGTCTGAGCATATATAGTGAATAATAATACGAATGGATGTGAGGGGCTTTGTATGCATGGAAGCTTTCTTTTTTTTGGCTTTATGAGATGGTCTCATAATCCATTACATTGAGTTGGTTTTCTCAAAAACTGTTCCTTGTTGAGGTAAAGCATCACGTTGCAAAAACTTGCAACTCTTCCCAGTATACTCTACATGTTAGTTTCTTGTCCTGGAACACAGTAGCACTCTCTGACTTGAAGCACAGATGATTACTGGGAGGGGTAATGTGGAAAGGTTGTAGGTTACTGGACCTGAAAATGCTTAAAGGCAAATGAGATAAACTTCTCATATGAGAGGAAATATGTCTATTCTGTCTGCTTAGTTAAGGGGATGGAGTAAATCCTATTGAGCTCCTTTCAGCCATGAATTTCTGGGATCCTACCTGAATTTTCAGGATCCTACCTGAATGCTCTTCAGCTGTGTGTTAAGTCCTGTAACATCTGCCTTGTGAAGTTTGCTTTTGTTTCTCCCTCTTGCTATGGGAAAAAGCAGTATGAGAAGAAGAATGCTTCTCATGAGTTTTGCCTTTTTTAAAAATTGCTTCTATCACACCATGTCTCTGTTGGGCAAAGCAGACTGAAATATGGTGCTCTGCAGTAAACTTTGAAATTGTTCTTGGTCTTGTGGGAGTCTGAGATAATTCTCGTTTCTAGCACAGAAGAGATTTACAGTAAAGAAACTACCATGGCAGGGGAAAGCCTCTGAGATCACTCTTCCCAGCTGAGTGTCTGCTCTTTTGACAGAATACTGTTCAAGGCTTTTTGTGCTTAATATCTTCAGGAGCAACTGAAGGAATGGCAATGAAACTCTGTGGGATGTGTGAAGTGTGGGATTTGTAAAGCTAAGTCAGAATGGGAGAAATTCCACTTTAAAACAATAGGTTTGATTTTCTGAGTGCATGAAGTACCAGGATCCCAGGCATTGTAGAATAGGTACAGTTGGAGTTATTGGGATCTGGCTGTCATTTCACTCACATATTAATACTAAGCATCTTTCCAATAAGCCATTCTAGATACAACTTTGAATTATGGAGAGAAAATTGAAAGGGCAAATATTGACAACCCCAAAATATTAACTCGATATGTATGAGGGCTTCTTACCCTTGCTTATATTTGTTCATTGCTTTTGGAAAAAGTGCTTTTTAATTCTTAAATACATAGCTAATAGTGTGAGAGATTCATTAGACTAGAGCTGTTGTCATTCACTCAGACTTCCCATGCACCAGAAGCAAGGCATTGCAGCCAGTTTGCCTGTTTTGAATTCCAGGTATGAAATGTGCTAGGAAAAACAACTGATTTGAAAAGCTCTTCTGCCCATGGCAGAGCTGTAATTTCACTCCCAATTTATCAACTGGCAATAAACAAAAATGCTTTTCTTCAATTGGAGGAACTCAGTTTCATATCAAATTAGTCAGAAGCCCTGGGCTTTAGTTATTAAGGCAGTGAAGGGAAAAGCAGATGTGAACCTTTGCAAAACCAAACCATGTGAAAAAGCAGTTGCTCAAATTGCAAGAGGCCAATGATGAAACTTCCTTAAGTAAGAAAGGTTTTTTGTGTCTGTGAGTGGGGAAAGAAACTTGAAACTCAGGAGTTTCGATTCAGCCAAAACACATTAGGCTGGAATCCAATCTCTTCTTTCAGTATTTGATGAAACTGAGAAGACCAGGGAAAGGGGTATAATTAAAAAGTAATCAGGACAATTAAAATGAAGGAAAAGGTCCCACTGTGTTCACAGGGACAGTGGCAAAGGCAGGTGATTACGTTCTTTTTGAGGGTAGTTTCGGAGTGGCCAAGTGAGATTAGCTCTTGTGAAAGCCTTGCTCTGGTTTCTAATTTTTAGCTGTTTTTCTCATTTCTTCCAATATTTCTTTGCCGTTGCTATGAAAAAAAATTTCTATTAGAGAACAGAAAAAGAAGTGAGAAAAGACAGAGAAGTCAGAAAATCATGTTTAAGTTTCCATGTTGCCTAAAAAGTAATAATAAAAAACCCATTTCCTGTAATTAGGAAAATCACTTCCCCCTCCCAACTATGATGTAGATTTGCAAAGGAACAGGTTTTTTTTTTTTCAGAGTTTGCAGTTGAGTATCTGATGGGAAAAGGCCCATATTCTATAATAAGAAAAATTTTTTAAACATTATTCCATATCATCCATGAAAACAACTAGATACACTTTACAAAATAAATCACTTTATTTGCTTCTATTTTGCAGATGGACAAAAGTGTGAAATTAGCCAACTAGGGTAATTCAGGAAGAAGTGAACCCAAATTTCAGGGGCTCTATGAAAATACACAAACCATCAGAAAGTTGCACTGTGCTCAGTAAGAGCCATTTCCTCTCACCAAATCCCAGGGCAGCGTTGGTTCAGACTGTAAAGATGGGAGATCATGCCTTTAAAAAAGATGCCGCCTTGACAGTCTGATGAGATAGGCTGAAACACGACAGTTCTAGACTAGAATTGGATTGAAGGGATATCTGAGTTGCAATGTGTCATGTCCATTCCCAGTCTCATTTTACATCTTATACTTTGTCTGGGTCAATCTTATGAAGTTTAAAAATAGTCTTACCACAAACTTAGGAAATTGGAGGTTTTCCCAGTGGGATAATTAATAAACAGGTGGATTTTTAAGATCACTAGACCACACTTTCCAGTATCATGTTCAGCTCAGGATTTTCCTGCAGGATTTTACCTGTTTGCTCCTCAAACATGATGAACTAGATCAAAGATCTTTGATTTCTAGTCAGAAACCTCCAGTGCTAGAACAAGCACGAGTATTTCCTGTTTAAATGTTATCTCAAATACTACTGTAAGATGTGGGGAGCTGCCAAAATGCTAGACAGGAAAAAAACCCCAGATATATTGGAGAATAAAGACTTTCAAAGGTATCTTGATGCTAAGTAGAAAGACTTCCCACCAACAAAGAGATGTGGCAATCAAAAGGGAATGACATTGCTGGAACAAGGTGTACATGGCAATGTCCAGACATGCAGATGAAGGAATTATTGTGGAAATCGAAGAAGACATGAGGTTACCCTGAAGATACTTTCAGAAGAAGAAATAGCAGACAGAATAGATGGACTAGACAGGAAGAGCAGCAAATAGGAAGTACCTGGTTTCTGTCTAGAAACTTATATTAGGGAACGAAAGAAATGAAATTAATCAAGTGCCTGTAATCTTGGCCTGAGGACAGGAAGAGATGGAGGAACCATGACTTCCTTTGATTTGTTTGTGCTTTAACCGCCATAAACATGGTTTAAAATGCTTACCTTGCATTTGGTTGAAATTTGCCTGCCTTCACGTTCCTGGCACTCATCCAGTTATCCCTCTTGTCTGAAGTTATGTGAGACACTGCTCGTGCTTTGCATTATGGGAGTGTCACTGTGCAGTGTCTCCGGTATAAACTCATGGGCAATGAACAGGTACACCCGAGCCTGTTTCTCAGCCATGTAATAAAATATTGGTAAAATGACTTCTCTCCTTAATACAGTGCATGGAACAGAATGACAACAGTGAGAGTTAAAGAGCAATGGCTATAATGGCTATTGTTTGTGCACCCTTTGTCGTTCTGAGGTAGTTATGTTCTTTTTTCTAATTATTATTATTATTATTTTTTTTTTCCAAGAGGAGCCTCATTTTTAACTTAATCAAATACAAGGTGATTTCAGCATGACAGTAATGGATGAATATGGCTGATTGTTTGGAGTGCGCTGTGTTTGCAAGGAGATGGACTGGGAACGTACCTTACGTTAAAGCTTGGGATGTAAATCACCAGGGTGGAGCTGGCCTAGATGTAAGATCACAGTGCCCTAAGTAGAAGCTTCTTCAGTTTGCATCGGAAGAAAATAATGCTTGCTTGACACCATTTGTAAATCAATGCAGAGCTGGCTGTGGGAATTTACACATACACAGATGTAATATTTATTAGCAGTAATTACTTGCCTTTGTTGGTACAGTTATTTTAACTAATTTGCTAATTACCTGTGACATGGTAATTAATTACCTACTGAACTCCTAGAATATATATGGAGACACCATACACAAAACTCTGTTTGGATGGGTATTTATTTCACTGTTATTCCATGGACTGCTTTAAGCATTTTTAAGTTATCACTGGCTCATGTTTCTCATACTGTCATTAGAGGTTGCCAGCTGCATTTCACAAGACTATCTAGTGTTGCAATTACTCTACAGTAAAGTACCTGGATTAAGGTCTCCTTATTTAAAGGAGAAAAACTGTCCCTGAACTTGTGCACTAGTCACTGCAGAGAGATTCTTGTGAATAATTTCCATGCCTTGTACGCTACACAGTCCAAGACGAGGAAAAATCCCTGTGTGGAAATAGAGAGTGTCTTTTGAGGTTTTGTTGATGGACTGATTCTGCCTTTCTCTGCTGCACGGAGCAGCACTTGAGTCTTATTTTGTGGAGTGAGTGGAGGGGATAGAGTTGGATAATCCAGTTTAAGTATTTTGATTTTAGATAGGAATTGTTCTCTGTTACCTAGTGTGTTTTGCACATGGATAACGTTTCCCCAGATGGCCCAGAACTTGCAAGGATAATCTTGAGTTTTTACTTCTCAAGTTGGATGTAAGAATCCCACCCATTCTGCTCCACTACAAGCTTGAGCTGAACAAGCTGAGCCATGAGTTGGTGTGAGACAAACCATGAACAAATGACTGCTCATGCATCTCCTGTCACAGCCTGTAAAACCTCAGGACTAAGAGAGGGACAGAAGTATACTGAAGGAAGAATTCATACCAGAGGCAACCTGACATCAGACCCTTATGTAACGCTGTGCCAGAGTCAGAACAGTGGAAAGAAATCTGTGAGTTACACAGGACCAAAAAACAAAATTTTGGGAAAAAAAATATCCTAAGAGAGGATAATCACCTTTCAGACAGTGTAGGCTGTGTCAGAAGAGCAAAACTTCATGGGGTGCATTATAATAATTACTTGATATGAGAAGGAGCGCAGCAACCACTGCTGACAGTAAAGGCAAACCAACCCACAAAAATAAAACTGGCAGGAGAAGCTGTGGAAGCTGCAAGGAGGTCTACAAGCCTGCAAGGCAGAGCAGTGGGTTGGCTAGGCCTGGGGATGGCTGGGGGGACTGAGACAGGTAAGCTGAGCTGTAGGAAAGGGAGATGAAGGACAAACCTGCTGTGTTGCTAAACACAAGAAAGCAGATTCAAAGGTTGCTTCACAGAGCACATAGACAGGTATGAGATGTATTTCTGAGCTGTGTACCAAAGGGGAAACTGGAATGATTCATACAGTTGAGCAGAGCTGCCTTCAGCTCTCTCGACATGAAAAGTTTCAGGCATGAGGCTGAGAAGTCAGGAAACTAGTTTGAAAGCCTTGAAGTTTGAAGGTCTGAGACGATGCTGGTACTTCTGACCTTGCTTTCAGCAAGCAGTCCCCGCTGAGCAAATGCTAGCCTGGATCTTCAAAGCGTAACAGTGTTATAATTCCTGCTGCTCCTGATGGAGATATTCTGCTGCTTATTCTGAAGCCAGCTTGCTATCTGTCCTGTGATTTCCAGTGGCATTTAGGTAAATTGTTTGGTACTGTGCTCTGCAACAGCCCCGAAGTTACAGAGCAAGCCTACAGCAATTATACTTGGGTACCTTCACTCACTAATCTGTGTACCTTCATTACATGTCCAAAGCTATGTGAAACTGAGTCTGGGCCTTAATATACCACCTGGAGAATGATTATTCCTTCTTTGGAAAAAATTTTCCCTTTAAGATCTGTGACCTTTTTTGAAATCAATTCTATTTCCAGGCTATTTCCTATTTGTGCATTTTCTCTTAACACTTCTAAGAGTTTGTCAAGGAATGGCTTGCCTTGAGACTTTTTTACCTGCTTGTTTGTTCTTTCTGGATAGCTCCTATTAAATTAAACCATATATTCATTCATACAGACAACATCCCAGTAACCAGCTCAATACGCACTAGTCATGAATTATTACAGAACGGGTCCAAATCCATCACTGAGGCATTCATTGATTATCCATACAGCTACTTTCTGTAAGTGAGCACTTCGTATGCAAGGTCACTGTAGAATTCAGCTATTTTTAAAAGGCCGTTAATAGCAACACGGAAGCAAGCTTTGATTGAACTGGAAGTGTAATTTTCAATTAAGAGCCTTCACTCAGTCTTCCTTCCATTACGGTCTAATTAGATTTCAGGAAGACATGAAGTTTTGGAGGCTTCAGCTCTACAGTCTCTCCATTAGCTGACACCATATGCTTCGCGGTTTTCATTGTGGAGTCCTGATTAATTTGCTAACTTTAATTTTAACTCTAGCTGAGATGCTTCACCAGGGACCTGATTAATGGACTAGCTGTAACCAGCCCATCCCTGCTTCTTTCTGCCATCAGTTATACACTAATGAGGTTAGTGAACATCAGACTGTTAAGTTTTTTTCTCTACTACTCTCGGAAATGCATATATTTCATTTGGACTATGTAAGCAAAGGAACAGTCCCTTCAGTTTGTCACCTGAATTAGCTTGCTAGGTTGCAGACCCTCTCTCCCTGTCTGCTCCTTTCTGCATCACTTCCTCTTTCTGTGACGCCTATAGTATATATACAAACCCTGGTTCTGTAAAGTCACCCTGGACAGTAATTTTTTAATACATTTTCCTTCTTTCTGTTCCACCCTTTTCCAAATGCTTTGCTTGATCCAGAGACTGAAGACTTGGTAGAGCACAGGTAGTGTGAAGCAATTAACTTTACTTCATATGTTCTCACAGGCTTCCAGCTGAAACAAAAGCTTCTGGGACTGTGGTTGCTGACAAAAACTGAACAAATTCCTGTGAGTACTCCCAATAAATGCTGTTAATTTACCTAAAGGTTGATTGTGGTAAGAAGTGAACTTTGGTGGTCCAAGAAACATTAGCTGGAGACCCATCTCATGCTGGTGATGAGAGGTGCAAGACACTATGCCTGTTGGAAGGGTTCTTGCAAAACAGACAACGTATTGCAGCAGTGGAAATCAATTTTGAGAGAGGATCAACTTTTGCTGTATACTCACCAGATATCACAAATTAGATCTCTGGGTGATGTGTGTTCTCACAGCTGTCAAACTGTAGGATTTATACCACTGTTAAGCAACTCTATTGAATAGGTATTCAGATATGCTAAAATATGGATAAAGGGTGTAACATAAGCAGACAGGTGATGGCATGCCCACCAAACAGGTAATAAGAACACCTCGGACAGATTTTGTAGGCAGTTTTCTTCTGCACTTCAGCTGTAGAGTATGTGTAATATTTTCCTTGCAGCTCTGTTTGCTGGTTGGATTTCAGTCCAAAGTGCACTAGCCCCTCAGCATAAATCTGAATGACAGTAAATAAAGAATTAAGTTAGGTCACTTCTGGATTGCAAATAAGCAAACTCACCACTGAAAAATAATCTAGTACAGTGATATTCAGTCTGTGAGGATCTTGCCTATGGCCCAAATCAGGGAGAGCTGCAGGAGTGCTCTGGCTGGGAGGGCCTGTTACACCTCCCTGGCTAGTGCTGCTGTTAAAGACCATAAGAACATCTACACTGTGCATCGAGTCCATCTTTATGGCATCCAGATCCTGAACTGTTGCCTCAGAAACACTTGGTGGATGAACACAGACCTACCGTATTTAGGAGATTCTTCCCAATCCCCTTCTTATTTCTCTGTGTGGTTCTGGCTGCCAAGCTTTCCTTTAAAAGAAGCCATTCCAGTAATATCTTATTGACTTAGTTTTACAGGAAAAGAAAGAGTTGCAATAACTTTTTATTGACATCACATTTCCAAAGAGACACAGAAATAAATCACCAGCCTGCAGGAGTCAGAATGTTCTCATGCTTTCTGGGACCACAGTCCCTGGGTTTCCCAGAAGGAGCTATTCAACATTTGTGGCTATCTGCTACAAAAAAAAAAAATAAAAAATCCATCAAATATAGTTGAAATGAGCCAAAAGAATGGGAAGTTGCTGGGGTTGGGACTGACAATAGGACAGAACAATAGTGCCTGAGAACTGAGACTCTCACTCTTCCAACCAAGAAGCTAAGGAAGAGTTAATTCAGTATACTGCTGCAATGATGTATCCGATACAGAGAACCTAAATCCAATGTGAAACTTCATCAAAGCTTTTTTTTTTGCAGTTGATCTTAGCTCTTTGCAATGTGAGTCCTAGAGGGAATAAAGAGTTGAGGGAGGGAAGAGTAGATTCTATCTTTTGGGTATAAATCAGATAAAGAGAATGATTAACAAGTGTAGGTTTTTGCTACAGTATTTTAAGAACTCTGTCAATAACCCCCCTTTCCCAGTCTCAGTGCAAAGACCTAAAATTAGATACCTGATTAAGGAGAGCTGCAGGGTGATCTAAATACATCAATCTTGCTTGTAATGAGGAACATGGCTACATTTCTGAAGTCGTTATGAACCTTGGGATCAGGGGTGACTGGATACTGAATGTTCTCTGTATTGAACTTCCCATGCAGCCTTTACTCCTCAGGATTTCTGAATGGCTGAATCTGATTACAGGAGCTCTCTGGGAAAGGAAGGTGCTGGGGTTTGATCTTGGAAAGTTTTTTTCCCAAGGCAAAAGAGGCTGAGCAGCTTTCTAGACTCTTTTAACTTGTTCGCCAGCACACCGGGCTGCCTCATGCCTATTTCCCCTTCTACCTCCCACCAAGAAACAAGTAGCAAAACCACACTGAAAGGTTCACCTTGCCCTAGCAAGCCTTTGCTTACAGTCTTTTACATTTAAAGCCACATTTTATGGTTCTTTTTAAAGACTAATGGCCCATTTCATGTGCCAAATGAAGAGCTTTTATTAGCCAAAGGGTAAAGATGTGTCCTGCATCTGAGAAACAGAAATCCGAAGAAAAAGCCCAAATCTCCTGTAACAGTAAGAGGAAATAAAGTTCTAAACAATTTGACTTTTAAAAAATTAAATAATATTATTGCATAGCTGAAACAAACTAAACTTTTTCTTCTTCTTTTTAAGTCTCTAGGCCAGCCCCAGAACTGCCCTTTCTCTTGTGAGCAGGAACCCCTTCTGACCAAGGCTCTTTTTACACCTCTGACACAGTTCAGTCACATCTAGCAAATCATTTTAGGAAAGCCCTAAGGACACTCCTGGAATTTATGTCCCTAAAGGATGATTGAAAGGACAGGTAAGTGCCAAAATACAGAGTTGCAATCCTTGTAAGTATCCACTTAGCTGCTACCTTAAAATCACAGACTATTTTGCTTCAGGTTTGCAGTTCCTGAGAGAGGTTTCATGCTGCAGGCTGTAATGAGACTGAGAACCCTGTTCTCACCTAAGCTAGAAAACTAACTTTCATCTGCCCAGATTCTTGGGTCGGGGCAGGAAGTTATTCCAAAACATATAGTGCCATGGTGACCCAAATAATGCTTAAGGAGGGAGCTGTAGGGTTCTATGCCACCCATGGGCTCAAACCAGACTCTCTCTGCTCCCAGAATTGGACGAAAAGTGTTCATCTATTTTTTTTTGGGGGGTGTGGGGGGTGCATAAGCAGTTCCAGCAGCCAACAGCAGAAACAGGGCTACAGAAGCAGCATTTCACAGCCTTTTCTTAGGGCTGAGGAGCCTGTGAGACTGAAAAATCATCTAGGAAGGGAAAGGTATGTCCATGTAGGCTTGTTGCTGCCATTTGTTTGCACAATTTTTCCACTGTGCTTGGGACCTGCAGGGCAGAAAGCGGAGAAAAAGTTGCTTCTGAACATGTGTTTGACACAGTCAAACGTCACAACCTGCCAGCAGACCACAAGTGAGATGACAGAACATCTAGATATGACTTATGGTCACTTCAATTCAAGGTTGAAAGCCATTTAAGGCACCTCCACTTCATCCTAGAGAGAGGACACTTGCTTTCTAATGACCAGAGAAGTGCATTCAGACTCTAGGTGGTAGAAACATATTTTCCCTGTTTGCTTATTTCCCATCACACCTGAATCTTGTGGTTTAATCAGTGTTTCAGGGAGGAAATGAAGAGGAGTTCTGTGAGCTTAAAAGGCTCTATAAAGAGCATGGGAGTTGAAAAAAAAAGAAAAAGAAGACATATGAAAGAAATACTGATTCAGTTTAGTGCTAGTGGATTGTGTCCTGTTCACTCTTGTCACCAAAGGGAGAAGAAAGAAAAAAAAAGACAAAAAGCGAGAGAAGACGAATGTGCACAGGTCTGTCATTTCAGACTTCAAGCTTGAGGAAATTTAGTATTCTGTACTATTGTTTCCTTTTTATTTCTTCTTGTAGTAGTTTCTTCTCCACTTCCTAATTCATCTTAATTACAGAATATTTAGACAGCGCAAAGTTCTTTGTTGACAGTGTTTGAACAAAAGAAGGTATTCAAGCTCATGAACAGGTGCTGTGCTGAGAAAGTGCAACTGGCTTCTTATGACCACACAATCCAGATCACCCAAGTGAGGCTGGTGGTGTGCCTGGATTTTGCACAGATTTCCTTGATCTTTCTGTTCTCTTGCTGGCTCTCCTATTCTCCTACCCCCTATGCCTCCCTGCACCTTGCCTTTCCCACAGGGTGAACAAACGAAGTGGGGTAAAAAGGAGCTTCAAGTATGTTGGGCACTTCAACAGGATGTTTAGAAACCAACATAGGGTGTCTTGTTTCCACACAAACCCATAAGGAGCTCTGCTGGATTTTGGACGCAAAATATTATCAATACTAATGGTATTAGTGGCTTGATTGCTATAGAAATATGGTATTATGTAAGGTGAATTTAATGACTGGATAACTAACCATTTTCACCTTGGAGCCACAAAAAACACTGGAGAGACAAACAAGGGGTCAGGCTCTGATCACTATGGGTAGAGAACTGAAAGGCATAAGCCACCACAAAGGCAGTCTGAGGGCTTCTCTGCATCTCAGTGGCCTTTGTGCCCCTTTGCTGGTGTTAAGCCCTAACACTAGTGAAGATGCTCTCTGCACAGGGCAGAGATGCCCTCTGCTCTGGACTTGCCCATTTCCCTTGGAGTCATGCAGTTACCCTGCAGAGGAGTGTGAAATAGCCTGTTTTAGGGATGTTATTATCTCCCAGGACAACCAAAGTGAAATTGCAACTCTCCTTGGAAATAAGCAGTGATGCTTGAATACCAGGCTATTCTAATGTATCTCTGTCATGCTGGGAGTGACCTTCCAGAAGCTTCTTTTCTCTGCAGGACATCTCACCCCCAAAGCCATCCCATTTTCTGCTGCTGAGCTATGCAGACCAGGAAGACGGTTTCATTTAGGTAGCACTCTGTTTACATTTAAAGCCAATTACTTTTTTGTGTGTGTGTGTGGAGAGCACAGGGTGGTCTGTTTCAGCATTAGAAGATATATCTGGATGGTTCTGAATGGTAGAAAACAAATGACACAGTTTAATAACGAAGAGAAAATTTCAGGGATAAGTGGCCTATAATAGAGACCACTGCTTCATGTAGTAATGTGAAAAAGTTTGTATTAATGTTACAGTTTGTATACTACTCTCCATCCCATCCCCAGGATGTCTGTTTCTTCTATAAGCTGAAAAAATTATACATTTTTCAGTCATGAGAAGCCCCAGAATAATCCACAAAATGAGGTTCACTCTTTGGAGCATCCAACTTGGTTGCTTCCTGTTCCTATCATGAGTCACGCAACTGGTATTCTCCTCAGCATTCATAGGCACACTCAGCTGGCACAGTAAGACCCTGTAACTCATGTGGGGCTCACGAGGACTGGCTTTTCCCGCTGTTTAGATCCACACAACCATCCCCTCCAGGCCATCAAGAGATACCCTTGATAAAAAGTGAACCAGAGCAGAGGGCAGCCTGCTTAGTGCTCTGCTACTTAGATAAGATGTTGTTAATATGAATGCTTTTATTGCTGAAATTGCAATTTTATTTTAACAAACACAAAATCAGAAGCAGCCAAAAGTCCAAGTCTCATTGAAAGTCTACAGAAGTCAAGCGACTTTTAGGATCCCCTTGAAATCCCAGCCTATGAAAGCAGAAAACAGTGCTATTAAATTGGCCAGTCTCTTGTGGAACTCACAAAGAGTAATGTTATTTCCTGTGAGTGGAAAAGTACCTGGAAAAATGTTTTTTAGACATAACTTTCTCCAAGGGATATCACTTTCTGTAGTAAAAAATGCGGGATGAAGGGACAGTTACAGATCACCTTACCCAGATCCATACTTAGTGAAGAACCAGGTTTACCCGGGCATCTCAACAGAAAATTTTGTAGTAGAATTTTGTACTTGTGTGTATAATACAAAGGAGATTTAAGAAATCAACACTACATGAAGTAAGATCAGTGTAGACTATTAAGTATCAAAATAATACCTAACACAATTGGAATATTTGAAAATATGATTATGAGCTGGAAAGCGATATTACCTTATAAAGGAATCGGAACTTTCTCTTATGTGCTGCTTTCCGCACTTGACCCAAGTTGCCACTTGCCTGTCTGCCAGCTTGAGGGCAGCCAGCAACATCCCCACCAAGGGCTACTCTGCAGCCATACAAATGCATGGGAACTCTGTAATAAGGTAGCAGAAGATAAGCATATAAACAAATATAAATAACTGTAAACATATATAAGTGTATTTGAAATCCTGTTATGTGTAGCAACAGGTTTCCACATACACTATTTTTCTGCTAATGTTTAGACATTCTATAGAGAAACAACTGGGCTGACTATGAAAAGGTGTGAGTAGGAGAGTTACAACGTACAAGGTAATAGCCATTTTTTCTGTTTTCCATTTTATGATAGCTAAATATGATTGTCTTGCTAATGTTATCTCAATAACAAATGAGTGATACTGCAACTGTATTGCTTTGTATGGTACTGTTCTCGTAAACCTTGGTTGCAGGATACCACAACTGCAGGTCACTATCAGGGCAGACCAGCGAAGACAGATTTTAAGGATGTTTATGAAATCCTGGAGAGATTGAATTCAGCTGTTTCTGGGATAATAACCACCCTTAGCTATACAGAAGTTTTGACCAGCTTGAGATGAACGAAAAAAAGAGGTAAGGAAGAGAACAAGGAAAAGAAATGTCTGTGAAATTAAAACATATATAATCAGGTTTGTCTGAGACAGATGGGGAGCCCAATGAAGGTTGTGTTATCAGAACCACAGCTGATGTACAAATGACTGCAGAAGCAGGGAAGATGGGAATGACCTTTGGAAAACCCTGGTGAGTATAACAGCTCAGTAGCATCTCCCTTTCACCAGACTGTCTCAAGAACATTTTCCTACCTTGCCTTTTCTTTGAAGTGAGGCACTGTCAGGACCACTTGTACTTGTTGTTTTCAGCTGTCACCTAGTCCCACTGCAGTCAGAATTGAATTTATCAGCCCTGTCATGGAGCTGCAGCAAATGAAATAACTGCAAATAGGAAAAGCTTTGAGTCCTGAGGGGTGGATGGGTTCTCCTGAGAAACAGCATTCAGCTACAACCAGAAGAAACTAAAAAACTAAACCTCCATTTTCCCAGGAAAATTTATCTTCCTTGTTTGGCTTGATTTGTGGCAGGTGGGGTGGATGGATGGATTAGCTATGCAGCAATCAGAGGTGTGATATGCTAATGCTGTGCTTATGTTTCCTTGGTTCAGCCCTGTGGCACTGCTCAGCCAGCATCGTGGTGGTGAGGACAGCCTGCTGCAGTGGCTACATTGCCAGCACTCACCATTGGAATGAGTTACCCTGGTCCATAGCTCGAGGGATTACCACAATCTCCTTTTAGGCCACCTGGAACATGTACCTCCAAGTCTGGGCTGTGAGATGTGTAGGAGAACTCAAGTCCTGTACCCTGTTCATTCCAGCATCTCTCTGGGAAAATCCATACAAAAGGATCTTGCTTACATTAAGACATCGTAAGTAACTTACTATGGAGATTTCTTTGTGCTAAAAACTCTTTGGTAGCAGACTTTGAGCATGTTCTTATTCTACAAAAATGTTTAAATGTGGAAGTCACCATCCCTGGAGCTATTTAAAAGACATATAGATGAGGTTCTCAGGTACATGGTTTAGTGCAGAGTTAGCTTATGGTTGGACTTGATGAACTTGAGGGTGTCTTAAAACCAAAATGATTCTATGATTCTGAGTCAAACCTGCTGGCCTGGCTTTCAAGGGAGATGGCCCCAACAGCTGAAGAAGCTTTTCCGCCTTGAACATCCCCACTACTTCACCATCAACTATTTTTTTTTTTTTTAGCTTTAGCATTTTGGGAGGTTGGAAGCTCAGCAAAATTTCTTACAACTGTCCTTTCTCTTTCAAAACCCCCAGCGGGCCAAATAGAAGCTCTGACCACACCTAGTGGGAAGGTGAAGTGCAGTGAGCAGGACACGCACCACCTGTCCTATCAGTCTGAGCTTCTGTATCAATACTTTACAATGCTGCCATTTATTGCATGAAAAGCTCAGAGAGGTGTTTGTTGAATATATATATATATATTTTTTTTTTTTTGAGGAATGGCAAAGCTGTTTTAAGTATCATTGTTGGAGGTAAGGAAATGGCAGCAGGAGGCAAAACAACCCTGTCAATATATTTATGGCATGACTTGGCTAAGAAGGAGCATTTCCAACTTTGTGGCACTCAGAAGAGTAGCCGACAGCTGTGGCTGACCTGCAGATGTTGGCCTCTTAGACAGACCACTGGCTCCAAGTTGCTTTTGCCAGGAACTAGCTTGACAAAGAGGTGGTGATGGCTCCAGTGAGATGGAGGCTTTCTCCTGATGGACACCTGATCAAGTCCAGCCTTTCATGAAGTGATCAGAAATTATTCATCCTGCCCTCAGACTGGTGTAAAATTGGGAGATACACCAGTGATATCAATAGTTACCCAGAGGTAACTATGGAGCAGTGGAAGCAAGCAGGGACTTTGGCTGCCAGTCCTCTTTTTTTCTCAGTAGCAGCAATGCCCAGGCAGATCTGTGGTCAGGAGACTGCTCTCCTTCTGTTCCTTCACTGTCACTGCTTTAGAGCTCTGCAGCTGAGGATCAAGAAGTCCTTTACAATGTACAAATAAGTAGCTGTGAGGAGATGCAAACACAGCTGAGACCTTCCTTAAATGCTTTGCTGCAACAGCTTTTTACCCTTAAGACTTTTGGGAATGCAATTGGTCTTTGCTGGTGGATAGGCCATGGTACAGCACTGGTTAAACCTTCTGCAGGCACAGGAATTGTTCTTCTTACCTCCCCTTAATGCAAAAGATTTAATAAACCACATATGTATGAATGTGTCTAAAATAAGAAAAAGAGGCAAGCTTTCCAGGACCCACTTGGTGAAAGCAGGGTACTTCAGCTGTATCTCACAGATTATAAGTCTATTACGCATTTATTATTTTCCCCATGGAATGAGACCAGCTCTCTGAACCTCACACTGTGCAGAGTGTCCCATTATGAACTGTGTGAAACCAGTAAAATAAAACCATCTTCAATTTTTTTTTTAATACCTTTCTGAATCTTTTTAGCCATGAAATGCCTCACATTTGCTGCATACTGTGGCAATAAATACAAAATGAAGTGAAAGAGGATGTGGATTATTGAACTGCACTCCTTAATAGATTTGATTGTGTTTGATGTCTAAATCATGCAGCATTGCTGAGACATGAACAGCACTTCTTGATACAGCAGAGCCCTTTATATTGAAGGCCTGATGAAGGAAAAATCCCTCTGTGGGAATACACATTCAACGTATGATAGCATAATGTCCTACTATAATGGTAGGACACACATTTTCCTTCCCTCTATGGAACCATGATTACCATCCTGGACTGAAGCGGTCTTTATAATTTGGACATCACTTGCTCCTGCTGTGTTTTTCTGCCTTTAAATTGGAGGCATTTGTTGCAAATCTCTCCTACTTTTACTGTCAGAATTCCCACATCAGAAGAGTGGCTAATTGACAACAGAACTGATTTAAAAAATAAGAATAATAATACAAACCATCACTGAGGAAGCCAGCAAATGTTTTCCTTTTGGGTTTAGATACAATATTTTAATCACATTAAAAAAAAAAGTTATAATTTGCTTGTAATTGTTAAGTATTTTTCTGAAAACTTTCAGAAAGAAGTCCGCAGGGGTGTGGGTAATGAGATGAATAACTGCCTCTAGGAAAATAATATAGGTAGTGTCTTAGCACTCTAGGGCAAAACTGAGATGGGGAAAGGCTGCTGAGGCTGTGGGCTGCTTGCCTGAACTGCTGGCTCCAGGGAGGTTTCGTGTGATGCAGGGTGCTTTTATTCAAAGGACAAGGACCTGTTGAGATGGTCTGCCCTCTGTAAGCCCTGGAGACCTTCTTGTCTCTTGCATACCAGGGCAGAGAAGGACCTGCTCCAGACCTTGCTAGCTTAGCACGAGATACAGCACCTGGCCTGGTAACAGTGCACGGTGCCAACCCAGCTCTTTTATCTGGTCCTGCTCACTTCCACCTTCTCCAAACTTCTTGTGATCACCAGGTGCTTAATTTTTATTCACTCAGCTCCCTCTCTTTCACTGACATTTTTATGACTATTTCTATAGTTTCTGGACAAAAAAAAAAAAAAAAGGAAAACACAATAATTTCTGTTCCTATACTTTTTATTAGGTCACTATTGAATAAAGGCACATTTATTAACAGTTATTTTACTGTTCTTTTCTGGAACACCAGAGACACCAGTAAGCAAGGCTGTACACCAGCCCATGACTGTATGTACTGCACTGAACTCCTTCCCTTGCTCTCCTCTTTGCTGTGTGTCACCTTCACACCACAGCCACCAGCTCTCAATCACTCCCTATGACGGAGGTCAAAGAGTACTTGCAAAGTCTTAAGTCTTCCTGGTGACAGTCCAGGGGGCTGCTGGAGCACTTGAGACAGGCTTCCTCTCCCTTTGTCAACCTTCACAATGAAAGCTGCTTTTTCCTGACCTTGAGGCACTTAATATTTCTTTAGTGCTCTACTAGCAGTCATGTCAGCCAGCAAATTGTTGTGACTTGGTTAGCCTGAATTTGTCTGGGCTTTTTTCTTCATAAACTTTCATCATAGCAAAATCTAAATGTAATTTACTACGTGATTCCCTCACCTTTACCAAATCTTCAGTGTGTGTAAATTGGAATAGCTCCTAAATTCAGCACCCTCACTGTTACTAGGTTCTGACTCACAGCAATGGACTTCATGTTAATGTACTAAATGAACAGTTAAAATGCTTTGTAATGTACTTACCAGAAGACCTTGGGTAACTTATTTAGTCTTTCTTTGCTTCCACTTGCTACTTATAAAATGGACATCATGTTCTTCCTTTTTCTTGAATAATCCACAAAGCTTTTATGGTTGTTCTCTACACTATTTACATGCTGTTCACTTTCTATGTAATTTGCAGGTTCTTTGGGACTGGGAATACCTGGGGTCTCTCATACAGTATCTTCATGAAAAATAAAAAAGGTAAAATGTCTCCCTTAATTTCTGTGCAGCACCCTATGATTTATCCTTCTGGAAAAAATAATATGAACATGTAAAGAATAATATTTTCTAAAACTTTGTATTTGGCATTTAACAATCTCCCTCTGCAGCCAGGAAGTCCCATCAGGAATGGAGAGTTTAGAGAGCTGTGAGCCTGTGATATCCCACCCCACCTCCACATCAGGCAGGTACTGGTCCACTTGAGTAGCCCACTTAGACTGTGCAGCCTAGTAGTTTTGTTTGTATTGCTCTGGAAAAATGGATCCCAGCATTTTACGAGACAGCAAGTACAATACTTCTTTCCTACAGGTCATACACAGCCTGCTCCTGGCAGTGGACTCCAGCCACAACCAAGACCCAGCCTGCCACTCACAGTCTACGTGGCAGCCCACTCTGGCTGTGAAGGTTGCCTCAGGGCGACCTTCAGCATGCAATAAAGGTGACCCAATAGCCACACCACACACCACCACATGGCACCCTGAGCACGCCTGCATTGCAGTTCTTAGTATCTCCAGCTAGCTCCATCTGCACGAATCCTAGCCACAGCCCTTCTGAGGGGTGCACTCTCCTGCCATCAAATAGCTATTTCTCAATAATTTGGGTGGTGTTTGCCTTGGCATGAAGAGAGACATTCACATTTCATCTGGGCAGGAAATCTATATTATGTATTATTCTTGTGTTAATAATACAGAGGGCTAAATCAAAGGTGAATTGATTTCCTGAAGCTGAACAGACTTCTGGCGTTAGCACAGATACAACCACAGTCAAAGAGCAGACCTTTCAATTTAGTTCTTCTGCTGTCGATGTAAATAAAATTGCTCATGAAGCAAATTGCAGCCAGTTATTGTCTGCACTCAGAACCATTACGTTCTTTGGAAATTATCATTTATGTTAGACAGTGGATTATGGTTCTATGAAAGTGTGCAAGGCAAATGCAAAGCACAATTTACCTTGAAGGTCAGCTGAATATTACAATTGGCACTTACAGGTCATTATTATGCAGCTAAAATGATCCAAGGGAAAGGAGTGATATTTGTGAAATGATACAAAAAGAGAGATTCTTGATTAGCTGATAGGAACCAGGAGAGAAAGCCACATGGGTTGTTAATCCATATGACCACGGAGGGCTGGAGGTGCAGTTGCAGCATAATTATCTGGCTTGTGTGGGCAACATGTGGGGGTGAGAGAAAGAGAGAGAGAGAGAGAGAGATCTTCCCTTTGGTGCCTCATGTCAAGAGGACTTAACTCCAATTCATGTACCATTAAAGGTGGGGATTTGGTTGACAGAGCAGGAAAGTAGGACGAGCTTTGCTCGTAGGACAGAGGACCCATCTGAATATTTCTGTCCGTGTTTTCATGAGCAATGGTGCTTTCACCTAAGGAAAAGGTGAAAGCCTTTTCTCTGCCTCCTAGGGAGAAGAGTGGGTTACAGCCAACTACAGCCAAAAGACTGGTGGTTACACTGCTGTGAAATACGATCATTCTGATCAGGCACCGTCTTTGTACCGGTTGGTGCTTATGGCTGCGTAAAAGTCCAGTCTCCAAGGTTCTCTTCAGCTTTGAGTACACAGAGCAGCAAGAACTGGCTTACTGTGCCTCCAAATTTTTCTCAGAGGCAGCCTGAGCTCAGCCATGGTTCAGGGTGCCAGCCCACCCTGTGTGTCCTGGCAGTGGGGTGTCCTTGCAGTGTGGATGTCTTTGCAGAAAAGGCCCTAAGCTGCATGAGCTGAATCACACAACATTTGTGCCGAGACAGAAAGGAGATGTGGAGGTCACCAAGCAAGTACCCCATGGAGAGACAGAGCTCATCCACAAAGCAGTGCAGCTGTCCTTGGAGCACACCATGAGGTGCTGCCTTCCTCTTAGGTTCACTAGCTGGGTCACGCAAAGCTTACCCTTACCACCCCTTTCACACAGCTGGCCAGCAAGAAGACAGACCAGAGCCTTACCCTCTTGCAGTGAGTTCCCAGACAGCTGGTGTTAGAATAAGGCAGCTCTCAAAAGAGAGGATGTCACTCCTATAACGAGTGAATGACCAGAGAGGAGCCTGCACACAGGGAGCTCTCCTGGGATTTACTGCTCAGTGCACGAACAGGAACCAATCCCCCTGCACAACTGGCTCGTGTAGCCGCACTCACTGGGTGTGCATCCTCTGCCATGACAGCCCAGGCTCCAGCAGGTTCAGGGATGATTTTAAGCATTTATTGGAGATCCACAGTGGAATTCTATTCAGCAAAAATATATTTTTTAAAAGTGTTTTGCTACTTTGGAGAGAAAGGAAAACTCCAAGTCATGCCTCTGTCATCATTGGCTAATTGCAAAACTGCCTTGTACAACTATTTCAGAATTCTATAGGCAGCTGCTTTTGCCTTTACAGAGAACAAAGAGTCCTGAAGGCTCTGAAATGCTGACTACTAATCCTGGTATAGGCACCTCCAGAAATGGTGGACCTGGCTGTCAGTAGGAATCATGTGGAAAACGCGTCCTAGTGCCTTTTCCAGTTTAATTGGGTGAGCTACTGCAATAATTTCCAGCACAGGTCTGATGTTCGATGGAAATAGGACAGTCATGGCCTCCAGTAGTGGTGGTCCCATGCTAATGGTTAATGGGAGAGAAAAGGGACTATTAGTACTACTTTGATGTATAAAACTGGCTTATTGTACTTTCAAGCTTACAGCAGGAGACAGGATAGGAATTACTTTAGAACACTGCTGGATACAGAAATAATAAAAAAAACTGAGTAGATTTTAAGTGAATGTCCTTTTCAATGGTGCTGTCCCAAGTGAAGTATAGCTGCTCCACCTCTGTCAAAAGTTTCCTTTTTCTGCCTGCTAACATCAGATGATCAATCTCATCCCATCAGCTTCAGCAGTATGCAACTCCCTCAGTTCACTGGGGAAAAACTTTTTTTTTTTTTTTATTTCCTCTTTAATTAAGCTCTGTGGCATGCTGCTTTCCTTGCAAGGCTCAAAGATGTATGGACATTGCTTCAAACAAACCACTGGAGAGAAGAGCATTAAAGATAGCCCTCTCTAAGTGGTCCAAAGCCACAGGTAAACTAATGCACAGGCAATAACATCAGCAGCAAAGGGAGGTAATGATACACAATTACCAGATGTGCAAATACTCAGCTGGGATCAAGGCATCTAAACATACTATGCCAGACTGCTAAAATGCACAAAACATTTTGTTACAATTGCAAAGCAAGAGGGCACTTGATAGCAGCACACGTGATATGGCAGGTTCTCTGATGAGTACGAATAGCTCTGTCAAGCTAGTAAGAGACAAGAAAAACTAAATGCTTTCTATCCAGTTTTACTACTGTCTACATCATCGTTCCTATAATGTAGTCAGAGGTGATTTGAAACAGTTGTTAAGAGGTAGATGTTGGACCATTCCAGCACACATTCATTGAGCACCTGCCTGATGATAGCCCAGATCTCTATATATGTGAGCTGGTCCCTAACCACTGCCTTCATTGCTCACCCTCCCTGTCCAGCCCATTAGCTTGCTCTTGTTGTTTGAAGGAGTCTGTGTTCCGTTCCTGCCTGCTTATGCCTGTCTGTTCAATAGAGATGGTTCATTGCCTTTTGTCAAACACTTCAGGTCATCCTTGAAATGCTTCTGCTTTCCATGCTTTGTTGTGCTGTCCAGGCACTGCCTGGGCATTCATCTGTTAGAACAGAATCATTTTGATTGGAAAAGACCCCTCAGGATCATCGAGTCCAACCATAACCTAACTCTAGCACTAAACCATGTCCCTAAGAACCTCATCTAAACAACTTTTGAACACCTCCATGGACAGTGACTTTACCACTTCCCTGGGCAGCCTGTTTCAATGCCTGACAACCCTTTCTGTGAAGAATGTTTTCCTAATATCCAGTCAACTTGAGGCCATTTCCTCTTCTCCTATCACTTGTTACTTGGGAGAAGAGACTAACACCCTCCATACTACAACCTTCTTTCAGGTAGCTGTAGACAGTGATAAGGTCTCCTTTCAGCCTCCTTTTCTCCAGGCTAAACAGCTGCAGCTCCTTCAACTGCTCCTCATCAGATTTGTGCTCCAGGTCCCTCAGCAGCTTTGCCACCTCCTCTGCACTCTCTCTAGTATTTCAATGTCCTTCTTATGATGAGGGGCCCAAAACTGAACGTAGTATTCAAGGTGGGGCCTCACCAGCACTGAGTACAATGGCACAACCACTTCTCTAGTCCTGCTTGCCACACTATTCCTGATACAAGCCAGGATGCTGTTGGCCGTTATGGCCACCTGGGCACACTGCTGGCTCATATTCAGCCAGCTGTCAATCAAAACCCCCAGATTCCTCTCTTCCAGGCAGCTTTCCAGCCACTCTTCCCTGAGCCTATAGCACTGCCTGGGGTTGTTATGACCCAAGTGCAGGACCAGGCACTTGGCCTTGTTAAACCTCATACAATTGGCTTCAGCCCAACGGCCCAGCCAGTCCAGATCACTCTGTATGGCCTTCCTACCCTCCAGGAGATCAACACTTACACCCGATTTGGTGTTGTCTGCAAACTTACTAAGGCTGCACTCAATCCGCTCATCCAGATCATTAATAAAGAGATTAAGCAGAACTGGCCCAAATACTGAGCACTGGGGAACACCACTCGTGACCGGCTGCCAACTTGATTTGTCTCTGTTCACCATAACTCTTTGGGCCCAGCCATCCAGCCAGATGTTTACTATACAAGCTATGTGTTTGCCTCTGGACCACCATTAGCAAAACTGGTAGGCATAACTACCAACCAAGACTTCACAGCATTATCTATATCTAAGCCCTGAGACATTGCTGGTGGTGTAGATAAAGCTACATCATTATAAACGAAGCAAAGGTTAAATATATGATACAATGTTTTTGGCCTTTCTGACCCTATGCCCTGGGTCATTTATTGTTTCTCCCATGGCAGTGCTTAGAGACTCTTGTGACAAATGTTGCACATCAACAAGGAAAGACAGACACTGTTACAGAGAATAAGCAAGCAAATAATCTTACAAGTGTCAGAGCTCTAGACCTGGGTACCTGTCTGTTTCCCATTTGACTTCTTCCCTATTCATGATATATCTGAATTGGAGCCACTTCAGTCTTCTCATAAGGACAGGTGGGGTCTTCTACCCAACTGCCTATTTTTGTTCCACTATGAAGTCAGTGAGACCTTTAGCCTTCAACAGATTTGCTTGAAATTGGTGGGGAAAAAAAGAAATCTACTATGGAAGAGCTGAGTCACATGGAGTGACGGCATTGATACTGTTTCATTAGAGGACCAGGCTAAACAACACGAAAGAAATTACTATATTTGCTTTTCTGGTGAGTAATATAAGCAAACATCAATTCAGTAAAGTACTTTGAAAGGGTTTGAGATACAAAAACCAGCTTGCTTTGCTAATTCTCTTGTTGCTCAGCTGTTTAACAAAATCTTTTTGCACAAGAAAGTATCTGGTGGCTTCAGATCAGATTATACATACCTGTTAGGAATAAAGCAGAAGGGGATTCTGATAAAGAGACCAAAGGCATAACCCATAAATCAAGAGCTGAAACAAAAATGGAACCTGCTGCTGATGGAATTTCCATTGATTTATTTGAACAGCCCCAGTATGAATAATAACTTAATCTGTCTCAGGACTCTCTCCCCACAGCACACTGATTTACAGCAGCCATCCATCTCTTTTCATAATTAGCAGGTTCTGACAGTATTTATTCTTCTCTGCCCACCTTCATTACCATTAAAATTTAGACTGGAGCAGCCAGTGTTCATGCTGCCTGGTGCACTGGGATTATTCAACAGCTTGATTTGTGGAGGTGTTTTCTTATATCCCACCTCCTTTGCACTGGCAGGTAGAGTCTGCTGCTCGCAGGAGGAAACTTTTCTAGAAATACAGCAGAAATCAGTACAGCTTTGGTACTGAGTGGCAAAAAAGGCAGTTGGGCTACAATGCCATAAGCCAAGGCACGGAGCAACCAAGTCTCATCTGCCCCCTCAAATGGTCAACAGAAACAAAGAAGCAAAGAGAATCAAGCTGGGCAGATATCAGCTAATGGAGTAAGTCAGGCTCCTTTGCTACAGGTGATTTTCTTCAATCTCAAGTTAATTTCCTGTCTTAATTTTAGGAAACTCCTGCTGTCTACTACACCACAGAAGCATATAACAAATTTATCTGAAACATAAAAAGGAAAAATTAAGACATGTCCTTTAAATTTGGAAATATTTCTTAAATAGCTGAATGTACAATCAGAAGGTGATTTTCTCTGTCCACGTATTTACACTGATGACATGGTATTATAGCACCAGATAATTTCAGCTTAAAGTCAATTTGGTAAAGAGAAAGCAATCGTGTCTTCTTGGACAGACTGCCTTTATAGAATATTAGATGAGCCTGAAGTTTTGTAACCAGCCTAATTATACACATATTACTTATTAATATGGTAAATCAAATGACGGTGTTAGGCATTTAATTGGTATGTAATGCTGATGTGAAATTAATTAAATAAGCACCGGTAGATGTATTTATGTGACCAATTTTTGTTATTAACTGAAATTTAATCAAGTTTCTTGTGGAAACGTGTAAAGAAATCTCTGAACAAAATTACTGCAGATAGAAAAGAAACCTCACATTTTAGCCAGTTATTTTTGAGTTCAGAGTTACTGTTTTCTGTCTGTAGAGTGTCACTGGCTGAGCGTGTGCCTTAAGGCAGATGGACAAACCTGCCTTTAGTTGCCCAGATCATTCTGAGTAAAACATTTTATTCATTCTTCTCTCCCTTTATAGGAACTGTTAGAAGGTGACAGGGTGACTAAAGGAGGTATCCCAGAGGATACACACTAAATCCATTCAAAAGTGTAAACTGTGGTCTCCTTTTCTGTAAGTCAGAAGGACCAAAGTCAAATACATCATTTATTGCAAATTCTTCTTTCTGCTTGAATGACTGTGTCCATTTTCTGGATCCAGAGACAGAATAGAGGGGTGAAAATGAAGTGCCTGTCTCACCCTGTGAGCGTGCAGCTGACATCATGATGAAATCTCACTTTCTGTTCCCTGATTGTCCACCTTAATCACAGGCCCATACATTCCAGCTTCATTGAGAAGCTGATTGCTCATGAATGTCACCCAGTCTGAGTCTCCTACGAAGTACCTCATCACGTGCTTATTTAGACAAACAAATATTGCTGAGAGCGGCACAATGAACAAAACCTTATTTGCACAGCTTTGTGACTTCTGACTGAGCTTGGCAGTGTCTAAGAAAGGACATGTTCTTCTGAGTTTTCATCAGTGAGAACACCTGTAGGCTCTTCTCTTTTGATGGTGCATATTTTCATGGAACTTGTAGGCGGGCATTTGAGAGCTCTGCTCCTGTGTCAAATCAGCTGAAGTCAAATGATGCTTTCAGAATTCACTCTTGGGGAGAGACAGAGCCTGGGCCTTCAGCCTCATAATTGGAGTCCATAAACTCCATTTTCCTAGAAATAGGCTATAACGATCCCTTACAGACAAACCAAAGACTATCCAAAAAACAAGCCTCGTTTTGTTCATCCTGTCTCAGGTAATCACACCACAGTCCTTCTTGTTACCTTTATTGTAACAAATCCCATTATATCCCTCTAAGAGGGGCACCTCCCCAGCAGAGATTGTTAAGAAGTTTATAGGTGTCTGCTGGTTTGGCTCATCCTTCAGCATAAGGATTTTTAGTATCACTATCACTGCTTTTTATTTTTGTATTGGAGCTACTTTAACACCACAGGTCCTATCTTAACATCCCTTTGATCCCTTACCCCATTATTTTAACATACTTCTCTCTCTAGTTGTGTTTACCAAAACTGAACTAGAAGATGAACCCTTGTTGATTTTCGGTTGTAGAGCGAGACCTTTGCTATCTGGCACATAATCTTGATAAGGGAACTCAGAGAAAGCTATTAAGAAGTAGTTTATATCAATGGTCAATGTCCTTTATAGTACCAACTCTGAAAAACCTCTTCATTCAATTGCCCTGTCAGGCAGCAATAACCACCTCTACTGATTTGTGGCAAAGCCAACAGAAAGAATAAGTGCTTCCTCACCTTCAGTGTGTGTGAAGGGAATTTCTAAGTGGCTGCAGGGAACACCTTTTCTTGAGGATGTGCTATTTTACGCAGCAGAAATTGCAGAAAAGGTGCATGTGTAAAGAAAAATTCCTCCTTGAAGACCGCTTTTTGCAAACAGTGTCCTTACAACAGCAGGCAAAAAGAGGATGGACCTTTGCAGTGGCACACAGACTAGCTGAAAGGAGAAGAGAGAAATGCAGGATGCAGAAGGATACAATGCAACAACCACACACTGGAGTACCCACAGTCACCCACTGCTTCAAAAGTCATGACGACATTTGGGTCTATATGAACAGTGCATTTGCCTTAACTTTGAATTCCCTGGCTTTTGTGCAACTTCACTATTTCTGCAGTAATAAAGGAACAAGTTTAAGAGGGTTTTTTATAGAACCTTTCAAAAGTAAGCCAGAGTCTGCTGTGGCAGATTTCAAGGTGCAAAATAAAACCATATGCTCTTTTTCACGAGAGACAGAGAAGATGCTGTAGTCTGGTCTCTTGGGAAGACTTATTTTGTGTTCCTTTGTGTTGGGATACCAGAAGGAGGAAAAAAAAAGAAAAGGGAATTCAGATGCAGAGTTATGAATTCAGACATCTCAGTTGTGAGAGGGCCTCCAGATAATCCAGGTCCAGACCAGTCACTTGTGCAATGGCAACACATTTCTTCTAGTTGACCCCAAACACAACCAGGCATGGTTACAGCATTTTGTGTGTAGTTCTGTGCTTCTGAGGCAGGCATGGAAGACACTAAAGAGAGCTGCCTGAGATAAAACCACTCCCCCAAAAAGTCCCCATCTGCACCCATACTCATATGAACACATGTTCAGAGTTACAGCTGTCCTTTCAAAAACTTTCCAGAGGAAAGGGCCAAATAGCCTTATTTTAGAGCTCTGCATTTCCCTGAACTGGTAGCCAAACAGGAAGAAAGAGCACTGCACTTCACCCCCAGAATCATACAACATGAGGCTTACTTCAATTCTAGAAACAAACATTTAATAAAAAAGAGTTCATTTTAGTCTATTCTTTAGAGCTACTTTGAAGATTTTTATTAAATAAAATCTGAAAAAGCCACTTTGCTTTGAAGTGGAGCACAGAAACTCACCATGCAAAAACGCCACTGAAATGATTTGGCTTTTCAAAAATTACAAACAATTACAAGGCAAAAAACTATAAACCTGCAAATTCTTTGAGTCAACCCAATGTGCATTTTTTCCATCAAAATCCATGTTGCCCTGCTCTCTCCCTGCAGTGACGAAGTTTTATCACTGACCTTTCCTGACCTCTCCACAAAAACTGCCTGATTAATGGAAAGTGAAGATGAAGCAAAGACCTTCCCTACAGATAACAGTTTTCCTCTGACAGTGACAGCATCCCTTCTTTTCTTTGGGCACAGAGACCTTTTACACTTCGGGGAAAAAGGAAATAGATTCATTTCAGAGAACTGCATTCAGGCTCATTTAGAGTTTAACAGCCAGTGCTGTATTAATGGTCATCATTTTCTTCTTGTGCTCATACCTGCTGACATGGGCTTACAGCATCCTCACGTTTGTCAAAGATGTTCATCTACCCCAGCCTGCTCCAAAATACACCCCAGAGCCTAGAGTGAAACTAAGTGATCCTTTAACTGCTGCTTGTCCCTGTGCAGTCAGGGATCTGTCATAAATGCAGTCTTATAAATCTGAAATTCAGAAAGCCATGTAGTAAAGCAGTTTTTGCTAGAAATAGGCTTGCTTCCAGCTGAGAACAAGCTGATGGGAGCTTGAAGCATCCTATGCATTTCAGAGGGTTCTGTCATTTCTTAATTGAGGTCCAAAGTTTGCTCTTTCATTAACGTTTTCCTAAATTATCAGCACTATTCCCTGCTTAGCCATGTCAGAGAGTAATTTCTCAAGCATTTTGAAATGAGAATCTTAGAAATTTGGGAGAGACCTGATAGAAATAAGGACTACAAAAAGTCAGGAGAATGAGTTAGAGTTCTTCAAATTATTAACATCTAAGGTAGCAGCTGCAAATTATAAGAAGACAAAGATCTTTCTGGCTTGCTCACCCAGTCTGAAGTATCAAGAATACTGAAAGACATAAGAGCTTGTGCTGAGTAAGTACCTGACAGAGCCTCAAGTCTGTGCATGAAGGAAATCGGATTAATCAGACCTCTAAAATATATTTTGATAATTTCCAATTGTTTTGTTAACTCCACTCAATGTACTTTTAGCCAAGCTTATTTTATTTTTCAAGAGAGAATCACAACAAAGAATGAAAAAAGAGAAAGGTGTTTTATATGAAAGACAGACAGAAAACATTTCCAATAAGGAATATCAGAGGAAAATGCAGAAAATGACACCCTTCTCTACTGCAAATGATTCAATACAAAGCTTTTGAAAACCTGATTTTAAAAAAGAAAAGAGGAATAAAAAAAAAGGAAAGCAGCTCTATCTGTGCATTTACCCTTTAAAATAACAGGTTAGGGAATGGACTTGATAGATATTAGTTTAAGTATAATGCCAAGTCATTCATCTGACCCATTTAGTTACCAAAGCTAAATATCCTCATGTTCTACATTACACACACACACACAAAATTATCTTTGCACATGATTGTGTCACTTGCTTCTAAACCTGATGCCCAAACACATAGTCCTGAAATTGGTCCATACACTTTTCCCATTCTTGGTTCATTACAAGTTTGGACTGACACACTGGACATATTTGAAAGGTGAGGCCATCTCTTCTTTCTGCATCAAGGCTGCCTTCATGGAGCAATTCTCTGGTGTCACGGATAGGCATAACAGATGACTGAAGCATTATTACCATATTGCTTTTCAAGGCCATGACAAGGGGTGTCATGAAGAAGTGAACCTACAAAGAAAGATTGTGTGACTTATGACACAGCTACAGCATCTGAGAAGAGCAGAGTGGTTGCAGCACTCACAGGAAAATTACAGTGCAATGGTCAAAACACTCAGGGAGGCAGAAAGGCTGCAGGGTGATTTAGAGTGCAGGCTGGGCTCTCTGTACTCTCCTTTAAGAGATAACATATTCCCACCACAGGGACAGCAGGTGATGTCTCACATGAGGCTCATCAGGTGGGATGCAACTGGACAACAGCCTGGCACTGGCTCTAGCTGTGACAGATGAAGGGCCAGAGCACCACATGTCATCTCAGACATGCAAAATACAGGGGCTGCCATGGCTTGGACATCCATTTCTGTGGCAAGCACTAATAGCACGTCCAACCCTTTATACCTCATAACAACCACAGGTAGGAAATTCAGATGTAATGGTCCTTCTTCCAGCTTTCTTCTTGTATTTCCTATAGTGGAAGCCAATTTATGATGCACAACTATTTCCTTGGTATGCTATGAGCTGTCCACACTTACACTGGAAACATGAAAACTTGCTAGAGACTTTTACTACCCAAATGTTTCTGCAATGGCTCTTTAGTTTTGATTTCAGTGCTGAGTTTCCACTGAATAGGACAGTGAGTTGAGACAAGTGAAAATGGTGAAAGAAGGAGGGGAAACCACTGATGGTG
Source organism: Nesoenas mayeri (assembly GCF_963082525.1). NCBI lineage: Eukaryota > Metazoa > Chordata > Aves > Columbiformes > Columbidae > Nesoenas > Nesoenas mayeri. Next base: position 29,357,921 of record NC_137545.1, read on the forward strand.
TAAAGCCTGTTCTGGTATTTTACTCTGAGTTATTTTACTTGTTTTATCTCATAATGAGAATTGTAAAACTGTAAGACAGAAACCTGAAATGCCATTTGTCTCCCAAATAAATCCTGCTCTGCTACAGTGGCTGATCTAGCAGCTAATTAAGTGCTTATGATAGTCTTCTCAACTCTTTTTTTTTTTCTTACACTGTGATCTCCAGCCCACAGTATTGCAAAGATCAGAGCTTTTCTGTCTTTAAATTGAAGAATGGAGACTGTATTTCTGACTGAAACATTAAATATACAGAAGATCCAGATGCCTTTTTGGTCTCAGACGCTGCTTCAGTCAATCTAGGCACTTTGCCTCTCAACATTTCACGCCACTGTTACTAAATAATATCTTAGAGACAGAGTTGCCAGAGGGTTTTATGCACCAAATGAACAGTGAAGGAACAGAGGAAAAATTAAGTCACTTTTCAGAGGTGAGCATGCTGTGAATGGATCCTATTGGAAGGGCCTTATATTCCAATATTTTGTGAGCTTTGCTCCTTGATAAATGTTTGCTGCTTCTCCAAAAGGTGGAGTTTAAGCTCTCCTCTTTGCAGGGACACGTGCAAGGCTTATTACTACCCAAAGGCCACCTCCAAGGGGCTGCATGTCACTGAATTTCTGCCTCCATTTCAACCCCTTGATTTCCTTTGGGGATGCGACTCCTGATTTCTGACTGCAGGAGACCCAAACTGCTCCCGGAGTGAGAGTCTTTGCTCAGTAAGCAGGGTTGTTACAAGGTGCCAAACTCAGCCCTAGGAATCACACACAGCATGAGGCTCCTGACGTTGAGAAGGAAAGGAGACAAAGAGTATATTTTTGTTTTTAAAGGAAATATGCTGCTGCCTCTGCTGAGAAGCTGAGAGAAGAGTGTGAGGTTTTTAGATATATATATGTATATATATATATATACATATAAACACACACACATACACATATATATATTTTAAACCATTAGCAACGGTTGTTGGTAACCATATGTTGAACAGCTTCTGCACATTGCACTTCTCCTCCTCTCTCCCAGTGTGGGGCTGTCCTGCTTGCCAAGCAGCCATCACACTCCCCAGAAACTCATCAAATGCCATTACCACTAGTGCCATGAGAGCTTCACAGATCACAAAACTCGTTGTTAATCTAGAAGTTTCAGGATGGCTGCAAGGTTCAAGTAAATTCTTCCATTTTCATTTTTTCACCAACTTTTTTTGCCTGAATGATGAGACGGCAGAGAAGAAAACAATCCTATTACAGCAGAAGCAGTGCTAATAGCTTGAACTAAGTCCATTTAAAGCACAGTCCTTTTCTTTCTTCCTCTACAGGCAGAGTGAATTTTCCATATTTTTTTTTTTCCAGCTGAAGGCAAATATTGTTTTAAAATCACATTCAAATGATCTTGTTCCTCTTGTAGGCCAGAGAGTGGAGGAAGGAGAAAGGGAATTAAAAACCAAACATTGAAACAGAAGTAAATTTTAGGGTAGGTGGTTGTGCCCTGTTCATGCTTCTGCTCTCTGTTTGCAGAAACTACTCTTAAGTCTTATCCATTTCCCTTCCTCTGTGTATTGATCTGTCACCCTCTACCTGCATCCATCTAAATAAGTAAGGAACACACTGTCAGTGTCCCCCTCATACCAGTCCACATGGCACTGTGCAGCCCATCCTCACAGTCTTGCTTTCTCACACCAAACCAATACATCAGGTGTGGGGAAATTCCAGTGGTGCAGAGCCACATTCTTGCACACTGCAGCCATACTCATGCCTGGTACTAATTAACAGTTGCTAAAGGCATTTTGTGCCCATCAATGTGCCTGCAACAGCAACAATGTGGAGGCTGGAGATAACTCTGAGGGCTCCGGACTTTACATCTGGTTAGCCACACCTGATGCTCCTCTAGCATCCTCCTCATTGGCACAGGCCTCACAGATTTCCCAGTAAACCCTGCTTCTCTGTAGGTAAGACAGAATGAATACCAACTGAATTAGAGATTTGGGAAGTCATCTAACTGGTACCATGCTTCAAGGCTGCTCATCTTGCCAACTCATTTCTAGCTACTTCTCCAGAAAGGCCTGATATGCTGTAGTACCTTCGTCATGTTTGCAGTCTTGTAGAAATGTATCATGTACCCTGACACATCTGAAATGGCTTCCAACGTCTTTGTTTATATGACTCAACTGAGTCTAGAAATCTTGCTTGTCACAATTTAAGCCAATCATCTTTTGTTCTCTACACAACATTTATTTATTTGAAGATCATTGTGCCTCTCCTCCCTTGAGTGAGAAAACTCTTCTTTCAGATCTTCCTCACAGCTCATGTTTTTGAGCTCACTGACCATTCTTGTGTTATTTGCCCTTTCTTCAACCAGTTCACATTTTTTTTTACTTTCAAATACGTTATTCCAGACTGGACACGATGTACCGCCCTTTGCTAGTTCATACTACAGAGGAGGAATTACCCATTTTTGTCTTATGACCTTGCCTTTATATATTTATCTCAGAATAAAGTTTACTTTTTGTATTACATTATTTGATTTAGCTTTGTGATCTCTCCTAACCTGAAGATCCAGTTGTGACTGCTCCTACAGAACCCAAGAATTTTTCATTGTCTTTGAGTTATTTTTCTGTCTCTATTTCTCCACTAATTTCAAGATAACTTTGACAGTGATCCATTCCTCCAAAGTGCTGGCAGCCCCTTCTAGCTTAATATCACTCTGCAAATCCAATAAGTAGCACAAGTAGTTTTTCAGCCAGGTCATCAACGTAGAATTGAATGGGACTGGACTGATGTTTGACCAAAGAGCTGCTTTTCCAAAAAAGTTTCATAGTTTTCAGTATATCCCCCTAGACCACACTTCAGTTGTTTGCTTATGCAAGTATTATAATTCATAATATTTATGGCAGCTAAGACACATCTTAGGCTGTGCACTAGCCATATCAATGGGGAGTCCAAAAACAAATGACTTGTGTAGAAGGTCAGTTATGAAAGCCTAGAAAAAACAGGCCACCAAGTGACTTGCAAATGATGCTGATGATTCAGACACCTTGGATCAGTGAGACGGAGGACCAACTCCTTGCTTTGTTTCCTCTGGCTCTAACTGGAGGAAGGGCTCTTGGGGCATCTGTGCCCCCTTTTTTTCTTTTCCTACTGAAACAACTTTATTGGTATCTAGAGGTAAATGAAGAAGAGTCAGCTCACTGTTATCATCAAGGCCTCTACCTGTGAGACTCTTGGCACTGATCAAGCTTGGAGAAATCTCAAACGAACCTCAGGTAGAAGACAGTGCATCAGACAGGGCTACCTGGAATTTCAGTACTTGGTTGCTCAATGTCCTAATTTGCTGTTCCTAGATGCAAACCTCCAGTACCCTTACTACCCTACAGATAGCACAGAGGCCTTTTGTGAGTTTCTACACAGGGTGTTTCACCGCAGAAACAAGGTAATACATGGAAATCCTATAGCCAAAAAAGCTCACTTAAACTAGATTATTATTATTGTTGGGTTTTTTTTGGCCCCAGTGTTTCATCCTAAAGTGATGTCTGGCTTTGCAAAGTAAACTTATAAGCAGAAGACCTGCAGTTTTTTCCCCTTCCTGTACAAATACTTCACAAGAGAAATCTCTTTGTGCACTTATACAAAAACAATAATCAGTAATAACAATGTTTTGAACACCAGCTGATTAGCATATATTTGGGGGGAAAAAAAAAAATCTATTTGCTTTACCCAGTGGATTATTCAGAAACTGCACTCCAAGCTTAGCGAGGCTCTTTCTGCTTGCTGTTGTAGCAATCACACAAATTAAATTGAATCTGACCTTGGTTTACTTGTATGGCAGAATCCCCTGCTTCCCTGCTGTATTTCACACAGTGGGAGGTCAGTGGGGACTTTCCAAGGTCAATCTAGCTGCTGAAGACCAATGACTCTCCTGCTGGGGAGGTGCCACAAGGCATCTAGTCAAGTTTGTAGCAATGCAAACTTGTCAACTGTTGAGGAGGCTCCAGCAGTTTAAGTGCATTTGACCGGCGAAGACCCTCACTGTCTTGAATTCATTTACTTCTCTGCAGGGGGTAACAAGGAGAAAGGGACTGAGACAGATGGAATTGAAAGAATCTATGAAAATGTCAATCCTCCTATCAAAAAAGGCAAAATGAGTATAAACTGTCTCCTGGAAATACATACCAGTGGTCTCAACCTGTAGTCTGGGATCTCAGCTCAAAAGGCTGCTACAGCAGTTGGGATCTGACCTGAATTAGTCTCCTGTGCGAAGAAAAAGGCTGTATGAAGGGCCTGGGGCTTGTCTTTGCACCCTCTAGTGTATGCTGCTGCTGAATTTAATGGGAAGAGAAAAAGTTTAGAGCTCAGTTTCAAAAATAGATACAAAAATATTGCCAGCACTGATGTACTGAGAAAAGAGTCTGGGGAGTGAGCACCATAGGAAATGGATCACGGGGAAAGGCTGTCACCAGGGGACATGCATGAGTGTGCGGCACTGTGCGAGGAGCTGGCTGCCATGAAGCTGTTTGAAAGCTTTAGGAATGCATAAGAGTGCCATTGTGCTGGAATCTAGAAGCACTACCTTGTGACTTTTTGGTGGTAATTAGCCTCACCCAATCAGCCTCTTAATGCAGCTATTCTGGTCATGGGACAGTTTAGATTGACTTCCAGTTCAGAGCTGTGTTCATTATTGAATTCATACATATCAACAGAGCTTTACAAAGGTGATCAGTACTTTATAGATACATAAACTGACACAGAATGCATTAAGGAACTTGCCCAAGTTTTCTGGTAGAGCAACAAAGTCAAGGCTACTACATCTCGGCTCAGTTTTATAAAAACTACCCTGTTCTCCAAAATGAGAGTGCGTGAGCACAACAGCTTCTTGCCAGATCATGTTTTGATGTAGGATTCCAGAGAATCCCCTGGGTTAATGTTATCACAATAAGTTTCAGTTCAGCTTAGCAATAACAAGTGGAATTTTTTGCTGTTATTGTTATTATTTGCTCCACTACCCTTACATTTTCTGGATGTGTTCATGTTAGGTTGTGTCATGGCTTTAGAAAAATATTTTATACATGTTTAATTTTAAGCACATGTTCTGGATGCCCAGCAACCTTAAAAGCATTTAAACTTTATGTTCAAAGTTAAGTGGGTACTTAACTATACAGAGATAGACTCACATGTGCACTAAATGTTCAGTAAGTGTGTGACTGTTTTGCCAAAGATGCATGGAAAAGATAATAAATCTTTAAATATTGGTTAAATAAGCATAAGTCCAGTGACTGCAGAGGAATATACCAGAATCTGGCTTGGATTTTAAGCAATTCTTAGACATATCCAGCTTCAGGGACCAAGCACCCTCACTGCCCAGGTGTGGATCACCTGCATTGGTCCACACAGCTCTACATCAGCTCTTGGCTCTCTGGGGCTCAAGATTTCATCCACGTAGTTTGGTTCATGTGGTCCAGTACTGGGGAAGGTGGAGACATTGCCCTGGCACTGATGACACAGGGACTCCTCTTAAACCTCTTAAACTTTTAAAAGAAAGCTTGTTAGAACATGATCCCCATGCACCCTAGGCTTACCACTCTCATATGACATGATGCAGCAGGTGCACGTTTTGGCAAAGGTATTCAGTCTAGTTAAGGACCAAATCTGCCCCTGTGGGAAAGGGAAGATCTGAGTAACCCCGAGCAGGCAAAGCATCCCGAATTTTAAACGAAGGGACTAATTGACTCCAGTTGTTATGGTTTCAGCTCAAAGCCCTGTAGCCAATTGCAGCGTGGATGGGTGAATCTGCTCCCTGGGGAAACACAGCTCTGGCTCTGGGGAAGCCTTTTTCTAAACTAAAGGTCTCATTTTAGGTTATATTCAATAGGTGTCTGAAATATGTCTCTATTTAACGATGGTGAAAATTAAAGCTGTCCAGAAAAGCAGTTGTAATTGTGTTTAGTGCTGAGACAATTAACCTAGTTAAGATTCAATTTGCTCTTTCCTTTGTTCTCTCCTTCCAATAATAAATGGTTAATTACCATTTTCAAAGGCTCCGTTGAATTTGTCAGCTTGAAGAAATTGCAGTGACTGCCATATTGCCAGGAAGAAGAGTGACACCACTGTTTTTCCAGATGAAAATATTTATTCTTTTACAAAAAATGCTAAGCAATCTCCTGGCTTGAACTATCAAACCACAGCCTTTCCTCTCCTTAATGACAGGGGTGGGAGCTGCCACAATTGTGCCCACCTGTGAACATGAGGTTCCCACAGCACAGCTTCATTCTGTGTGTTGGTGTTTGTGCAACCCCTTCTCCTCTGCCACCACGAGGGACCTGGCAGGGCAACAGCTCAGGACGAGACCTATCCCATCACAATGAGGGTGTGGGGCCCCTAAGCAAGGTCCCATATTTAAGTCCTCATTTGAGCTGACTTGTAGCAGAATTTGCTCTTCCCATTGGGTTTGTAGGGTTTGGGGCTCTGGCAAAGCCACTCAATCCCAGCGTGATCCCTACTTGCTGGTCTTCAAGGAAGGACTGATGGCCTCATGGGTGACTGGGCTGTGATGTTCCCTTTGCTCTGAGCACTGGTGCTTGCATTACAGAAGTGGAGTATTTTAGGAACTCATTGTGAAACCACTACATAATCTTTTATATTTAAAGTCTTCAGTGGATCGTGAGGGAACCTCAGCTTTGAAATTTTCACAGCTTGGGCCAGAAACCATCAAGTAAGCTAGCTGCATATATGATTGTTGACTAAGGTATACATTTCAGTCCCAATTAATATAAGCATCACAGTTAGGATTTGTTCATTTATTAATATTAGGGAGGTTGAAACTGACTGAATTAGTACAACCAGGATATCAGTGTTGTACTCTTGTTGCCACTGTTATTCATAAAGATTTTCTGCAAACAGCAATAACTGATGATTCTCTGAGCAAAAGACACTCTAAGCACAAAACCAATAGAACCTTTCTATACAAATGAAAAGTGCATTATAAATAGACAACAGTACTCAGTCTGCTTTACTATATGCCACTCCAAAACTCCAGGTGCTTTAAAAATAGGGATGGAAAGTATGAAATAATTAAAAAAAAAAAAAAAAAGGAAGTCTGAAGAGTCATAGCAAAAGCATAGGAAAACTACAGCATAAATTCCATTTTGTAAGCTGCTCTTTCCAGGCTCTACATTTCCTCAAGGAATTAATCTGCTGACTGATATCGTTACTGTCACAGAGACACCCCAAAAGTCAACTTAAGCAAGCAACATGCTCCTAACAGACCTTATTCTAACCAGAAACATTTAGAAGAAAACCAACTAGAAACAGAGTTTATCTGAAGATATTCAGCACTCCAACAACATTAAAAAACACAGGTTCAGATACCATTTGGGAATTAATTACTACACAGCCAACTCAAACTCAGTGGGATCAGATCCCCAAATGATGATGATGATGATTCCAAATACCTATCTTCCTACTCTGTTACCAAGTGAGGACTCTCAAGGGTACTTAGATCACTTACCAGGTGTCTCAGTTCTCAAGAAATGCGCCTTAGATGGCCAGTCTAAGGAGAGCCTTGCACCACACACTCATTCCTCTCAGCAAGACCAACTCACTAGATGAGTCCATCAGGCTCCATTTATACCCTAGGTGAAGCTGACCTGTGGTAATTTTTGGTCCAGAAACTTCTATCAACCAAGGCATTTAATTGGGCAAGGGCCCTGTCTGTCAACTAAGGGGTGTGTTCATGGCCCCAGTGGCCCATCAGCCAATAAGTTTCTGTTGTTTCCATTGGGGGAGTGCATCTGCCAAAGTTATTTGAGGAATCTTCCTCAAATTTAGCAAGTTATACACCAAAGGACAAAGAAACAGAAGTATTTGTTCTAGTAACTGGGAAATATGCTGTAGGGTCAGGGTAGATGCTAATCTGCTGAGCTTGGCACTTTACTGCACAAATACTATGTGTGCAAAAGTTATTTACATTTTTCCTCTGTCTCTGTCAAATCATGCTTATAAAACAATTAAAGTTGCTCCTTTCTTGCAGGTGCAAAAGAAACAAACCTGGAGCAATTCTGTTCCTTTTACAAATACTCCCCCTGCTTCCAGAAACACTGACAAGTACTATTTAGGTCTAACAACTTTAGGAAGGCTCATAATTAGGATGCAGTGTCATTGAGATATGTGCTCGGTGTTTAACAAGACAGATCACAACTTAACAAGCATAGTTCTTGTGAGTTGCTGGTGACAGTGAACATTGGAGTTACCCATGTTCTCTCAGTCTTTTTCTCATTCCTTTCATATCTTGAACTGTCTACCCATTCCCTATTAACCAGAATATTTGAAGTTGACATAAGAGAATCTCTGTAATTGGCCCATATGTAGGAAGCAAGAGATGTTTCTTTCAGGGAATAAATTTGACTTGTAATCGCTTTTCATATTAAAATCCCTAAAGAGCCTGCCAAATAAATTTTCTCATAAACTTCTGCTTGTACTGTAGGGTCTCCACTCTAGCTTGTCACCTGTCTGTAAAGTAGAATGCTTCCACAAGCCTTTATTCATTACCAAAATGATAGCTGAAAAGCAAAACAAGAGGTATCATTACAACCTTGATAACAGAGTGCAGGAGTTTTCTGCAGTCTAATGACTCCTGCAATTACATCTTGATTGAATGTACTGATGAAGCTGCAGCCCCTTTCTTGAGTGCCATGTTGTGGGCACTTACTGATGACTGCACAGGTACTCATCAACATGCCATGACCCAAACCTGACTGAGGATTATAGTTTGCACAGGTGAGAAATGGAAAGCCTAAACGTGGCAGTGTTTTCTAAGATTTGGCTCCCAGCCTTTTTGGAAATGGTCTTGCATTGGACTTGCAGCCAACCAGTAGTGAGTGAGGAAAGCTATCCAACATTTTTCCTTAACCAAATATTACTATGATAAGTGCCTAGAAGCCTTTATCAAAACTATGTCCCAAGCAAAAGTATTTTCTGTATTCCGAAGTACAAAACAGCTTTGGTCCTAAAAAGCTACCAACCTAAAGAAACCAGACAGGGAAACAAATTATGAAGGTCCAGTTCATTACGGAAGAAAATTGAGAAGCAGGAGCCCAGGTGTCACAAACAAGATGTTGGGGCAGAGCTGAGAGAGAACCGATTTCTTCTGGTTTTAGATGAACTCCAAGTGTGTAGATTTGGCAGGGAAGACTGATTTATGCATATTGACACACACCAATGCTAGATCCTGGCTCCATTTGCTATCTGTGGACTGTGGCTGCCTTAATTAATTTAAGTGTGCTATGATTTCCTCTGTCCCACAGCTGTAAAGGATGATGAGTCCTCACAGCCTTAAACAGACTGAGTTGCTTACTGGTTTCTTGAGATACCACAGCATGGTCCTGTTGTATGCCATATTAGACTGTAAAAATAACTTATGACTACCAGAATCCCTTTGTCTCTCAGACTTGAGCCAGAGCCTGTTGGAGACCATGGGTAATTTTCTATTAATTCAGATACTCTTGGGATTAGACAGCTAACTATTGCAATTTCTGTGCTCCTTTCTCTGCTGTCAGTGTTACTCTGTCAAACAGGTGGAAACATCATGTTTTTAAAAATCAATAGCTCTTAGAGAAGTAATGAATGAAACCTAAATTACCAGTTTGGAGAGACAGAGAAAGGATTTAAAGATGTGAAGACAATGACTAACAGATCAGTCCTTCCCTCTGGATTGTTGTCGCTGTGGTCCAGATGGTACCTGAGCATCTCAGATGCTGGAGCCAAAGACCCTCAGTTCAGACAGATGGTTTGTCATGGTGCAGAGGGGGACCAGCTGCACAGGGGAGGGTGTCTATTACCATGTTGCTACAGCTGCTTCCTGCTGAAGTCTGCTGCATGCCCATTGCTTTGTTAAAGGTTAACTCATGCTGGGGAGTTTTAATTGTCTGTTATCTACCCAGAGGGAACTAGCAATCTTAAACAGACTAAGGCAAAAAAGCTTTCTTTTCTGGCTTTTCTTGGACTATTTTTGAAAGAAATGTATACATTAGTCAAATTCATGAATAAAAAAGAAGTATAATGGCAGTGATATATTCATCAGGGAAGGAGACCCTGGCTTACACAGATCCACCAGCAATGAAACTAAATAAAGTCAGGGATAGTATCACTGACTACTACACTTCAATTATTATTGCAGTGATTGATAATGTGGTTGCTCAGCTTACAGGTGATGTCCGTGGTCTGAAGGTCAGTGGCACAGCTGGTGAGGTGGAAAATGGTGCTGCTGTGATGCGATGGGCTGGTGCCTCATGGTCTGATACACAGGTCTTGTAAATCAAGATTGATTTGGATTACAGTGCCCTAGTTCTGGGCCATCCTGCATGTGGCAGCTCTGCAGGATTTGTCTGCAGTTTGTCCAACTTCAGCCTTTTCAAGTATAGTTGTTAACTTTACTGACATGGCCATTTCAGTTTGGTGGTGCAGCTCACCCACTTATATGTGATCCCATCCCTTAGTTTTAAAAGGAATTTAGAATTCAGAAGAGAAATAAAATTGATTTATCTGTTTCTCTCAGAAAAAATATTAATATAAGAAATCCTTTTGTACGTATATGACTAGGTTTACTCGCTTCTGAGGAACGCAGTGTGATTCAATAGTGATTTGGAAAGGGGAAATGCGTAGTGAGATTTCTGGTAGTTCACTCACTGAGGCAGAACAGAAAAAGGTGGAGAATCTGAGGTGAATGCTAGGTAACCTGTGATGATGAAGGAAACAATACAGCATATGAAAACATAAATGGTGCTAAGGACACCCTTCAGTGCAGATGAATATCTCTGTTTTATTCCAACGGTTCAAAACACTTAAGATTACAGATTACAGTCAGTGACCAAGAAGCATGAAGTTGGAGTAATGCGCATACGACATGATATAATAGAAGAACATGAAACTGGTATTCACCAATATGCTGTTCTTTTCCCACAGCCATGGCTATCAAATGCAAGTGAGACCCAAGTGCTTTGGCTGCAGGAATCACTTTTGTGCAAACTGAGAAGAGAAGCAGAAGAGACATGGATTTTGTTGAAACTGCTGAATGCAGAGCAGAGCAAGGCACTTAGAAAGAATGAAGGACTGTAAACTTTCGCCACAATGTCAACTGTAATTAGTACCTTCTTATTTATCATGACATAATCAGCAACAGGGATACAAAATAAGATTTGTCCCTGAGTTTTGATCTGTCTGGATATGCCATGTGTAGTTAGTGTGCACAGATGAACATTTTCTTTTGCTTCTTAAATTTCGCCTCTGGATGTTTTGAGACCTCATATGTTTGGGGCAAGTTTTCATCTGGTACTAAATTATTCTGGGTGAAATTATATAAAAACAGAAGTTTAGACAGTTTTAAAAGCAACTAGAAATCTGGATGCCATCTTTATTTATTATCAAATAGGGAACAAATTTAAAGCTTCTTTACTGCATTGTTCTATAAATATTGACTAAAGTATTGCTGTATAAGGAAGCAGGTAAGTTATTACTCAGCCCTCTAAAGACAGAAAAGGGGAATCTTTCATTCATTTCATTGTATTGCCAGTATCTTAGAAGTCATTCATTCTAGGAAGAAGAGACATCTTACAGGTAATTTACTGTATTTGTGCCTTCTGTCCCATGGATTATAATGCGAGACTAAGTGTCAGCTACTGCCTTCAGTCTTCATTTCTCTTAGATTACTCCAGCCTCTTTCTCTGAGGTACTCTTCAATGTAATCATTATACCAATTTGGCTCCCTGCAGAAAGCTTGAATGGTATCACTTGAAATAAAGGCCTTGGTTGGCTCCTTCACTTGAGGGTCTTTTCTGTTCCTGGAAGTGAAAAGAGAAGCCAAGAGAAGATTTGCCTCTACTGCATCTTCCAACAGAGGAGATTCTGAGGTGAGACCCATTTATACTGTCAAGCAGGAGAGAGGCACTGTGATGGGGCAGCCTTGCTCACCACAGGAAGTTGCTGGACATAGAGAAGAGCCAATGGAAGAAAAACAGAATATCTGAACTTGAGATGTGGATAAAAAGTTGATAGATATGTCTCTCTAAACACTTCAATTTATACACAACTTACTGGCGCCCTCTTTATGTGTGCCATACACTGGGCTCCCCTGCACTAAAAAGGTCTAATATTTGACATCAACATGCCATGACTAAGCTCAGAGGCTGAATTTAAAGTGGAATTAAAGCTGGATATGACACATACCCGACTTCAGCTCGGGATATTCTCCATCCCTCCCACTCAGCAGCTTCTTACAGTGTCGTTTTCCCCACAGAAAGGTGCAGGGCCTCGGTGAGTTTAAGTGAACTCTGCAGGTGTGGAGCCCCAGAGACAGAACTCACAGTTAAAACAAGGCTTTGTTCTCAAGAGCTGTCAGTGTGAGATCATGCCGTGATACAGGGAGAAGGTTCCTAATGCCACCTTAACAGGAGAAAACAAGGTAGCCCTAAGCTGTGTTTCAGGAAATAAAAGGACTGAAACAACTAGGGGAATATCCATCAAATAAGATGAAAAGAAGAAGACACTCTGCTGAACATCACAAATACCAAAAAAAAAAAAAAAAAAAAAGAAAAAAAAAGAAAAAAAAGAAAAAAATAGAGAGGGAAAAAAGAATGAAAAAGATCCTTGTGATGTGCTAGGCTGTGAAGCACAAAAGTAACAATGAAAGTAGTAACTTCAGAGAATGCTATTCCTTGTTCAGGCCTGCCTTTGATCTTTCTTTTTGATTTGCACAAGGGCATCTTTATAACCCTCGGATGTGGAATTTCTGGTACTGAGTCTTTATCCATGGAATGACCAAACAGACCAACTTGCCCCTATGATCTACTTTTGCTATGACACGTCTGCCTCACACAGCCACTGAGCTAGCCACAGTCCCTGTAGCCTGTTCAGAGTGCAGATACTGGCTGGATTTTGGAAAGGAAGGGCTGCCTTTGCCCTTCCAGAGCAGAGGTAGTTTACGAACCATTTCCCTTCCTGCTCCAGTGCTGCAGGATGGTCTCAATATCTCTGCTCAGAATCTCCTGGGCTTCTTTTCCTCGGGTAAGCTCATGTGCACCTTCACTGACCTCCTCAGTTCTCCACGCAATGAGGACACTCTGGGAGTGTCTGCACCTACTGAGTAGGTGGGTCCAAATTTCCCTCCTTTTGGAGAAGCAGCCTTTAGGCTTGTTTCCCATGCAGTTTTAGCAAGCAAAGGGGTCAGAATAATCCTCTATACAGAAAACATAGCACTGCTTTTGGCTACTACTGTATCTCCCTTGCTTGCACTCTACTGATGAAAAGAAGGACTTGGAGGGTTAGCAGTCCCATACTGGGTATTAGGAAGAATTTCTTCACCAAAAGGATTGTCAGGCATTGGATCAGGATGCCCAGGGAAGTGGTTGAGTCACCATCCCTGGTGGTGTTGAAAAGACATATAGATGTGGTGCTTGGGGACATGGTTTAGTGGTGGACTTCACAGTGTTAAGTGTATGGTTGGAAATGGTCTTTTCCAACACAAATGATTCTATGACTTTTTTTTTTTTTTTTTCCCAATCAGTTCTACTGGGCCATTTTGTCTGTCATCAATTGAACTGCCTGCAAAGGAGAATGTTTGAACAACCAGCTGAGCTACGCTCTGAGCAACCAAGGAAGTTAAAACAGAAACAGGAGCATCCTGCAAAACCAGTGCTTGATTAATTTCAGCTGGCTTTAATTAAAAAGTATTCCCTCCTTAGTTAACGATGTGTTTTATGAGAAGTGGATGTGGTTGTCTGAAATCAAGCAACGGGTGATGTTTCTGTCATCTCATCAATACAGGGTACATCAGTTCTGGGAAGCACGACAGCATTAATAAATAGCCACGTACAGAAACATGCCCCCACCAGACACTAATGGGATCCACCTTTAAATTCATATATGAATTTACTCCAGTGTACCACTTATCATGATGTACCCTCTTTCATATCACATGCTATCTCTCTTTCTGTTGATTGCATTTTAGTTTTATTGTAATCTCTGTGTGGAGAAGAGGATTATGCTGAAGCAAGGTATGGCTTATGCTTGAAATTTCTGAAATAGACATACTTTTAGATGCATTATTTTCAAAGTATCAAAGCATTCATTTTGTGACCTCTAAAAGGTCTTATTTTATTTTATTTTATTTTTTTTTTTTTAACCCAAGGAGTTCTCAGTCTTCCTTCAGTGATCAGACCCTTTTAAAATGGCTTGTATTGGCATACAGATACCAGGCACTCTAAATCAACTACAATTGCTGAAAATTTAATCAGGTTTAGGAAAGGATAATAACATATGCTCTTCACCTGCAGTAAATGTGTATGTACCAGTTGATGCTGTTGGTAACTTGATTATGAGATTGAATGATCAAAAAGTTTTTGGCCCTGTAAGTTTTCAATCTGACTGACAAACAGGATGCAACAGGTCAATGCCACTGACGAAACAGGACAGAAGGTTTACAGCAAGTAAAACGTGGTCACCAGGAGAGCAGAAATCACATAGCCCGCTGCCTGTTTATTCTCCCCAGACTCTGTAGTTATGCCTTTCTGTAACACATGCAGACTCTAGAAAACTACGAATCACTGCTTTTATGGCTTTGAATTTTAGATGTGAATTGAACAATTTACATTACTGAACCGTGGAATGGTGCAAAGCAGTTTGAACATGGAGGTAAACGCAAGTCTTTTATGAGAGACACACTTTGCAAAGGAAGAGTGTAGAGAAGTCAAAGTGTGTAAGCAAGACCCAGAATAACCTCAACGGTGGTGTGCTTAAGCTTCACTGAATAAAAACCAGAATGATTAGATGTCCTTTCCAATAAGATTTACAAATATAACTGCATTGTCTGAATGTTTTTATTAGCAAGTTAACAGAGTGTCATGAATGGTAGCATCCACGCCAAGACTCCACTCTGACATGCTCCCAGTTAAGTGCAGGGACAGTAAATTTCACAGCATCTTTAATCTTTATCTCAAATGTAAATAACTTCTCATGGGCTTTAAAAAAAAAAATTAAATAAATTACTTGTCTTCCTGCAGCTTTAATCTCAGTGCTTATGCTTGTTGATGGATCAAACAGTCTCCAATTTTTAAATCATTTAACTGGTTCAATAGCTGTCTTATCCTTTGCTTTTATAGTTAAATCAATTCTTAGGAAAGAAAATAAGCTTGTCAGTGAATCATACCCACAGTGGTAGACCCCTTCCTTAGAGCCAATTGAAGATGATATAAAATAAATAATCTCTGAACTTTCTTAAAAGTGCAACGAGGTGAAGAGAGAAAATGCATGAGTTGTGAACCAGAAGCAGTGAGAGGCTGATACATTGCCATTGTGGTAACACAGAGTAGATCACAATAGACAGTCATATCTCTTTCATTTATCATACGAGTGGTTGCCATCTCCCTGGCTATTCATCTCGGTATCTTTGTAAGTAAAGCACAAATGTATGAAGTAACAGCATAACTTTCGTATAAAGTGAAGATGTTTAGATATTCCTTAAACCCAGGCTGGAAGTCCTTCCCCATGAGAAACCGCCATGAGGCTTGACTCCACAGGACCGCAGCACTGAGCAATGCACCTGTGTCTTGTGCAACGCTGTGATGGACTCCAAGTAGCTCTGGGGACTGCTTCATAAGCTAGTGAGATAGCCTTTACCTCTCTCCCTTTCTTATATTCAATAATTGTGGCTTTTGTTCTTTTCCTGAAAGTCTAGTCTGTCGTGAGATCCGAGTAGGTGTTTTATCAAGGGATGCCTGAAAGACTCTTCTGGATGAAATTTCTGTTGCATTAGTTCTTGGGATTGCAGGGCATCAAAGTCAAAGACCTAAATCATAGGAACAAACTGAGCTGGAATCAGAATACAGAGAAATGGCCCTGTGTCCTCTAAAATGAGACACGCTAGTCACTTCTTGTCAGAATGAAGTCAAGACAACAGAATACGATTTAAATGTGCTTATTTCTGTTGTCATTTTTTTTTTTTCTGCCAGCTATTTAATCTCTTTGTGCCTCAGTTTTTCTGTTGCAAAATAGAAGGTTTCATTTCAAAATTTAACTTCTCCTGAAAAATCTTTCCAATGTTCCTTTCTTTTAGGGGACAGAGATTGAAATAATTTTAACAACCTTCCTTCCTTCCTTCCTTCCCCAACTCAATGCACTATGAACATTTATCTCAATGATTGTCTTTCTTCATCTCTCCAAATTTTTGTAGATTAGAAAAAAGAAAAAAAAGTTGTGTCTTTGTTATGCTGACAAAGATTTAAAAAGTCACACAGTAGAGAAATATAAAAATACATAGAACAGAGCAATAGAATGAAGACAGTCTTAGCACTCATCTGGAAAAATGAGACACTCTGAAAATGTAGTTTTTCCAGGACTAAGGAGAAAAGCAGGATTCTACCATTGCAAATTATTTTTTCATGCTTTCTTCTGTAGATGCTAGTGTATACAAGTCTGATATCAGAATTTGGGCTACTGGAACATCCTTTTTCAAAATGAGTCTTGCACTGCCTTCCAATGGCACCCTTCAGTCCTGTGTTGTATGCATGCTTGGAAACAGACTATTACACATGAGCATTCCCAGAAAAAGTCCCCAAGAGTGATACGTACATATTAAAGATTTAAGCAGCATTATTTGTTTTTAAATGAAGATGGATTTTAACTTCCTGCTTCCAATTAGAATAATAATAAACATTTTCCCTAATGGTAACAACAGGCAATAGTGTTAAATTGGAAATCCAAAAGCTTTTTCTGTTGGTACAGTATAAGTTACAGTATCATTAAATATATAATCAGCCCTTTATTGCTCATGTTATTTTTGAGGCACTTAAATGAAAAGTTGATTTGTCTCTTATTAGACCTCAATAGATGTTCCTTTAATAGTCATAGGGTGTTTTAATGCTTTACAGAATCACTGTAATTAAATTGAATGCAAGACATTGGACTTAAATAAAAGAGAAATAGAAAAACTCTGTAAATCAGGATAATAAAAGCTTTTCTTTGTGCTGTTTGAATTGTGCTGAAATGGATCTGTCTTGTAAACTGCCTTACAAAGGCCAAAGTAGCTTAATTGCTTTAGGGCTTGATTATGTCTGCATGAGTCAGCTGTGAGACTATGGTAGTAAAAAGACACTTTTCACCAGAGAAACTTGAGCATGGATTTTGCCACTGCCTTGGCAGACCTCACCCGAAACAATGTCCAGGTAAGAAAAACATATTGCAATCACTTCTACATTAAGGGAGTCTTTCTTCTATATCAGGGTCATGTAGAGAATGGAGAAGGCACAACACTCCTGCACAATTCCTTGCCCATTTTTATATGTTATGGTTTACACTGGCATCTGCTGCCCACACACAAAGACCAAAAAGTGACTCTCAAACACTTAATGAGATATATCTCATGAGGTATATGAAGTATATATATGATATGAGATACATCTTAAAATGTATCGAAATTAGAAGTCTTAGAAACCATCATTTACAAGCAGTGGGAGATAAAATTGCAGAGAGGATACAGCTTGGCGTTTTGGGTACTGCTAATGCTCTCTGAGCAGGGAGGAGTCCAAGAGTAGTGAGACAGTTTCTTTTCTGTAAGAATATTAGGAGAGGTATTAAAAGAGACTATATATGTATGTTGGACAAGATAGGATTAAAAAAGCACAAAAAATCTGTAAAAATATGTCATATGTTAGGATCTAAAGTATTTCCATTTTCCTGGTTGATAGCACAAAGTGGCTCTCTTATCTTGGGTAATGTAACTTTTAGCATAAAAAGGCTGGATGCAGTTTCCATATAACTTCTGTGGGCCGATAGAGAGAATGGCTGTTTAAAAATACGGCTGTGCGAGGGAAGGTATCTTCTCCACACATCTACCCCGGCTTGGTCACAGAACATCTAATGCCCCAAAGCACCAGATAGTATGGCAGGAGCCTCATTCAACCCCAGATCTAAGGTTCTGATCTCAAACCAAATAATCTGCTAAAACTTTGCTCTAGAAGAACAGTTAAAAGGTTTTGCTTTTGTTCCAGAATGGAAAGGAAAGGAAAGAATTATGAAGTTGTGGGACATCTGCTAAGGACCTTCACCAGTCTGCTAGCTCTGCTGTGCACTTAATCTAGTTTTAAATTGACTGCCTTTATTTGAATGTTCCAGAAAACTGTCAGAACTTGGTGTGATCATTGATCGTAGTGCACTGGGGACCCCCAGACTTCTACCTACAGGGAGTGTGGTGCTTAAGGACAGCTGGCATGGCCCTATCCCATCTGACCCCTGTGCCTGCACCTCTTTGGGAGGCAGGTGGAGGCTCTCACTGTGCACAGTCTGCACCATCACCTTTTTTTGATCAGGGCTGCATCTGCACTGGGCCATGACAGCTTCAGAATGATGTGGCATCTGTTGGTCTGCTTGGTCAACATTGTTTTGAAAACACATTGATACTAGTAGGTGTGTCTGAAACATCTCAGAAGTATTCTCTTTGAATGAACTCCTTTGGTGTAAGTTTACTACTGAATTTGTCTATGTATTTAATTGAAAAAAACCCAAGTTCTTTTAAATCATACTTTATTGGCCACCTCAGGTGAAAAGTAGAGTTGCAATGCAAACGCAAACCATTAATGCTCAGTCTTGTCTGGGTTTGACAGCTAATGCCTCAGATAAACAAGGATATAGAGGCCTGAAGAGAGCTTATTTATATAATGAACTTTAGCCAGGGAGGTGACAATAGCGAGACAATCCATGATTGTCTGAATGCAAGAGTTAAAACCTGATCGGAATTTCTGCACGTCTCAAGGTACTTTTCTGACTGCCTGAGATGGTATCATGCATCAAAAGCCCTGCACACATCCTGCTGCTCTGAAATCATTGTAATTTCTTTTACCAGTTTTACAGTTAGAAACCTCTAAACTTGAAAGTCCTCTTCTTCTTGGTAGCCTGTCAGCATTCAAATGAGCGAGAGATGAGGATACATGTGAATCCCTTGCCTTTCTACTTTCCCTTATATTATTTGGTATTTAATTGGTTAGCAGGTAATGTTGCTCGTGGAGGCAAAAGAAGGGAAGAAAAATATAAAAAGAGCCCAGTAGCCATGGCAACAGAAAATATTAAGTTTAGTTACAGAGTATATGTGTAGAGATGGGCAACAGGAGCCTTCCTAGAATGGCTGCCAACTCACCTTATGAATAGGGAAATAAATACAGAGGCATAAAAATCCCTGAGCAGTGACATGGCCCTTTGCTGGCTGATTTAACTTCACATCAGAACTGTCTATCATGCCTCGTGATTGTTTACTTTCTTCTGACCCACTATGTAAATATTGCTCTTACAGGTGTGCTTCCTCCTATTTTATGATTGACCAAGCTTCCTAATATTGAGAGCTTCATCCCAGAGAAATAGGGCAGATTTGTATATTACTGCATAAAGTAAAATATGATAGGCTGTTGGCATGCGCTAGAGATTTTCCAGGTTAGGACTGTGACAAGGAGACTTGTGATTGCTTGAAAAATTATCTCAGGTTCAAATAAATCCAGTGCATACTAGTCCACAAAGGGGTCCTTCACCTGTGCAGAACAGACTGGTTTAATAAAGCCTGGCAGTATTGCACATTTTGGAGCTCATGGTACTGCAGTTCACAGCTGTGAGTTTATACCCAGCCACACAGTTTAAAAAAAAAATATAATAGCTGAAGATATTGGGTTCACAAATTCTGTAGAATCAAGAGAGTGAGAAAGGGCTCTTGATGGTTACGCTATTCATCCTCCCTGTGCGGGAATTTTCTGTTTAACCTTGTTCCCCACTGCCTGTCTCACCTGGTCTTAAAGACCTCCAATGCTGCAAACTTCAGTACCCTGGCAATCAAGACCAGTTCTTCCTTATTCTTGTTGTTAGAATATTTCCTTTTGTGGCTAGTGTGATTCACTTTCTGTAATTTAGTATGGTTACTTCCTGACCTATTTTCAATCGCCACGGAGAGAATTATTTCTTTGGAGCTGCTTTTCATGTGTATAAAACCATCTTTTCTGCCTTCTGTTCCTTAGACAGAGGAGCACCTATGTATTGATCCGTCCTGTCCCCGTGAGTTATGGTATCCAGATAACTGATCATCATCATCACTGCTGTGTGCTCTTTCACACTAGTCAACATTCTTCGTGGTGTGCAGTGCTCACAAGTGGACACAATTCTCAAGTCAAGACCTTGGCAGTAATGAGCAGGACTGATCATCTTGCCAAAGATGATCCTATTAACATCCTACTATGCCATTTTCCTTTTGGATGATTATCCAAAATTATTCACTCTTGATGGTATTGACTGTGGTTACCTGCTTTGTAACAAGTTAGATCTGTGAGGTCCTGTGAACTTATTCAATTCACCCCCTGTACTTTACAGACAGGCCCCTAATAACTGTAGTACAAAACTTCACTGGAGCAGAACCTCTATTTCATATTTGTACAAGTAGCCTTAATTTTTGAATTCTCTAATCCCATTTGAAATAGACTACAAGGAGACTTGAGGAGCAGGACGGGTTTCAGGTGGTCATAGCAATAGGGAGATAAGTTTTGATCTCAGTTATATAAGTGTAAAAAAAAATAATTTTTCTAGATTTATCATGATGCAAGAATAGAATTAAATTAACATAATTAGAATGAAAACAACCACATTGTGAACTAATATTTGTGAACTAAACTACCTTATAAGTTTTAGGGTTATTACAGAGGTTCCTAGGAGACAAAATGTAATTGTTTGTTCCTGGGACAGCAATTTTCCCACAGCCATCTGCACCCAACTATTTGTTTGTATTATGCTTCATTTTTCCTATTTTGTTGTATTTTAGCATTTTTTTTTTTAATTTGGGCAGCAGCAATTAATATCTTCTTAAAATGAAAAGCAACAAAGACAAAACTTAAAAAAGAAATTAAACAAAAGACATTATTGTTTTGAAGATCCTTCTCATATTGAATGTTGAAGACTCATCAACATTCAAAACTAACAATTTGCAGAATATCTTATCATTTCTGCTTGTCAATGGCAAATGTGATATGCAAGTTAAACCAGAATTCCTGTGCTTTATGAATCTTCAGTTTTAAGTACAGAAAAGACATGATAAAAGGAGTAATGAACTAAGGAAGAGCTGGAAAGAATTTAGATTAAAAGATAAAAAGCTCTTCTGCTAAATTATGTCTTACTTACAGGGAAGAAAAGTTTGTTGCTTTGTAAATGATGACACAGCATTGAACAAAACTTTCATGAAGGCATTTTACCTAAATAATTGCTTGTTACCAAATAGTGTGGGAGTTGGGTCACTGGAGGACTTAATGAGGCATTGTGTGACTCTCCTTAACTGTCTGTGTCAGTCAGGTTGTACAAATCATTTCAGTAATGCACATTTTAGGCTAATAACAGACCCAATTAAGGTCACAACTCCTGCTAAGTTGGCAGGTAACACCAGGGCTCAAAGTCTGAAGGGACAAAATTCTGGTGGGCAATGCTTTTGTATGTGGATGTTGTGAATCCTGATAGATCATTGAATCATGGAGGAAGACTTAGTGTACACAAATTTTTAACTCTAAGTCCAACCTTGCCCCAGGACTAGACTAGACTACCATCCATAGTGATCACTCACACTCACATCCTGACATGAACACAAAGCTGATTGAAGCTTAGCATAGTAGCCTGTCCATAGCCTCATGTACGTGATAAGGACAGATCAGGCATAATGTCTGCTTCACCAAACACTTGGGTTCTGTCCATTCCTAAACACTGATGATGTTTGGTTTGGAGTTATTTCACCTAACTTAACAAGTCTTCATTTAAGCTACTGTTTTTTACAGTCAACAGAGGGAAATACAAGTTTTCAGAATTTTCTTTAAGAGGTTTATTTTAGGATGAGATAAATAGCTTTTCCTTAGGTGGTTAGTTCAGATGAAGGAATTCACAAAGAGGACATCTACTTGAATGTAAATTTTTTCAATGGAAACATTTCTAAAAGAACTACACTCAGTAGTCTTTAATTATATGAGAACATTTCTTCTTTGAATAATTTTAAATTTAAATAAGAGTATTGTAAATTATTAAAGCAATAAGTATTTAGAATTTACTATGTGTAACAGAGCTGTGTCTTTACTGTGCAGCTGAGTTTTACAGGTTTTCTCAATGTTCCACTTTTATTGACTACAATGAGATTTCAGGGCTAAAACCATCCAGTAGATGAGACAAGAACTGAAGCTGTCACTGAAAGGCTGTTGGCTAACATAAGTGGGAATCAACTGCTTGGGAGAAACGTTCAGGAAATCTTGCAAGACATATCTACGCTGTTGTTGTTTCCAAGGGAAATTCTAAGACTTACTAGACACACTTTAGAACTAAATTAAAAAGGGAGACTGGATTTCAGTAGTTACAGTAGATAGAGAAAGAGGCTGTCTTTGTTTTACCTTAGTGCTGCAGCTCCTTAGTTTCACTGTATAGTCTACACACATGTGACTGTACCATCAGTTTCTATCAAAGGCTGTTGAAGGCTTTAAACTCATTTGGAAAGCTGCCCACCAAAGAACATAATAGTGGTCACAAGAGGATGCTTAAAGGTGAGTAAGCACATGAAAAGAATGTGTGAAACATACATTCTACCATCATTTTCAGAGCTTGGTATTGCCTGAGCCTCTTGTAATTGGACTGTTCTGTAACTCTCAATGGGTATATCTCTTAAGTACATGCCCAGTCTCTCCTTGAGCTTCTATGAACTTGAGGCTTCATCATCCTTTGGAAAGGAGTTCACCAGGTCTGGAATAGTCTGTGTGAAAAACAATATCATTTCCAGTTCTACTATCCTTTTTTAGAGGTGTGGGGGCCAGAACTGCTTACACTATTCAAGGAGTGGTTGAACCGTGGATTTATAGTTAGAGTCACATTTTCTGTTTTGTTTATTACTCTTGTTCTAACAATGTCTAACATTTTATTTGCTTGTTTTTATTTAATAACTAACAAGCTCTGAGCTAGTGTTTTCATGGGACTATTTGTAATAACTTCAAAATACTGCTCCTGAATGGTAATGGTCAGCTCAAGGTTCATCATTTTTTATGTGACGAGGATTGCTTTTCCCCACGTTACATCTATTTACATTGGATTTCACCTATCATTTTACTGTTCAGCCACTGAATTTTCCTGAAGTCTCTTTGTAATTTTTCATAATCTATTTTTCCCTATTACCTTGGATAATTCATGTCACCAGAAAGCTCTTGTTATTTCATGCTTGTCTCCTTTTCTACATAATTCATGAATACATTTATCAGCATACCTGTTAGCACAGTTCTTTGTGGAACTCTGCTGATGATTTCCATTCCTTGTGAGACTTCCCCATTTATTTTATTCCTACACTTTGTTTCTCAGCTTTTAAACTTTTTTTTTTTTTTAAATTTTTTTTTCTTTAACCTGTCTGGCCCTCTTACGTTGGTCAGGATTCCTGACAGAGTCCAGTTTGATCACCCATGTCTACATGTTCTTTAAATTTTTCCAAGAATACTAACTTTTTTTCCAAGAATACTAACAGAGAGAAAGAAGCAAGTTTACAGTGTGATTCCCCCTACAAGTGTTGTAGCTCTGCCAAAAAATAAATCCCCTCTGAAAAGATACTTTTCTTCCTCCTTTGGTTGTGGTAGGAGCCTTCATGGTGAACCATGGAAAGATGCTGACTGTTCAGGAAGCTGTGATGAACCTCATCCTGATCTTTAAAAGTCAATAGCTTCAGATGGTGAAAAATGACAAAAGCCTATTTCAGCAGAATCTGGAGAGATATATGCAGGAAAATTTGATTCTATGAAGTACTAAACAAAACCAGAATATTTTCATTCTTTTGGCAGGAAACTTAATTTTGAGATAGTGGAATGAAGATACTTCTTTTACAGCAAAATTAGATGTCTGTTGTAGCTTCATTCTTGCTTTTTGTCAATTTTTTGTTGACCTAGTTTGCAGCTGAAAACATTGAATCTTCTCTCTTTTGACCAAAACTTGAGTTTTTCCTTATGACTAAAATAATTTCTAATGGTGAAGATGGCAGAGAGGTTTCATATACATTTTTCTAGGGGAGAATAAAATCAAAATCACTTTCCCCAAATCTATAAGCTAAGAGATCTATCTCTGTGTCAAAATATTTTTCATGTAACACTGGTATCATGCTGATTTCACTAGTCTTTATGCCTAGTTTCTTGCCACTTTTTACAAGACTCGGACAGATGTGTTGACCACTTGTGATATCACAGTAAATGTATTCCTGAATACAAAAATTACTTTGAAAAGGAAAAATTGAAAATTCACCGAGGAAGACATAAGTCTGTGTGGGTACAAATTTTGTATAGCATGTTGAAACCATTTTGTGGTATAAAGACACATGTTCCCTGACTTCAACTCGCTTGATATCGCAGAATCATAGAATCTATCTCAAGCTGGAAAGGACCTATGAAGATAATTGAATCCAACTCCCTGCTCCTCACAGGATTACCTGACATAAAATCATATGACTAAAAGCATCATCCAGATGGTCCTTAAACTCTCACAGACTTGGTGCTATGACCACTTCCCTGGGGACACTGTTCCAGTGATTGATGGTAACAAATAGGCAGAGAAAGGAAAAAATCAGGGAACCCATAAGGCAATGGACTCCAGTGATTATTTGCAAAGCTCTGTGGGGTATTGAGGCAATTGATCTCCATTAGCAGTCATAGACACTGGTCATTCAGCTCCAAAAGACCGTTTGGAAAGTCTCAGTCCTGCTGTAAAGCGTGACTTGTAAATATTTGCCTGAATATAACAGTAGCTCTTTATATTCAGAGGATCTGGAGAAAAACCCTGAAGAGAGATGAAAAGGCTGGAGGATTTAGAGCCTCATGGCAACAACGAGGAATATCAAAGCATCTCTGAGCACTCTGTGTGGGAGAGCAGAATTGTTGTGTCAGACCATCCTTATCTCTGGCAGGGAGACTGGTCAAATCTCTTTGTAGGGAAGGGAAGCACAGGCTCTGTTTGGATTATACACAGCAGGAGACAGTTTAGCTCCTTTCTAAAAAGGAGCTTTAAAAGATTTCATCTGAGAATCATTTAGCTTGGAAACATTGTATAGCAATTGAGGACAATTAACTTTTAAGGAGAAGTGTGTAGAGTTCATGCTTAGTTTATGCTTCTCCATCTTGAGAGTCTCTTCTGTGCTCCCTCTGCCAGTTCCCATTAGTTTGGATTACACTACGTTTAAAGCATCCATGCAAGCAAAAGATAATTACTTGAAGAGCAGAAAATCCAAGGGAGACTCCCAATGATACTCTCATACTTCATCTGGTGCCTACCGAATGTGTTGCCTGTGTCCATTACAGAAACTTTGGAGTAACAGTCAAACCACATTAAGAACTTTAAGTAAGTACAAAGATTTTTTCAGGTGAGATGAGCAGTTTTACAAAGCACATGTGGGACATCAGCATGATTGCTGTAACAAAGTGTAAAGCCGGGCTGAGACCATTACGAGTTGCTCCTGAGCTCTCAGGACCCCTGCACCTCCAGTGTAGGTCCTCCTTCCATTCTCAAGAGCAGTTAACCTGCTTCCTGAAAAAAAAACCCCACATTAGGGGTCCTCAGGATCTTGAAAAGTGGTGGAGCTCTTGTCTATGAGAAGCACATCTGTATTTCAGTTTAGGACCAAGGTACAAGGCTCCTTGGTGGCTCCAAGATCCCTACTGTCTTTCTGTTATAATCAGGCCGTGCTGATCAGATAATCTACATTCAAGCTCAGTGCCTCAACTCCAATGTCACACTCTTGTAAGGGTTTGTGGAAGAGGAATGCTCTGAGTGAAGTTGCCCCAAATCTATTCTCCTGAAGTCATGGCTGTTGTGTGCCAAGGACTGCTGCTTCTCACCCAGCTGAGCCAGGCACTCAAGGAAACTTCTCCTTACTGTGTCTCCTCCTGGGAAAATGAAGATGAACAAGTGACAACAGAGAGAAGGGAATCTGCAGCTGCTGTTAATGACTGATGACTAATTATTACACTTGGAAATGGCGTAGAACAGAAAAAATTATATGTGTATTCTCATCTGACTTGTTTGCCTGACAGATGCCTGACAGATTCCTTCTTCCTGAGAATTATGTGGGGTCTTTTGTGTGGTTTTTTTTATTTGTTTTGCTTTGTGTTTTTTTTTTGTTTGGTTTTTGTTTTTGTTTTTGTTTTTTTTTTTTTTTAGTTGGAAGCAGCTAATTAACACAAAAGTCACTAAAGTGGCTTCTTGGTTGCTTCATTAATATATTAATAGCTTTTGGATTAAGTACTATAGCGTCTAGACCCTGGACAGTCATCTGGAATAGGAACTGAGCTCCATTGCTTAAATCTTTCTCCACTATGAATGTAAGTAACAGAATAGAACAAGACTTTTTTTGAGCCAACACTTAAAAAAGAAATTGTTAGGATGTTTATTCACTGCTTATAAATGTAAATGTACCTTTTGAATGAAAATTTATCCTTCTGAGTAAGCAGGAAAGGACAGAAGAATTCAGTGGTGGGAGTTCTCTTTCTCCCTTGAAATCCAATCTGATGGGTAATCTGAACCTAAGCATACTCATGACAGTGACACAGAACAGCATTTTGCTTCCCTGCAGGATGAAGGAGTGCAGTTGAGCTTGCTCATGAGAAGGAAGAATGGCAAAGGGGATGCAAAGTGATGCAGTGAAGCCCTAAAAATGTGGGTTTGTAGATTGTCTTGCCACTGGGGAGGTTTGGAATGATACTTTGGTCATTCCAGAGCTGCAGGAGGGGCAGCAGCCCCTGCCTACTGCCTCCTTAGAGCTGTGGCACTGCCAAGTGAGTTGTGGGGCTGGCTCTACTTTGTTGTGGTGAGCACTGTCTGAAGTGAGGTGCATCAAGTACTGGCCATGTGATGTGTTGCTTTCTATGCAATGGGTTAATCTGGGACTAGTTCTCAGTGAAAAGGTCTCCACCTCATCACTCCTCTCGTGTCTGTCTCTCATGTCATCTTCTGAGCTCAGAAATGTGAAGGCAGGCACGAGGGAACTAGACCTCTGATTCTCAGATGAGGGACTGTTCTCTGGTTGTGTTACAGCACTTCTGTTCCCAGACCCAGAACAACTGGGGGAACTAAGTTTGAGAAACAGCACAGCTGTTTCTACAAGCTCAAATAAGTATTTGATTTAGATCACTCTACTTCAGTGAAATCCCCAAGAATGTCCCCAGATAAGGATGAGGCATAAACCTATATTTATTTGGAAAGAGAACAACATATAGTGTACTTATGCAAAGGATTTTTTTTTTTTTCTAGGAATACATTATTGGGATGGAAACTTTGAAGATTCAAGGAAAGCAGGCTTTTTGCAAACTCACCTTTTTCCTTCCTACAGATTGTGCCCTGGTGCTAATTATATTGATAACAAGAAAAGTTGCAGGCCAATTGAATGTCCAATCTGTCATGGTGTACATCAGAAAGTTAATAACACCGCAGGTGAAAGCTTTCAAGGGATGCACATGACAAAAAGCCCAGAGCTAGAATGGGACATTGAGGGAAAAGGGTTAAGAGTGATGCTGTTGATGGAAAGGAAGCGCGTCAGTCAGCTAAACACAGCAAGACATCTTAAGCAGCCTATTGATCTCCTATTCAGAGTTCATGCAGGGAGACTCCTTGTCATAAAACATTCAGCAGCCAAAATCAATAAGAGATGTGGAGCACTGAATCTTGCTGCTTCAAAGTCGTACTTGAAAACAACAAAAAAACATCACTTCTACTCAAATGTCACCAGGGCATCAGCTTGGTTCAGACCCAGCTCAGCAATTTCAAAAATAAAAGTTTGCTTCCTCTTTTTCCAAGCGGGAGTCCAGCTGGAAAGTGGCAGGAACTGGATTCAGCTGCCTGATAGGGAATCTATATTCTGACCCTCTCTGTTTACACAGGAGGTTCAGGGAGAAAGATAAACCTAGATAACATGAAACATTTGCTGAGGTAGAGCTTGTCTTGTGCTGTGAATTTGACAACATTTAGCAGTTCCCTGGCTAAGATCACATTCTGTGGCTGCATAGCAAAATGCAAGAGGACTAAGAAACACATAACAAAAAGCTTAAACAACATTGGTTTTAAAGTCATACCCTCCTCAAAATGATATATGCCAAATTGCATTTCAGTTGTTTCTTTGTCACCATTGTTCAGATACAATGTGTAACTTAGAAAGATCTGGCTCTAGGTTTCAAAATTAACCAAGGTAAAGTCAGTGAGATATTGGCTGCGGATCCTCTTCTCAGAGACATAAATGTCCTCTTCACCCAGATGGAAGAATAACAAGTAGGTTCATGTGCACAGCCCCAGCCTCCATGGAAACACCTGCAACAGGGGTTTTACATGGACATCAACGTGTTACAAATCTACCACCTTCCCTCCCCTCTTTTGTACCATGTTGTCCTAGAAATCTAGAAGACACTACTGGAAAAGCTTTCCCTTGGTCATTCAGTCCCATCTGCTGCTCCTGAACAGAGGTGATTTGACGTGAACCATTCTTGGGAAATGCTGGTCTGACAGGTGGGACAGGCAGCCTTACACACACAATTTTCTCCCACTTTCCAGTGCTTCTCTATCCTTACATTGAAAATGTTTTTCCTAATACCCAGTCTAAATCTCCCTTGTTGCCCTTCAAGCTTGATATTTCTTATCGTCACTCAAATGGCTTCTGGTGAACAGGTTGCCACTGAAGCCACCTTTTACATATTTGAATGCTGGTGTCATATATCTCACTACACTCTTCTAGACTAAACAATGCTAATTCTTTCAGTCTCTCCTCTGAGGTCATATTTCCTATGTGTTTTTTCTTGAATAAAGGTCACTGGCATCTGACAGTCCAATGGCACAAAAGATTAATTTTGCTCTTGTCAGGCTCTGAGCCCGATGGTTACCATCACTTCATTCAATGTGAAGGGGAGGGTTACTTTTAAAAGTCACCACAAAACCTGCTTATTTGTTCCTTTTCTAATAATTTCCAGAGTAACTGATGCTGCTACAGATGAATACATTAGAAATGCACAAAACAGAGAGCCAGACAGAGCGACAACCAGGGATTCAAGTGGGAATACACAGCACTAACTGATGAGCTCAGAAAGCATCTGTTGTCACACCACCATCCCTCTGTGGCAGACAAAGAAGCACAGAAAAACCTGGAAGCAAAAGCAATAAACAAAGGCATCGATGAAAATTTTGCATTTGACTTCAATAAGACATGAACGGCTGTACTGTAGGAGATCTGTCTTGGGATGGTACCATGAGGTTGTTCTATAGCTATGTCTGCACTGCACAGTGCCTGAGATGGCTATAAAC
This sequence comes from Nesoenas mayeri, assembly GCF_963082525.1. Taxonomy (NCBI): domain Eukaryota; kingdom Metazoa; phylum Chordata; class Aves; order Columbiformes; family Columbidae; genus Nesoenas; species Nesoenas mayeri. The sequence continues at coordinate 29,387,281 of NC_137545.1, forward strand.
AAAGAGTTGAAAAGCCATTGAAGAACAAAATCAGCTCACTTATGTAAAGCTGTGTATGATTACAAACAGCCTGTTTCTGATATCAAAACGAATATGTTCAGAGCTCTGGTGGCTCATCTATTACTTACATGTTGATTTTAGTATCTGTATTTATTAGGATAAAGGGTTAGTATTGTCTGGACAATCAATAAACCAAACTTCTATAATGTTTTACTAGTTAGACTGGGAGCTCAGGTAGATATTTTGACAAACCACAGTTTCATTAAGTATTTTTACGGTTCATTAAGATGCTAATTACAATTCCTATTCAGAGGTAAGACAGATGAGGCTTGTATTCTTCTCTGCTTTTATTTTGCAGGAATGCTGACTTTTTCTGTCTGTTTCTGAAGGAAAGTTTCTGAAGAACGTTCTTGCAGGTGATAATCTAATTTATGCTTCAGAAAGAGACGGGGGGAATTAAGTGACATGATAGAAAGTTGGTTAAGTGTAATGAACAGCAAGGATTAATGCTGTTAGAGATTTCAGCATATTAATCTGACTTTGCTTTTAGCTACTGCAGCATCTGTGACAAAACCAAAGGTTATGGATTTGGAATCATAAGCTTTGCCTCTCTGACTTAACCTTAACCTTAACCAATAAACTGATTGAGCTTAACTGATCTCCTGGACACACAGTGGGTAGAATGGGTATTTCAGTTCTGCACAGCACAGTGTCATGTGGATAACCTGCCTGACTTACGACTACGCTCCAGAATTGTGTGACTTTCCCATAGGTGCTGAGCCACCTCTGACAGCCCTGGTGGATGTCTCAAATGGCACTACAGACCTGTACCTGAATAACTGAAAATTGCCTCTGTGAGAACCAGCTCCAGGTTAAGACCTCTAGATATAAATATTCAATGGGAAACATTTGCATGTGAGACAGGGACTGAATTCGGTTGTTTAAACCAGAAACCTAGAACCATGTGGGACACAGTACCATGTCTGAGATTCTTTGGTGGCACAAGAACTGTGGGAGACCTGTGCCTGCCTAGACACTGTGAAGTGTGGTTAGAAAGGAGTCACAATGATAATTAAACACATGTGCATTGAACATTTGGTGAGAGATGGCTTTTCTGTCTAGCAGAAAAAGGGTGGAAATTGGGGAATCTTAAATCCAGGATGCCGGTGCTCGATTCTGGTGACTGGAGACATCTTAATTTACACAATCATAATTTTTTTTAGTAATGACTACTACATTTGTCCTGTATCTTTGCTCTCACATAAATAATTCACAAATTTTTCCTAGATTTAATTATTCTGTTTCAGATTATTTATCTTGTCTACCAGTTCTCTAAAACCATTGATTAAAATTCTACTTTATAAATCTTAAGTTATCAAGAATATGAAGAAAAAAAATCATGCCTTCATAAAGAAAAATGCGAATAATAAATTGTCGTTACCTGAAAGTGTCCCTGAGCAGCCAGCAGGAGTTATGGTTTACCCTTAATATTCAGGGAAGAAATAAATTGTTTTCCTAATTGTTAGGGTAAGTAGTCATGAAACTAAACTACCAAAGGTTACATTGGATTCCTCAACGACGGACATTGTTTTATTAAGACTGAACATAATTTTCAAAGAGATTTTTGTCTTAATCATATGTAAATCTGTCTACAAAACTGTGAAGAGCTGTATGTCTAGTTAATAGATGAGTCAGATTCAGCTTGGAACGAACACACAGAGAAGTCAGGGCCTTCACAGTCATGGGAAAGAGACACGTAGTCATCAAATTGCCCATATCTAGGGAAGATGCAGTTTTCTGCTGACTGACCCTTTGGGCTTTCTTCCATCCCCTATTCCTCTTTGCTGGAAAGTTTTTTTTGGCTCACAATCCCACCCGCAAGCTCAGTCAAGGACAGAGCAGTACTTTTTGCTTCTTCTTAATCTGTTATTTGTTCCTCCCTCTAAAATTATTATCCCCCTGCACTCCTGGTCATTCCTGTGCAACTGTATCCACTCTGACTGATCCACAGACTTGCAGTAAGCACAGATGGATGCTGCCCTGTGCCCTGGGTTCTGACTGATCTCTCCTGACACACACACTCTTATTGTGGCCTGTCCCTCTTTGCAGGGAGTTGTTTTTTTCTTTTTTTTTGTCTTGGGCACCTGCATAAATGGAGACACACCATTCAACTGTGTTTAAGGTGAAAACATTTTGTCATAATGTGAGAAATAGTACAGGCCCTTGTTTTCAGATAAAAGAGCCTGTTCTGCTACCACAGAAGCTATCAGAATCATCTGCTCCCACACTAGGTTTACCAGGCATCAAATATAAGCCTTCTGTTCTTCCATCAGTCCCCAAAGGATGAACAGTGACTGAGAAAAGACTCTGCTAGTATCACAAACTTTTCTGCTCTTACAGGGAGCATTGATGTTATTTTGGGAAAGTATTGACTCTTTTAGAGAACAGAGGGCTCATTAAATCAAAATAACAACAACATTTTCAGCTGCTTCATTGTTATCATTGCTATTGTTGCAAGTGGCTGCTGGAAGCTGGAAAAAGAAAGAAGGGAGAAATAAAGCCTACAAAGAGTGGACATCCCAGCATATCCTGAGCTGGAGATAAAGTGCAACACATCTCGTTTATTGCTTTTAAGTAGTTGGTAGCCTGCCACTGAGTTCATAATCATCCTGAAGATGCAGCAGTGCCACTGAGAAGGACAGGGGAGTTAGAATTCATAGAGGATGATAAAATGAAAATGACAGTCACAAAAAAAAGAGAAATGCTGTATTTAGGTTGTGTTATTAAAAGTATCATGTATTGCAAGTAGAAAGAAGAAATTTAGTCCACTGCCATTGCAAACTTTCCCAGACTCAGTTTGGGAGCTTTTTTTTTTTTTTTTTTTTAATAGAGATGTCAAATTGTAGCAAGTGAGAGGAGAGGGAAATCAAGCAAAACAGCAAAAGGGCTGGAAAATGAATTATGTGGGAAGAAGGGTGGCTGGTGCCTGGAAGAAACAGATCTGAAAGTTGACCAAATACAAAGCACAGCAGGGAGCTCTTCTTCTGTGTTTGCTGGGAACACTGCAAGAAATTGCGAAAGTGGGAGGATTTCTCACTAGTATGGAAATCTATTCTGGGAAAGAAGCAGCATGAGCAGGAAACTGGAGACTGTTAACTGTACAAATGTATGATTTTAAGACACACAGCAGGAGTGAATGTAGTAACCCAGGAAATCCATTTAGTTCTTTGATGTCCTTAAGTAGTAAAAATCTGTTTCTAACTATTATTCCTGGTATTTAGAATACTAACAATCACCTCTTTACGGTTCACCTTAGAGCCTCAGAACAAATCGAATCACAGGGCAAACTAGGAAAAAAACCCCAACACAACAGGAGTTTCAGAGAAGGATTTATTTTTGGGTTATCACCTGCTGTGTCTTAGAGAGGTTTCTCCAGCAGAGTCATGAAAACCTTCAAAAAGTCTCAAGCTGTACACCTGAAGTTGTGTCAAGTGGCTTTTAAAATTCTTGGTCAAGGCAACCTGCTTCACAGACCGAACAGTCTACAAGTGTAATTTTTTGTTTCTGGCCAGTGTCACAAATGGGTAAATAGGAGCCAGGGATGAAAAAGGCTATGCATAACTGATACAAGATAAAATGGTGCCTTCATTAGAAAGATATTCACATTTTCAAGAGAGTTCCACAAACATTAGACTTCTGTAGATTTAGACCGTGGGATATAGACATATAGAGAGGTATGCAGCCTACAGAAAAAAATCAGAAGGGCAGTGGCCCATTTTCATAATCTCTTTCCAGAGCTTGTTCTCATGCCTTGTTGTTTCTCTTAATTTTTTTTCCATTGTTCACCTTCTTCTGATTTTATACCTTGGCAGCTCAGTGGCACTGGTTGACTGAAGGATGCACTGGGGGAATAAAAGTTTCAAGAGGACATTCAGGCAATAAGGCAGCGCAGAGATGTTGACATGAATATGACTGACAGTTATTATTTCCCAGGAACTCTCTTTGAAGTTGAACACAAGTGTTACTGCTGGACCTGCATAAAATTTAAAACATTCCGCTTATGAGAAAATTCTGGATTGTCAGCACTTTTATTGTTACCCAAAACTGGGAAAAAGTTGCCTTAAAACCAGCTCAGGGAGAAAGAAGCCTGTTATTAGAGAAACACTAGCTGCATTTTCCCAGTCTTGACCTACCCATCCTCTAGTAGGCGTGGAGTGAACATCTGAGCTTTTCCATCTGCAGAGCTAACCCAGGGACACTGCTACCTTCAGTTATCTTGCTTGCCCTCCACACTGGACCTTGAGCAAGAACACTGGTGTGGGGTTTCCTTTTGGCTGGGATTGACACCCGCAGTAGCAAGGTGCCAAGTAAACACATTGTCTGTGGTCCTTGGGGGTTAGCCAGCAGTCAGGATGTTGTGACACCTGTCAAATGGATTTTCACTTTCTAGTTGACTAAAAAGCAAAACCTTTCTTATCCATTTTCGGTTGTACTGGGGATTTCTCAGGTTTCAAGGTCATGAAAAGAGTGATGCTTATCCCCTCCAAGGTTTTAGGACAGTTTTGACTGCTTTTGCACTTTGCACAGATCTGATGCCCTCTCCTTACTTATCTCTCAAGAGATTAATTGAGGCTATTCAGGCATCAGTGGCAGCCTGTCGGAAATGTCACAAACATGACATGATGAAATGTAGGACTGGTTAAGACCTCTTGGATCATCAAACCCAGCCTGGTTAGTAACAGGCATCATATTAAACACTGAAGTAGAGCACAGGGAAAAAAAAAAAAAAGTGGAAAGACTAGTAGAAACATAAAAATATTCCTAGATTTTCATTAGAGAACTTTTATAGGTTATTGGGAAGCTCAAGTTAGTACACAAGTCCTCATTTATGGGTGCTAGTATATAAGCTCTATCCTGCCTTGCAAAATACATGAAATGACTCCTCACTGGAATTGGTTACATGAGAGAAGAACAAGGGGAACATGTTCTTTTACTTATAGAAGTGGAGAAGAAGGTGAAAAACTGTCCTCTTCGTAGCACTCAACAGTTTTGGAGGCTTCCTGTTCGGAAAATAGTACTGCATATCCTTTTGTGCCTGCACATTCTTTTTCTCCTGTTAGTGACTTAGGAGCACAGCTTTATTGCTTATCTTGTAGTAAGGTTTGGTTATTCTAGCTTCTGTAAACACCCAGAACAAAAGACAGTCCTCACTTTTCCAGCAAGTGAAATTACATATTGTTAATTAATAATGCAGTTTAGAAGTTTCTAGGTGACTTTCTTGCACACCTCACTTGCATTATTTTATTTTGACCTTAGGAATTTAATAACCATCAAGAATTGCTTTGCAATACAAAACCTCTTTTATCAGCTGCAGTCAGCCAGGGTACACTAGTGATGGTGTTTCAAAAGTGGATTCAAACTTGTTCTTGTGATCAGTTCCTGTAGCCACTCTGGTTTAATGCCGTTGCAGCGGATGAAGAAGAGAGTCTTGTTGGTTTCATTCCACCAGCAATACAAAGTTCTTTGTCAAACAGTGATGATCCTTGAAGGATTTGGGAGGCACAAATATGGAGCAGACTCTCATCAGCTGCAGTGTGCACTGCCACTTACAAGAAACAAGGTGCATTAGTGCAAAGGCAAAATTGTGCAGTGTAACCTCCAAAGATGATAATGGAGTACTATATTTTGCTCTCATTGTAGTTCAATGCTTAAGGCTGTAATGGTGAGGTTACCCTGAAACCTGACCTTTGAGAGGTGAAGAGGCTGTAACTGTGGAAACTTCCTTGGCTCCTGTAACAGATAGTTGAGGTTTTCCTGTGCTGTGCCTGGCCCGACTGTGTACCTCCCTCTACTCCCATCCTGCATTGATACTGAACAAATCTGCCAGACCCACCACCAGCAGTGCATGATTGACAGCCAGCAGAAGAGAGGTTGTGGGGAAACAGGAAACCTCCATCTCCCTTGGGTAGTGGTAGACACAGGTGGAGAACAGGTCTTGGTGAGATTATATTGCATTCTACCAGAGATAAGCTCTCAGGAGTCTAATGACCTTGAGACCCTCAATGAAGATGAAGCTGAGGGTGCCTACCATTGCATAGCTGTTGTTGGTTTTCTCGGATGGTCTCCTTTCTTCATACTTGCTAAAGGCTTTAGTCTTCTAGCCCTTAATAATCTGCCACAGTAGACAACTGCCTACTCTGCCTCTATGTAAAACAGGCCCGTGTTTACAAATTAGTTATAAATCAGCCATTCCAATCCAATGACTTGGTACCCTGCTAGGCACAAATGGTGCAGTGAGTTGTGAGAGTACAGAGGATCAAGATCCTAGTCTTAAGTGTAATGCCTGAAAAAAGAACAATAAATACAAGAGGCAGAAACAGCATGACCAAAACTGAAGAAATATAAATCATGCTGTGGAATGAAGTGCAGTGATTCACCTGCTATGCCGGGTGCTGCTGCCCTGCAGACAATCTGACAGCACAGCAGAAAAGAAATGCAACGCACCAGAAATAAATACTCACCCTCAACTGACACAATGCTATTCATTTTGGGTTAATATATTTCTTCTTGAAATTCAGCAGAAACCCGTGGCATACAAATCATCCCAGCATCAATACAAGGTAAATGTGTGTGATTAAGGAAAGAGAGAGGAACATCAGCACAGTTGCTACCCATAAAAGTTAACTAGTATTGGGTTTCCTCTGCAGGACAAATGGATCCTCTTTGATAGTCCACATACACTCACTTGTCTTTCATTCACCCTTAGGCCTTTTCTCTACATTATTGTTTACTTTAAAAATTGCCCATTCAATTTTACAATACTGTCATCAGCATGACCAGTAACAAGGTACAGCAAAGACAAATAAGCTATAAAAAACGGCAAAGACAAACTTAAAAATGTGTGCAGGTGAGTTATAATAAGGTTGGGAGTAAAAAGTCAAGATACCTTGAGAAATGGCCTCTGAAAAGTGGAGGTTCCTCAGTCTGACTCTCAGGGTTCAAAGCAAGCCAGGAAATATTTGTGAGCAGTGTCTCCTGCCTTTTGTAGCAAGTACCATTGAATGGAAAGCATTCTCATCATACCTCAGGAGCTGCTTGCCACTTCCCAGGGTCAGGCTCTTAATTAGTAGAAATGAAGGACAGCAGCATTACAAATGCAATGGTGATCACCTGCTGCCAAACTGAATCCTTTCCAAAGAGGACATCCACCATTTGCTATTAGTTTCCCTGATCTGCTCAGAGAGTCAGCTGCTGAAGAAAAAGAGTCACAACATGGGTAGGGGGTTACTCCACTGCTTAGAGTGAGGCAGTCATGGTCTTTGGGCAGTATCCCTGGCTCTGGAAAGAAGTGTGGTCAGGACCAAGCAGCCTAGAATTTATGGCCAAGTAGGAGGTCTCTTAAGTTTTATTTGTTATTCAGCAAAAGCTAATGGAGTTGTAAGTCCTTCCATTTCAGGAAGGGGATGTGAGAATTAGGAGTGAAAGCTCAGAGCATCGAGGAACATTTTATAAACCTATTGCTAACTTAGTTTAAGAATCTGAGTTAATCTCTGTGTTATTGAGTAACTCATGTATCTACATAATAAACAAGCAAAGTGCTATTTACTCACCTGGAAGATTGTGAAGGCTGATTAATACTTTGTAAAAGTGCTACAAGATTATTTGGAGAAAGTAACTGCCGCCTTCCCAGTCTGTAGCAGCAGACTTTGCTGCTTCCAGCTACAACAGGAAGACATTTGTCTCCTTTCACCTCCCTGCTCCTCCTTCCTCGTGCCTGGTCTCAGTACATGCTTTCTTGCTCTTGGTTTTCTCTGATGGAAAATGGACTTGCCAGACCTGGAGGCCAACAAGCACTTATCTTCCATTTTCTGAATTACCCTCTAGTCACTGCCTCTCACAAGGGCACAGCAGCAGAAAAACTAGTTCATTTGGTCTTCCAGGTCCTCATGACAGGATGCTACATTTAACTCATAATTTGCACTATGCACTTTTGCACTCTGTATTCCTAGCAATAGTTATATCCTTACAAATATTTTAATAACTAATATTATCTGTAAAAAAAAAAAAGAAAAAAATTGTGTTTCGGCAGCAACATGAGCATACTACGGTAATACCAGGGGAAATTTGCCTCATATCCATTTTGTCTCCAGCTGTTTCTTTAGTCCTTCAGATCCTCTGCTGTTTTTCCGAAAAAGAGCCTCTGTCCTTGATTTTGTGTAGATTTTTTGAGGTGTGGTTATCTAAAGAATTATGTTCAGGGAGAAATGCTCCTAGAAGGGTTCAAGTTGTCTAATGTGTGAATTCATGAATGCAAATGGGGTGCGGGTATCCTTGTACAGCAATAGCATCTCTGGGTTCCAGTTAAGGACCCATGCTGGATTCATCCCAGAGTGACAGAAGCACACTGCTAGCCTGCAATCTCTGCCCCAAGGGTTTTCCAGCCCTGTCACATGGTAAGAGAAATGGTAAAGGAAACACAGGACAACACTGACAAAAAGCTGAGGTCTCAGCATATTGGGCAGTTTTGTCCAATATTTTGTGGGCACCAAAGGTAAATTGAAAGAAGAGAGGCAGAAAGAGGCAGTCCAACAATGCTATAGAGATTTACAGGTAATGTGTTGCAGCAGGTGAGATGGTGATGTAACCAGAGAGAAAGCCACACAGATGGCCTGAGCTTCTCCAGAGCATGTGTGAACAGAAGCCTCTTCAGTAAATAAAAACACAGAAGAAGACAAAGCCGTGTTTGAAATCCCACTTCAAGTATTACTTTTGCAACTGTGAGCCAAGTACCTCTGACTCAGTGGAGGCTTGTTGCAGGGGGGAGCTTTGCTTTTGGGGTTTGGGATATTGTGGAGCTGAGTGTGTGAAGGTGGCTGTGCTGTCCCAAGGTCAGGGCAGGGAACAGTCCTTGCTTGCCCATGTGTGACTTTATCTGGAGAGATGCCTCAGATGAAAATATTTTGTGAGAGATCTCCTGAAGTTTAATCCAGGCAGATGTTTTCTGTGCAGCAGAAAGATCCCTGCAGTGCTTTGTCAGTGCTCAGCTAATGAGGGAGAGAGTGTGTTTTATCTTTGTTACCACGGAAAGTTAACCACAATCCAAACAGTGATTTATAGATAATGAGTCCTGTCACACAATTCGTGCCCCACATGAAAGTCATCAACATACCTACTGCTGATCAGAAATCCAGGTATTTCCATGTTTTATTCACAGTCTAATGATCTGCCAGGGCAAAGGCTGGATTTAAAGCTGATTGCTATCAACATTTACATGCGGGAGTGCATCTGAATGCCGAGGAACATTTGAGAAATCAGTTCAGATGATTGCAGCAGAGGTAACCCCCATTAGGTGATGTGGGAAGGGACTCTGGGGGCTCAGAGGTCACTTGGAAAGAGTTAGGAAAAGAGGGGCAGAAAATAAACCTATCTACTGTGCATTCTGTGGTGGTGGGACTGCTAGTGAGCCACAAAGGTCTGCCGTGGCTCCCGCTTGCCCATGGCAGGCTGGGTTAAGTATTGCACATGTGCCGTTGTTTTAGAGAACTTTTCTTCAAGAGATGGAGTAAAATATCTGTGGTCTCGCCGGAGTGCTTGCAGTTGTCTATGGATGGCCAGATGGATGTCAGGATTTGATACCCTCTCAAGGGGAGATATTCCCATGCACTGAGCACACTCGCTCCAGCCTCCTGGCGTGGGCTTCCCTAGACTTGACTGTGGTCATGGGTGTGGGGAGGGGGCAAAGAACCCCTCTGCTGCCCTGCTTGGGGTGAGCAAAGGGAAATGTACCCATGACAATGTGCTGTTGGCTCCAGTGCCAAGGCAAAGCAGGAGGCGACTGTGTGAGGCTCATGTGTACACATGGAATTAGTTTCTATCCTGCACTGCTCATCAGAGACTCTTTGGAGAGCAACCCATCTCAGGAGCATGCACTCTGCTAGCAAATCTGGGGTTTGAAATCCCAAAGATTAGCTCACCTTTATTTATTTAGTGCCTTATCAGCACCTATCAAAATCACTGAGAGTTTTGTCATTTCAATAGAAGCAAAAAGAGGTTTTGCTTTATTCTTTCTATCTATCTATCTATCTATCTATCTATCTATCTATTTACTGTGTGAGACAGAGGACAGGTAATGAATTTATCAGCAGAGCTGTGCTAACATTTACTTTACTTTTGTACCTGGGGCTAAAAAGACAAAGGAAAGCAAGACATGAGATGTGTCACTTTCCCTTACTCGACGAACTGTGTCACTGTCCCTTGACAGACATACATGATGAATGGAATACATTTCTTGCACTTCATGTAAAAAGTTCTCCCACCTAGTAAATTATTTTTCACCTGCATAAACAATATATTTAATGAAGGAAAACACATGAGTATTTCCAAAATACAGTAAACTTTACATAAAATGAAAAGGAAAAATACTCTCTTGCAACAAGAAAATGCACCAAGAGTGGATTTTTATTTTTCTGTTTCTGTAATGATTTAATTCTATGCTCATTTAATTTTGTCTTCTGCAATACATATTGTCTATGTTCTCAACAAAGTGATCTAAACCTACATGCAGTACGCAGTGAAAAGACTAAAATATTCTCCATATGGGGTGTATAACTTGAAAGGCAAAGAGTTGAAATTTCTTCACTAGCTTTTACTGAAAAATATCCTATCTGAACTATTTTTGACAGAAAATTGGATTGTAAACCTTTTTTTTTTTTGTTATGTATGCCAAATTTCTGCACTAATCTGAAGATGTCGTTGCAAAAAAGAGAACCTAAATGTAAGCAAAACTCATAAAGCTTTTGATTTTCATTTTTTTAAAAATAAAACGTTAAAATGTCTCTGAGAGAATAGGAATGATTTCTTTGATGACATTTACCACGGAAAATTCAAATCTGTCTCTGATTCATCATACCCACGATATTTCACACAGCATACAATTTCCCTAACAGAAAATACCATCTCTCCTTCAGCAAAGAAAATGCATTCACATAGAATCATATTCAATTAAAGGCCTGCAAGCTGTCTGATTTAGAACTGATGTAGTTACTGAATTCTTAAAAATCAAGGTCCTTTTTTTCAGGAGAAATAATATTCTTTTATCTTACCCTCCAAAGTGCTTTAAAACCTTCTTTAAATGATATATGCCTACCACTTGTTTTGTTTGAAGGTGATGAAGAGAAAAACTCAAAGAAATGGGGACTGATTCATTGTGGGAATCGTTAACCATTTGCAGAGTGTGGGATTACAGCACTGTAACTCCAGTGAGACGTCAAGATTTTTTTTTCTCTATGTTTTATTGGTAAATATTTACAATATTCTCAATGGATATTTTCCATAGGAAAATGTAAACATTACTTTTTTGGGGGGGGAAGGAAAAAGTGTCATAAAATCAGGATGAAATGTTTCAGATCGCCTCAAGGTCAGTTTGCCAGAGCTGCCTCAATGCCCAATTAGACTTTTTCGTCAAGCACCTCAAGTTTCTGCTTCCTGCCACTGGAGGAGCGTGGCTGACGGCGGCGGGGACACGGGCCATGCAGGTTGCAGTTCTCTGGTGGCACAAACACACATAACTTGAAATCAACCTGAGCCAAAATGGTGGAAATGACATTTCTTTCTGAAATGTTTGCTACAGAAAAAAATTCACCATTTCAGCTTCTTACTTTAAGGCTGAAAGCACTGATAGAGTTTGAAGTTTTCTTTTTTCTTCATCTTTCACAAGGCAAAGGAGGTGATGGAGGTGATGGAAAAGAGAGGATATAACTGAGGCTGTGAGAAATTCAGGTTTACAAAGTGTAACCACCTAGGCTGTAGTTTTGCTAATTGCATGGACTAGATCTAACTCAGGAAAGGTATTTTGAGGCTGGCAGAGGCTAATCCTGATCAGCTCTTGATTTTATAAGTATGACATTTGAAAGATGATGAGAGCTATGAGGAAATTGTTTAGGTTCTTTGGGAATGAACAGTTCATACTGCCCTGAAGAAAGGCACAAATTATTTATCTAAGTGCTCAGTACTTCGCAGTATCATCCACTCTAGAGGGTATTTTGTTGGGCAGTATTTGATCAGTTAAGCTTGCAAGTTGGAAGAAAATGTGTTTGAATTCAAAACACCAAGGGAAACCAGACAAGTCAGAAGTCTGCAATGTGAAATACTTTAGCCTAATTGACTGACACCTCACTTTTGGGCTGCTTTGCCTGTTTCTTTTTATTGTTACTTTTGTCTCTTTATTGAGAAAATCAATCAGCTTTTATTCTGTAGGCAGAAACAATGTATTTTCAAACAAACAGGAAAGGGGCATTTTTGACTGAGCTGCTGAGAAAGTACTACCTGGTTTGCTCAAACATAGAAAGGCAGAGGAATTTCTAAAACATTTTTGGCATTTTCTTAGCCTGTAAAAGCATAATTATATGGACACTGCTTTCTCTTTTGATCTTTGTCTGCAATGCTTCTCCCTGGTGTGTGTGCTGGGGGTAGAACTGAGAGGGAAAGGACGGCTGGGCTGGGGCTGAAGTTTGTTTGTTTGTTTTTCTTTTGCTGTCTGTTTTGGTAATCCTGGATGGATGTGGGTCCGGAAGAGCACACAGATGAATGACCAGCCCCCCAGTCCTGTAGGCTCTCACAACAAGGAAAAAGTATAGCTGATGATTTGATTTTGAGAAAGATTTAAGTACCACACACATCAGATAAAGTCGAAAAAGCAAGACTTTAAAACGATGTATTTTTTGTGTGTGTGTGTGTGGGGGTAGATGCTTGTCTTTTTGTAGATGCTTGTAATACATGCTAGAAGTCATGCTTTTTTATGGGCAAAAAGAGGAAGAGTGTGGGATGTCGGAATTTATCCTCACACTCGATGATGAGATTTGATTGAAGACCCAAAATGAGACTGACAAATGTGACAGTAATGCAAGAAAAGCTGGAGCACAAAGTAATTTCAGCACACTGGGATCCCAGGAGGGCAGAAGGCCAGAGGGAGTATTAAAGCAGCATGATGTCAATTAGAAATTGGTTTTATTGTGGGATAAGTATCCTTCAAAAAACAGCATTAATGGGCACCTCAGAAATACTGAATAGGGTGATAACACTCAAATATGTTGCTTTAGTTTCAGTTTGGATCTTGAGTAGAGGGAAAAAATAACAGTAATTATGATTGAAGTAATAACAGTAGTCGCAATAAATATGATCCTGTATCATTCTCACTATTTTTATTTATGCTTCTCAGAAAGTTTTGAGACTAAGCAAAAAAGGAAGATTTTTCAGGCTTTGATTAATAGGACTATTATATCCCTGCAATTGCAGCAAACTGCTTCACAAATTCGAAGCCTTGTAAATGGCTTGAGTTAGCTGCAGAACACCCTGTACTTTAGGCCTCTGCTGGCCCCTGCACTACAAATTTGCATTGTACTCAACAGATAAACACCATTATTAGTCTGAGCATTTAGGCAATGAGATGCAGTCAGTTTTGCTTCATGCCAGGTTTCAGCTGGCATCTCACATTTTTAGTAAACAGCTTCTTAAGATGATGCTAAATCCATGCTTTTCTGCAAATCTTCCCTCTCTGGAATGCGACTGGCTTGGTAGCCGTGAATGAGCATGCAAAAATCAACAGCAGGCAGTCACTGCGCTACACTGGAACCTTTTACTAGTGGATTCTGTTGGCCTTGATTAAAAAGGCTTCTTCCAGCTCTGCAGCACTAGGAAGTTCAGTGGTTGTTCTGGAGCTCCAAACTCTGCTCCTTGGCACCACTGGTGGGGATTGCCCCTTGGACACTGCCCAGGGATCAAGATCTGGGTTCTGCTCTCCCATGCTCTACCACTATCATCCAAGGCAGGTTGGTTAAACTGTGTTCCCTCTCTTGTGATGCTGTCCCAGGTTCTTGCTCCTCCGACTGTCCACACTGCCCCTTCGACAGCTCTTTTATGGTATGAGCTCCATGTTGTGCCCCCCCAGAAGGGGACCGAAGTATGAACTAAGGCTGGGGTGACCTCATGTCATGCCCCTTGTCTTCAGTACAAGCAAAACCAATTTGCCTTGAAGAGTCCAGAGGATGCTCCAGAGTCGAGACAACCAAGATATGCCCCTTGATCTGGAAGATGTGGTATGTTTCTGTGTTCCCACCAAAGAGAGCAATGGAGCAGCCTGCAACTCTCTGTGACTCCCTCCTTCAGCAGCAGGATGAAGATTTCCCTTAGCTGTCATGTCAGACAAGAACGTGTGCTCTGGGGTCACATTGCCACCAGATATACTTTGTTAACATCAGCTTCACCTCTCACCTCTTCTCATTTACACCCTGTCACTTGGACCATGCAGCAAATAGACCTTTTGCTCTCCTATCACTCAAGCACTATATTCCTTTCAGAAAAGAAACTGATGCTGAATGTCTTATAAACTTTCAAGAAAATTCCTGCTGAAGTTCATGTTCATTGAGGCTGTTTTGACCAAGTGGTGATCACTCATAGTAAACTGATTACAGTTTATTTCCTTGAAATTATTAGAGGTGAAGTGCAAATGAAATATATTAGGAATTCAGAATGTGGGTGTACAGCCAATTTAATGCTAAAGAAAGACATTATGGATAGTGATCTAGTAAACACCCACCATGGAAAGGCCCAAGCATGCATACTAAACATCGATCATGAGGTCAGCACATAACATTAAATAACTCCATCTTTTTCAATCTTCACAAACATAGCTTGCAGATCTTTTGGTAATTTATCATCCTTCTTGGTCTAATGTCATGCTTTGCCCCTGAATGCTTTGTAGGATAAGACAAATTGCTTATTAATATACTTTCATAGGAAGGCGATGAGAGCAAACCAGGCCTCAGATATCATTCTGTTCTGCTGGTTTTACACTGCTGTGATTTCAGTACATATTAAAGTTCAAAAATTGCAATGGTAGCAACCCAGGCTGTCCAGATGAGGAGGGTTAATTTGTTTATGAACCTGTATTGATGGAACATCGCCAACAATGATTTGGCACAGATTTATGCATTTATCTAATCTTATTCACTGAGCAAAGTGTATTTCTTCACATCTTTGCATGATTCAGGCCATTTATTCAGGATCAGTGGCATGTCTGAACTCTTGTCTCCACTCCAACAAACATGCAGGAAAAATGCAGATATGTAGCCTTTTGTGCCACATTACATAATTTCATTACTTGAAATTAATTGGAGAGGAGAGAGGAACTTTTAGATTTTAATTTGATTGCCACAATTCTTTTAGCAAAATCCAAATCTTCAAAGGTCCAAACTTCTTCAACAGGGGGTGAGTTTTTTAAAGGGTGAAACAGAACTCTCTGCAAATGTGCTTACTAAGAATGTATTCCTTGACTATACTGATCATGGCTGATCAAACATTTCAGCTCTGTGATTCTCATGCTGAAAACAGATTCTGATAGCTGAACAAGAACTTTCTCTAGCCTCCTTATGGTTAATACCTGTCAGTTTAGGAATTTGCAACATGCATATATTTCTCAGGAAATTAACTAAGATGCTTTAAAATATACAACAGATAACATGTACATTAAACATTGAGAGAGTTCTAAAAGAAATTATGTTTCTTATACTATGTATTCACTTTTTGCTGAAGTAAGCATCAGACTTCTGCCAAAAAAGTGTGAAACATTCTGTCTTTATTTTGTGGGGAGGGACTGTAAATGTCCCTCAGCAAATGAATTCACAGCCTTGCCATGGGTTCCCAGTATATACATAAAGTGAACTTACGATTCCATTAAATCTCATCAGAACTTTGCTGTACATGAAGGCTGAATTATGAGTTTCCTTATAGCAACTGTAAAGCAAAAAACTGAAGGGTTATTCTCTCATCTGCTTAGTAGAGATGGGCTGGGACCAAAATACCCTGCCATAAATATATGAAAAATACCTGGGTATGTTGTAAGGAATCAGCTAGTGTTGAATGGAAGGAAAAAAGTGAAAAGGAAAAAACACGCTATTTGTGCTTGATCTTTTAATGGAAGGTGTCTGTAGGAGTTTACTCTCTGGCTTAGATTCCCTAACACCTTATGTGCCAACACATCATTCCCAGGTAAGCATGCTTTTTTTTTTCCCCAAAAATTAGGAGTGCTCACTTTTTCCATACAAACTGTTTCCTTCAGTCTGAATTTAACTTGCAGTGTTCCTACAGAAAGAACCAAGCACTTTCTAAGAAAGCTTTCCTGGCTACAGGAGGCATCTGCCACTGACAGACTGTTCTTGCAGGCATGACACAGTATGGTTACATCCAGGCATGATGGCATGGGACAGAAAGTTGTAAGTGGATCAGCCATGTGTCCCATCTGTTTTTGACACAGCCCACTGGGGCTGGCACCATAGACTGTGCTTAGCACCTTGAGAAGATGGGCATGGTGCCAGGTGGTCCCTTGGCAATGGCAGCTGGCAGCAGACTGTGAGAGCTGGCAAAAGAGGTGCAGTCCTGCAGTTGATTTTTCCCAGAGCCAGTAGCTATTGCTGCTGTCCAAGGAGAGCCTGAGATACTCGGGGCACTGCTGATGGTGAGGAAGGCCTCCCAGTAGGGTATCCGTCCGTGTCCTAAACCAGCCAAGGATTTCCATTTTTCTTATGTATCCTTCCAGGGTCTTTAGTCTCTGGGGATGAATTTTTCTCTTTCTTTGGAATAATCCTTCCTTCCCCATGGGGAAATTCTCTGCATATGTCCATACTGGGGAGAGCCAGAGCATTCTGAGGTGTTTGGGCCTGAAAGGAAAGACCAAAACATGGAACCGAGGTGACAAAGTTGGACCTTTGACAGAGATGTCACAAATCATGGGAACCCTGAACAAAGAGAACAGAGAATTCATCAAGACACAAGAGCAGCCAGTGAAGCCATCAAGCAGCAGGGGTAAAACATAGCTAAAGAAAAGCATAGCTCAGCTGCGGAATGGTAATCTCATTTGCTACAAGTATTACCAATTTGTAATGGGTCAAAATGTCCAAAGAGTTGGAAACATTCATCTATCTGAGGCTGTTAACATAGGGACAGGCGTACAACCTTTGTCTCACAAAGTTTCTACCAAGCAGATTGCAAAAGATGGGGTTATATGGCAGGGAAGTGATTGTTTTTTTTACCCAGTGCTTTCATGTGAGGAACCTGTGAACTGACTTCTCCCCAACAAGCTGTGCATGTGGGATGAGAAGATCCTTTCTGCTTGTGTGCACAGCTCACAGCGTCCCCAAGCACAGGTTAACAAGCATAACAGGAGATGACTTGCATTAGTTCTTAATCTAGGCTTGTACTCTTATTACCTTGGACCTGGGCAATTTTGTTCTAAAATCAGCATTACCTCATGCTATGAAATACTTAAGAAGAAAGAAAACAAACCAAAACAAATTCCAAGATTAAAACCTTCCCTATCAGTGGTTTCCTTCTTTTATTCAGAATTGCAAAAGACACCAAGGGAATCAGACAGTTTAACTACCCAGCATCCTTGGCAGGAGTCATGCAGAGACAAGCTGCACAGTGTAACTCAAATCTGCTTTCCCACACCTGGCCTTACTTTGAGTTTTCTTGGAATGAGCAAGTACTAAATTTGGCTGGCAAAGACAACTTTAAATCAGAGCCAGGAGCAAAAGATGTGGGCAGATAACTGTCAGCTGGGGGAAAAAAAAAAGCACACAACAAAAAAAAAGCCCAAGAAGTTACCCTTGGTACTCAAATGCAATTATAAATTTGCAAAAAACTACCTTGGGCTAAGCTGAAGAAAGCCGAAAGTTGTAGCTTACGTGCCGAGTATTTATGCTTCTCGAAAGCATGAATCTTTTCTTCCTATAGAGCATCCCCTTGCTGCAATTTTTCCCTGTGTCCTGCAGAGTGCAGAGTGGTGTTTTGAAATCAGGGATCTATCAGTTTGAAAACTAAAGCCTGCTTGAAATTCTCTTTGGTAACAGTAAGGAGGGCAGGCTGCTCTGAGTTATGAAGGTGGCCTTTTAAAAATGGAAATAAACAGACAGAGAGAGCAGATGACTTTAATGAAGAACTACCTGTGTCTTTTTTTGGTCTCAGGTTCCATTAGCAAATGGAGACTGAAAAAAACCATGCAGTTCTGTCAGGAACAACTGGCCACCCCTCTGCACCTGAGCTTTCCTCAAACACACGTACCTGTCACTGCAGAGAAAGCCTGAAATGTCAAGGAGCATCTGCAGCACTCAGACTAACAACAGCCTCATTAAAGACCATGAAAACCTTCAAGAGATTCTACCCGAGCTGATGGGGTTTTCTGGGGCACCAAGTTCATATTCCTGGCTGCAGCTATCTCTGTTTTTGCTTTTGACTGCGGGTTCCAGGGATCTCCAGACATGACAAAAGCCCCAGTGTGAAGTCACTGAATGTTTCCTATGAAGTACTAAACATTATATGCTCTTCTGGTGACTTGAACAGCATCACTGCACTGGCCAGAGACACTTAACCCCCCAGATATGAACTGTAACTGCTTGAGGGACAGATAGACCAAGTAGGTGAGCAGTTCTCAGACATGCAGTGAGGTAATGACAGAGGCACCAACCATTGGGCTGTAATGCTGTTTGTGATTTCTTGCAATGCAGTAATGCTCAAGAAGCTATGCAGGGCACAGATAACCACACAAGCTTGAAAACAAGGAGAAGAACAAAGTGAAAGCTGTCTGTGATTTGTAATATTAGGCTGTGCCAGGCTGCAACAATCTGGAGCCCTTTTTGCCATTTCAGACCAAGCTGACTTATTCTTCAGTCTATACCAAACCAGTACTGTCCCACTCCCAGAAAGTGCTGATCACAGTTCACCCCACCCTCAAAATATCCTTTGCTGTTGTAAACAGGTGAGCAAAGGAAAGCCTGAAGGAGGGATATGGAAAAAAGTGCTTTTTTTTAAGTGTCTGAGAGTTCATGAGGTTTTGCACTGGAAGCAGAATGGTGCTGGATTGCAGCAGGATCTGTACACCAGTGCTGACCCAGACAGGCAGCTCTCATATTCCCCCACTACCACCTCCAAATGCTGCAGCACAGAGTATACAGGAAAATAAAGCTCGTAAATAAGCAAGGAGGATGGGGAAAAGGGCAGCCTGGATCCTGCTGAGCAGCAATTCTCTCTCAGATCTGAAATGCCCAGCAATGGAGATGGGCTTAATTTACACTCGTCAGCCAGCTGCAGGAGACTCATGGACCTCTTGCTTCTTCACAGCCGTGTGTGCACAGCTGTACCTGTCACAGATACTGGATGAGACAGATCTTATATTATTCTTACAGCTTTAGGGCAACTGGAGGGGGAAGGAGGGGACGAAACTGAATCAAACGCACAAAAAGAACACAAACAAAAACTTCCCAAATGTCTTCTACTTGACAGGGGCCAACGGTGACGTTTTTTGTTCTGGGAGCCACTGTCAATTATTTATGAACACCTTGAATACAGCAGAGTAGCTGAGCACATTGCAATTTGGGTTTTCTGTGCATGTGTGTGACTGAAGTTTTTGCAAAGCAGGGCAAAGAGCAGGAGAGAGACTCTTTACTCTTGGAGTGAAGACATGTGCCTTTGCAATTCTGAAAGTGGCACAGGAAGGGCAAATTCCTCTTCAAGGTGTAGATTCAGTGAATCCTTGCATCTAGGCTGCTAATATTTTTCAAGCAACTCCAGTGATTTCAGTGGGACAAAATGCATTGCAGTGCATGGGTCTCAGTACCTACATACTTTTTGAAAATGGTTGGTTAGGTTCTGTGTTCCTTCCTTATATTTGAAAATACTGATTAAAATGCACTTAAAAACAACAGGCAAAATGTCATACATTCCTAAAGAAGGGAGATTTACGTAAAGCTAACATGTAAAAAGGTAGACTTACAAGTGCAGCAGTATTAAATCACTTCTAGAGTTAATAGTGTTTGGTTTGTTTTTTAAAAAATTTTTAGGTTTTAAATTGTTTTTTATTTGAAGAGCTTCAGCTTGAAGACACCACAAGAGAAAGTTGATACCATGTGGTGAGGTCAGAGAGCTGCATGTGAAAAAATGATTGAATAGTGATTTTTATCAATTCCTACAAATCTGTCACAGCTGAAATGAATTTGGAACCAAGGGACATCTTAATTGATGATTGCTTGAGATGTTGGGATGGGCAGTGAACATCAAGGTAGTTTTTAGAACCCATAAATTATCAAGACAGTGATATATCAGTGACTGAATGAATAATGCAGAGATCAACATGGCTTATTTAAATTTAGCTTAACCTTTTCTTACGTGGGAGAGCAAGAGAAGAATAATTGACTCAATTAAATTTTAATCTTGGAAATGTTCATCTGTAACTGGGTTTTCAACAAACTGGGTTTCCCCTTCCCACATAGATGACACAAGGCATATAAGCTTGAAGTCTCCATGCTAATATTGGCTCTAATATGCCCAGAAATTAATTGTGCAAGGTAGACATTTATGTGTAGGAAAATTCTCAGCTAACCCCAGGGGATTAATTTTGTCTTCCTATTGTCCCCAGCATTGTGTGTGTAAAATGGATATTATTTATTTTTTCAGTACAGCACATCAACACCCCCTCCAAAAAACTCAAAAGGAGATGGGGAAAGTCCCTTTA
This sequence comes from Nesoenas mayeri, assembly GCF_963082525.1. NCBI lineage: Eukaryota > Metazoa > Chordata > Aves > Columbiformes > Columbidae > Nesoenas > Nesoenas mayeri. Next base: position 29,407,841 of record NC_137545.1, read on the forward strand.
CCTGAAAAGCATTTTGGATTAGGCCTCTGTTGTATATGATAAAGGGATAATAGCTTGCTTAACTTTAATTAAAACAGAAATTAATATAAATAATGAAAATGTTGGAATTCACTGGAATAAATGAGTGTTTCATGAGGTCACCTGAATTGTCAAGAAGCAGATTCCCTTGTGATTAGCTGAGATGTCTGTGAACATTGCAATTTCTTGCTTGTTACTTTGTACCAGTGTAAAAATGAAAAAGAGCTCACAGTTTGCATATATATATATATATATATATTTTTTAAATGTTTTTAAAGCTGAGTAGCACATGTCTGCTGAACAACTTAGAGGCCACCTTAAACCAGCAGACCCAAATGGCCAAAGCTTTATGCAGTGTGACTGACGCTGCACACTCAGCATCGCCAGCAGTGAGGTCCTTGGACAAGTAATACCTTTTGGCTGAAAGATGCTCTGTTGTGCCTGATCCTATTCTACTGCCTTAGCAGGGACAAAATGAAAGTCTTTTATTGAAGTTACAGAGAGGTGAAAGCTAGAAGAGGTTGCTATGAAGTCCTTCCAAGAGTTTAGGAATCAAACAGTAATAAAATTATGACTGTTCTGAGATGACAGAGGTGGAAACTTCTAGCAAGTCACTTGGTTGTGCTGTGCCCTGGCCTGAGTCAGTGGAAAAGGAAACTGGATTCCCTCAGTCACATAGGTTTGAACAGAGGTGGAGGACAGCTATGAGTTCTCCAGAGTATCAAAGGGGCAGCTGAATGCAACAGTGATTCAGACCCAACTAGGTGACCCTGTTCATGACCTTGAATTGGTGATGACTCAGACTCTGAGGGACAGCTGAGATATTTTGCCCGTCATTTTACAAACAGGAGAAGTGAAGCGTGGCTTGCAAAAGACGTCTGCATTTAAAACTACCTGAGCAAAAAGTTTGCATTTGCTTCTGCTTAGGCATCAGTCTATGTTTGCAAAATGCTGGATGCCTCTGGGTGCAGGCTTGTTGCCTGGAGGGAGGTGCACGGCATGGCAGCAAGAATTTTATGCATAGACTTCGAAGTGAGGGTGCAAGTGATGGGCGTAGCCTGACCCAAGGAACCTGTGGCAGGCCTGGAAACACAACCCAAAGTGGCATCTCAGTTATTCTGCACAGAATACAAAACCTCACTCAAATATAAATGAAAATAATAATGTGGTGTCAACAGAGACACTTGGGATGTGTATCTTCAGAAGCCTTTATCAAAAGTACTGTTAGGCCTCTAAACAGCCTTCTAGCACAGAATAATAATTTGCTCTTTCTTTTGGGGGTCTCATTGCATTGACCAGACTTCAAGAGACACATCTTTCCTTTGAGAAAACCATAGTTTATTAGCAGCAATAACATAGGTAATGTAAATGATAGGGCAGACAGAGAAAAGTTATTAGGCTGAGGTAGAGATGAACCTTTATGGTATTTAATTTCATTAATCTCTGGTCTTGGCTGGGACTGCAAGGACCCAGAAAGTTGTTTATAAAGCAGGGAGCCTTGACCAAAGGCATAACTAGGAAGGAAACCTAAAACGTTATTTTCCTTAGACTTCTGCTTAAATTACAGTGTCATCCTACCACTCTAAGAGTATTCTATCACTTTTCAAAGGTGTTGAGTAATTCTGTTCAAAAGCAGATAAATGAAAAACACTATAGGGGAAAGAGGGAAGAATGAGAGAGAGGGAAGCAGACCTAAGTGGAAATTATAAATGAAGCATTATTATGTAAAGCCAGTAACAGGTTTTCACTATAATTAAGATGGATTACTTTAATAATCCTTAAAGGCTTGATTCAGAACTGCATTACAAACCATTTATGTGGGGCTTCTGCACTCACTGGCCCTGTGAGGAAGTCACATGTATTTAAATAAGAAAAGGGAAATTCAGAGTTTTTACATTTCTTCAAGCAGCCTCTTCAGGTTTGCAAAGATGCGAGGCTGTCTCAGATTTATGTGCTGAGGAGAGTGCCTGAGCCTTGATAGCACTCTTGGAAAGTAATTACCTTTCTCAGATTTTACACCTGAACATATATACAGGGCATGGCAATTTGGCTAGGGGGAAAAAACCCCACAAAACCTTTTGTGCTGCTGTTTGGATTAACGAACTGCAGAACTAACTTTTTTCCCTCTATCGATGTTAGATGTGCCTTAAAAATATACTCGCTTCCCTTGCTAACCTGCAAGTATTGTAAAGACATGGTGTCCCACAAGTGAGGCCAGGACTATCTGGGAAACCAGAAGACAATATTTCCAGTTTCATGAGAACATCTTAACAAGAAAACGAGAAAAATTGCTAAGGAATGCTAAAACTTAGAGGGAAAGTTTAAGGTTATGATGTTTCAGTGTAAGGTTATAATATCCTGCACTTTTGTCTTAGTTGTCTTAGAGCTCACAGGTATTATAAAAATATGAATACTTCTATTTTTTCTGAGCAAGGGATGGTGGGGATACCACACTATCTGTAAGTTGGTGGGCTAACTCCTGCCATTGTGGTGCAGTTTAATTTCAAAATACTTGACATCTGAATAATTTCTCAGCTTAAGGACAAAAACCTCCCTTGTGAATATGTAGCTCTTGTGATTGTAAAAGATAACATCCACTTCTCAGCCAGGGAATGCATTCAGGTTATTCCCACAGAGAAGCTGGTGTGACTTTTGCTCTATACTGCTACAGGTCAAACACATCCTGCAATATACCCCCTATGTGGAGAACCTGAGGAGGAAACCCTGTTCTTGGAAAGGCTGATGAGTGACAGCTCATTGATCTGGGACAACAGAGACCATCTGTGGGATCATCTCTTCTGGAGGGGTAGATAGATCCTCAGGCTGGGATTTGGCAGAAGCTAAGATGCCCACAATGTGGAGGAGAACCAAGCAAAGAGGACTATGTGGGAAACACCAACCAACTTTGTGACTTGTGATGGCTAGGCCCAAGGGATCTGCTCTGGTTCATTTTCCTAGCAAAGTGCAAGATGCATCTGTCTGACCATAGATGCAAGAATATCTGTCTCCCTGTTTCCTTTTGCTCTTCTTGTTTCTCAGTAGCAGTGTTACATTACAAATATTTAGTGATCTCCTTCATGCTTTGCTCTCTCACTCATTGGAGAGGTTGTGTGGGGGGGACAATCAGAGCAATGTTTGTCAATCTTGAGCTTTCACAGGGTTCTGAATATTCACTGTTGAGCAGCACAATGAAATCATCACTTAGTATGATCTGCCCAAGTCTGACAAACCAGAATTGATCGTTCTCAGACAGGTGTATGTATTGCTTTTGCCATTTACCAGACCATTTTCTTTTCCTCCTGGTTGGCCACAGCATGTGCTGCAGAGATGAAGTCATATCATCTACTGCAGACAAATGCAGACAAAGTAACTTCTACATAAATAGCACAGGAAAAAAACATTTATTAGGAAGCTCCCAGGTTGCTGTACTTAATACTGAGTTTTGGTCCTAAGGATCTGATCCTAAGCTGCATAGAGAACAAATCCTCTTAATTACTTGCCTTGGTGATGTGTTTTATTCTTAAAAAGCTACCCTCAGAAGCAACATGCAGTTTCATCCTGTATGCAGAGAACTGACCTACAGGGCAGATGTGCATACAGACTTCGGTGGGTTGAGAATTCAAACTAACTCCACTTAAATCCTTTCAGTGCCCAATCAAACAACCCCCCCACCACTCACTGCACTGCAGACCCACATCCGCTCCTGACATCTAAAAGGCTTTGTGGGGTCAAATCCTATAGGGACTGTCTTCAGCAGTGGTGATAGCAGGAGTGAGTAAGAAGAGAGGAAGTTTGTATGACAATTACATTGAATATGGGTTGAGCATTTATAGATCAGTGACTTCCTAATGGTAAACTTCAATCAACTTGCCTTTCATTAGTTTTCCTCATCCCCCCTTGAACCCAGTTGAACTCCATGTATCTCTAACACCCCAAGTTTTGCAGCCTGATGACATAGTCTTAGAGGAACTGCACACTTACTTTGAGCTTGACTCCTTGTAGCTTAATTTGAAGCTCTTTAGTTTTTGTACTGAAATATATATGCCTTCCTCTGATGCATCTATTCAGCATCCACAAAAGTGCACTATAGTACTTCTAGAGCTGGGGAATTTAGCTGATCATCAGGACCAATAGCTCCTGATGGGCCTCTCCTCTCTGAATTTGCCTAATTACTTTTTTTTTGAATCTATTTACATTTCCACCTCAAAGATATTCACACTGCAAATATGTACTGACTGAGCAAATTCTTTCTTTTGTTTGCTCTGAAACTGCTGCCTGATTGTTTCCTTGGTTGTCATGTGCTGGGAAACACCAAATACATTATTTGCTATTTGTCTTGTCTGTCCCACTTATGACTTTATAGACCTCTGTTACACTCTGAGTCATCTTTTCCCAGGCTGAAGAGTCAATAGATTATTAATTTTGCTTCCTGAAGAAGCTAATCCAAAACTCTGAGTATCTGTGTATTTCTCTCTTGTCTTCCCCTCTGTACCTACTCTGTTGCCCTTCCAACAGGTGACTTGAGTTGCATGCCGCATCCAAGAGATGGACAAAGAACTGATGCATTGACATCATTCAGTTAGTATCTCTGAAGTCACAGGGCAAAAAACAAGTGTAAATGAGTGAGGTTCCAAGACCTGAAAGCACTGGAGATGTATTGATTTCATAATATCATTCAATTTCATAGGTATGTATGTTTCGTCCATATATGTATATTTTGCTTTTATTTTTACAAGCTGTTTTCTTTACATTTTCTTATTTTTTGAGGTAAAAATATGTATCCTATGCAGTTTTACTTTTCTGAACTCTTGAAATTTTTAACTTGTATTTCAATTTAATGTGGCCAAGGAAGTTCAAGAGAGCACAAGAAATTTTGATGCTTACTTCAAAGGCACCTCAGTCTTTGGAAAAATCCATTCTTGATGATTTGGTGAATTGGAAATGGAATCTGATGCATTTCCCTACCATGATTCACCTACACCCCAGTCTAGCAGTAAAGTTATCATCTGCTAAGTTCTCTGATGCCTCCATGATTTTCAGTTTGTTTTCCATCAGATGAATATTCACATTACATAATCAGTATAAATTCTTCCTGACATGCATAGTCTCTTCTCATTCTTATCTATATTGTCTTCAATGTGAGAAACTCCTGTGCATATTTCCTGCACCTTGAGGTGGTACTTAAAACTTTAATTCATATTGTGCAATGTCCACAACTTGCTATTATTCTCCTCGAGGTCCACAGACTATGCTTCAGTGAGAAGAGTCTCTGATTTACCCAATAAATTACCATGACAAATCTATAGCCTTATGAATAATACATACAAAGGATGGGACAGGGTTATCTGTTGCCATTTCTGTGGATGTTACTAATAACCCATAAAGTCAGTCCTCCGGGGATGCTGTTTTAAAAGAGCACAATGCTAAGGTTGCAGAGCATCTTGCTTGGCATGTAGAATTGCTGTTTATAATGCAGGTTGAATTTGTCAGCACACATAAACACACACACACACACACACAAAAGGAAAATGAAAGGTGGGAAGAAACAGCAGATCTTGTATTGCTGAGAATCAGAAAAAGATTTTGTGCCAGGAGGAAGAAGGAAAAATGATGATCCCATAATATGCTTCTTGGCAAATAATCATTTAAGAGACAGTAGAGAAATAAGTACAGTATGAAATGGATTTGGCATTTTTTTGCCCTAAAGGGGATGTCTTTTGTTCAGCAATGTTTTGGATAAAATATGAACCACACAGAGTTTTGTTTTGTACTTCTGTGTTTTCATTAAAATGTTTAGGGTTTACAGCTTAATAAATTGCTAAAAGAAAAAAAAAATAATCTGGAGATGGTGTTGTTTCCATTCAATCGGTACTACAGCAACTATAATGCCAGGCCTGCACAAATAAATTCATTTAAGCTTATGTTGCTATGACAGAGAGGTTCCACTCAAAATATCCAACTCTTCCCACTCCAGAGGTTATCAGTCCTCCCAAGCTTATTGCATGTTCTTGTTTCAATATTTTCTGTATATTGTTGTTCAGGACCTTGGTTTTATTCCAAGTGGGCTGCCTGCTACAATAAGTGTGATTATTTTAACTATAGGGAGCCTCTTAATTAAGAACTAAGATGAGCATTCTTTCTTGGAGTAAAAATTGCTGCTTTTAAGTCTCTTTAATAAACCAGTGTTAGACACAAGGGAAAGAGGGATGAATTTGACTCTTCTGTAACCTCTGGGAATCTGGGACCAGACTAGTGTAATTTTTTGTTTATTTTTTTCTCTCTAGAGTTTCTACACTGATCACTTCAGAGCCTCAGACCTGAACTAGTTATCAGATGCCCAACTCATTTATTTAATACACAGCATGCAGAGTAAATTTTTAGAAAATGATTTTTAATTTAAAAAGCCTTCCAGGCTGCCAGTTATGCTGTCCAAAGAACCCACAGCTGATGCACTGCTTTCCTGTCAGTTCTCCTCCATCTTCTGTTCTTTTTAGTTGAAAACCATCCAGATTTCAAAGTTACATGGAGCTTATGTGAGACAAAGAAACAGATATTAACACTTTGTGTTGCATCATTTAATCTTGTTTCTTCTTTGTGCCTGTTAAATACAAAATTGACAAAGGTGGCCACAACATTGAGGTGGGTGTGGGTGAAGCCAATTCACAGTACACTGGAAAAATCTGCCCAATACAAAAATGGAGATGATCTTGCAGTAATGCTGCATGTAAAACCACTTTATAATCTCTGTCAGTCTCAACCAAGGGAAGGGAAGCAAAATACTTACAAACTCCCTTACTATCAAAAGAAATGTCCTTGGCAAGACTGAAAGTAGATCACAAAGCCAGATAAGTAGAAATGAGTCCCCAATAGGTAACAGTAAGTTTTTCTTAATTTCCAAAGCCATGAATTCACAAGTGCCTGTCCAGGACAGGCTTCTCTGTACTCAGACAAGAGAAAGATTATGGGTTTTGGGCAGAATTTTTTATGGAAGAGAAGCTGTAACTATGCTTTGAAAAAAATCTGGAATGCTAATATACTGAAACAGCTATATTAATGTCTCAGTTACAAAAAAAACATTTACGTTGCTCCAGATCAGGTGGGAAAAAATAAGCTTTGATCTTCTTCTAATGTAACCTCTTTCCTAATTTATTCCAGCCTTCACCCATAATCTTGCCCATCTGTCGCTTGTAAGGCAACAATCTGAATTGCTTTGCCACAACCTCCATTTCACAGTAGTTTCAGTTTTTATTTTTCCCCTCATGTGCCATCATTCTTGAGGTTTTGGTAAGTTTTACTCTAGCTGGTTGCTGTGACAGCACTGATCAGATGTCCTGCATGTGTTTGTGTGTATGCATGAATATAGTATAAAAATACATATGTAAATTTAAGAAGGGGTACCAGGATTGTCAAAATGTAAGTGCTTAAAAGTCATTAGCTAATCCCTTTACTTTTCTTTTTCTCTCCAAATGTAATGAAATTAGTTTTGGTGTTAAATGGTAGTTCAAGTTGGAAGACACTTCAGTAGGTCATCTAGTCCAACCTCCTGCTAAAACCAGGATCAGCTGTAATGTCATAAAACTTTCTTCTCATGTAGCAAATTTAGTTGTGCTGGTTTCTGAGTCTACTAGATGAATTTAAGAAAAAAAAGGAGCCTTGATGCCTTCTCTGGTATCCCATGACTGCCAGCCATACCCTGCTCCAAAGCACATCTGCAGACTCCTTACCTTTGTAGGCTGGGCTGGTACTGCAGAGCCCAGCCTGTACATTAAGATAGAATATTTCAATGTCTCTGAAACACACTATTAAAAGTACTACTCACTCAGGCCTTCTGCTTTCAGAAAGATTGTATTTGGTGAGAGTTAGAACTTCCTCCATTCATCGAACAAACATGAAGAAAAGCGTTTGGACAATTCCAGTATCTCTCCAGGTTATTTTTAGAGAAGAGAGGTAAATTGCTGAACCTTTGACATCAAGCAGCCTGACAAAGCTTAAAAGCATAATTAGGGCAAGCAAAATCATGGGAGACAGATGTTACTTCCTAATGTGTGTGGGCAACATCATGATTAAATCAAAACTATAAGTGGACTCACCCAGGCATCCACATCTCTGCCTTTTGCCCAGCTGTCTTCTCATCAGCTGCTGAGAACAACTTAATTCTATTTGCAGTCTAATCACCAATATGTTTACTATAGGAGGGGAATATTGTAAGTATCCAGAAAGTGAATTTATCGAAGACACACATAAGTCCAAAACCAGAATCTGATCACACCCAGCTTGAACAGACAGGGTCAGGTGCATTAAAGGTATTAGAAGATTAGAAGGATTAAGTGTGCTAGCAGACAGAGGGCCTAGTAGAGTTTCATTAAGACTGAGAGAGATGAATATTTTTAAGCCTGGCCATCAAACATGTCATTTCGGGGGAGAGGTTATTAGAAATGGAAGCAAACATCATTAACAGCAACTAGAATAACAGTTTCATCTGCACACATAAATATTTTAGCCCTTGTTCTTCCTCTGGGTAGGTCATTAGAGAAATACTGGAGAAAAAAAAAAAAAGGAAGAGGATGAAGCTTTCACCCTGAAGGTATTCAACTGAAAAAAATGAGTACAAGGTTAAGGAATGCAGGAAGAAATAAGAGTGAAGGACCTGACTATGAGCAGAGTAACATTTGTGACATTTGTACCAACAAGACTAGAATTGGGCTCTGATGTATCAAGGCTGAAGTTTTGGAATAGCAACATGTGGATGGGTTTTACTACTACCTTGTGAAGCTGGATGACTGGAAACGTGCTTGCAGTCATATCTGGGCCACTGACTTTAATGGGTGACTGGGAGCAAGTCTCTGAGGATGTGATTTTCATAGGTAATAGCCCCAGAGACCTCCTCAAAAAGCATCAAACAACTATTTAAAGTGAATGGAGACTCAATGTGGAAAGTCTGGGCTTGATATCAATGCATGAGAAGAAACCACACTGCTGAGCTTTGCATGAGCAGTGTCATAACATACACTGCTCATGCCCAAATCCTCTCTCCCCTCAAGGTACCATCCTGCTGAGGATCTTTCCAGAACTAGCAATGAGGATGTCTGGAATTAGTCTCCTTAATGTGTCAGGATAAAGTCACTGTTTTGTCACGGTTCCAAAGCTTGAAAAGGAGGGTTCTCTTTGCTATAGTGAAATGGAAATCAGCTTTCCCAGGTTTATATCTGCAACGATGTTGCTTTTGAAAGTGGCAATAAACTGTTTCCTAAGAAAAACCACCTTCTCTCTTCCCTGTCATGAGTGAATATCAGTTCAGAGTGATGCTGCTCTATCTGTAGAGTCAAAGCTGGCAGGTAATTAATCATCCTGCACCAACTTGACTCATTAGAAACCCAGGAAACTAGATATTAACTAGCTCCTTTATATGTTTCCCTTTATTCTCATTTCACAAAGTTTCCTGTCCCTCTGTTTTGTCCTTTGTTGCTAAATTGCAATTACCATGGATCTTTGATCTCTTCACCTGTGGGTGGCCCACTCATCCATCACCACAGTCATTTTTTTAGACACTAAAAATCCAAGACTTTCCGCAGATTTCAAAAGACTTTAAAGCTTACTCTTGCCTGTAAAATAGCCATACATGCTGCATCAAACTGGAGGAAAGGAGGCAGGACTTCGCCAACTCAAAGCAGTATAAGATCATTAGTGACTTAAAAATCAGCTTCTATTTCAACAAGAAATGTGTGGTTTTTGCCTTTTTAATTTTCCTTTGCTTTTCAAGCTTTTAAAAAACTTTATTTTTTTTTTCTTTCTGATAAATGGCAGTGATTGATGGCCAGAAATGAGGATTCTACAGAAAATGCCAAAAATCACAAATAACCTCTATCATGAGTTGTTAGAATCTCTGATTCTAAACTGGAGATGATGTTGGACATTTTCCATTATTTTGTCCTGGTTATCAGAAGCACATGCAATCTCTGCAGAGCTTTCAGCTGGATTTACTGCGTGTGAACTGAATAGCTAGACAGCATGAATACAGTACGTCTGTTCAGCATTTCCCAACAGCATGATACTTATTACAGATCAGGGGTACAGCTGATTTGCAAAGATATTATGGGCCTGCCTAGATTTTTCTGAATGTGGATCAGATCTATTAAAACTATTGTGCATGCTTGATATGCTCAAATCCCAGGAAAAAAAATGGAAAAATAACCAAAATATACCTGGGCTTATTTCTACACTGAAAACAATAGAACTTGCCTAGAATAATGGCTGTTTTTCCATTAATATCAGATTCAACACTTCTATTTTGGGGCCACTTTCGTTTTTCAGAACTCTTTTTTACCTGTAGTGAGTTGTGTTTGAACCTGCATCTTATAAAAGATTCTGTTTTAAAAAGAAGAATAACATAAAAACCAGCATTGAATTATCCTCTCTTCCAAACACTAAAATGAATGAAGGGCACATTTCTACCCTTATGAGACACGTTTTTTAAATTTATTTTTTTCCTTCAGCTTTTTAACTTTTTAACTAAAACTTCGTTTTTGCACAAGCAATACCTAATGGTATCTCTTTAAAATTTTAATCAAACATGAGAGCGTCTTTTCATTCACATTTTACCTTCCCAAGGGGCAAAAGGGAGGCAAATCAGAAATTGCCATATTTATGACACAGTGCTAATGAATGTGATATGCCATCCTCTGTCAGTTCTCTCCAGCTCTATGCCTCGCCTTGGCCATTTCTAAATTCTGCCATGGGATTAGTCCTGCGCTGCCACAGTGCCAGAGCCAGCCAGATTCCTTCTGTGGGGTTCCCAGGGGTATCTCAGCCATTTAGAAACTCAGAATATCCAACTGCAAAATTTTCATGCCTAGATATGATATATGTAAAGTTCATATTTGATGAGGATAGAGGGGAAACATTGCAATGAAAGCATAAATTATCTCATGCAATTGTATGGGAATCTCTACCCAAAGTTGTGCGTTGATTATTGGCATGGGAACTGCAGCCCTGATGCTTTTAAGAAACGCCCACTGGATCTAGTAGGGGACAATCTGACCCAAGCACATACAGTCAGAAGAAGCAACACTGATACCTGTAGGAGTTTTCTAAAGCAGTGTGCTTAGGAGGGAGTACTTTTACAGTAACACTCCACAGAGGTCTAGGCTTAATCATAAGGGCTCCACTAAGTTCTAAGCACCACGTCCTCTATTTCAAGCCCCTAAAACTGAAGAGTTTATGGTATTTCTAGAGGCAGGGTACTTTTGTGAAAGATATAGTGCCATAGCTGCTGACCCCTGCTTACACCCAAGTTGTTGCAGTGCTGCTCTCATTCGCCTCGAATGCACGATCCAGGCTCTTCCAGGCTCCTGATTTAGCTTCCATTCATACTCATGTGACTGGGCAGTTACCAGCCAAAACCAGAAAAAACACAACACCTTATTATTTTCTTTTTTCTTCTTAGTTTTCCATCAACTCCTTTAACCATCCCACTGCATAGCCACTTATGTACCAGTGGCAGCACACGGTTGAGGGAAGGACTCTGCAGCTAGAGATGGAGAACAAGACTTGTCCAGACTTGCTCTTGTTCAGACTTACTGGTCTTCTCATTACACTTTGGAGTTTGGAGCCAGCCTAGAACTCCTGTTTTCACAATTCAGACCGTCACTACAGTCCTCAGGCCTGGGAAGATGTGTGGATACAGCAGGGGACCTGGAGAGGGCTGGTTTAGCTCTGTGAGTTGCCTGCAAACACTGATCAAGAAAAACAAAAACATAGCGGGCTTCTGCAGTGATGGCGCTTGACAGAAGCACCTACCAGAGGGCACAACAAAAATTTCATACTTTGCTTGGAGATGCAGTTCATAACTATTGGCCTTTTGGAAATGTCAGTACGTACAAGAATGAGGCAGGGTTTAGTGTTTTGTTGTTGTTGTTGTTTTTTCCTAAGGCAGGTATTGTAAGGCACCCACCATCAGTCCTACTATTTAGACCATTTTTGCTAAGCTGCACTGTCTGCACAATAATACCACTTAGTCCTTGATGCCTTTGGAGAGCCTCATGCAGTAAGGGCTGTAATAAGGTGTGAAATAAAGATTTAGTAGCACAGCATTGCAAAAGCAGTCTAGCAAAAGAGTTCATTACAGTTCCATTAAGATTGCACAGTTAACTTTAAAAACAGCCAAGAAACACAAAAAAATTAAAGTATTAAGGTTCCTATGGCAGCATTAAGTCAGTCACACTGTACAACCAACATGTGCGGTTTCTTGTTCTGGGCCAGATTGTGCAACTCTCACAGTTGCCTGATTATAATCATAGGACCTGAAGGTCTCAGAAACCATCGGTCCATAGGATTAGGAGCTCTGTCTAAGCAGAAGGGCCTTTGTTCGCTTTGGTGAACATCATCCATCTTTCACAGTTCCCTCAGCTCACACTATAGCTGGGAGGTGCTGAGCAGAAGGAACTTAATCAGGTCAAACATTTACACTTGTATCAGAAATTCCTTTAAAAAGGGAAGAGCTGTTTGTGCATCTTGGAGGGCAACCTCTTTGCTTCCATCAGTGTCGGCTGTCCTATTCATTTCTAAGTGGTTTTAGTCTTGGCCTCCAACAGAGTTGGAGGGAATTTTTTTCCAGGAAGCCATGAATTTGTTTTCCACACCAACATCTTGATTTGTCTGAAGCTGGTAGGGGGTTTTAATAACTATTTCCCCTTGAAATATCTTGGAGAAAATGTTTTGAAATGGTGAAAGCATTTCATTTGCGCATTTTCTGTGCTGAGAAACATTTTCAGAGCCAAAATTCTGAAATGTAATTTGTTTGGTGTAGAGATATTAATACATTAATTGATTTCTTCCTTGAATTTCAACATGTAGATGTTTTGAGATGTTACATTTTTATCTAAAACTGGAATGGGAAACATCTTCCCTTTTGCAAAAGATTTCATAGGTTGGGAAAGCTATTTCCAGACCACCAACTTTTTCCAGGAAAAAAAAATCTTTGTGTCAGATTTCAAGAAATGTCTGGAATTTTGACTGTGATAAGCAAAACCTTTCAGTTTTGTTCTTCAGTCTATCTTTCTTTCTGTCTGTCCTTACCATTCCATAAATCAGAAAAATGAAGTCATTCAAATGTTCAAATAAATGTTTAAATATAGTAATAAAATTAAAAAAAAATTCACTTAGGTGCCAAACTTTTCAGTATCACTCTGTCTTTTTTGTCTGTATATAAGACCTCTTACAGAAGTAATATGAAAACTAATCCACGTATAAGAGAGACTAAAAGCATTTGAAGCAACTTTTCTCATGTGGGGAAAGCACAAGAATATTGCCCAGGAGAGTTTAGCTGATTTCTGGTTCTGCAACAGATTCTCTTTTTGTCTTGGGGCAAGTTCTTTGACCTCTGTTCCCTGCTGTTTCAGGAAAGAGACACACAGCTTTTGTGTTGGCTATTGAGGTTTTACATCTGTTGCATAGGAAGAGTGTAAATATTATGGGTTTTGTTTATAATTTTAAGGGGCTAGGGGTGTCTCTAAGTCCCATGTGGATACCAGTCACAATCACAAATATTGTCTGTTATGAGAATTAAACAGAGAATCTTTTGCGATCTTCACTCTCTGAAGTGAAGGCTACCAAACTGAGGTTATAGAAATTTAATGTATTCAAACATTGCAGTGCTATGTGTAAGACGATATGATTTAAGGTAATGTATTTTAACACAGCATTATACACTTGCCAGAATGATTTTCTGTATAGTTACAGTCCTGCTTTTAAAGGATGGTACATCAGGACACATTGTGAATTAACCTGACTGAAAGCTTTTTGTGGTAAATAGCTGGTGCAGTGGTACGAGGTAGAACTAACCCAGGCTCTGCAGGGACAGCTTGCCTGCCTTATATTTTGTGACATCACTGTGGGCTGGTAAAGATGATGGCTTGAGTCATGAATAACGTTTTGGGCTGAAGGCAGTATCCACCTTCCCATCTCCACAGTTGTTGTTTCAAGATATGTTGGGGAACGAAGTGGTGGCTTCAGAGTTGGTGGCTTTGTAAGGGCAGTGGAAGATAGCTGCCCTCTGTGGTACCAGTTACCCCATCAATGTTGTAAAATGGGATTACAGGTCTCTGAGAAGCACATCCCTAAGCCATGGCCAGCCTTCTGATTTTCTGAGGCACAGGGATTGAATCTGGGCAGGGAAGTGGCCAAGAGGTTGAGGAGTCTCTTGCCTGGCAGTGCTGGGTTCTCAGCTCAAGCTGCCCTAAAAGAACCCCAATTTAGGGGGAAACTTTCCCTCCAGCAAGGTTCATCCAGGGTGTTCCTTTAGGAATGGCATCAGGGCTGGGAGCTGGCACCCAAGTGTGATCCCTGAAAGTCTAGAGAAGCCTGCTTTCCGCAGAGGCGTGATAACCCTCAGCAAAACCAGAGTCATTTTCCAATCAACTGTGTTCACAGCTTGCATCCAAATCCCATGGAATATTAATTATGACCAAAAGTACAAATGTAGCAAACAACTCTTTTGGAATAAGTGATTTCTCTGTCTAAGCAGCATTATTAATTATCAGCTTATCAGTAGCTTGACATAAAACACATAATTATATCAGTGAATCATTTAACAATTAGGGCACAAGTTAATTGCCATCATTCACCAGCTGAATAAAATCTCCATGAGGCAAACAATGGGACTCCAGTGGGACAGAGTTAATTTTAACACACTTCTTCAATTAATAAAGTCAAAACTATAAAACCAACATAATTACAGTGGTCGTCAGGAGCGTGTGTGTAGGCGAGGGCGTGGGAATTAGAGTTTTGACAAACTAATGACAGTAAATTAGCAAAATTTAATGATTTCCCAAAATACTCATGTTCTGAGGAAAGCCATAGTCTGAAAGAAGAAAAAGAAAGGAGAGAATAAAAAAAGCAATGGAATAGAAGCAAATGGATAACACTGAATTATTCTTAGCAAATATGTGGAGAAATGAATGACTGGTATTTATAGGCTTTCCACAGGGACAAAAAAAATTATGTGTGATCAAAGACGGGGTGAAACAGCAAATGAAATATCTTTATACCTGCTTTTTAGAGGCTGCTATTGCAACACATTGTCTAGATAGGGAGTTTGCGCACTGAACTGTTCCTCAAACTGATGATATTGACACCAAGTATTCTGAAATAATGAATTAACTGTCTCTGTCTCTAAGCATCATCTTCAGATATGAAAGTTTCCAAAAACTGAATACTTAAGAAATTATTTTCCATTTCCTTCTAAACTTTGAAACTTGAGATTGATTTCATACCGTGGTTGCCTCCTTTTTTTTTTTTTCCTTTAATTGATTAAAACTAGAACATCGCTTTAAAAGAACAGTAGCTGAGATCCCAGATACTCAGAGGACTCCAAGAGCTGAGATTAAGGAAGCAACCACCACGTGTTGCCAGGTTGGCAGTAGTGGCAGGAACTGTGGTCCAGAGCACACCAGGAAGTGTTGTCCCTACAGATCTCCTCTCTGTGTCACATCCCATTCCCTGCATCCCCACTGCCTTTAGTTTTAACTGATATTAAGCAATGACACAACCAAGTAATCTCAGATGAACTGGCTGTTCAGAAAAGATTATCAGAGCATACAGTTTATTTTCTTTCTGCTGGTTACAGCTTCATTCTGGACAGTCAGCAAACAAAATAAAATGATCTAGATTCATTAGATTTATCTTTCAGTATTTAACATGACAGTGAGATCAGCCTCATTCCTGTACTCAATGGGGGAAGCAGGCAACCATGAAGAAATCATGTGGGCTCGAGGTAGTCCTACAGAGGGTTTCTATCTTTTATGCTGGTTACAGAATACCGCTAGGCTGCTTGTAACACTCAGCCAAGTAATGGGTTACATGGCCTGATGTGAGAGACGGTGGCTCTCAACATACGTCTTGAGTGTGTGTGAAAGACGGTGGTCCTTAACACATGGCATAAGTGTAGAAAGCTGAGATATTGTGGATTTTCTCAAAGCTTGCTTGCTACAATAATATTCTTAAGGCCCATTTGTTACAGAAAAATGCTTTCTCATGTTGCTTGCTTAATTGGGCCCACTGTAAAGGCCTAAATATGGTGAATTAAAGTGCAAAATGGAAGATCACTCTGAATTCCTAAAACTCAAAGAATGCTTGAAGCTTGTGTAAGCTCAAGTGAAGCTCCAGCAAAATCAGCCACCAACATCTGTGACAAGGCCTGCAGTGTGCTCAGGTAACACCCACCACCAACTGTCATAAAATCACCAAGTTACAACTTGCACGTGTGGCCACCCACCACTAGGACCAAAACGTGTTAGCTGGGACTGGCGGACCTGAGACTCGAGTGCTGCCAGCACCTACCGGGACCTGGACTCTGATACTGGCATGACCTGAGACCTGCAAACTGCCAGTGTTACCAGGACCTGAGACCTGCAAACTGCCAGTGCTACTGAGGCATGAAACCTGAGAGCTGCACCAAAGGGGACGGCATTTAGATCCCTGGCGGTGACTATCTCTTGCTTATCTTCTTGCATGCTTGCTTAACTTTCCTCCTAATTTCTCCCCTGTTGTCTCTGTTGCTCTAACTTTAGGTGTGAAAATGAAATAGATTTACTCTATCTTTAGGCATAAAAATAAAATAAGACTATTTAGCTGCATCTGACCTCATTTGTGTCTTAATCTCCCTCTTGGAATCATTTTTGAACCTTCCCAAGTCCGAAACTGCATTGAGACCCCACACATGAACCCAGACAGGAGGGTCTAGATCTGGTGAAAAGGGATGGATTTCCAACCAACATCAATTTGGAAAGTGAAGAATTTACAACGATCAGTAACCTGGAGTTTTGTTGCACTACCTCTGTGAAATCACAGGCAACTCTATTGTATCTTGTTCTCCTACTGTTTAGCATTTGTGCTTCTATCCTGAGCCAAACTGGGACTCATTGTTTAAGTTACTGTACAAACAAGGTGAGAGATAACACAGAGAGACAAAGCAGATGCAAGGAACACCTGCTTTTGAAATCACCTACCTGGGTACCCAGTCGCAGTGCCAGGACCAGTATACACCTCTGTTCTGTTCAGGGTGCATTCAGTTACTAAAGCAATGTGAAAGGCTTATTTTGAGTAGTGGTAGCAGAATCTGTCACTATAAATTGTACTATTCCTGGAAATTTGCTAATTTTCCTCTGCCTCATGTAAAGGTATAGAAAGAGAGAGAAGGAATGAGACTGCAGCAATAGAAGTTATAGAAGTTGGGTCCAATAAGACTACCTCCTGATATTTTAGGTAGAAGGGATAAATGTGAAGGGTAGACAGAATGTTAATAATCTAAAATTTGCCTTAACATTTAAATCAGAGTACTAAAAGCCAGGCTGGGTCAACCTCTTTCAAACAAGAACTTTCCTTATAAATATCCTCAGCAGACCCTTTGCAGAGGTGATTGTGTATATCTAGCTGTAAGAACTGGAAGTCAATGAACCACGGGTGCTTGCCAGCTAGTAGCTGTTAAATCACCCGCTCCTCAGGTGGAACTTTTCTTCTTGACATTAGCTTTAATAACAATAACAATGATATTAACACCAGTGACTAATTAATGGCTAGTTGGTATTGGATGATATTTCCACTTTGCAATGACATTGATGGTTTAAAGATCAGTCTGAGAGGGCTCGATTACTTAGTCTTAAATGAAATGAGTGAACTCTGATGATACTGCAACAAGTATGTGGAGCTGTGTGTTTTGTTCCCTTGTCTCACTCAAAGAAAGCTTGAGCATAGTATGGGTAAACAGACTAGGAAAGAGTGGTGTAGGTGACAGTATTGTACAGTGAATAAAAAAGACTGCAAAAGTATACAGGGAGAATAGCTATCTGTATTTAAAATGGACGGGTTTATTAAGAGGGATTGCACAAGCCACTTTCTTGAAACTATTCAGTGTTCTTAACAGTTTGGGTATTAGAATAAAAACATGACTATCAAGCTGTGGCTAATGTTGAATGAGGGGAGACTGAAAATGTGCTGGATAACCAATATAGAAACATGATCTGAAAAGGAAGTAGCAAACAATTCAACAAGGTGAATGAGAGGTGCTCCGCTTGACATGGATAGTGTGCAGTGCAAATAAAAAGCAGAGGTGAGCTAGCCAGATAATATTTCTAGGAAGAACAACAGTAGGAGTAGAATACAACAAATAAATATCATTCCAGGATATAGACTAGAAAGGTTTTTGCAAGCTGTTTGAGATAGCCATCCTTGGGACATGGTAAGACCTCACTGGGATGCCAGGACTTAAGTGTGGTCACTATATTTCAGGTAGTACCAATGTTGAGAGCCTTGAAAGCGCTATAAACTTGAAAACTGCTGCCAGGAAAGTTTAAAGAAACTGAGTGTAATTAGCCTATGGAGGAGGTAGCCAAAGGCAGGCACGTATGTAACAGTCTGTGACATGGAAGAAGGGAGAAATGTGCAAGAGGTATCTATGTTAGACACTAAGAAAAGCTTTCTAACAGTAAGGTAGTTATGCACTGGAAACAATTGCATGGGGAAAGTGCTGATTTCTCATTGTTGAGGCCTTGAAGAACTGGGTAAGTGCATACAGATCTGGTGGGCAGCAGAGAAGTATTAGCAGAGCAGGGAGTGACTTCAAAGCTCTCTCAGGCTCCTTCCCTTCCTCTTCCTCTGCAATTCAGTCATCCAGCACAAATGTCAATTCTGAAAATGTTGGGAGAAACTTCTTTCTGTAGAGTTTGTGGTCTCTCTTTTCAACATCTAAAGGCTACAGAGCAGATCTTGAGTGCTTATTCCAGAACTGAGTTCCCATATCTTCCTCAAGAGCCCATGCATGTAGGTAGGAAAATTAGCTAGCTAATTATCTGACAGTCACAAATGGATTGAAGAGAGCATAGAAATCAGCCACATTGGAAAAGCAGAGATGTTCTGGCTCATACATTAACACCTCCATGGGGACCATTTTGTCAGTGTTGGCACAGGACAGAGTGAGCCACTCAGAGGCAGCCTGTTCAGCACACTTGGATTTGCTTCTCCAAAGCAAGAAACCCTGACAATCATCTGAAGAAGCCATAATGTTCTGTATCCAGTGTGCAGAACATTAAAATCTCCTTGTCTAAGGACCAAATACAGATGCATTCATTCAGAGATGAGCATCCACACCCTGCCAAACCCTCATCAGCCATGTGTGATATCTCCAGGAGGAGGAACGTGAGGAGGAGACAAAACTATGGTTTTGGGGTCATTAGATCAACTCCTTGTCTGTCTGAAATATAATCAGTGTTATTTGTAAAGACTTACTCATCTGTCATTCAGGTTTTGTGTTTAAAGGATGGTAATTAAGTGCTATTAATATGAAAAACTCATTGATCTGATCACTGCTTGTGCATAATTTGCACAGGCATTAACCTAGTCTGGCTTGGTCCATGAACATGATTCAGTTATGCATATAATAATAATAATGATGATAACACTAAAAATAATATAGTGAGCACTTATTTCTTGAGCAATATATTTCTCTATTTACAAATGCAAGTTGCAGTATGTTAGAATGCTTGAGAAATAACTTTTTTTTTCTTGTGGAATTCCAAATTAGAGATAAGCAAGTCACTTTATTTTTTGAATACCTTTCTCAATTCTTCCACATCTTTTGTCTACTGCAAGTCTTAAAAAAAAATATTTAAAAATTCATTAGTGTTTTGCAAGGTCTCCTTTCCCAGTTATTTCTTAGTGGAAATGATGTTGAAAAATATTATCATTAAAAGGAGTCAAAACAGTACAAAATTATGGGGACAGAAAAAAATACAAACAACACATAAAAGTATTTTTCAAGGAAAGGTAAAAAAAATACAAGATAAAAGTGTCTTTTGTTAGAAGAGTCAATTGAAAAAAAGAATTCCTAGGGAAAATATGACTATTTCCATAATTTCCAGATCTGAGTTCTCCTTTATGTACCTGGGGGTTAGAAGAACCCCAAACTATTTCTTACAGCATTGGAAGATGCTGTAAAATACTTCTGGAGTGAAAGTTAGCAAACTCCAGATGTTTGTTACTATGCCCTGATTTAAGATCAGACAATGATACCAAACCAAGCTGAAATTGCAAGCCTACAGGGGAGCAAACTAAAATGTTATTTGGTAATAAAAAACCACCTGATCTGCAAAAATACCAAAACCAAAGGCCACACTACCTCCTCCTTCCCACCTTCCCCAAATGCTTTAATCACTGCTTAAGTAATTAAAGCCCACTTTCACTTTCCATCCCTCAAAACCCCTTGCTCCAAACCAATAACCTATGACTACTTCCCAGGCGTAAAATTTTGCAGGTGTTTCTGTGCTTTACTGAACTGAAGCTATAATGAGCATTTGACATCTAGGACTACTTTCGCAGTTAATAACAATATGTGATATGCTATAAGAACATTCATATCCATCTTGCTTGGATAGAAGAAAAAGCAAGCTCCAGGGAGAGAAATCTTAATGCAGTAATATCATAGGTAGTAGCAGAGTAAAGCAGTGAAAAATACAGGCACAGCTAGTGCCTCTTTGTGCAATCATTCCCACTTTTATAAGTTTGCCCCAGTGTGAAAGTTTTCTCCTTTAAAATGGGCTGGCAAAGATAATCCATTAATTCAACAGCACTGGAAAGTTAACATTTTTTCCCTTCATTAGCAAGTTCAAAATTGCGTTTTATTTCCATTTTGATGAGATTTTTATGAGTTAGAAGAGATGAAGTTGAACCCCAGGAGCTTAATGGACCCAGAAAGATCGCAGATACAGGATTGAATTCAATGAACCGTGAGGAGTTTAGTAAATTAATTAAATTTAAGAAAATAATGATTTTTTTGTCTGCTGGATTAAAAATGCTAAAATGCAATGAAAAGTTAATTTAATGCTAAAACTTTTCTCCCCAGATTTATTTTGCATTGATATTAAATAAGTTCTGCAAAGCTTAAAAAGCAGAGAAAAAAGAGGGGAGAAGACTTATGAAAAAAAATTTATTAAACTTTTTCTGATTCCCTACTGTATCCTGAAATCATTTCAGTCTAAGGACTGTCATTAAGAGGTGTGACTATCTTACTTCAGGGTGTGGGCAGGTTTTCCCAGACCCACATTTTCTCTGTAGCCTTTCTTTGCTTGGTCTTGTTGCAGGAACAGCTTAGCTGTTGAGAAATGTCTGCTGATCTCCTGAAATTCATAGCCCAATGTCTGTGATGCAAAGCCCTAAATGAGTTCTTAAAACTACAAGACCTTTTAGTGTAAGAAGCTCTTGTTTCGCTTTCCAAGTGAAAAGGCTGAAGGGTTTAAATTCGCTTGTTAAGCTCTTTGTGTCCCACCAGTGGTCTGGTTTGTAACATCTGGTATAAGGTTTTCCTCTGCTTGGTTCCACCCAGAGTTAGCCCTTTGCAGCATTTCTTTCATTGTATTGCAGACATATGAAAAAAAATCCAATGTTGAGGACTGTCTCCAGGCATTTTTTGGAGATAAAAAGAAGAAGAAGGCAGCTCCCCAAAATAAACATCAGACTGCTAAATGAAGCTTAAATGACACCCTACACTCTTCAGCCCAACCAGATGTGTGAACCTGGCAGATCTGTGAACATATTGGCAAAAGAGCTACTTTAATTCTCAGTAGCTTGGTTATTTTCTTTCTATTTTCTCTTTTCACACACAACGTCAGACATCGCAGACACCAACTCTTCCCATATCAGCTGCCTGAGCTGTAATAAAGCAAACACCACAGATAATTTCAGCAATTGGATGGGGGTGGGGTGGGGTGGTGGAAAGGTTGGGGAGGCATGTTAGTGTCATTGAGGAAACAGGCATAAGAAAACCTACCAGAATGAAAAGTAAAAAAAAAAAAAAAAAAGAAAAAGCAGAATTAAGTCGATTTCCCTTCCTGCTTTTATTCCTCAAGGGAATTCCATTGCAAAGAATGACATTTCAGAAGCCTGCCATTATTGATGATATGACAAATTCAAATGTGGTCATTGGAGGAATATGCCTTTATTCTGCAACCAAAAACAATGCATGAATTTTATTTTAAAGAGCAATTGACTTTGTCCTGTGATTAATGATCTGCCACTCAATAGCAGCTAACCAATCTTGTAGGAGTGGCATCCAACAGAAAATTAATCTGTGACTGGGAACTGGTATGACCAAAACCAGAGGAGAAAGCTCCTAAAACCTATCATCAGAGGTATGAGTTGAAATCAATCATATGGTATCTTCAACTCTTATTGACAATCTCCACACAGTATTGCTCTTCAGTAGACTTCAAGTAGAGAAATGGGCTCCAAGGTCATTTGATGTTGCTGAAATCCCACAGAAACAACCTAGGAATTACAGTATTTGGCCATGAAGACCAGGTACCACTGAACTTGCAATCCTCAAGAGTTGTGAGTTCATATCACGTGAGCTGCTGTTGATGACTGGGGGTGTGCTCATGCTTCTTGAGTAGATAAAATGATTCTTCAGTTTCAAATGCATGCAAGAGATGTGGTATAAGATGACAGTGTAAATAAAACAAATAATGCAAGATGTTAGGAACTGATTATGGCTTTAGGAAAGTGAACATTATTTGGATTCAATGGATGTGGGATTCAGGATGTCTGCTTCTCACTGTGCATTGCCAGTCATGAAGGCACCATATCAAACTTAGTTCCTGCCATTCTGCAGGAGCGACAAATGCAGATTTGAATTTGTCTGTGGTTCAAAGCAACTGAGAGGTTTGGAGTTCCAGTCCGTGGGAGTCTATAGAGATCACTTCTTGCTAAGTCACTCATGGAATAACTGTAAATGAGTCAAAGTCACTTTAATTTGGTCTGTAGCCGATGAGAGGGGAAAAAACAGAAAGGAAAAGGTGCTGAGAATTACAAATTAGTTGTCCTTGACATTAAAAAGAAAAATCTTTTACTCACTTTTTTTTTTTTTTTTAATTGCATAAAAATGATGAACCCTTTGATGAATCATTCTTTCAAGTCTAGACTCTTGTGAGAGACAGAAGAAACTAAACAATGAATCGAGTATTGAGAGATTTTAACCACTAGCTAAGGCTTGTCGGGGAATGCTGTGACTATACAGATTAGAGGTTAAAAGTGCTCTCTCACCAGCCATGACTGAGGAGGTTTGAACACAGAAGGTCAGTTGAAAGAGCAGTCATTCACCCCTGTACAGAATGGAGTGTGTTCCTTGTGTATCCAGAAAATGCTTATGGCACAGCTTGTGATGGCTGTGGAAGTGAGGAAGTAAAATGGATAGAAACACATATTATTCTGGCAAGATGTCTGTTTTCTTGCAC
The DNA here is from genome assembly GCF_963082525.1 of Nesoenas mayeri. Lineage (NCBI taxonomy): Eukaryota > Metazoa > Chordata > Aves > Columbiformes > Columbidae > Nesoenas > Nesoenas mayeri. The sequence goes on from NC_137545.1 coordinate 29,431,135, forward strand.
TAGCGAAAGTGAAGAGTTCTTGAGGTGTCTTTATGCTTACATTGATGTATGTCATCCAAATAGGCCAACTAAGAATCAGTATGAATAGCATCTGGACAGGTGCCTTTCACATTTGGGGAGTAACTGGGGCAACTTGGCCATCAGGTTCCTTTCACACAAAGGGCTGACTGAGTCCAGAAAATGCAGCAAAGATGCCTAGGAAAGAGGCAGAATTACTTCTTACTTGAAAGATCTTAGAATCAGCTGAATGCCACACAGACATGAGTTCTTTGGCTGTGGAGTATTATGGGGGCTACAACACATTGCTGAGAATCTAAGCACAGTCAGTCCTGCTATTACATGCTCCTACAAAGGTGGTTTGAAGTAATCTCACAAAATGGACATGAGTGCTCCTTTTCTATTGTACTGCTGGCCTGGCTTCCTCAGTCTTTGCAGATTAAGCAGGTCTGTCTGCCTGGTGTGTAAAGATTTCCAAAGAGGGTTCCCTCAGCTGCAATATTATCACAAGACATTTTCTTCTTATCGGTGCAATAACCATATGATAAATTGCATTAATCCCCATTCAGGTTAAACTGAAAACATTTCCTCTCTTGCCTTCTGAGCATTTACTAGCAATTCTAATGTATTGCAGTCGTGGATGTTGTGTTCTCTTTCTTAATCCGCTTTTGTTTTCCAGGTGAAGAAAGGAAAGCAGTTTCTTTGAAGCCATTTATTTATTTTCAGATGCACCACTATCTTCCTGCAGAGTGAGAAGTAATGGACAGAAACCCCAATAGCTATTATCAGACTGATGCTGAGAATAAAATGGGATGGATAAAGCTTTGATGGAGTCCTGAAAGCATCTGTAACTATTTGTAGCTTAGAATTATACCTGCAGATTACCCAGATTTCTCTGAATACGTTACAATATCTACCATCTACCACTTATTGCATCAGGTTTCCTTACCAGGGAACAAGATTTTGCAGTGAAGAAACAAGCCTATCTGTCACTGGAGTCACTAGGGTTTTGACTAGTCTATGGCCAGTGGGATTTCATTTAATGTCTTCAGGTACATAAAACAATGGACCTGGCATCCCCTTGTTGTGCCAGTGGCCCTTGGGATGAGGGGAGGAACACAATTGGACTAGATGATCTTTCGAGGTCCCTTCCAATCCCTAACATTCTGTGATTCTGTGATCTCTGTTACACAATATGAATCATCCAAGACACAAGCAGTAGGGACAAGCTATAGCCAAAGTTTGAGAGCTTGCCCTCTTTTTCTTGTTACGGATTTTCTTCTTATTGATCTAATCTGTCACAAGCAGACAGCTGCCCTGCTCTGGGGTTAGGCCTTTCTGCCCTTGCTGGGAAGGCAAACCAGCCACATCTTCTGCAAAGGAGTGGAACTCTCAAGACAGATGCTCTGTAAGCGTCAGTGACTCAGATTTGTCCTGGGACAGAGCAAAGGGTGGTGGGTACAGAGAAAGCCTTGTGATAGGGAGACAGATGTGGGAGTCAGAAGTGGTTTAAACACTCACACAGGGACAAAAAGAGATATAACATATTTGCAGGACACCCTTCCAGGCTCTCCCCTGCTCCATCCTACAGCAGTAACACTTGTCTCCAGTCTGGTGCATGCAGTAGTCAGTGCTGGTGTAGGACACTGTTTAGATGTGAATTGGCAGGACAAGCCTGTCACTCTCCGCACCTTCCCCATCTGCCTGCATCCCCTTGGCTGTGTCAGGGAACACAGCACTGGAAACACATGTCCTGGGGCCAGAGGGATCCTGTCTGTACTTGGGCAGTGAGGAACTAGGCCCGGAGGAGAGAGAAATGAGCTGTTAAGTTACATGCAGCACACTTGCGACTGCTCTTTATATTCCATACCCCAGTGCTTTATTCAAAGTAATTTAAATGTCTCAAGCTCTGGTGCCCCCATCACTTTTCCTGGCACACTATTTTGCAGGCTAACACATCTCACCATTTGCATTTTTCCACATGAAATTCAGAAGCAATTTTCCCTCCCTTCCGATCCCTTAATTTCACTGATTACTTTGCAACATACTCCCCTTTCCTTCTGATGTCTCCTGTCTCTCACACTGGTTCATCTCCTGTTCCTTTGTATCTCCCAAACAGGACATGACACCTGGAGTTTTCAAAATGCTTAAGCAAAGTGGGGTGAGTTATTTGCTTAAAACTAGGTTTTTATAATATACCCATGGCAGGGCACTAATGCAGGTTAGAAAACCACAGACTACTCTTCCACTGGCTTCCTGCATCACACTGTTCACTTGCCTGTTTCTTAAAACCTTTTTAATCCACAAAGTATTTCAGAAGGGAATTGAGAAGTAAACTCAGAGGGTGCTGAGGCCATGCCCATGGGATTTGTGTAAGTATGAGGACCCAATTCACACCATTTAGCACTTGATTTAGGGCCAATAAACTCTCTTCCCTTTTTGTCTAGAAAAATGTTCTAGACATTACTATTTTTGTGCACATAATGAATGTTTTTTGGGTCTGATGCAATCATTAGAGAAGCTACTGTTTTCAAAAGATTTGTATGAGTGTTTTAAAACAAAAATCAACATAGGAAACATATCCATGTAGTTTTGCCATGCAGAGTTTTAAAAGTCTAAAGGAAGCAATCAAAGCAATTCCTAGAAATTATGGAAATGGTGTTGAGCAAGAGGGACTATTGATTTCAATACTATTGTATGGAAATAAGAAAGGCCTATAGGCAACCTGCGACAACCAAACAGATTAGTGTTATTTACAAGCTGTAATGGTATCCAAACTTTTATTTTATTTATTTATTTTATTTATTTATTTATTTAGGATCCCTTGAAACAGAGATTGCAGTGGGTTTAGGACTAGGAACATTTTAGACATGCTATAACCTATGGGTTTAATAACAATAAGTTTTTTCCTCTGGCTGATTTAAAACCTACTTGTCCCATAAAGGTATAGTGGATGGTTTTAATTAACACCTCAACAAAAGCAATTTTTCAGGTTGGGGGATTGAAGCGTGGGCTGCATTAAAGTTACATCTGGCAAAAGGAAATATTTTTTCTACTTATTCTTTTCTCAGAATATAACACTGGAACTCATTCAAACTAGACATCACCTGCAAGAAGAATTTGATAGCAAAATCAGTACTATTTGGACAACTTGTAGACACTCCATTGCATATCTATATGGTGGAAAAAGGAAGTGTTAGGATATCAGTCCTCATGGTTTAGGGCATAATGTCCATCATTAATGAAGGCTTGGCCAGAAGCTGTCCCTTTATTATTTTGGTTTTAATTTACACGGCTCCAAAAATCTTCCTTTGAAGCTGCCAGTGTTTCAGAAATAGGAACACAGGTGACAAGGAACCCTGCTCTGAGCCAAATGGAAATTTGCATTTGGTGGAATCTTAATTTCCTTTGGTAAAAATATAGAGAAAGAAATCAGGACTTTTGCGGTGCTCCATACAATGCAGCCTAGCCTAGTCTATGGTCAGGGCTGCGGTATCCATTGGATCTGCACATTCTTGGAGAGAGCACTTCCTACTGAGAGACATGGTCTTGGGAAATGGGTGTTTGAATTAAATTACTTGCTTCTGAAATGACTGAAGGAAAGCATGTTCCACATGGAGGCCTGGAAAAAGCATGTCTGAAATTAATCTCTTACTATGCTAAAGAGCCAGCTAAAATATTTTTGCTGGTATATTATCCTGTCTCCCTCATTAAATTAATTATAAAGTTTTTCTGTGCTGGTCCCTGTGAAAAGTTGTTGGAGAACATGACCGATTTTTAGACCTTCCATCTGGTTTATTGCTTAAGTTAGCAAGCTTTTTTTTTTTTTTTCCCCCTGCTATGACGAATGCTGTTCTGTATCAAAAACAGCTATTTTCTTTGTAGTCTTAATTTCTTGGAAGAATCTGTAATGAGCAAACATTCTTTTCTTGGCCTTCACACTGCTTGGTCAAACAAGCCAATTTTCACAAAAGTTGTAGACTTCGTAGTTCTTACCATCTCAGAAAAGTGTGGTTTAGACATGTTTCTGAGTTATTGCTTTGAATATGTTCAGGGGACATAGTGACCCTTCTTTTTCAGTCATCTTCCTATTATCTTTGGCTATTAAAATACAAATCAAACTCAATCATATTTAGAAGTCACAAGGGAAAGGGATCTAATTACTGCACAATGAGAAAACATGTTAAACACCTTGTTTTGGCAATTAGGCCCTCCTGGGGTGCGTAGTGAAACCATGTATGTCAGGTTGAAGAGAAAAGTGAAGCAAATGCAAACCAGATGTCTGGAGAGTTTATAAATGGTTACTTGCTCTTGATAAATCAAACAAAATCATCTACCATATAATAATCTTAAAAAAAAGAAAGAAAATATAAAGGATTTTGCTTATAACAGTCTCTACATTTAGAGGCTTCAATACCCTGGGGATACTCTAATGATTCCCAGGAACAAGATAGACACAAATGGGATCATTTCAAGAAACAAGGGAAAGGAAATGCTGCTCTTTGTTGTAGATATTCTCCTTCTCGACTTCTGTTTTATCTATTAACATCACCATGACTCAGACAGCTGTATCATCTGAGCAATGGAAGGCAATTTGAGTGAGTACAGGAAATGCTGAAGGCAAAGCAGGTGAAGAAACCTGCACAGTAGTACTAAAAGCCCATTTGAAATTTCTGGTAGAGCAGAACAGGATGTAGAGCAAAGGAGAAGAGATGCAGGGAATCATGGTCACATTAACATCTGCAAATACAAACCAAACAGGAAACTCAAATTACATTTAAAAACAGTTCATTGATCTGAGATCAGAATTTCTGTCAGTCTTTCATCTTACCTACTGCCAGCTTCCCTTCATGGAGCAGGTCAGTGTTTCTCTGGAACTCCATAGAGTTCAGTTCAGTTCAGTTCATAGCTGACTCTCAGTTCTATGGTTTGGTCAATTTATTTGTTCTTTTCTTGCTATGGAGATAATATCAGCACTTACTCTGTATTTCCCATTTAGTTGACAATTCTTTGGGTGCACTATGTATCTTATTGTTTCTTTGCTTAGAGATAGGCATAAGGGGAGTCTGACCTTGGTTAGAACATACATATTCTCCTTTGTTGGTTTAATACACAGGCACTCCTTTGGAAGTTTCACAAGATTTTTGTCATCTCTTTCTGCTAAAAATACAGTGTTATCCCATTGTTTTTATGTTAATTTAATACAACAACATTTACTGGTGAAAACATAGCTTCCTTTCTCTTTATCTGCACATCTCCATTTTAAATATGCTTCTTTTACGTTACATTTGGATCATGACTAAAAAATTCAATGGGATTTCACTTCGTGGGGAAAAAACAGATCCATTTGTTTAATATAGTGTTTTACCCTTTATAGGGACAATTAAGGTGTACCTACATCAAAATCAAAATGGGCCTACTGTTTCAAGGCACATCCAATGACCAGACAGAAGTGAAGAAAACTCCTGATTTAGTGGAGACTGTTGAGAGAATTTGTACAGGAGTGCATAGGATATACACACCCAGACTTGCAGAAATAACTCTGCAGGAGTTGTAATGACCACCAACCATCAAGACCGTGGGTTTATGAGCCATAGCTCCATTTTATTTTAGTATGAACAGTTATTCAACTTGTACCTGATTGCAACTTGTTGTTTTCAGATATTGCCAACAGAGAACCACGTGGGTATATATTGTATGTGCATGTCAATAAAAGCTATTTAGAATACGATTTCATTTCCCTACTGCCACCTACTAGGAAATAACAGACCAAATATGAAGTTTAACAGCTGTTCCCATGATCAGAAAGTGATTTTCATAAGGTTTTGAAAAGACACCCAGAGAAAACATTGATTCATGTTCAGCCTTGTAGCAAGCATACAGGGAGCCTAGATTGATCTGGAGCTAAGACTGGTAAATCATAATGTAAATAAAAACGCTATTTTTCATGCAGCTTATTTACAATGGCTTTAGTATGCTACATTTCCAGGGAAATATATGTTCTTGTCAGGAAACTTCAGGGGAAGTAAATGAGTTTGAATCACATGAATAGGTTTAAATGCCATGGCTGAAATTTAGTAAACTATTTTGCACTATCTCTTCTTCTTCATTAAAAGTGGAACATTTTTCTCTGTCTCTTGACGTACTTAATAATAAAACTGAATTACCCAGTGGGACACTGGATAAGAGCAGCATCCTTTAGTTTTTGTGAAAAATCTCACACTTTAGCACTAATTCCTCATAATGAGTCAGAATCTGACTTCAAATTGATATGTAACAGAATCTGGATCCATGAATATTCTTGCTGGTTTCTATCGATCTGTGTAGCACATAGTTTGAGACCAAACTATCATTTCAGGATTTGAGCATTTTCCACAAAAAAATTAAGAGCATGAATATATGTGGTACTTATGAAGTCTCCAACTTTCTCTTGATTTGAGGTTCAAATTTTGCTTTTGATAGAAAATTATCAGCAAGTATTTGGGCATGGCAAAAGTAATTTTCCCTATGACCCCAAAAGGTGACTGTTAGGGTTTTACAGGGGTAGTGTGCTTATACGATCCAGATTTCTAGTATCATACAAAAGTGACAGGATTATAGGATAGTGTGGGAGATGTGATTATAACTGCATTTCTGGCTTTTCATGGCACTGTAGACATGTGCAACAGAATGTGACCTGCAGAAGTCACCACATTCTTCTGACTGCAAGGAAGTAGAATAAACCACCCTTAGGTCATCATCTGACAGGCATTTATGCGACTTCTTAAATACCGCCCAACAAAGGAATCTCACAACTTTCCTAAGGAAAACTGAACAGCTTCCCTAATACTCTCATCAAAGGGTCTTCCTCTTCTTTTGAAAACATTTTCTGATTTTCTGCATTTTGATTTAAAGCAGTTCTCTCACTAGGCCTTGCATTTCGCATGTGAATTTTAGGAATCAGGATCTCATAAACTACCAGACTCTGAAAACCATAAGGCATTGTCAGTTCCACAACCTGTAGTCCATTAGTCCAAGGTCTTTTTTTTTTTTTGTGGGTTTTTTTTTTTTTTTTTTTTTTTTTTCCCCCAGTTGTACTGTGTATTTGTGCTTCAGGTTGTCAAAATCTACAGTCAGCATTGGAGTCCAATTTTACGAGATGATGAGGAAATATTATCAGTCTCAAATAGAACAGATAGCAGCTGGGGGCTGTGATAATATGAATAAGACAATACTTCATGCAGTTTAGAGGGCCTTTAAGATTTCAGATCAGGAAAACCTGTCATGTCCTTACCAACTGTATGGATCAGCTGAATCTTGTGAATCCTGTAAATTTGGAAATATTTACTCTTTGATAAAGCCTTTCTACCTGGACAGGAATGGTCCTCATACTCCTTGCTACAAGATTATTTCAGATATGTTAAAGTTCTGAAGCTAGTAATGACATAAAAAAAGCAAACCACATATGAGGCATTCTTAAGTCATTCTGAAGACATATTGTACATGTATCAGACAATTAATGATTACCAATTAACTTTATGGGCAAGGTACTAGGACTTTATGAAGATCAATGACATAATAAAATCCATACTGTAACTTAGGATGTGTGGATGGTTTCTGAGTCTCAGATGGTTATGAATGATAACTGAGTCTGACTAGCTGTACAATTATTCACCAAACATTCTCACCTACATTTTTCAGCAAGGAAACACTGTGTATTCAGTGACACGAGAGTTTTCCTTTAACTGATAATAGTTGCACAGTCTTTTTCACTTCCCAGGCTATTTTATTTTCCTAAAACTTGTGTGCAACACAGATGGGCTTTGTTATCAGGGGTCTCTTGTCACTCACAGGAGATGTAAGAAGGACAGAGAGATGATAACAAGAGAGAGAGCAAAGAAAAACTGAAGGGTGCAAAGCAAAACAGGGCCACAATGATCTTCCTTTTGTATACTTCTGGAAACATTGAATACCTTTGTGAAATTGCATTTAAATTGGCCAAGGAGTGAAAAGTTCTTTGGGAAAGAGAAAATTTATCAATAGAGATCCACATCCACTCTGTGTAACCATGTAAAACTTTTTTCCCTAGGAGACTATCCTAACAAGAAAGAGGCTAAAGGAAAGCGGCGAGAGACATTTCTGAATTATCACCACTCTCAGCAGCCAGTGGCCTCACCATTCTTTGAAGCTGCAGCTATGTTTGTTACATATTTAGTCTCTCTCCCAGACGAATCCTTCCCTACAAGACTCCACTTCTACTTGTGGCTTAATAAGTACTCCACTACACAGGAACTCAAGAAATGTGTATCTATTCAGTAGACAGAGCTCAAAAAAGAGAGCATTTGCAGGTGAGTGATTGGAAGGACCTATCTGCAGTACTAGACCCTCTCTGCCTTAGTTGAAAGTCATCATCCCTCTTGTATATGATAAAAACTAATGACTTTTTCCATTGGCTGTAGGGTGAAGCAGACACTAGAGACTTCAAATAGTGTTTCACAGAGTGATCATTCAGCAGGAACAGGCACAAATTAAGATGTAAAATGCAGATTGAAAATGGCCTTCCTTCAGATGATCAAAAGCGTGGACATGTAGGATGGGATGAAGCATGGCTCACCTAGTTTTGTTCCCATTTTATCTGATCCTTCACAAAGGGCTGTGAAGTCCATGTGAAGGGTCCTGAACTCCTCTCCCCCAAAATAAAACTCCAATATTACAAGACCACCTGAAAAAAGGGTCTCTTGTTTGAGAACAAGAAAGTGGAGGGGCACATGTGAAGAAGGTGGTATAGGAAAGTAAAAATAAAAATGGTCTTTGCCACAGGGTTAGAACTTTTTATTCTGACTTATGTAAGTCTAGTTATAATGAGGTATTGACTTATGCCTGAGATGTCTTGGTTACTCCAAAACAAACAAACAAAGTTAGTCATTTGAGGAAGAAAAAAAAAAGTTACTATTTAGTTACTATTTCTAATGCACATAATAAAGCTATGCAACTCATTGCTTCAAGATACACTATCAGCTTTCACTGCAAATGAAAACATACAAGTTCTTTACATAGTGCATGGGAATGTTCAAAATTATGTAAATGGATGCATAAAAGTGAAGAATAAATAGAAAAGTTTATGAATCATGATGTAAGCCGGCATTTAATGGGTGGGAGTTAAGCAAGGTAATGCGTAATTGTCAACTATGAATTCTCTTAGACTTTGCTCTGAAGAATATGGTACCAGGCTTTGTGCCAGGGACAAGATACTGTACTAAATGATCCATAATTTCCACCAGCAAGGTGATTTCTATGTTTCCAGTGGTGTGGTCTGTCAATGAACAAAAAGCATGTCTCTCTAAATCTTGCATGAAGTAGGAACTGGCCACTTGCTAAAGTACAATGTAACTGCAGCACAAAATTGTACAGTTTCCAAAAGGCACAATATTTAATAACCAATGTGATGCAGAATGCAATAACTATTAATAAAGCCACTCCACTGAATTGATTTTAGCACGATTAAACTTTTCTTTACCTTATTTCACAGTCCATTTAAAATGTTCTATTTTTCCTTTAATGGTGAAGGAAAATCTGAGCTTTAATAAAACACAGCAGCATAAATTCAAGGCAGCATATGGCACAGATGAACAGAAAGCATTATCAGGAAAAAGACAACAGCAGCAAAATCAGAAATCCAGGCTGTGACACCATGTAATTGATTTAGGTAGAAGAGCATCTGTACGCAGTGAGCAATGAGAAACTGTCAGGAATGGGCCAAGTTATGGTTTTTCAAGTTTTTTGAGAATATGGTCATGAAAATAAATGCATCTTAGTGGAAAGTGGAAAGTAGAAAGGGGAGAAGAGAGTTTGTAAGAGGTTTATGGTAGCTAGAAGTTCAGCTTTGGTCTCTTTCTTTTTGGGTAAAGCCCCAGTCAGTTCCATATCATTCCTCCTGACTCACCACAGAAAACCCCTTGTTTCAGAAGTTACACTCCACCAAATGTGGGCCATGTTTTACAGTATTTGTCAGGATGAGGTATTGCCCATTTGCTGAAAACATCTTTAGGGCCAGGACTGCAGAGCTGTATCTTTCAAGGCAGAAACACAGATCTTGTTTCTCATAGTAAACCATACTGGCAGAGAAGGGACAGTGAATAACAACTGTCTACGGGTGAAAAGCAGCTCCAGATTTTCAAAGGTTCAGTTTAGAAGACCACCTCCCTCCATTCAGGAGCTTTCTTTCCTCTCCTATTAGCTGAAGAGTTACAGCAGTTTCCAGGTAAATGGGAACTGTGGGCATGAATTCCCTCAGCATGAGCCTCTAACCCTTGAGCTTCTGTATGAGATAGGATTTTCCTTTTGAAAAGGAATATAAGCTGTCACACCATTTTGTGCATGTTCTCCAAGGCCATTAGTGTGTGAAGCAGTGAAGGCCCTCTGCCTTTTTTACTTGTGTCAATGCACATCTGGTCATATGTCCATTGTAGACTTCTGCTCCAATGTCTGTGCTGGAAGCTGCATAGGTAATGCTCCTTAATAACTTAAATATCAACGAATAAATAGTCCTCAGACTGTAGTACGAGGTAGAGCTGTGTGATACACAGGCCTACTTCTATCTCTGAAGAGGGTTGGTTTTGTTGGTATTGGATATGACCTGTTTCAGAAATGAAAATAGCCAGATGTAGGGCAAGATAGCTTTGATAAATGATAGATGGAAATCGAGGACAGAAGCATATGACAGAAACTATTTACAGCCCTGCAACACATCAAGTCCTTGTCCGTCAGCTGAGACAGCATGACTGACTAAGCACACATTCACGCTTGCTCCGGCTGTAAAATGAAATGTATTAACTTAAACCGCCATGGGTTATGTTCCGTTTTCCGTTCTAATGGGGGTAGGTTAGGAGTGTTCGCAAGGTCATTCACGGTGCCTCAACATCTTCACTGACAGATGGCAACTTGATGAGCTGTGGTAACGCCATCGTTTCAGCTCATGTGCCTGTATCCTGAGGAGTCCTGAGCATTTGCAGCTCAATAAAATCCAGGCTCTTGCTGTGCCTCAAGAGAAACAATTATAAAGGACACCACTTCCCATCCCACGGGACCACAGTGAGCAGGCTACAGAACTTGCCTGAGTTTTCCATCATACCAGAGTCCCTTTTGCAATTCATTGCCATTGATGTTTTCAAACTTGTCTGTCTGACAGCCCCTGTTACAGCAGACAGACTGTCTGAGAGATGACAGCTTGATCTGTATCTCTTTCACACCTCTTTAGGGATAATTTTTGATGTGAGGTAGATTTTGATCAACTGCCTCCTCTCTTATATGCTCAGCTAAACAAGCTATTTGATTTTTTTTTATTGTGATGGGTAAATATGTCACTCATGTTGTTGAACATGCTGGCAACAGGAGATGTAAATGTGTCATAGCTGATGGTTACAAGCCTCAGTGATCATACTGGGCTTGAATGAAGGGTTATTTTTGTATTCCCTTTGCAGACACTGGCAGCCAGTTCTGCTGCCTTTGAAATCCAAGAAAAAACTTTCAGACCACATGGAATGAGTGAGTTTCCATAAACGTAAAATACACTTGTATTTTTCACATTCATGTGTATTTTTTGTTCATGGGAACAAATAGGGCCAAAGACAGAAACAAGTAAGAATGGCTCTTCCATAAGATTCTTGAATCAGACAAGAGAAAAGGGGTTACAGAAACTTTACTAGATGTTCTTGTGTAAGCTGTCCTGTGCTATCACATGGGCACCCCGCATTGCCTCATGGGAATCAACAACAGAGCATGTGTTTCTGAAGGCTGGTGTTTAATGAATGAATCAACATTTTTTATGCTCTTGTCCTTTGTCCACAGCACTGTGTGTGTACACAGCATGGTCACGGACCTCACTCTTAAATGTCAAAGTGATGAGGAATAAGTAGGGCTACTGTGTAGAAGGACATCAAGTTTTCTTCCAGTGGAGGGCCTCATCCAGGAATCTTTGGGCCCTTCTGCCTGTAAGGGCTACAAATCACAAATCCTGAATTTTACCTTCTTCCACCTCTCCATTACTGTCCTGTAATATGGGCACTGTACACCAAGTCCTTAATGGTCAGGCCTCTCCTTTGCTACGTGTAAGATAGTCCCAACTGAACTGCATGACTATAAAACTGCTGATAACTTGCATCTGTCTTTATCTGACTCCAGTGAATCTTTTATTTTATTCCAGGATCAAAACTGGGGAAGTTACACTGAATCTTCAGTCCCTCTTCCACTTAAGTGATTCTGAGATCCACTCCTTCAGGGCTTGCTGCTTTGCTTATTTGATATATTTTTCTTTTTTCCCTCTTCTTTTGATTTTTTTGAGAAGCATTTTTCCTACTAAAACAATGGTTGAAAATCCACATGCAAGGGAATGTGAAGAATCAATATTTAGAGTCTGGTAATGTTCCCTCTAACTGTCTTCTGATGTGAGAAATGGAAGAACAACTCTATCTTTTCAGGCTGACCACCAGCCTTTCTTCCAGCCTTTGTTCCTTGCTGATAGGGTTATGTTTTGTGGTCATGTAAACTCCATATGCCTGTGTTTTTGACAAACCGTCAGGACTAACCATCTGGAGTGAAGTCTTGGCATATTTTTTTTTCACACTTAAAATACCAACCAGAGACAAACAATTTAATGATCATCTTGTAAAGTCATGTTTTAGAATCATATCAGCAGGGAAATGAATGTGCTAAGAATGATGTTAAGCATGTTTCCCAGACGGTAGAATAATTGAAGGTGTTTATTGGGGATTTGTCATGAGAACATTAACTGATTTAAGATGATGATGCTCTGGAAAAAATAAAAGGTTTTGAACTTCATTAGGACAGAATTTTTGGACTTGGCATAATTAGTTAGATTTTTTTTCTGAAAGTAAAAAACTAGGATGGCCTTTCCTGTGGCCACAATATTTCCCAAGAAAGCCAAGTGCAGATTTCTTCTAAATGAGTACAAAACTATCCACTAATAGATTCTGAAATCAGGGAGATGTCAGTGCAGAGAAACGGATTCCCCCATACTTCTCTCTGCAATAACGTAATATTCTCAGGTTTTTTTTTCTCTTAAATACTGATTACCATCACCCTGGTGATGCTCTCCTCAGAATAAAACCATAGCCTTGGGTGCCTTTGGGGTCTGACTGTTACTAGGAAATGCTCAATAAGCAATGGCAACAAGGAATACCCATTTTCATCTGAGGCTATCCAAGGATCCATTATTTGTCAATTAGTAAATTTAAATTAATGAATGCTACTGCACTAACTAATTGGCCTTGGTGCTATCAAGATCCATGTCAGTGAATTCATGTCTTCAGTGAAGAATAAATAAGTTTTTCACAGCAAAGACTCATTGTTCTCACTTTGTGTTTATAAAGCATCTATCACAACAAGTTCTTGATCTCACTTTTTGGTCCATTACTGTGGCATAGGTATTACAATCAAAATTAGAGCACTGTAATTATCCCCCATTGTAATTTTCCATGAGTGTCTGCTCATTTTTTCAAAAAGACTTTCCAGTATACATCAGAAAAATAAGACAATCAACCACATTTTTCCATAACTTTTTGAAATTTTCCTTTAAAATGTATCTGTTTAGCATCGGACAGTCAGGCTTTATTTTGCCTGAGAAAGCCAGTCAGGGCAGAGCAGCTGAGATATGCCAAGCCAAAGGTACTGTGGGAATTGTTTTCCTTTATGACTAAGCCCCCTCCCAGAGGCCGAATGAACAGGTACCTGTTCAGCAAAGCTCTGCTAGGAGATGGGGTATTCAGTTCCTGGCAGGATTAATCCAGAAATTCAAACAGCTGGGCTAAAAATGAGTCAAAAAGAAGAGTCCTGAGAACAGATCAGAGCAGAGCTCTGCAGTCTTGAAGAAGACCTCCATCTACATCCCTGAAAGGCAAGGGCTGGTGAAACCTGGGGACTGGGAAGAAGCCCAAAGACTGGCATGTGGGTTTGACTGGACACCCAAGTTCCTTGCAGCATCTTTCGCAAGTGTTAATGAATGGTGACATCAATTGCAATCCCTCAAGCCCTTCAATAGATCAGAATAAAGGACCATGCAGCCCTTTAGGTGTTTAAGTTGCAAACCACAGAACCAATTAATTGAATATATTGCAGACAAATGCTTTGTAGAGGCAATCTCTCCTCCTTAGTATCTATAGCACTCTTTGCTATTTTGTTTATTCATTCTGCAGCTTATTTAAACAGCCTTCTTTTATGACATGTTTTTTTCATGCCCTGTACCTCTGTTTATTCCATATATTACAAGATTTTATGTTGTGTTTTACTAGTGGATCTGAACTTTGAAACTGTTCAAACTAAAGCCCTTTTGCCATAGTTTACATTTCCAATTTCTTGCATTTGTTTTCATTAATCATGGCTTTCTTCACAGGTGGTTTCTTTTATTACCTTGTTATTGATGTCAGCAAAACGCATTTTTTTTTCTCTCTTGTACATTTACTTTTCCTCATTTGAGTTGCGCCTGTTGCATTTATAAATGACCATGCCTGTAAGGCATTTGGGCACTTAGATGAGAAATGCTGATGCTGAAGTCAGAGTTTTGAGAAACTTACGTCCATTTGCGTTTAATTTAGGCAGCCTCCACAGCTCATGGATTTCTATCTATCTGCATCCATATCTCTGGTTAGTTGTGTTCTGCTTCTTGCACTGCAAATAGAAAAAAAAGAAAAAAAAAAAAGAGAGGAGTACAGAAGTGGATAATAAGAAAACAAGTGAAGGGTCAAAATGGTCTTGACATAGTGCTTTTTTTCTCCATACACTGAAAGAATAATGTCTGTTCAACTTTGGGAGAAGACATATTAAAAGAATTTGATAAATGGCAATAAAATAAGGTATTGTATATAGAAAGCAAAACTGGAATAGTTCTTGGTCTGTTCTACTGGTAGGAGTCTCTCAGAGCAAAGAGTAGAGAAATATTGAAAAAATACACTTTCTTTTGCCCCACCCTAAGGGTGTAAAATTTTTTAAATGTTGAAAATCATTGCCTTGTCTTCCAGATCTCAGGCATACATGAGGCTTTGAAAAGAATTTATTTACTTGTTACACTAATGAATTATAGGAAAAAAGCAAACCCCAAGCCTCAGAATTCCACTATGCAGTGCTCTGGATCACAAGAGAGAAGGAAAGGGCTGTACTTGCAGCAGTGGAGGTGACAGCCTGAACTACAGCTCATGGGGGTGTTAGAAGAGGTTTCTGTGAACTGTCCCAAGTCCTTCGACTAAGCCTGCTGGTACATGACAAGGCTGAGCCACACATGCTTTTTTAATTAATAATATTCTTGTACTGCCTTATATATGAGTCAAGTGGTAAATGGAACCAACACACAGACAAAACTCAGATACCTGATACTGAGCTCCCTTTAAAGCCCATGTGAAGAATTAGTGACCTGCATGTCCTTCATCCTTGACTCCCACATCACTGCTCCATTTGTTTCGGTCACCTAAGGATGTTGCTCCTCCCCTTCTGCTACAATTGCTCCTAAATTCTGGGCTTGATCTGTCAAAACTGAAATAAATTCTCTTTTTATCTTAAACATGTTTAGATCAGGGTCTCTGGGACAGGAATGGGAGTTTAATGGGAGTGTTTGTTTTGGGAAAGAGAGAGAAAAGAAAATCACAGCTGCCAATAAATCTGGACTTTCTCAACTAATGGGTATTGTGGGAGCATGTACAGGGCCCCTTGCTGTCACAGACCACTTAAGACTTTTTCTCCTTCCTTTTTCCTCTTCAGTCTAATTTGAGAAAAGCAGATATTTTTCTCTCTTGATTCAGGAAGTGGCACATTTTTCACCTTGCAGCAGCATACAAAGCCAAGCCATTAAAACAGCCAAAGACCATCAAAAGGCAGCATGGCAGGACCATAAAAATGAGCCAACCTCTGCTCCGGAAATGGCCCAATTTTATTTTCTACCTGCCATGTTGCCATAACAAATAGGAACACCTTTGACCGTATCTGCAGACCTGTGGGAAGGGCATCCCTTATTTTTCCATCCAGGTTCAGCACAAAAATTGAGTTTGGCCTGTGTGCAGTTAAGCTCTTTTTTTTTCTTTTTTTTTCATCTTTCAGCCTCCTTGTCCATTATTAATCAGGAGATTTACTATTGCTTGGCCTGGATTTTTATTGCATTAGCTACTTAGGGTCAGATCTTGCGTGCTTGCAGATTCTGTAGTAAAATACATGAGTAAAGCATCTCTCTTTTCTGCTAGCAGCAAAATCTGATCCTAAATGAAAACCCGTCCTCCTGTCCTAATCCATAGTGTATTTATCCCAAACAATTTTGTGAATGCTGTATTCAATATGAATAATGCAAATGTCATTTTAAATGAATCATTGAAAACTTTGCATGAGCTTTTGGCTGACATCTTAGTCTGTATTGAAATGAGTGGGGCTGTCTCCTGTCACTGCTCTGGAGTGACATTAAGCCACTCTGTGTCCTCTCATTTATTTTTCCTCACCTGGAATTTTGCTGTCTCCATTTGTATGTGTGCTGACATGTGATCTGGCTTTGATTGGGCTTTGCTATAATAAAAATAACAGGTAGATTCAAAAAAACCCAAACAATTCTTTCTTTGTTTTACTTGAGTAACCTTTCAACTCTCATGACTGTGGCAAAGAGTTTAAAAATCCTTGAGCCCAGAATCTAAAATCCAGAGGTAAATCTCTCCTCCCTTCACTTTTGAAGCCAGTCCTGTGATTCAGGGAGCCTTGATTCTCAGTTTTACTGAAACAACAGTCCAAGGAGCTGAAATGGAAACCATTTCTAGTTTAGCTTAAAGGAAGCCTGGTCTATACATAGAAGTACAGACATTTTTGTACTCTTCTGCAAAGCCTGGACAGCCAAGAGGGTGTCTTAGCATTGCCCTCTCTGTCTTGAACAAACTTCCCATCTACTGGGCAAGACACTGAAAACTGACTTGGGAAGGGCGTGTTTCCCTCACCCAACAACCAGACTGACACAGTCAGCCTTACCACAGCTGCCAATGTGCAGAAGTCTGACTTCCACAGAACTGATCTTCCTGATGGGGCTGCAAGCACCTACATCAGCTGAAGCAGATATATTGGGTGCGCTGCTGATTTATGCCAGCAGGATGTCAGGGCCTTATGTAAAGGCAAAATGCCTCCAGGTTATCTCTTAGCATTTCAAAGAGCATGGGCTTATGCTGCAATTCTACAGCGTGGGTGAGAAATGGCAGCATGTGGATGAATCCTTGTTGCCAGTGGAGGCAATTGCTGGGTCTCACACAGGCCATCCACAGGAGCCCTGCTGCAAACAGCTGTTTGTCCCTGCCCTGACCCTGGCCCAGCAAGACCTGGTACAACACAGTTGTCAACCAGATTAGCCCTGACAAGTATCATATGCTTTACTGCACCCATTAACTGCCTGCTTTTCTCACCAGCCTGGCTGTCATTCATCCCAAAGAGCAGGTGCATTAACATCTCGGTGGGACAGCCTAAGAGGCATTAAACAGTCATATTTGCCAGGTATAACTGTTGTTCAGCAAGGCAAGGGATAGATAGTCTTTTCTTTACACAGCTGAAGATCATCTCTGCCCCCTCTCTCCTTCTCTCAGCCTGTCCTGAATGTGTCATACAATGGCTATTGGGCACTTCTTTTAAATAATTTCCCTGCAGTTGGAAGATGCCCCAGTGCTCACATTAGTCACACTTGTCAAAACTGAACAAAGATGGTAAAATATCTCTCTGGTGTCCTGAGGCTTTGGTCTGACTCTCCACAGACTGTACTTGGCATAAAGAACCCTCTGACTCTGGGTTTCAGGATGAAGAAGCTGTTTGTGTGCCTGAAAGAGGAAGATGGTCCAGACAGGACTCCTGAGCCCTATTTCTTCTCTTCCATGCTACAAGGGACTTGTAGGGTGGATCAAACTAGCTTTTTGAGTGCCACACAGTTTTGCACCATTTGACAACAGCCTGTGGTCCTTACTTCACATTAATGACCCGGTTCATCCCGGAACTCAGCTGGGATTTGGTCTCTAGAGTAACATCTTTACATGGGATAACTTTCTATTTCTTTAATTTATCAAAGGACAGATAATAGGATATTGGAGCCCTATAATCTGAGGGCATATAAGGTGTATGCTTATTCAGGATAAAACATGCTCTTAACTGCAAAATTACACAGCATCTTATGCAATATAGCCCTGATCACAAATAGCCTGTGAGGGAAGGAATGGGTAGCACCCCTGCTATTGTCTGACAACAGTACTACATATTTAGATACATTTCCTCTCACAAGGCTATTAAGTAGCTGCTTTCTCTAAGTCTGATCCTGAGTCAGAACATGCAACTTAAAGGCAGCGTGCTACTGTTGCTAAACAGCAGTGTAGAGACTACTTTTCTAAAAAGTAATCTCACCTCTGCCTCGAGTAAGGTATCTTGGTGAGTTACTGCTCATTGCTCATCAAACCTGCCATCCAGGCACTTCCAGACAACCCCACAGTGTAATGTTTTATTTACCCTGGTGTCCTTGTCCCCTTGCCATTTTTATTTTGAAATAACTTCCATACAGCTCAGACTCATCTCAGGCGATATCTGAGTTTCATTTAATGCACTGCAGAAACACAGGTTCAGTCTGACTCCTTCAGCTCATCCTACCACCTCTTTCAGAGTAACTGCACCTCTTGTGAGAGCGGAAATCAGGTCCCCACAGCTACTGAGCTCAGTGTGACCAGCCAGCACTGCTCTGATGAGCCAAACATCCTATTTAGCCAGAGAGGACACTGTCACTCAAATGGGAAATGTCTCAGCATAGAACCAGTGCTCTCTACCAAGAGGCCATGTTTCAAACTGTTTGTGTGTATGTCAGTGTGAGAAATTAACACTTCTCTGCTACCCGTGTTTAGCATGATGAGACATAACCACCCCACAGGGACTTTTCCACTTTCCCACATCAGGACAGCAATGTTTACAGCTATTGCAATTTCAGACTTCAGTGTAAGAGGAGTGTTGCCTCTTCAATGTCCTGCAACTTCATACCCAGTGTTTTACACTGCAGCCCTGTTGAGAAAAAGTCTTGAACATCCCTGCTACTGGCTGCCATCGGAGGATGCCGTAACACACTCTGTAGGGAGCTTTGGCTTAGATGGCAGTATTGGCATACACATCTCGAACATCCAGGTTAATTTGGTGGAAGGCTGAAATGTTGCTGGTGTTGGGCTGAAACACTGCCAGTGTTTGGTTCCTTTATAAAAGGTGAGACTAGCAGGGTGTCTGCAGAGCTGGGGTTGTGCTGAGCCATGGGCAGCACTTTGGCTCACTGGCAGGATCACTCAGGCAGGAGAGGTCTTCATGTGGGTCTGATGTGTGCACTGTCTGTGGGTACACTTGCTTCCCTTGCATTGCTCTTGCGTGTGCTTCCCCATGGGTCCAAAAATCGATGTTTCTGGTTTTCCCAAGGATCATTTGGTGTGGTTTGTTTCTTTACACCAAGATGCCAATGTGCTGTTAGATAAAGCAGACAGTAATGTTTTGCTCCCATTCATTTGTAGACACTTGTATATACAGTTCCCTGCGTCACTGAGGCAGCGTGAGGCTTTGCAGGTGGCTCACTGCAGTGATGCTTCTGGGAAACTCCCCACTAATTTCAGCAGGCTCGGTTGTTGCTCCGTGGTATACAATGTCATCCTCTTTTGTACTTCTCTGATCATGACCTCTTTCCCTACACACTGCAGTCAAACTCACAGCCTCCCTGTGTGTCACTGCAGCCCTCTCTGTCTCTTACCCATGCATCTCCCGAAAAATCCTGTTTCTGAAATGGTGAGGACAACGTGATTCAGACAGAAATAGGAGGTGAGAAGTGACATGAACAAATATTCCCAGGAATATCTTGAGGGACATCTGTGTGCAGGTGCCTGGGTGCAGTAGGGCAGGGAGGAAAATGAATGAAAAAAGACAAGGATCAAAGGCAAAGACAGACAGACCAGATTATTGCTTGTTTGCCATGCCTAGACTAGCTCTGGGGAAGTGAGGCTGTCTTTTCATTATGGTCTTGGCCTCTTGTTACACTCCTGCTGCCTGAAACAGGGTATTTCAGTAGTCAACAGATGTGATTTCTAGGCACTGCCAGAGTAAAAATGGTAAAAACAGATAGGGTGAGACTTCTGACCTAATGGGCTTAAAATTGCTAGTGCCTAGCACTGAGTAAAAGAACCCACGATACTGGGCAGGATTTGTTTGGGTGGATAATGTACCTGTGGTACTCCACTGATGGCTGCCTTGTTCCTGCTCTGTACCTCCAGCTAAGCAGCTCTAAATTATTTACCAAGGCAGCAAATTAATGCCAAGCAGCACCAGCACCTTAGTGCTCAGTGAGTCATACATAAAACATGCTTCCTTCTGTGAGGGTATAGTGTGCTGGTGGAAAGCAGGGAGGGAAGGATTGTAAGAGGTGAGGAGTTCGGGGTAACAGGGGTAGGAATCTTCAGGGGAGCTGAATAACAGGGGAAGTAATTCAAAGTTAAGCTTCTCAGGTGCCCTGCGATGTTAGCATGATGGAACAAAATGAGAGACAGTAAAAGAAAATAAAAAGTATCACTGCTAAGACTCAGCAGCAGGAATTAGAGGTGAGGCTGGAGAGAACAGTTTCTTTTATTGTTCCCTCCTAGGTGTGTTTTCTATGCATATGGAGTACGGCTATAAAAG
This sequence comes from Nesoenas mayeri, assembly GCF_963082525.1. Classification (NCBI taxonomy): domain Eukaryota; kingdom Metazoa; phylum Chordata; class Aves; order Columbiformes; family Columbidae; genus Nesoenas; species Nesoenas mayeri. Next base: position 29,451,805 of record NC_137545.1, read on the forward strand.
ATTTTGGCTTTCTGAAAATACAGCAGGAGAATTGAGTAGCCTTGGTCATCTGCTGCGGGGGGTGAAATGTGCTTTCAGCTCCACAGCCCTCTGCCACACTCACCTCCCCCTGAAGACTCTAATTTGAGCTGTGCTGAGCTTTGCAGCACCTTTGCTCTAAAGACAGTCACCTCAACATCATGAGCAGTTCCCAGGTGTGCCAGTCCCTGAAGCTCTCACACGTCTCCTAGTTAAATTCTCCTTGGGGCCAGTAACATGAAGATTTTAGCCTTCTTGCTCTAATGAAGCCCTAAGGTGTTGCTATTTTTTTAAAAAATTGTATATCCTGGGAGAAGTCACTACAGTTTGGCTGAATTTGGAGAGGGAACCACCTCATGAATTTATGTCTTGAAATAAGAAATGAAACATCCTTTCATCTGGACAAAGTTTGTCATGGTCCTCGGGCTTTCCTGAAAAGTCTGTTTTAGTGTCAGACAGATTTTGGGACAAGCCATGCAAGCCACTTTGAAAGACAGCAAAACATTTATCTTGGGTATCTAGCAGGCTGTGGATCAGCACAGAAGGTCTGATTTAATGATGCAGCGAGGCAGCTGTTTATTTGTGCCATTAATGGACTGCATTGAGTCTGGTGCAATGTTGCCCTAGGGTTTATCTTCCTTCTCCTTTGCTCAGGAAAGATTACCCTCAGCAAGGAGCTTTAACTCCACAGCAGGGTGTGAGCTTTTACGTGTAGGGAATTTTCTCTGTGGTCCTCAGGTGCAGATGTCAGTCACCAGCTGGGCAGCCAGATCCCATTCACCCCCACACTCCTCACTCACAATAACTTCCAAATTGTCCACATGACAGTAGCTGAAGAAGGTGCTTCTCTGCAGTGTACACATGTTGTGTATGTGTGACAGTAATCTAAAGAGCTTTCTAAGTGTCTGGAGGTTTCCCACAGATGTTATGGGCTGAGAAAAGATTTCACGGAAAGGAAAAGAATAGAGAATCGGTTGTAGATGCAAAAGCAGTAAAGAGAGCAGACTTGTACCAAACTCTGCATGTCCAGAGCAGTTCAGAGGTAGATTTACTGTGAGCCAATTCCAAAATACTACAGCCAGTGCAGCTTAGTCAGATTTTGGGCCCCATTTCTCTTTGCCATCAAACTAAGCTCTTGTGGGAATACTTGAGCATTAAGAAGTTAATTAAATCTGACTCTGTCCTCACAAATAGCATTAGAAGGATAAAACTCTTCAGAGTCCTAGTTTGCAGCTGAGGTTTGTGTGGGCAATTAACTCCTCTTGCCCTACCCTCACATGATTTTCAACAAGTTTGGTCTGGATTGCAATGAGGTTGATGATTGCTGGTGCCTGTGCCTCTCTAATGAATTAATGGTAATAACAAATGTCTATGCATCCTTCATTAGGTGATAGGGAAATGACTTTATTCTGAAGGTGGGATTGCTGGAGCTTGACAGCTTTGCTGGAGGGGTGAACATGGGAGTTAGTTACTCAATTTATTATGTGTGCAGTGCAGCATTTCTTCTATCACCTCCTGGAGCTCTCAACCTTGTGAGTATTTAGTGTTAACTTTTCCAGCAATAAAGGAAAAAAAATAAAAAGGAAAAACTTCAGTGGAAGAAAAGTAACTTTTGCCTTGGAAGAGCTTGAAACAATATGCTCAGTTTCACCCTCCCAGGATCAAGGGAAAAGCAGAAACCTCTTCACAGTCACTTTTGTCTCCTCATTTTACGAATGCAATTTGTTATCTCCAGTACAAGCATTTGGTGGGGTGATGTCTGCAGACCTCTTTCATCCAGCAACTGGCTAAGAAAATCTCAGAGGATCTGTAAGACCTTCGTTATTCAAATCCAGCAGGAAGACAGAGCCCTCACTTCTTCTGAAACGGATCAGAGAAAAGCAAGGGACGAGTAAACTAATGAAGATTTTGAATTAACTTCTGTCAATAATTTTGCACCAGGCTTCTTTGGGCGGTTCAGTACGCTTGGTGCTCTCTGATTTAAGAACGGTGGCCCTTAGCTGTTTCTCCCCATAGTTTCAAATATCCCAGATTTCTGTAACTGAAAGTGCTGCATTCAATTGAATGCAGTGTTAAAACTGACCACCTGAGCAAAGCAGATACTGCTGTGATTTGTGATTGTTAGATGTTTTCCGTCTTTCCCAGACCTCCTAAGTCAAAACTCACTACGGAGAAAAAAAAAAGACTGAGAATTTAAACATTCTTGTATACCCCTCCTCTGATTCACTAACACCTTTTCCTTCCTATAAATATATAGCGAACTCACCTATACTCGATAGAGTCCACTGTATCCCATCTTCAGACCTGAGTCCAAGTTATCTCCAGCAGGATAACTAATAATTGCTCTGGTACAGAGTAGTCGGTAGCATCACAGTCTTCTCCACAAGTTTATTTCTTTTGCTCTTAAAGATGAAATACTTCCCTAAAGTATTCAATGTCACTAGGATTATTCCAGACATACACAGCTGGGACCATAAGCTAATTTTGGCATTTGTTTATCTTCAGAATGGGTGCCTTTTGGTTGCAGAAATGCAAAGCTGGCAGAGTCCATGAAAAATCACTGACTGCAAAACACCATGATTCCCTCCATACGTGGATTTCATCCATTTCTGATGTTGTTCTCAAGTTCTCTGCCCTGTAATAAAAGTCAGGTACTAGATCATCTGACCAATATAATAATATCTGTAAATAAGTACTGTACTCAGGGTATATCAAACAGGACAGAATTTTTCATCATGACTGTTGCATTATCCATCTTGCAGCTTACTAATTTCTATTTAACAATAACTTGTGACAGTCAGTCCAATGGCATGCCACTCACTAAGACTCTGCACTACAGCAAAAGAAGAGTCTGAGATAAATGTGGTGCCAAGTTTTAACTATTGTAATTAAAGTCACACTAATAGTATTGCCATGTTGCTTTTTCTTTACTGTTTAGTCATGTGAGCACTGAGCTGTCTTCCTCTTCACCTTGGAAACAAAGTATACACAGGGAAGCTCTAAAATATTTTGAGGAGGGCAGAAAGGGGCTACTGGAGCTGCAATGTTCTCTTTCTCCTTATATAAATGTACTCAGCCTCTCTATTCTGTCGTAACCTTAATGGTTGTCCAGTCTAGGTCTTCTGTTGTGCTGTTACAGGTTAGCAGAATGATAGCTTGGTTCATAGACCATTATTCCTGATGGTTCCTTCTATTTTCAAGGCAATATATATGCTCTGTAAATGCAGCTGCTGACCAAACGGCCAGATATAAAGCTCTGAGCTGGTTCTTTGCTAGTAGGAAATGTATTCTTAAGAAACTGTGAAACTAACCTGATTGTTTCTTCTCCTTGTCCTTATCATAGGAAATCAGTCACAGTATACAGAAAAGGGATGGAAGGATAGGGGAAGTGTTCTACCTTATAGAATATCCTTATTTGTCGATCTCCAGAAAGCCTGAGATCTAGCCAGGAGGGCTAAAAGCTGAATCCTCAATGTGCACATTTTATATCCTATTCTCACCAGTCTACTGAGGGTTTGTGTGATTGAAAGCAATGGTTTTTTTTTTAAGACCTGGTTAGCAAACACATGGGAGGGAAGAGCTGGCTACAGCTGCAACATTGACAGGGTTCACATGGACAAATGTGTCATTTCTCCTGTCTAGCTGAGAAATTAAAGTGGTCCTTTCTCCTTGCTCTGAGTTTTATGGTGTGTTGCTCCATCATAAAAAAAAAAAAAAAATCAATTAAATTGCAGCTGATAAAGGCTGGCCCACAGACTTGTCTCTGTTTGCATCATCCCAGGCAGGTACTGGCAGCAGTGCCAGAATGCAGGAGGTCCATGGAGCTCAGCCAACTCACAAATAAGATATTCTGCTCTGGGAACCCAGCCTACCACATGGCAGCAGCTTGGCTTTCCTTGGAGACCACTTATGGCTGTGGCTCTGCTCTACCCTTATTAGCCCAGAGAAGGGATTTCTTGGCTTTGTTATCTTCAAAAATGAGTGACCGTAACCTATTCTGCTCTGTGACTGCTGTTCTGCTCCGAGGACAGAAATAGTATCAGCATTGGCAGCCATTACTGAGAGAGCACCAAGTGGTCTGTGTGTTTTAGCATGCAGTCACTCTATGAGGCTGAGAAATACGAAGCAGATAGGGAAGCAGCATTTTCCCCTGTTTTCTTATTATGTTAATGACATGATTAAATGCTTTTATTCTTTTATTTTCCTACTAGCTTCTTGATGCTGTGGTCTTTCTTCTTAGAAGCCCATATTATTGCTTAGAGAATAAGGAATAATAAAGATAAGTGGCAGTATCATTGCTTTAAACAAACCACCCTGGGAGTAATTTCCTCCTGTTAAAAATGTTTTCAAAATGAATGAAGTTTTTATGAATGATTTTAGAATGAAGTTTTAGAATGAATGATTTTAGAATGAAGGTTTTGTAAGGGTACTCCATTGATCCATTAATTTTTCTTCAGGGGTAATTACAATTCCTGGAAATCTTTTGAAATCTGGGTTGGTATTGCATGAGTAAAAGAGATATTAAGGAGAAGATAATGTATGAAACATAAAATATAGTGAAACATAACACATGCTTTCCAAAAGTGGTTCCTACTTTTGCATTAACATCCTCTAACTAGCATGAGCTAGATGCAGCACAATCTAGGAACAAAATCCAAGTGAACACTTTAGCCTTATGTGGCTGCCGTGAAGTGGTTGACATTATTTTTTTTGAGGACATTAGTTGTTCAGTCTTTTTATGAGTTTGTGCCCAAAAACCACATTTAGTAGAGTACTTTTTGTGGTCAGCCAGGCCTCTTAAAAAGGACAGAGTCCATCCTTATTTTGAAGAAGTGATTAATACCTTTCTTCACTACAGCAACATTTATTTGATTACATCAATCTTTCTAGGTTTTATAAGCCATGTATTGCCAAGGTATACATGTTTTCAACATGAGCACTGGATTTAAAGATTAACATTAGAAACCTAGCTTTTTAATTTGGGCATTTTCTGAACCTAACTCAGTGGAGATGACCTTTAGTTCAGGTGTTAACCATTCTCTGAACCATTCCTCAAGCACAGTGTATGCTGCTGTTACATCCTCTTACACCTTCCCCAAGGTTGCTGGTCAGCAAACAAATCCATCCAGTCCCTATCTAAAGAAGTTTTTAATGTCACCCTTGACGTGTACCTCTGACAACACTTCCATTGCAGCTTCATAATTCATTTGCCTCAGCAAACCTGAAGCTGAGTCTTCCAAAACTTTCACTTCCTTTTCATTTTGGGGATAGATGTGTATAATCTGGTGAAGAAGAAACTTATCTGGCACTAGGAGATAAGGAAAATCCTAGTCTTCAATTCCTTCTCTAATAGGTATTTATTATTTAGAGTGAATCTTACTCTTGTGAACCAGGCCTGTCTCTTTCTGAGAATCCAGGACTCTTTTTTTTTGATTGCATTTACTTTGATTTAAACAGAAGTTAATCACATCAAGGAAAAAACCCTGTTGTGGAATTATTTTGCTTTTTTTTTAAGATTGCTGATGAATGCTAATGAATGATCTTATATTGTCTGATCTCTCTGATGTGAGGATTTTGTTTTTTCCTATCTTTCATAATGGGGAAATGAGTATTTAAAACAGATTAAATGCCTAACGTGGAGAGGTGGGTAAGGATTTACTAACTAATAAGTACATCTTCCAGCAGTCTCCTTTCCTCTGTCTTCACACATTCTGAGTCAACAATTTTACAATACTTGAAACTGAAAAATGAAACTGACCTAAGAATAAATGAAAGCCTATTTTTAAGCTTAATAATACTTTTTACACTGTGGTCCCACAAATATCTAGGTCAGCAAACTGAAAGAGTGCTGTACGGGGGAAGCAGGAGCAGAAACTAGGAGAGAGGAATGAAGAAAGATAGGAATGCCCTGTAATCTTTTGCAAAGTTGGCATCTTGTGTAACGACAACCTTGGAGAAGCTCTGCAGGAAAAATCAAACTCAACACGGTCAGCAGGGTACACACTGACCTGGCTGCTTTGATACTTTATGTACTTGTGAGCTAACACTTCTTACCAGAAATCTGGCATATCTGAAGATGAAGGGAGGTGAAGATCTTGCAAATGGCCCCAAACACAGTCACAGAGATCTGAAGGGCTGTTACAACAGTAACATCTGCTGCTGCTTCTGAGCTTTTTTTCCCTCATTAGGAGCAAGAGTGGAGAAAACGCACCTATGGTAAACAGAAATAAATCAGAAAAGGATGTTTTTGGTCACTTTGAAGCTATTTTAAAAAATGTTCTTGTCATCTTGAATGGCTGTAGAAAAGCTGACATCACAAGATACCTTTCTTCTTACTGAAAATAACTGAATTAGTCACAAGTAGTTTTAGTGAACATTGATTTTAAATTAAAAAACCCCACAACCCTGTTTTCCAGGTGAGAGGTAAAAAAAGACTTGTTCCAGAGGCTTAGAAAAATCCTTGTTGGATTTTCTTCCAACTCATCTAGTAACAAAATCCATACTTATGTACTGAGAAAGCAAAGTTTAAAAAAAAGCCACAGAAGAAATGTTCTAGCTTCTGTGTTAAACTAATTGTAGTTATTCACTGCTCGCTACTGCAGTCACTTAGAGTTTTCCATTTTAATTCCCCAGGACAGAAGGAAGCTAGTGAGACTATGGCTTGGAAAGTACTCTGAGGATCAAGGCGCTGACAGGAGAAGTAACATTTTCACTGTTATTATTATCAGTAGTATCAAAAAAATATGGCCAAAATCTGAGCTAACAGGATTCCTCTGTGACAGCCACCAGGTATACACACAATGGGAGAAAATTCCTTTCCCAGTCAGTTTGCAATAAAAATAGCCAAGATGAACAGATTAGATTTTTTCAGCCTAATTTTTAGGAATGACAAACTAAGACAGAGAACGAGTGAGTTGATGGATACGGGGTTTTCCCACTTTCCCAGGGAATCTGCAGTTTTGGGTGCTTGTCACACATTCTGCTCAGTTGTTTCAACCATAAAGGCTTCCCTTTCTCACCTGGAAATGGCAGAGGTGGGTGAAGATCTACACCGTCCAGCACCTGGCATCTCAGTCTAACAATCACACCGGGCTACTAATGCCCTGTAATGAGAAAAGGCACTTCTACCATGAAGGGGAGAGTCCAAGACACTGTAAGCTTCCGGATCAGAGCCATTTCATGAGGCTGCTCTGTTTTTCATATGGTTATTTTGTTTAAAGTGTCCAACAATTAGTCTTGGGTCTCCAGACATCCGAATTTCACATCGGTCTGTTTGTTGCAGCCAGGCCATTTTTGGCAGAGGCAGAAAAAAAAAAAATCAGTCTCTTGAAAACAGTGAACTGACACTATCTGAGATCATTTTCATAGTAGTCATCTGCCAGTGTGCTACAACTGAACTGACCTGGGATGACTCAGATATTTGTGATCATGTGAAAATGTCCTTAAGCACTGACACCTGTGACAGCACAGCTGTTCTCTCACCTTATCCCTTTCCATTTACAAAAGAAGGGAAGATTAGTCCCCAAGGAAAGATGATGTCTCGTAGCAGGCTACCATCATCAGAACAATTCATCCAACCTGTGTGTCCTCCATCTCTCTGTCACAGAAAGTTTCCAGAAACAGAGTAAAAGTTTGCAGGTTAAAGGATGAGCATCTGAACTTTGCAGAGTAGTCCTGAATTCTCCATTGTATTTTTTTCTGTTTGGGGTTTTTTTTTTCTCCTTTTTTTTTTTTTTTAATTTTTTTTTTTTTAATTTTTTTTTTTTCCTTACATGTGCAGAAAAACTTCCCAAATTATTTTGCACAAACTCTAAAAGCAGGAACACCCTACCAGCTTATTTTTCTAATGCTGTAGTATTATTCCCAGAGAATGGATGGCATTTGCTTTAGAAGCAGCTTGGTAAACATTGTTTCAAATGCCCCAGGACTGTAGAGAGCAACTTACACTGCAGCATTTTTGATTGGTGCTAACAGGCTATGCCAGCAGAATTAATTAAGGGCGTTAATTTCCTATATTATTTCTTGGCTTCTGTTGCTTCTCTTCACCTGTTCTAACTGCAATTTGTGCAACTTCCTTTAGCTTTGCTTTAAAAGCTATTTAAACCCTCAGCATCTCAGGAAACTGCTGTAGAATATAGATATACTTTGTTGAATTGTTATCCTGTCTCTCAGTAAGAGAGCTTTGTGCTGTTAATTACAGCCTGAAGCCATTGAATGCTACTGCTGTGTTAAAGTAAGTGGAAGGAATGTTCTATGTCTCTGAACACAGGCTACTGAGCATGATGGGTTTTTTGTAATCTTGGTAATTTTTTTTTTGGTGAGTGATAATTTCACAATTCTTAAGAAACATTTTGTCGTATTAAATGATGTGGTTGAAAGTCCTGCTTAATTATTGATGCACTGAGAGCATCAGTATGGATCTAACCTACTATCAGATGACAACTTTGCTCCTGCACAATGAAAGTTTAAGCTTCAGGAACGGTGTGTTGATGAATTGATGCAGAGTTTATTGCCAACACTCTCTTGCATATTTTATGAGGCAAGAAAATGATGGGAAAGAAGGCTGATTTTCCTGCTGGAAATTCCACCTTTTAACAAAGTGTAACGCTAAAGGCAAGCTCTCCTATCCCCAAGAGAAAGTTTTCATGTAAAGATCAGTTATTTTATTCTACCCTGTGTGACCTTTATCTTTGAGAGAATGAATCTGTCCTTTTAAAAGAGCATGTCTGATTGTTTTCTTAACTTTGTGAAAAGTAAAATGACCAACAACTTTGATCCCTACTCTCCTCTGTGTTGGCATAAAGGAAGAACTGATATTTTTCCAGAATCTTTCATGATGGATCTGCTTGCTGCACAAAGTCATGCTGAAGATGATCTAACATTGGTATGAGAGGCCTGAGAGATAAATGGATGGGTGTCTGAAGTGATCAGCTTCCAATTCTGCACACAGAAAGATAGTTTCAGGGCTCTGGAAGACAGTTTTTCTCTGGGCTAGTGGAGGTTTAAGACAGTGAAGAAAACTGGAAAAGCTTGAGCAGCTGAGGAATTGCTCACACCAGGCATGCTGTGTCTTGGTGCTTACATTACCCTTTTCCTATGGAGAGGAAGGAATTTGAAGCCAAAACTCAAGAGTAATGGAGGCTTCAGGCGGGGACATCCCACAAAAACTGATCATTAAAACATTCATTGTGTAAGAACTGATTTATTTTTGTGGTACTTAGTTCTCTCTTCCTTTTCTATGCACGAGGGCAATGGGCCTGGCCACTTGACAGATGTACTATTATTTATTTCCATAGGGCCATTTAGAAATTATATTGTTCTGCAGGTTACAATAAACAAAGACATTTCCTTCGGAGGAGTCCCTCAGAGGAATCATAGGCTAGATGGTTCTCAGCAGCCTCATCTAAGACTGCCCTTAGCTTGACACTGCATCATGCAGTGAGAGCAGCCCTTGCCATAGGTCTTGGCATAGTGTCCTATGATCTGTATTTTTAATGGCATCATGAAGCCAAATACTTGACGTCAGTATAATTTTTCTTTCTCTGACAGTCCTAACACTTTCACATCGATACCTACTCTGAGAAAAATACTCTGAAGATGAGGAGATTATTTGTTCACAGGTACTCATGATTACAGAAGAGCAGCACAAATCCCCTCTGTTATAGCTGCCTCTCTTGATCCTGGTTACAAAGCCAATAAATCTGGAACAGCTTCCAGTGAATATATTATCAAATTGCAAACAGACACACTATATAGTCTTCCAGTCAGCTATGGCCATGTAGCTAGCTGTATTACCATGGCAGATTTATTCTCTTGCCATCAATGTTACTTAAACCTGGTTCTGTGTTAGATCTGGCTTGTGACACAGTATTGAAAACTCTACTTGATCCATAATTTCAAGTATAGACAAATCTGGTAAGAGGTCAGAGATGTGAACTTTTCAACAAATGTGCAGATTAGCATAATGGAGAACTACAGTAATCTTCATGCTGAGAGGTGCTTCTACATGCTGAGTAATACAGCACTATTGCAAGTATACCATCACAACAAAAAATGTAAACATATGCAACATTTTGGATAGTATCATCCTCTGATTTAGGCAAGCACCAAGAAAAAATTCTCATTATCTACTCCCCCTTCTCAGTACCCTCTGGAAGAGGTTAGATGGAAATGTGAAAGAAAAAAAAGGCTGAGATATCACAGTTACTATCTGCTTGTGGTTGGTTGAGGCTCTTCACAGTCAAACTGGGTAATAAGCTTTGTATTATTATTTTTTCTTTTTTTTAATTTTAACCTGTTCCACATATCAGAGTTAATAATGTACCATTCAAGTCCAATTTACACTTAGAATGGCTACAGATTTTAATTTTGCTTTAAACTGTGCTATGATTGCTATATATTCAACACCCTGCCTTAATTGATTTATAGATAAATGCTGTCGTATTTTTTTAATTTGTAATTTAACTTAAATTCCTCTGGTTGATTTTCCTTTGCAGAGACAGTATTGTGTCTCTCCACACTTATATTCTGCCAAACTCAATTTAGAGATCAAGAAACACCACTTGTCACTAACTGCCAAGTGGATCTAACTCCATTCACCACAACTCTTTGAGCCTGACCATTCAGCCCATCCAAGTCACGAGCAGCCAGTTTCTCCAGAAGAATCCTGTGGGAAATAGTGTCAAAGGCTTTTTTAAAGTCTAGGTAGACAACATCCACAGCCTTTCCATCATCCATGAAGCAGGTCACCTGGTTCTCCTGCACATGCCATGTGATGGCACTCAAGATTATTTGCTCCATAACCTTCCCTGGCTCTGAGGCCAGACTGACAGGCCTATAGAGGCAAGACCCTTCCAGGATGTATTTGTCAACACCCTCGTGCTCAGGCCCTACTGTCATATCCTGAAGACAGAACTGGAGACAGCAACACAGGGAAGAAGGAAGTGGTGGCTGGGTTGCAGCTCTTCCTTACTGTCTGTGCAAGACTTTGTGTCTGAGTAAAGCCACAGATGCAGCTTTATTTTGGGACACTGGTATCTGAAGCTTAATAGCAGGTAAGACTGATGGGGAAGGGAAAGGAAACGCAGGTGAATTTCACTGCAACAAGCAACAGATGACAAGCAACAAATTCTGTATTCTACATCCAGTACTTCATGTCACCTCCTTTATAGCCAGGCAGTACTGAGACTGACCTACTTTGGAAACCAAACATGAAAATCTCTTGCTTCAGCACTATTATATATGTATCTATAAAAATTTAAACAAGAAAAATGAGTGTTTCAAAGCAACATGTTTGATTATATTTGAATTCAATCTCTGTCTGAAAGAGATTAATTTTAAGCCCGCCATTTTTAAGAGAAACAAAAAATATCATCACAGAATAACCACAGGAATCTGGATGGCTGAGATTCACAACAGTTTAAATGATATTTTCATTTAATAGATCTGTTCTGAGATTGCCCTTTCTCAGAGTTTAGTTTGACTTGAAGCAGGAATTTTCCAGTGCTCCTGACCTGAAAGTCATGCTCAGAAATGTCAAATATTTTGATGATGGGCCTCAAATGGTTGGGTAAGATATAAACCACCAGTGTATAAAACATCCTTAACTCACTCACTGCATGAGCAGAGACTTTGTGTGTAGGGAGCAGGCAAGGGCATCGGAGCCATCCTGGCACTGGGATTAGGGAAATCACTCTTGCTGCATCTACCTAGAGCCACCTCAGTTTCTGAAGGACTTTTCTTCTGGGCACAGGTAGTTTAGGTGGCGAATTGGACTGTTCTTTCAAAGTACCTTGCCTAATACTCTGCTGCTGCTTGGCACATCACATGGTGAGAGCTCCAAATGACAGCTTTCAGCTGGCAGTCTTCTCTCTCCTCCTTACAGCAGAAACAAGTGAATATTGACCTTTCTAGAACGAGCTCAGCTCTAGCACATGAAACCCTTCAGCATGTGTCACCAGCCATGTTTGCCTTCACCTGTGTCCCCAAGGTGCTGTGTCAGAGTTGAGGTGAACAAAAACAGCAAAACGTTCTTCTGGTTTATTCCTAATCGTCTGAATATCATGATCCTTAAAGGCACCGTTTTAACCTGGGCCCTTGAAAACAGGGAAGAAAAAAAAAATAAGAAAAGGAATAGAAAGTAGAACTAACTTTTATCAAATTGTTTTAATATAAAATAGCTACACTGACTTGTACTTCTACTGGTTAGTCCAGGTACTATTTTTTTTTATTATTAGTCTTAAGTCATACTGAAGTTGTCTAAAAGAGATAGACAAGTTTTCCTTTTTCCCGCATATGTGTATTAATCTAAATAAGTTATATAGTTAAACTGTCAATGCTATAAGTGCATATGATTCTAGATTGAAAGGTATCATGAATATATTTCAAAGAGTGGAGTTGAAGTTGTTATTGGAATTTATATGGTGAAGTATTATATGTTAATATTGTCCAAGAGAATGTGTGTAATATAAAGGGAATAGGATATTTATGTAAAATGTTTAAACTGCTTATATCCATTCTTTTTTATGTTGAAGCTTTTCTAACTCCTGTGTCTTCATCACTTTTTTTTTTTAAATAAGGATGATGTTACTTACAGCTTTAGTGAACTGTAAGTTAACAACGCTGTTTGTGTGAGAATTTAGTTAAGTTTTCTAAAGTCTGAAGATTTAGCTGATCCTTTTTGGTTTAGAAATTGTCTGGATGTCTGGTGTGACTATTTTTTTTAAAAGAGATGTCTGCAAAGACATTCTGGGAAGAAGGATTATATTATTAGATGTAAATCTGGATGTTTATTGCCTACTTTCTTGTATTTTAAACACAGGATAATGAAAAATCTTAGGAGGTTAAAATAGAGAGCTTAAGTCACAATTTATTATGAGGATGAATTGTGGTCAAATTTCATTTCAGCTAAAATTATTTCCTAACCTAGTTTTTATATTCAGAAGTCACAGTGTTCCTTCTATTAAAAAAAACAAACCCAAACCAACAAAAAACCCCAAATCATAAAAACGATAAAACAAACACAAATCTTTGAACGTTTTTAAAAGTCCAATTCTGCTTGTATATGTGTTACAAGTTGTATGACCTTTTGCATTTTTTTTAAAGCTCTTATGACTAATTTTATTATTTCTGTTTGTTCCTAGTACCTACTTGGCTGTGAGTGAAAACAGATGGTACATGCAGTATTAGGACATTGCAGTGGAAGTTGTATTGCTCCTTATGTTTCCTCATTGACTGCTTTGCCTTAATTTTAAGGGAATATGTATAAAAATGATGCCCAAGACAGGGCCTCAGTAGCTGAAAAACCGTCAGACTTTTACTGAAACAGGAGAAGAATGTCAACAAAAAGGTCTCGTTTCTTTCACTAGTTAGGAAGATTGATGTCTAATGAAAACATAGGTCCAAACATTAGTTTATGGAAAAGAAAGTTATAAACCTCCTGTCAGTAGTGTTAGCCACGTGCATTTTACTTTTAAACAAATAATGCTTTTAAAATTAAAATATTCTACTAAAGAATTAGAAATCAAAGCATGCTAACAGTGGGTTAGACTAAATCAATAAGTAAAAAGGTGATGGGAAGCAACCACTTAATATGATCACTTTTATCACTATAGTGCCCAGTCTGCCCACTCAAAACTGGTAAAATCGAAGCTGCAGTCAAACACAACATAGCAAAGAAAAAAACTGGGGCTGGATTGTGTTTTCCTGCCCCTTCTTTGGTTAAGGGTAACTCCTTCCTTGGGTAAAGTAACTCCTTCTGGACAGTGAATTCACCTACTGAGCTGCTGTGCTTACATCCACCTTATTTGTTCGGAGTGTCAGCTCTGAGCCATCCATGATGCAGGGTCACAGGTATCTGCTGTGCGAAATTCTCATGGTCACATTGACACTTCATGGATTGAAACTGGGGAGTGAATGAATGGATGTGCAGCAAGAATGACAGAGAGACCAAGGCCCTGGAGGGAAGTGGTGAGCCACCTGAATTGTTGTTATCGGCATTGCCTAAGATCACAAGGGACCCCAAACAAATTACCACTCATTTTTTTGAAAGGATCTTGCAAATTCATCCAGTGGGAGGGTCTGTGAATTGCTTGCATTATTTCATGTGTGTGACGAGCTAGTGTGTGCAGACCTCTTGACCTGCTGAGTTCACTTTATGGTTTTTGAAATTCGCTGACTGTATGTTCTTAGGTAAGCGTCTTCACCTCTGAGCCTTGGGCTGTCTGCTAAAATACGTTGTAAGACTAAAGCAGAAAATGTAATGCTGCAACTAGAATGTGCTTTGAAATCCTCAGAGGATAACTGTACTAGTAACACAAAGTGTTACAAGGTGTAGAAAACTTGGCTCCTTTTTTTGTTTTAACTTTCTCCAGAGGAGCTTGATCCTGGAATCCAAGGGTGGGTTTGAGATTTTCTGGTTTTTAAATGTGCTTTTCCACCCCAGACCTAGAGTTTGCTAGATTAGCCACCTTTCCTTTTACGCATTCTACTAAGAAACCTGAGTATCTTTGGGGCACTGTGACATGTTGAGTTAAAAATTACTATAATTACTGTGATCCCTGTGGAATTTGAAGTGTGCATAGTTTATGCCTCAAGGGGCTTGAATCCTTGGAGAGCCTATTTTCTGGGACAGCAAGAGCTGTGAAATATACAGCTCTTGATTTGCACTGAAGACCAGAGTCTGATATGTATGGTTAAATAAAAAAATTGCTGATTTGTACAATTTGTTCCTGGGTCATAATTATGGTGTAGAAATAATTGAATAGCCTGCAGGTTTCACTACTGTTCATGGTAATGATTACTAAAAATTGATTCTCTCCTATATTTCTTTATTAACTTATCTGAAAATGACATATCGTGAAGAACAGCTTTAAATATTGCTGTGCTGAGCAACTTTGCAAATTGTTATTCAAGCTTTGTTGGTTTTTTGTTATTTTTTTTCCTTGACTTTTTTAGGTGATTTATGATTTTATGAGTGCCTGGCCTGTAAGTTTAACCTGAAACACAATGTGTTTTTTTGAGGACCTTGCATGTCCAATGGGTTATTTTGCCATCAAGCATGCCTGGGCCAGCTAACCATGGACTATGTACACAGGAGAGCAACTGAGATGCAACCTGTTTTGGCTACTTGGAAGCTGGATTTTTTTGGGTTATTGGGACTCTGGATGGAGTCAATTTAATATATAGTTACAGAAACTGTAATTTTTTTATCTTTGTTACTTTTCATTATTCATTATTGTTACCTCAATGTGCTTCTCTGGCCAGGCTCCTAACTATGGGTGCTATATTTGTCTGGCGCAATCACTCAACAGGCAGTCCTGCAAATGCTGTCTCCTGCGTGCTCATCCAAGTGGTCCCATTGGGAAAACATGAGAGGGTTTGACTCCTGTTGGCCAAATCATGGGAAGCCTTTGAAAGCCTCCAAAAGCAGTAGAATCACTCTGATGTTGAGAGAAGATATAGGTTAATTACATAGAAATTGTCTGGAAGAAGAAAGAAATAACTGTGAAGGCAAGGCCAGTTCCTCTGAAATTACAAGGCAAACTGTAAAGATGGAAGTAATGTTACTAACATCCTTTCATTACTATTAGCATATATGTTTAAGCTTTGCTATTGACATTATAGATTTTCTTTTTTTCAGGCTCTGAAAAGCATACTCTGAAAAGGTTTCACTTCAAGTTTGTCCAAATATTTAGTTTAGATAAAAGCTGACCATGGCAAAAAAGATAGTGTTATAGTATTATAACACTATTAAAGTATAATTTCAAACATTACTATAACATACAAAATTGAGGGAGAAACTTTCAGGTGTACAGAGTCAGACATTTGACCTGACTTATGCAAAATTTTTCCACGGAAACTCCCCAATCAAGTTATTACTATGAAACTTTGCATTTCATCAGATCAGCACTTCCGCGCAAACTGTTGTTATAATGGGAAGTTTTAATCTGGATCTTTGGTTTGCATTGAATATTCTGAGTCTAATTCCTAAGAAAAAAAATTAAAGCATTTGATTTTTGCATGTTCTAAACCTTAGAAAAGGATAAGAAATGAGGGAAACAATCGGTGTTTTCTGACGCTCTGGAATAACTATTGTAATTAATTGATTTAAGTGGATTTCAGTCAAGTTCTCTTGGTTTGACAAGGGAAGAAATTCCTTTTTTGTGACCTAAATAGGGTTTGCTTTGTCTGCCTCTCAAAGGTGATGAACTTTCTGCCTTCTTCTCCTCCAAAAGCCATCTAAGACTTGGCACTTGCAGGTGACTGCCAGGAGCAGCAGGTCTGACTTGTTGCACTCAAGTCTTTCATATCTAAGAGGGCAGATAAGAGGCTGGAGCACCATACTCCCTCTTCTTTTCAGCTGCCAAAATGATGGAGGGCTGATAATGGCTATTTCTCACTTTTCCCCACAGTGAGAAGTGCAGAATCTTCTCCACTCTGGGAGTAAAACCTATTCGGGTGTGCCCATAATTTCTACAATATCTCACTGTCTGATGGCACCACTGAGGAGGGCCTTTTCAAAAAATTCCAGCTTCAGTCAGAGGACCTAATTTTACTTAATATCTTCAAGACAGACTCACTGTCTATGTGATGCTTGCAGGCTGGTGCTTTCTTGGCTCCATGAGTGGATCGGCACAAGGATCACCTTCATTTTCATTGTAGTAAATTGCCTGAGAAGAAATGGGCTCGGACAAAGTTAAAGCTGCTGCTTATCCCTACCATAAATGTTGACTTTCACCAAAGGAATTTGCAATTTAATTGTAGAGAAAGGAGCAAATGTGAAGGGTCATGGATGTAAAGAGAATATGGGCATCTTTGCCAGTGGTTGCTGAGACCTGAGAACAGTTTGCTGACAGCTTAGGAAGAGGCAGGGACAGAGCATGGTCTTATAAAGCTGAGTCTTCTACCTGCATTCTCAGTCTAGCAAAGTGGCTTGGTGGGGATGCAAGAGACTTTCCTTTCCTCTTGCACTAGAAAAGAAGCTACATGGCAGAATGCTCTTTTTGTCATAGCTGAAAGAAAATAAGACTCTATTTCTCTTTGGAGTGCTCATAGTAAATTAGCCCAGTTTGTCTTTCTGACATGAACTGAATCTTCACACCCATTATTTACACTTCCCCCCCTCAATGTCGCCTCTTTTCTTTCCTGTTACTAGCCTCTCTTGTCTCTGCTACAGGTTTCCTTGCTCTAGAAATACACCAGAGAAGCATAGCAATAGCATCTTTTATTTTTTTTTTTTTTTTTTTCCCCTCTGTTGTTGTTGCCTCTTTTTTCTTCTATATAAATGTACAGGGATGTCTTTGACTGTTTATCAGTCTAAGTGCTCTGGGCAACGTTAGCATTCAAGCTATCAAACTATTAAGGTTTTGATTCTGCAGAATGTCTTCTAGGAGATGCTGAGATATTTCTGTGTGTCTTGATGGACTTGGATGGGTGTGGAGGACATTCATCCCTTCAGGCAGAGCTGAGGATCAGGCCCTAATTGATGTTAAATTTAGGACAAACAGCCACCAGTGTTAAGCAAGGATATGTGTTTGCTGGAGAAGAAGGAGCCTCATGCTGTGTTGATTGATGCTGATTTCCATTCCATTATTTCAGGATGTGCACTACATGCTACCGAGAGGCCAATTATCAAAGGTTGTTTAAAAGACACATCTTTGAGTACTGGGATTCATCATTAATTCAGGGGGTTATGCTTCTGCTTTTCCTGAGTTCTCTATTCCATCCACAACAGAGGCACTTTTTTAATATGTATTTCCAATTTTTTACCCTTAATATTGTGTTCAGCTTCCTGTGGAACTTGGTTCTGTGCTTCATGAAGAATTACACTATGTTTGAGAGAGTTTTCTGCTATGAGATATCACTGGTCCCAGAATATCAGACCTGACCAAGGCAGTAGCAAGAAAAAGACTCCCAGCCCAGTAGTTTACACAGTAAGCAATGCTTCTGGAGAAAATATAGGGAGTACCAACATTTGGTTCACTTCGAAAAAGGTTATCATCCACAGAACTGTAAATAATCCTTACTAGAAAAAAAACTCTAACAAAACAACAAGGAATAATAATAATAATAATTTTAAAAGCCCACCTGTCCCAAAAGAAGGACAACAAGGCTGTGATGCAAAGAGGCACCCTCTTGTCATGATTCCACTCCTGGCATTCGTCTCATTTCCTTTACTTGGTATAGAAGAGACACTGGCCATCAGATTTAACCATACATTTTCAAAATACTGTGTGGAACTGAATCCCACTTTCAAAGACTTTGAACATCTGGCAGCAAGAAGTTTAGTGACATTGTAGGGGCAACAGTGTGCCATGGCAGTCAAGAGGGCCAACCATATCCTGGGGTGCATTGATCACAGCATTGCCAGCTGGGTGAGGGAGGTGATTGTCCTGCTCTGCTCTGCACTGGTGCGGCCTCACCTGGAGCACTGTGTGCAGGTCTGGGTGCCACAGGATAAAAAATATATTAAGCTACTGGAGAGTGTCCAGAAGAGGGCCATGAAGTTGATGAAGGGTTTAGAGCAGAAGCTGTATGAGGAGCAGCTAAATTCACTTGGTTTGTTCAGCCTGGAGCAGAGGAAATTGAGGTAAGACCTCATCACAGCCTACATCTTCCTCACAAGGGGAGAAAGAAAGGTAGGCACTGCTCTCTCCTCTCTGGTGACCAATAATAGGACCCAAGCGAACGGCAGAAAGTTATGCCAGGGGAGGTTTAGGTTGGACGTTAGGAAAAGGTTCTTCACCCAGAGGGTGGTGGAGCATTGGAACAGGTTCCCCAGGGAAGTGCCCCAGCCCCAAGCCTGACAGTGTTCAAGAAGAGACTGGACAACACCCTCAGACACATGGTGTGAACCTTGGTGTTGTCATATGCAGGGACAGGAGTTGGACTCGATGATCCTTGCGGGTGTCTTCTAACTCAGGATGTTCTATGATTCTATTAATTGTTGAAGACTGCCCTTTTTCTAGTGGAAGAAGCCTGGACCAGCCCTTTGCCAGAGACAAGTTACATCAGCTAAGGAGGCTGGAGGTGTCACGAAGAACAACCAGCATCCATCCACTGAAAGCTATAGTTACCACCTGGAGGGGTGCAAGGTGGGAGACCACGGTGAGACAATGCCAGTAGCATCACCCAGTGCCAGGCAGATGGGATCAGTGTGTCTCGCTCTTCCACCCTCTGCTCAGACCTTGCTGCATTCCCTGAGCTCATCAAGACCTGATTAAAACTTAGGATTTATCCAGGTGTCTGCACATGCCAACTAATTAATAGTCAAAACACCATGGTGAGGAACATGAAAGTATTATTATGATCCTAATTTTACATATGGGGGCATAGAAGCAGAGGGGAGTATAGTATAGTATGAGCTAGTATGAAAGTGTCAAGCTTTCACTCTCACAAAAGTCTGCCCCAGCTGTATTCTTTAGCACATGGTCTGGATATATCGCTGCATATAATGAACTGTCCTTTGGGTTTTCAAGATGCTGACTTTGCTGTAAGTATCAATTGCAGTCCATAAATGTGAAAGTGTTCACTCAATCTGAGAATGACTCGGTCTTTCCAAACATCAAGCTATCCCTGGTGCCTCTTGTTTTGTTCCATTCAGGTTATTTCATTATGTTTTTAAATGCAATCCTATCAATTTGTGGCCAAAATCCATTCAGATTCCTTCTGGGAAAGTCCACAACTCTGATCTGGATCTACAGGGAAGACCTTTGTTGTATGGAAAAGGAATTGAATCAGTCAAAGCAAATTCCCTCTTAAGGTGCTTCCTATAAGACTGAGGGTGAATTTTAAGCCTATTAAATAAAATATCATTAAAAAGAAATTAATTCTGTTCTATTCTGTTCTGTAGGATTATCTAAAGAAAACTGTAAAAAATAGGACATTTTGTAATAACTCGTTGTATTAATAGAATTTGCTCTGTGTCAGACTCTCTTTCACATTGTCACTATCACTCTGAATGGAATTTGCCCTATGCTTCTTTTACAGTCAGTAGACAAAAATAGACACTTTCAGACAAAAAATAATTTCATCCAACAATAAATCAGGTGAATTATACCTTAAAGAGAATCCTGTTTTCCTCTGTGGACCATAAGGCAGTAAAGGGACACTAGTTCAGATAGAGCTGTCTATATTACAGCTGTTGAAAATTAGATGAGATTAAGCCTACTCTTTATTCTCCTTTTCTCCCTGTATTGAACTGCGTTGCTGATTTCCTGTGTCATGTCAGAGGTTGATCCAGTCCACATCAATCCTCTGTGGACCCTAGATCAGGTCCTTCAGATCTGTCCCTGAAAACACATCACACACATTAGGTCTAGGCTTTCTCCTTCCTCTTTCAAAAGATCTGCTCCCATGCAGGAATATTCCCAAGATCAGTTTTCTATTTCCAACTCTGTATTGCTGAGTTTAAAAATTGGTGACAGCATAGGGAGGTGATCCTTGTGATAGCACCACTGTGAAGTTTTGGGCAGCTAATGGACACATCCCCCAGCCACCAAGAGACTGCAGGCTCACCTGGATTTCCTGGTGGCATTTGATGAGTCTTTAGCAATCCTCTTATAGTCAAGTAAATAAGAATCTGCTAAGAACTGAAAGTGCAGAGGGCATTGCTGTAATAGGTCTCCAGGGTTTTACAACACAGTTTTATCTCCTTGCTAAATATAGCTGCTTTTTTGCCCAAGAGAGCTAACATATTATTTAAGGGATATTTTCTTTTTTGTTTTGCCAGGCAGACTGTATGTGTGCATGTGAGTGTATGTTTGTGTGTATATAGTATATTGAGCAATTTTGGTGGCTATTTGCCAAAGCAGATAATAATGTTGTAGCTTTAGTATCTGTTTATTTCTCCCCTCTCTTCTCCAACCCTGTCTCTCTCGCCTCCCTATTGATTTAGTGCAGCCAGTGAAGTTTTACAGCCTGCATTTAAGGAGGCCCCTGTTTGAAATCCATGAGGGGCTGCTAATCAGAACTAACTGCAAGCATCAGGTGCACTAGGCATCTCAGTCCTAGCCTATTGGCTTAAGAGAGCATGAAGGGCTAATTTCATGGCTGATAAAGCTTTCTGTCAAGGAGGTCTCCCAAACAAATGAACATTGACTTTTCTTTACGGGGAAATAAAAATGGTCTTTTATCACAACTGCCTGCTCGTTCAAGGTAGGAAGGTACATCCCCGCTGGGCTATCACTAGCCACCTAGAATTATTTAGGAGCTTGCTAAGTTGCCCAAACAAGATTTCCAGAAGGATTTAGGAACCTAATTCCTCTTCAAGGGCTCATGTTCCCTCTGATTCCTGGACTTTTTTTCAGTTTTGGTCCAGATGTGATAAAAACCAGTGCCAGATCTTCCACAGGATTTGCAACAGTTACTTAGGCATTTCCTAGTAAATTAAAGGCTTTTAGACACCCAGGTGGGAACTGAGTGCACAAATCCCTTTCAGAATCTGGATCTTTATTACTTTTCCTGTTTAGGTTTGCCAGTTTAATTCCTCCCTCCCTGTTTCATCTGACTGATCTCTTGATATTGCCTACACTCTTAGGACAACTCTTCTGCTTCTTTGCTTGGCCTGGAAGATTTGCTTTGACTTTGGCTTGAAGGGAGAACTCATCTTCCTGCTCTTCTAAAGAAAATAATGTTGATTATTTCAAAGCACATGGCTTGAGGGCCTTTCTATGAGAGGGAATGAGGCCAACCTGATATCACTCAGTTGTCCTTCTTTCATCTATTAAGTCTTCACCAATGCAAATAGATGCAATTTCTTAGAAATATCAGCTAGCAAGTAGTTAAGTGTGTGGTTAAATACTGATGCTTTCAATAAAATCATTTACTTGCATAAAATTGAGCAAGTCCTCACATACTTCACAGAACATGGTCTATGAGGCTTTCAAAAATGGTATCATATTTCTTTCATTCTTTCATGTTTTGATGAAATGTGGTTTCATCTGGCAATACAGACATTTCAAGGACGCAGTCCCGGCTTTTAATGCTGAGATCACTGAGTTTCCCTCTAAATTCCTCAAAGAGAAAACTCCCCTCCAAATCTGATCCTGATCTCTGCTAATCTTAAATCCATGATTCCTTTATCAGTGGTTTCTAATGATCCTCTTAGAGCTGGTTTGCACTAGAAAGGTTACACTGGAAGAAAGACGTTGGCCCCTAGTGGAGGTCTGATTTTTTTTTTTTTTTTTTTTTTTTTTTTTTTTTTTTTGGTAACAGGGCTTCTGCATTTATAGATAAATTTTTTGTTTGAAGGACAGACACAATTCCATTGAAGTGTTTGTTTTGCCAGTGTATCTTCATTTGCACAGAGAGGGTTTACCAGAAGAATGATGTTTATACATGTTACAATTTTCTTTTTCCTGCACTTCATCAGCACACCTGAATGCTATAATACGGACCTGGCTTTCAAATTAGACTGTTGAACAACTCCACGAGCCAGTAGTATAACAGTTAAAGTCTTTTCTACAGATCCAAAGGGCTCACTCTGGTCTTGTATTTAATGCAGTCTCCCTGGTAGATCCAGCTGCACACAACCTTGTTCAAGAATAGGAATCAAAGGCACAGGGTGTGATGAAGACAGGTGTATATCATTGGTATTAGAAACAGGTGTGCTGTGCCTTCACCCTGCCAACCTCTGAGTTGCCTGGCTCCAGGTGAAGCTTGTACCTAATTGTCTCCCAGGTTATTTTTCTTGCCATGCTTCTTGACTGGTAAGCTTAGAAGAAGAATTTTTCCTAGTTCTGTCTGCATGTTGGTGGTATTTTATGCATACCAGTTCCTCAATACAGACAGAGAAAAATTCATGTCACAGAGGCAGGCAGTTCTCACAGGACTAAATGCAGACTTTGCCAAGACCTTTGGGATGCTGAGGAAGGACAGGCAGAAATACATTAAAAATATCACATATTTGACAGGTTTTAGAATGTTATATACATATACTTATAAAAAATGGTACAGAAACAAGCTTGAATTTCTACTGTATTACATGCTATTGTTGTTAATGAAGGATACCATCACAGATAGTAATTACAGTTTGTGCTGTCAAACAGCATTTACTTTAGGCAGAATTTTGCCCTGGGATTTTAACTGTTCCCCTCATGGGCTCTCTGAAGATGTTGCTTGTTGGTTTCTTGCACCATAACAGGATGCTTTTCTTTGTGGTATACATTTTCTTTCCAGTTAAATTAACACACTTCCACTTAAATTGACACAACATTTTTAGGCAAAAGATGTTCTTTTGTTTGTGGGCTGTTTACTGCCTCCCTTGTTTTATGTTCTGCATGAGAATTGAAGGCAGCCCTGCAGCCAGGCAGATCAACATTGCTCTGCTGAAATAAATGAGTCTTGGGAGGACAATCAGTGGTCGTAATGTGCCTGGATAACTACAGTGACACCTTTAAAAATGTCAAATAGAGATACTGGTACTTTACAGACATGATGTGCTGAACGGATGGGTTTCATACAGGGATTCTGCATTTCCATTTTAACCACTGAGTTCAAACCTATTTCCAAGTTTCCTCTCCTTTCACCACCTTTCTGACCGTTTTTTTCTCTTTAAGCCTTTGCAAAATCACAAAAGTGGTTGAAACTTAAAATGCTTCATGCTGAGAAGACAGATATGATTACAAATGAGAACACACCATCCCCCAAGGAAGCCCCAGTTTCCTCTTTCATCACGATTAAAGAATGCTACATGTGAGAATATTTATGGCAGTGTTTATGTCATTGTATATTGTTTATGATTATGTAGTATACACTTACATTCTCTGGAGAAATACACAGTCTCCTTTTTGTTCCTTCACTTTCTCCTCTATTACGTTTGTGTAATATGTTATTGCAAGATTACTCCTAGGGCTTGCTTTGAAAAAAGAATACCTGGGAGTTAAGGCTAACCTATTGCTTTGGAAAATAAACCTGCCTTTGACTTTTAAAAAGCTGATAGGGAAAGCAATAAAAAGATTAAGTAGTTCTAATTGACAATTGTTATTTAAAATTCATTATTAAAAATGTACTCTGTGAGGTTGGACAATATAACTTTGCAGATTTTTTTTTTTTCTCACTTGAATAATATTTTGTGAGTCCTGCAAACATTCTTATTTCTGGTTATTTGTTCTGGAAGCAAAGCTGAAATCTGCAGAGACAATGTGGGACTTGCAGAACATTTCCTTCCTAGGCTAATGAATATATGTTAGAGAAGGATGGAAAAGTGTGATAGCTCCTATGGTACCCAGGCCATACTCTTGCCTAGAATGGATACCAGACGCTACTGTTTAATTTCAAGAGTGATAAGTGATTTGGACCACCTGGGCTGCAGGACATCCAGACACTGGATCTCAGGACAGTCAACAGAGAGGAGGTGGCATAACTTGTCAGGCACCAGAGAGAAGGATCTGATAAAGCACCAAGTGGGAGCTGTGACTTGGAAGCCTTCGCAAAGGGAAACCTGAATAATTTGTCACTTCCTCTAACGCAAGTGTCTGAGCCTCTCTAAAGTGGTGATGTGGTGTGAACAGGTCTTCGCTCCTGAAAGCTGGTGCTAACTTGTCAGCACTGTCTTCAGAAACCCCATGGACAAGTGAGTGAGCTATTGCACCTACTCAGTATCCCATTTCATCTGAGACTTCAGCCCATCTTATGTATGCATGTGCTTAAATATCTTGATGAACTAGGAGTTTAGGCAGTTGTTTAAACTTAAGAGTAGGTTCACTGGTGTTTTCTGTGTGTGCAATCATGACCATGCTTTGAGCTTTTCCCATTTTCCATCCTCCTGATTTACTCCTTTCCCAAAGAAATTGTTTTTTAACTGACTGTGGCAGCTTGCGCAATTTGCCTGTGCAGTTTGGAGGTCAGGAGGAGAGAGGAGTCATCCTCCACAACGCCTCAAGGTCTCCTGTCTCCAAGGGACAGAGGGAAAGCAATCTAAGTCCAGCGCTTTCTCTGCAATGTCTGTGATCTCAAATATACTCAGCCCAGTCTATTTCCAATTGCCCTTCTGAGAATTCCCAACTTTCACATTGTTAATGTGTGAGTTAGGTGCAACAGGGTAAAAGGAAACAGTTTGGTAACACCTACAGGTTTATATTGCAGCACACAATAGTGGCCAGCAAAGCGCACACTGAAAACAATATTTTATTCTCTTTGTTCTGGCTGCTGGGATACTCAGACTGAAACACAGCTGAATTGTTTAAATGCAAAATCCAAGTTTTACTTTAAAAAAATCTAGCAAAGTCGAGAATGAATTACTGGCCTATTTGTCATCCTGGCATGGAAAACATTTTCCATATCTCCTCCTGAAGCTGCTCCACTTAGTATAAATAATGAAATATTCAGTGAGCCACAGAAAAAGACCAGCTTTGTAGCCTGGGGGCCTCCACTGAGTATGAGATAGCCCAGGTGGGTAGCTTTATCTTGGGTGTATTGGCTATTCCAGGTATGATCTGAGAAAATGTCTATAAAGCATTTTGGCTTTGATCCAGTCAGCCTTTTGCAACAGAAAAAAAGAAATATCATGGAAAATTTTTCATCAGCTCTGTTGTAGGAATGCAATACCAGTGACAGTTCATCAGGAAACAGGAATTAGAAGAAACACCACTGTGATTGCTACCACCTTGCTTAATGTACCTCTCACTAAACTGGGCATTTCTAGAGCAAAAAGAATTTAGAAATTTAGTCTGAACAGTAACACACATGAATCTTTGTGAACCGGACAGGGATCCAGGACACTCTCAGTTCTGTGAGCTATTTACCCCAGAGCAGGTTACACCACTAACAACCAGAATGTGAAACTGTGTATAGATGAAAACTGAGGTGGACTAGTTTGATATTACTTTCTTGAGTTTCAGCAACTGCAAAATGGAAATTCACACAAAGGATGAAAGCTGTTTATTCAAAAATATGTATTTTATATAAATAATGTATAAATATTGCTTTTATTACATTTTTACAGCTAATTAAATTTTTCGAAAGACCAAAATGTCTACAAAATAAAAATGTATTATAATGCAGCAGAATTACTATGTTCCTAAAACTGCGTAAAGCACATAATCATCACAGCGTTCAGAGATATTCAGCAGACCAATATCTAGCCTTGTATTTTCAGTTGTAATAAATCTTAAATTAACATGGGATTGGAGATTCTAGAATAAAGGAGAGGAAGTTCAAGAATTTTCTATTAGTCTGGATTTAATGAGAGACACATCATATCTCCCCAGTTAAGGCATTTCTACTTTCTTTGCAATTACCATTACAGCTAATTAACAGCAAATGCTCACATTCACCAGCTATACTTAAGAGATGATGATACCAAGGAGAAGTGGGGAGGAAGAGATGTAAATTTTTAATACCTTATTTGCCTTAAGTCCGCATGGGAACCATGAATAATTGATGGTAATGGTGGTTAACCCTGAGCCCATCAAAAGGGATCTTACATGTTATCCATTCCCTGAGCCTCCCCCATAGCAGCTCTCCCTGACACAGAAGGTGGCTTTTTGAGGCACCAGGCTGTGATGAGATTTGTTACTACCAATTAAGCTTGTTGATTGACAGCTGCTCTATATACAGAGGCTTCTGGAAAATGCTGTGGTTCCTACCCCATCTGCAGCTGCTTGTCACAAGGGCTAGAGGTTGATGGCCACTCAGATATACAACCTGAGGTGCTCAGGGGAAGCCTGTGGCTTGTTTTAGTTACAATCAACCAAATTAGCTTGATGTGTGTCAGTAGCAGGTCCTTGCTGTCTTTGGTCACTGTAGATGAAGCGGGTTGGGTTAGGGATTGACAGACGATGCTGCTCAGCTGGCTGGTGACCTTCTTGATGGGGATGGCCACTTGGAGGTGGCTGGGGCCAGGCATTTCTTCCAGTTGGACAAATACATGTGAATTAAAATATTGTCTAGAGTCCAGTGAAGCCAGCTGGACTCCCAGGTCACATTTGTACAAAAAATAAAATTACAAAGGACCTGTTCTCTGGCCCTAGGGGCAAAATGCCAAACCTTCTCTCCTTCCCAAATTGGTTTTGTCCACAGTGCTTAACAGACACAATTTCTTGTCCAGATTATTTCCTAAGCTTCAGCAAAAGCTTGCTGGCACATGCTAAAACTGTGCTAGAGTGGTGGAAAAAGAAAACCCATACTGGGCAATCATGAGCCTAAGTCAATCTGTTAATGTTGGCATAGCCACTGTGGCACCTGGGCTGGCTAATTAATTGCTGATAGAAGTTGTTCTGATCGTCTGTAGTTTTTACCTGAGGATACCTCACAAAGATAAACCATCAATTGTGCAACCTTGTTCATTTTTTTTTTGTGAAGATTGTGGAACTGTAAAGGATCTCCTAGGGTTCAATACCAGAGCTAGGACAGATTTGGCTTTTTCACTTACTTAAGCTGCTGAGCTGTGGACCTGTGATAACCTCATGGTCTAAGAAAGAGGAAGGATGGGATGCTGCCTGTGTTGGATTGCTTTCTTAGATGAAAGTGAGAAGGACACTGTACTGTGGGGCTGGGCAACACTATGGATCAACTGGCTCAGGAAGACACTTGTTTACTATGCCAGAAGAAACTTGGTAGAGGTATTGAAGATATTTTGATCCTGAAACTCAATGAAGCTCTTTGATTATCCTGCTACTAATACTCTACAGTAACACAGGAAGGAGATCTGGAGAAATCCATCTCTCCACCTACAAAGCAATTCTTCTTTGAGGGGCTTGATACTTGGTTAGTGCCCTGCAAAAGAGTGCAGAGATGGAGAATCCCGCAGTCCACCCTTCCTAATTTGGCCAAGTACACAGACCTGGATTTTAGTTCATTTTTTCAAAAAGCTTATGCACTGTCTAAACCCCATGCAGGCAAAGAGCAAATTCAGAGCTGTTGGATATACAAACAATTGACTGGATCTCTACTGGAGCTCAGGAGGAACCAGATGTTTGACTCCACATGGCCAGCAAGGTTCCTTAGCTCCTAGTTACTATGGCACAATGAAGGAAGGACTCAGACAATGGGTGTCCCTGTGGGCAGGGGGGACCTTGCTGGCATTTTTCTGACAAGTAAAGCTGCTGCACCAAGTTGTGTCTGCTTTGTGTGTCATATTCCAACAGCGTGAGATTTGAGACTGATTAGAAGCCTAGGGTGAAACATTTTTTTCTGAAACATTTAGTGCAGCCTGGCTTTATAGAGCACTTTTCCTGGTCACTTCAGAGGAAAAGCAGGTCCATGCAGCGTCAATGAGCCAAACATGGTGCAGATGAAACAGAGAGGCAGGTTTACCCAGTGGGGCTCATGAGGTGTCTCCTGTCTTTACCAGCTGCCAGGAGACAATAAGCACTAGAAAACAGTAAGTAAACCTTACTGCCAATGGTTGCTCTTCTCTTTGGGGAGATGGGGAATAGAGATAAGAGCTTTACTGCCAGCATTTTCTCCTGGGAAATTTTCATGCACAGGTGTCTCTTGGATCAGCTAACCCCACTCAATTTTAACCCTCTTCTGGCATTCAGAAGCCCCTAAGAGGAATTATTTATACGTCAGCTCTCTGTCTATGCACTTTTTACACTCTGGAAAACTGTCTGCAGTGGATGACATGTATATTGACCCCAAAGGAAGCTGAAGCCCAGTACTGTGCAAGTCCAGTGCTTTGAAGTGAAGACATTAATGGAGAAGCCTGATCTGAAGGACCCAGTGGGAAAAAACTCCTTCCTGCACCCCACAAGACAGATAAGCAGCATTCTGGTGAGATGGGCAGGAGAAGAAGGAGAAAGCAAGGCAAACTGAATTAAATAGCACACTTGCCCTGTACTCCAATGACCAGCTGTCTTGAACAAACAGTTTTATATTCTTTCTGCTATCTGTTGTAGAGAAGGTTGTTTTTTTTGTTTTGTTTTTTTCAGCAAGTTACTGAGGTACATCATAACAATATTTTTTCTTCATGTGTGTGCCTTTTCCCCCTGCAGGGCTTTTTGCCAAGCCAGCCAGGAAAAAGGAAGTGGATTCAAGAGTATTTGTTCAACCCAGAGTCCTGGATGCAAAAGTTCAGGTTTCCAAGGCTAATCAGGGAGACACACATTTCTCCTGCATCAGAGACTCTGGTCTGGAAACTCTTGCTGGGATGGCTCCATTTCACATCCCTCCCTACATGACACTGCCATTCACTGCTGGGACCTTTCCCCAGAGGGTGGTGTGGGCACAGGCAGGGATGGGTGTGGGGCCTCTCTGGTGCCTCCAGGAAGCAGATTACTTCCTTTTCTGTTTCTGAAAAAGTAATCCTGCTTCCTAGAACGGTGTTGAGGGGTTACAGGAAGGCCGTCAGGGATGGGTGAATGGTGCAAAAGCACCCATGAGACCCAGACTGCCTGCTAATATTAGTCTCATTTTAATCAGTTTGGCTCTGCTTTTAATTCAGGTCTGCATCAGTGGTGCTGCTGGGGAAGAAAGTGGTCATCAGTGAGCACAGTTCCTGCTATTAATATACTTGGGAAAGAAACACTTAGTGGCTTGGGTGACAGGTGAGCAGTCCAGTGGGAATAAAGTCCCCCTTGCAGCTTACAGCCCCCTCCTTGACACATGGTCTGCAAAAAAGGAGATCTTTCCACCTCTTTTCTAGATCCACTTTTTTGGGGGTCTGTAGTGCTCTAGGCTGTACAAACTGACAGGGAGACCAACAAGGATTTACTAAGGGAAAGGTAAAGAGAAGGTTTCCCTTTCTCTCCTGCACACCAGCATGGCTGTTGCAGCATCTACTCACCAGCATGGGCAAAAGGGAGACTTTTCCCTTGCAGCTGTGTCGAAGTCTGACAGAAACCTCTGTATCTGGAGAAGTTTACTTGTCAGTAGAGAAAATAGCAGGTAGGAAAGCAAAGAAAGAAAGGCTGAAGGAAACACTGTGACTAAACCAGCATCCTCCGCAGCTCAGTGATGATTAATCTTTCTTCTGCTCTGTCTTAATATCACTGTAATTGGCAGTTGCTTTCTAGTGAATGTTTTATTATTTCCCATATGTGCCAGTAGATACTCCCCCTCTGTCTCTGAGAACCGGGTTTCATCTTAGTTTTATCTGGTGTGAGGCAAATGATATTTTGCACATACTGATTCTATAGCCTGCAGTGGTTTGGTCTGCAGCGGTCTGGGCTGTAGTGCTGTGCTGAGCTAAGTGGAGCAGCCTCTGTGCTCAGGGCTTCAATGACGATGGGCTGATAAGGCCCTGAGGAACCTGTTGACACAAGTGGGAGAGATGTGGGATGGGACGGGGCAGAGGAAAAGGGAACAGTTGCTTTCTGCTGTTGAAACTGATGTGAAGTCACCCCCACTGAGGATAGAAAGTGGGAGACTTTTCCACTGTGGTGGCATTAGGAAGGATATTAAATGAAAAGGTTGGACCAGTTGGAGAAAAGATTTACTTTGGACTGATCTGATGAGCAGGAGTCAGAGGTTGGCTTGGAGGCATGGTCCAGGGAATATGCAGAACTCGTGGTAATTTCTGGCACTATGGGAAAAACCTATGCAACAAATAAACTCAGGTGAAAATTGTACTTACCAAGAAATGCCCAACAACAGTCATAGGCTGTCTCATTTCAGTGGTCATGACCATTAGAGTCAACCATACACTTATTTTCAAGGACACATTCAAGGCATTTTTTCAAGATCTCTGGCACACCCCTACCACTGCTCAGCCACCTTGGATTCAAGTTGGATATTTTCCTCCTGCCACCTCTGTATCTTTGGTGGAGGTAGCTGGAAGAGATCAGGTTGACACTGCAGAAAAATCTGTCTGGAAGTTGTCTTGTTTAATGGAAAGTTAACTGTGTCTTCAGAGTGTCTGGAGCTTTGGGGAGAACAGGCTGCAACTTATGGTGAGATGCTTGAGTTAGCTTTAAACTGGCTGGATTGGGGGCTGCAGAAAGCTCATACAAATTACAAATTCTAAGTAAGGATTTATTGGGCCCTTTTTCATTATCCTCTCTTAAGTGGATTAGACCATGATGGCAAAAGAACAGACATGGAATGAGTGTTAAAACCACACCAGATCTGAATATATTTGTCAAGTTATTATACATATAGCAACAAGAGGCAGCAGGATTCCAGTAATAGTCAACCTAATATGTTGTTTGTTTCAAGTGATTGTACTTCTTTTCTCTGCAGATGAATTGTTTGCTATTACATTTAGGAATAAATGAAAACACACTTTAAATTATAAGTTAGTGTGGCCTCATTTTTTGTCTCCTGGGACAATACAGATCCAGTGAACTGATTCTGGATGAATTCTGCCTCACAGGACACTGCAGTCTATGACTATCTGTAAGCCTTTCATAATGTATTAAACATAGTTAACAAAGATGTATGTCTACTGTACCATGAGTACCTCTTCTCCAAATAGACAGTGGATTTCTTGTCAGCTTTCCACTGTAGCCTCCATTTTCTCTTTCTTGTTTCAGGAGACAGACTTCAAAAAAATCACAGTGAACTCCTGTCTAAAGGAAAAGGCTCATGCTGAGCAGAGGATTGTTTGCCAAAACATAAACTCTTTTGGGTCTGCGTTTTTGAATTGTGAATCCTAGAAATAAAATTAAGAAGCTAAAAAGTAGTAGAAGAAGAAGGGTATTGATGACTTTGAATGTTTCTGGAATATCTTCCACACCTTCACGTCTGATCTCCAAATCAACTTGCCCTAGAAACTCCATGTGAAGTTCATAATGAGATGCACTACGTTCACTAGGAAGGGAATAAATTTTGCTAATCAGTACATGGAGTTTATTGTCCTAGCAGTGAAAGGAGTTTGATAAGTTGCTCTCCAGTGATCTGTATCCCCTAAAGAACCCATCATGGAGTATGAGAGATTACACATGTAAACACCTCAAATAACGTTTTAAAGCCTTCTTTTTATTAACAAGAAAAAAAAAATCTGATCTTCTTCCTTATGGAAATTTCCTTAAAAATATTACCCTATTGCTGGGACTGACAAGGCTGCGAGTTTTTAAAATAAATAGGTAAAATCACAGCTTGCCTGCAACCTTACCAGCTGTGCTGCTGCCTGCTGCCTCCCCAGCTACCACACAACAACTCCTAAGTCAATTATGCTCCTGGCAGAGCTGTGTGTGCATTTGCTGGGAGCTGCCACATTTTGGGAAATTGAGGCTCTTTTTTTTAATGTATTAACCTTCAGTCTGAATTTCCTGTGGCTCTCATGGATTCATATAGAAATAATCACGTTCTCTTTAATGGTGTTATCCATAAGGAAACAAAATATCTGAAAGATATAGCATACTTTCTCAACCTGAATTAAGTTCTCTAGCAGTGTTTCTTTATATGTTTCTGTGTTTTTCCTCTTTCCCCTCCCTAGACCCATAGCCTGGAGCTGACAAGCTCTTGAAGGTTTATGAGAGACACAAAGAAAGGGCTGGACATCAGTGAACGAATAGCAAGGAACTTTAAAAAATAACATAAAATAGAGATAAATATGAAATAATGCATTTTTCTACTTCTAGGGCTATTTACTAGATGTCTAAAAAGTCTGTAAAATTTTAACCCAGAACCTCACTGAACTGTTTTAAAGCCTAAGTTCTATCCCACATAGCAGTAAGCCCTTGGTGTGTGTTAGGATGCAGTTTTAGCAGTGATTTCAACCATGAAAATGTCTCAGCATATCAATAGGCTCACTGAAGGCAACAAGATCAAGAACACGATTTAAGCTTAAAAAAGCATTTGAGTAAACTGGAAGGCAGTATCTCTCAACAGGGAGATCTTCCTCTCTTTGGTGGACTACCCTTCCACCTGCAAATGTCTCAGGCCTCCTAGGAAATAGTATGTCCTCATCTCCAGTTCCGTACCCTACCAGAAAAGACAGTCTTCTGCCTGAGACTTGCAGCCACATATCCTATGAAATGAAAACAGCAGCATGATCCATGCTGGGAAAACTGAGCCCAGATCTGTGTAAGTGGGGAAACAAACCAGCAAAAGGGAGTCAGGCTGATATTCCTCACTTGTGTCCCCCCCTTGCTTTGTCACTCTGGGGTACATGCCTTGCTCCCTTCAGCCATTTGATAGCTAGGTATAGGCAGCCTGCAGTAAGGGAGGAGTTCACTCCCAGGTAGGATTTCTCTGGGCCTCAAGGGGAAAATTAAACTGTTACATAGGAAGTGGAAATATCTTAAGGTATTTCCACAGTCATTGCCCTTTTCCTGGTAAAGTCTGTTGCTGTAGTCTTTGATACCTGCCTTGTGTTAGAAAACAGTCCCTTTTCCTAATTAACTGAGTGCACAGTGCTGCTGCAAAGCAGACAAAGCATTATCTGTGCTGGGAGTGGAGCAGGAAGGTGCCAGCAGGGCAGACAGCTCCCTTAACTACAAACTGCCTCAGGAGCGAGGCAAGCTGCTGCCTTGCTCCAGAAGCACTGCTATTTTCTCCCTTTGTTTCTCACAATCTGCTATACTCTGTAATCTGAAACATTTATTGACAACTTAGTTTTCACCAGAACCCTTAGTGTGTTCTTCCTTAACTTCTTTCTAATCTTTAGCCAGCTGCAAGCAGATACCTTCTCCTGGCAACCTCGTGCTTTGCTTCCCTTCCCAAATTTTTGTTTTCTTGTGATAATTTGGCCCCTGCATAAACCTTGTTATTCTCTTGAACTACTCTTTTTTACTGTTCCCTTTCTATCATTTGATTTCTATCATTGACTCATCTGAGAGCCAGAACTCCAGCAAGGGACCTGTATTTTGATGGCACACTACACAGTGCCATCACTGATGAATCTGCCCTGGTGAGACCACATCTGGAATATTGTGTCCAGTTCTGGGCCCCTCAGTTCAAGAAGGACAGGGAACTGCTGGAGAGGGTCCAGCGTAGGGCAACAAAGATGATTAAGGGAGTGGAGCACCTCCCTTATGAGGAAAGGCTGAGGGAGCTGGGTCTCTTTAGTTTGGAGAAGAGGAGACTGAGGGGTGACCTTATTAATGTTTATAAATATATAAAGGGTGAGTGCCATGAGGATGGAGCCAGGCTCTTCTCGTTGGCAAACAATGATAGGACAAGGGGTAATGGGATCAAGCTGGAACACAAGAGGTTCCACTTAAATTTGAGAAAAAACTTCTTCTCAGTAAGGATGACAGAGCACTGGAATAGGCTGCCCAGGGGGGTTGTGGAGTCTCCTTCTCTGGAGACATTCAAGACCCACCTGGACATGTTCCTGTGCGACCTCACCTAGGCGTTCCTGCTCCAGCAGGGGGATTGGACTAGATGATCTTTTGAGGTCCCTTCCAATCCCAAACATACTGTGATACTGTGATCTCTCCAAGAGAGTCAGAGGAGCCTGTACTGTTCATAATGGGATGGCTTAGGGGAAGGGCTTCAGTCACCTTCTTTACCTATGTTAAGTCCTCTCCAGGGCTTCTGTGTGTAGATATATTCTGTTTTATAAAAACAATGCAAGGAGGGCAGGGAGGAGCTTTACAGCACATGGCATTCTGGGAGATGCAATGTGAAGTTCTCAGAAACAAAGTGAAGACTCATTTTATATGAAACAAAAAAGCCATGCTTGTAGAAAAAGTGTACTTCAGACTCCGCTTGAGATAAATGTAGTTAGAGATAACATATGCCAAAAACTGGGGTAAAGAACAGCCAGAGGAAGCCATTTGTCATGCAGAACAATGACGCCCTATTTTAATTGGTCTCACAAAACCGAGTAACTAGGCCACGTATTCTTGCCATCCATCTGCTGACACCTTCTTAATCACTCAGCTATTTGAATATGTGCAGATATCATTCTCAAACAATGGAAACTCCATGGGCTTTTTGCGAGGTGTATGAGAAGGTGTTATTTTAAGAGGGAAAGCCACTTTCCATTGGTGTTAAGGGTGTGGGAATATAGTTGCTGAAGAGGTGCCAGGTATGTAACACAAACACAGGCTGAGTGTACAGAAGATAGTGGCAGTGAAAACAGGGACCCTGTTCACTGTGAGGACAGGAGTGCAAGGAAAATACTCCATATTTGCCAAAGTGCCCTATTCCCAGCCCCTTAAAACATACACACATCTTCTCCTGAAAAGCAGTGATCACTTAGTGATCACAGTTCATGAGATGAGGCAACATAGATAGGTTCAAGGCTGCTGGAGCACTTGGCATGAGCCATGTTTATATAGTTTTTTGGTGTCATTCCCTCTCTGATTGGTAAGAAGTGAGAGCGTTTGTTGATGTGGGGCTTTTCTGTTTATTTTCTCCTGCCCTCCCCCTCCAAGGTCTGACATTATTTGGATTCTTAAAAAAACTCTCATTTCATTTCATATAGCCTCTTGAGGACAAAATGCATCCTTTGTCTGTTATATCCCAGTCAAAATGCCTTCTCTGTGTTAATTTCTTCTTTAGAAAACTTGCTGGGAAAGTGAAACACATGAAATAGGAATAGTGATTTGACATCCCTTTGGGGATTCATCCAGAAATAAGTGTTACTGCTTTTATGTCTGATGATCACTAACATCTACAACCGCGATGGTGTCTCAGTGCCTACTGGCAAGAGAAATGAGATCCCAAGGTTGGAGCAAACTAGGGAATCAAGGGACAATGGTAATGGAAATGAATGTTTTGGAAAATGCTTCAGAAACTCCTCTGTGAGCGTATGGTGAGAACGCTCTCCTGACTCACAGTACCAACCTGCAGCACCTGGAATAAGAGTAGGTAATGTGAATACAGTGTTGATTAAGCTCCAGTTTAAAGGTGGTATTACATTATGTACCTCACTTTAAGTAAATAAATACATCTGATAGAGATTTTAGACTGAGATGTTCAAAGAACATCCAAGGATTTTGTCTGTCGCAATTAAAGAGACCCACTTTACATTTAACGAGATTTTGAAAATCTACCTTCTGGCTTCAATAGATAAAATCCTAATCTGAGAGTAATGTATATGCTTAATTATCTTCAAAAATCAAGGCCTCAAAAAAAATTTGGAGATAGCAACAGAAGGGACAGCTGGTGTTACTGTGTCCAGCTCACTGGTACCACAGGCAACTGTTTCACCTTTACACACTGAATCATATTTGGTCCTAAATTTAATTACGAAGTTAGCCTTCCCTATGGCTGACTGTTCTTTCTAGCTCCACTGCTCCCTCAGACAGGGAAGGGGTTTTTAAAATTGTTATTATTATTATTATTATTTTTTATTTTTCAGTCTACGTGTTCTCCTGGTGAGGTCACAACTGTTGCATGTTACTAAGGTCAGATTCAGAGGCTTGAAATTCCCAAGCTCCCTTTTTGCTTTTCCTTTTAACTCTGTTTCCTCAATAGAGGTGGTACATTTTTTATTATTCAAATATATAGTCTCATTCATAAAAACTTGACAGATTTATTAAAAATCCGTTTTCCTGCAATTTCCAAATGATAGGGTGAAGATGGTCTGACTTCAGCTTTATCTCATTCAGTTCCAAATTTTCCTTCTGTCTCAGATATGGTGATGCTTTCTCTTCTCTGTTGTCTCCACCGTGCATTTGTCCCCATGGCTGACACCACTGCTCTTATTGAAAACCGAGACAAAAGTCTGCAGAGGCATGCCAAGATCATCTTTTATCTCACTACTTAGTGGCCCGATCTATTGCCTGTCACCTGAAGGAGTATCTGAGCCTCAAGATTATTGGTCACATTTATTTTTCAACTTAAGTCTGGGAGCCAGTCTACCTTAATGACACAATACTCACTAGTCTCTCTCTTCCTCTAATAACATTACAGAAATTGCTATTCATATCCAACACTCAACCTGGAGGGGGGAGCATCTATAACAAACTTCCAGTACTACTCAATAGAATCTATTATTATCCTTCCTGTAAGCAATTTTACACAAATGTAGTCTGTTTTATGCATTTGATCCCTTCTCATTCATTCTGCTGCATCAGGAAGGGCCACTGAGCCATCTCTGTCTTTCTTTCTGTTCTTAAAACCATCATAACTATGGTCATTGTTTTGTAATGTTTATGTTAATCCATTAATGTCTGCTTTCACATGTAGCATGAGTTGTTCTAGGAGCTCTGCTTTATTGCCTGTGTACCCGGGACTAGCATACAAAGTTTCCCTGGTAATCCTCAGTGTCTTCACCAGGCCAGACAAGGTCATTTTAAAAACTGTATTGCCATCCTGACAACTGGAGTGTCTCATTATGTGTTTGTCTAGTAATACGCTTTTATTATTATACACTGATGGAGCCAGTGTAGACCACTGGGCAGTGAAGACCTTTGTGAAGACCACTAAAATCGTTATAATATGTCAGTCTCAGCAGTACTAGATCTCCTTTCTCTTTGCTGTTTGCTTTTGCTATTCACTTCTATTCCCATCATTTCTATTTTCTTGTATTTTTTTTTTTTTTTTTTTGCCTTTCTCTATGCAGTAAATGCAGGGGTGGGCTCTACACACAGAATTCTCTTCCCATTATTTAGGTTGAAACTCATCTACATGGTCTCATCTGCCTTGACCCCGTGATGCCTTGGCAGAGGTTAGTAATGTCCTGACTTACATTGAGAATATGAATAGGGAATTATTACAGACAGTTTTGCACAATACAGAATACAAGGAGGCAGCCCATGTGATTGTGAAGCAGTGGATAGAAAGCAAATGAAAAGATATACCTAACTTCCCACACTGTGCACCATTAAACTGTTGAACTCAGGATGTATTTAAACAGAGAAATTTAAGAAAATATTTAATGAACTCTAGGAAGAAAAATCTGCAAATGTTTTTATGCAGAAAGAAACAACCTGAGACTCAAGATGATCCTTTGAACCTTTGATTTGCAGGGAGCACCACCCCCGGGGTGTGTTGCCCTGTGCTTTTAATCCATCTTTAGGCTTTCAAATCACAGTCACTAGCCAGGATAGGACCCTGAACTACATAGCACTCATGTCATTCAGATAATCTTGGATCACTTAGGGAGAGTCTACCCTTCTGTGCATCCCCAGTTTGTGCACATTGTTCTGGTTATACTGCTTTAATTCAAAGGGGATGGAGAGCATTTGGAAGTTTCCAAGTGGTCTTACTGGTTAATCGTTAAACTTCACAGCAGTACTTCTTCCCAATATATTGGGATAGTCTTGTGGCCAGTCTTGGCTGTCGGTGTCAGGAAGCAGAGCTGCACTTGCAGCTGTACCCCAGGCTGCCTCCACAGTCCTTTGCATTTACTAGTTGCTGATGCTCAGCTCCCTGTGTGCAGAAATAAAAGGTCTTTACCTCCTGAAAGCGGCTGTGAGCAAACTTCTGTAAAGTACCATGGAACTGCTGTTACAGTGACTGGTGTGAGGACGGGGCATTCAGTAATGATGACTTGAGGTTTGGTGATTGTTTTGACTTTCTTGATTATCAGACC
This sequence comes from Nesoenas mayeri, assembly GCF_963082525.1. NCBI lineage: Eukaryota > Metazoa > Chordata > Aves > Columbiformes > Columbidae > Nesoenas > Nesoenas mayeri. Next base: position 29,490,140 of record NC_137545.1, read on the forward strand.
TTTTGTTTTGTTTTGTTTTGTTTTGTTTTTCTTTATTAGGTAAATGGAACTGAAAAATCTTCTTACCTTGTTTTTGCTGAATGTGTTGACTATATATTCTGCAGCCAAATCCGTAGTGCTGATATTACACAACAGTATAAAGTAATATTTGAGACAAAGGTTGTAAAGAGGTTGCATTTCCCATCTGACGAGGTCCATTTGTTTGGCGAGTCTAATGCATTCTGCAAAGGGGAGAGAGAGAGAGGCTGCTTCTGCCCTCTGAAAAGCAGAAAGCATTATGAAAAATAATGAAATACAGTAGAGCCCTGATTATCCAGATGTCATACAGAAAGCTGAATAAGCCTGGATAACAGAGATTTCAGAAATTCAAGGGACTTGTTGGCATAATTAATAGACATGGGGGGACATGGCTGTGTTTTGGATAATAGGAAGTTTCGGACAACTGAGAGGCAGATGACCCAAGGTTATGTTGTAATACCAAAGCTCCATCTTAGCTTCCACGGCCCTCATCTTAAAAGTCTTTCCTAATATCTGGTTACCATCAGAAAATATACTCTGTTTGAAAGCGGGAGAAATATATAGTAATCATCATGGGTACTACTAACACAAAAATGAGACCAAGAATCCTGAGTTTACTGAGGAAGGGAGCAATAACTAATGATTTTTTTTTAATCTCCTTTTTTTTTTTTTTTTTTTTTTTTTTCCTCTCTCCAGAAGTGATTAGTTTAGCCAAAGTGACACAACAGCCTAAGAAAGGGATGACCTCTTGCTTGGTTTAATTTCCTAGGACTTTCCCTTTTTTGCAGGATCCATTAATGCAGCACACATTTGTCCTTTGCCCTTGCATGTGCCATTTTAGGTACCACTCGCAGACCATTGCATGGTAACAGTTAGCAGAGGCTGGTATATAAATGGAAACTTTTTCATGGCAATTAGAATAATTTATTCCATTCCATTTGCAAAGCTAAGATACATTCTACTCTAAACAGAAGGCATATGAACAGATAAATGGATAGCTGTGTATCACACTGTCAAAACTAACACTGGCTGATCACAGGCCAAGATTACATTTGGCTTCTCACTCTGCAAATGTTGCTTTTCCAGAGATGTCGTTAATGTTTTTCCTATGTCCTCAATGAAATTTTGATCATCGTCTTGTGAGAAAATTCTCATAAGGAAAAAACTCGATTTGCCATACCAAGGGTTGGAAAATAAACCTTACCTGATTTTAAACTTTGAGACATTGAGAACTCATAAGGATTGGGTCAATCTGATTGTCCATGAAGCTGTTCAGAGATGTCCTCTTTCTGACAGGGTCAGCAGCAAGTTTGCAAAACAACATCATTATGTTCTTTTGAAAATGTTTTTACCAATTACTGTATTGAAAATATATGCACATATTGAAAAGTTACTTTTTTTACACAAATCTCAAATTAGAGGATTTCGTCCCTCAAAATGCATACACTCAAAGTGCTATTACTGACAGGAAGCTTTTGATCATATCAGTTTCATTGTTATACTTTGTGGCTGAACATTTAATCCACTGATAAGTAATGCAATGTTTTAAACTATTGGTTTCAAAATCCCACCAAAGAAAAGAAACCCCTGTGTTTTGATCTGGGTGTTACAGCTGTACATTGGATGCAGCTTCGTCTCCTCTGCCGCAGCACAGCTCCTCCCTTGCAAGGTCACCACAGTATATTGGCACTATATGGTTAAATCAGGTTTGCTACTCTCACTCAATGGGAAGACAAGGACTACCCTCTGCTTTCTCCCTCCTTAATGCTACCACTGTTTTGCTTTTTCGTGTGGCTATTACTGAATTTCACGGGGAAAGAAATCCAGGCTTATATTAACCTTTTTTGCTTTTTCTTTTTCTTTTTTTTTTTTTTTCCTTTTTTTCTTTTTAGTTAAGACACAGCAGCAGGAACACTTCTTTCTGGAGGCAAGACTGGGCTTCTGCTGGCATAAACTGCATGTTGATCCATAGCATCAAATGCAGTCAGTTTGATATTCTGACCTATGAGCTCCTGAAGCCATATCACATTACAGATGACAGTCCCTAGTTTTCACAGTTCTCATGTAATGTTTCTTTGCCATCTCTCGATTAAATTAACAAAAATTACAAGGGGGTCTGTAATGAGGGTATTGTATTAATACTTACCTTACTCCAAGGCAAGCTCTAGAGACAACTGATATAAGGAATATCCTTTGAAAATTCAAAATGCTGTGGAACTGCTAAGTATTTTTGCTGTGCTTATCATTAAGCGTTTCATCAACAGTGACTCATTATCTCTATTAGCAACAAAGTTAGGACAAAAGCATGGAAAACACAAGGGTAACTCCTTGGCAGGGATCACTGTACAAACACAAGATTGAGTATACTTTGCTTTCTGGGAGAAAGGTACAGAAGGGATCAATTATTAGAACTATACACATCCGTGCTTGAAATTAAAATATGAAGAAAGTTCAAGGACGTATAATGCAGACTTGGTTTTTGAACACCCAGGCTTCACAAGGCAGTCGGTTCAGGACCCAGGGCATTTTATTTGATATATTCATTTTTCAAGTGATTAATGGTGAATTTAAATGGGAGAACTCCTACATCTCTGTTTTAATTTACTGCAGCAAAGCAACTGGGTACTTCATACAGCAAATCAGCTCAGATGACGAACATGCATAAGAAGTTTGTTTGTTTGTTTTCCTATTCACAGTATATTGCTTGCATCAGCCAGTTTATGACATATGAACCCATAATACTATTTCTTGGACTGTTCAAAGTGAAAACAAATGAAGGAAAAGCCTCACAGCAAAACTCCATTGCCTGAAACACTGTTAGACTAGCCTGAACAAGGAGGGCCAGAAGAAGGTTTGCTTTAATTCTAGGGTTTTACCAGAACAAGAAATACTCAGAAACTGTGAAGTTTGCAGTGCGAGGTCTGCACACTGTGAAGTCTTGCACCGGTAGATGGCTCTGTGTGATATCTAGAGTCGGGGCCAGCTCTGGCCTCCACTGACAAAACAGGGTAGAGCCCAGAGCTGAAATTACATAGTGGAAACTATGTTTTATGGCAGCACTTTCTTAAGGGTAACAAATAGAAGGCTTTAGGAAAAAAAAGGAAAAAAAAACAACAAATGCATGCTAAGAGAATCTCTTATTGCATTATGAAACATAAAGACTATCTGGGTTGCCAGCCAAGGAGTAGTCATGATTCATTTGCGTTTGATAAGAAAAAAATCCAACCAGCTAACTGACAGACAAAAGAATTACTTGAAGTGTGAAAGGAACATTTTAATTTTATAAATACACAGGAAATTCAAAACAGATGAAGTTAAAAATGTCTTTTTTGCAACTGGCCACACAAAATTTACCAGATTGATGGAGTTTTTATACAAATATTTTAACCGTTCACTGACATGAAAGCCTGACATAATGACTTAAGTTCTTATGTTCCTGTAGGCTAGGTAAACCTCTCTTTCTTCCAGCATCCCTGTCACTGACATCATGGACACACACAAACCTAAGTACTTGACAGTCCTGTGATACTTGTTGATACATAAAGTACTAATTCACAGATTCACAGCCAGGAAGGGGTTTGGTTGCCTTTTATTCCCATTTTCCAGATAACCAAATCTAACACATTGGGATAAAATGCATTTTGCAGGTCTTTACTAATCTCTCTAGTATTATATTTTTCTTTTTCAGTGAAAATTCCAGAGCTTGACTTCATATGTTTGTTATTATATCTGTCCTCTCGCTTAGATATACATGAAAGAACCTTCATAATTCTTGCATTGAGTATTCAGTTAACATTGTGGTCCTAAGATGGTATCAGAGAACAAAGTGCCTGAGAGAGAAGACAGATGCACAACAGCCTGCTAAGCAGCATAGGAATCATCAGGATGGTGTGGGGAGCTGCTGGTGCAGGTGGACAGGTCAGATAAAGACTGAAATGGGAGAATGGTTGGATGTGGGAGCAAGTAACTGAGAGACCAGCAAGGAATCTGAGAGGCTAGGGTGAAGGAGCTGTGGAAGAAGGGATAATGAGATTACAGGATCAGAGAGTTCAGCTGAAAACCAGCTTGGCAGGTAGGTGCAAGAGAAAGTTCAAGGAGGTCTATGCACCCTTGTTGGAGAAAGTGGTGATGTATCTCAGGGCAGAAGGACACCAGGGCTGCAGTAGCCAGGGAGACCACTCTGAGGCGGCCTCAGAAACAAATGCGAAGCTCATGAGCTTAATTGCTCAACTATTTGAGCAAATTAATTACGTAAATGTTGCATGTTTCTCATTTAACAAATGGAAAATTAAAGAGGCTTAAATTGCAAAGCAAACAGCAATTAAACCTGCCACATCTGCACATGTGTATATGCACCTGGATATCAAATTGCTGTTATCCAGGGCCAGGACAGTTTGCTTCAGTGGCAGCAGCTGAGAGGTAAAAGAGGAATGGTGATCTGACACACTGGTGAGAAAACCAGTAGGTGCTGCTGCTTTTAGGGATCACATTTTCAACTAAAACATTAATATTTTATTTGAATTGTTTTCCATAAATATTTCTAATGTACATGCATGCAACGGAGTACTAGAAACCCAATGTTAAATCCTGTGGTACATAAACATGCATGCATGAATATTGTTTTGGGGAATAAATTTAACGTAGAACTGACTTGTTAAGCCTCTGTAGTTTTTAATTAAAACAAAAAATAAGAAGATTGGATGCAATACACAATACAGAAGTGAACAGAAAAGGGTTAGACAGGGTGTCAGCCTTGAAATTCAGATTAAGGCAATTACTCAAACCAAAGGCACAAACAAGAAAGCCAGATGTAGTGAGCACTCAAACAATACTGTCTTCAGAGGAAAGCAAGTGAAGTGAAGAGCTGCCATTCACCCCGAATGTGATGCCCTAAGGCTGAAATATAACAGCTGCGGAATGACTGCAAAATTTCGACTGAAATGCAGATCAGCCCGATGTTGTTCTTCTGTGCACGGCATGTGGAAATGGGTTCAGCAGTTCCCAAGGGAGTGGGGACACAGCAGGTTCTCCCTTTGGCAGAGGCTTTGTCCATACCAGGCTGTTGCTTAGGCAGGGTCAAAGCATACTGATACCCAGCTGCACAAATGCAATGGAAACTCAAAAAATACGTTGATTTTATGTCTTGTCACAAACTCCTTCTCACCTTGCCATCTGAAAACCTCTATCTGCTTCACAGATCTTAACTGCTTGTCTCTCTTTTTCAGCTCTTATAATAATTTTCCTCTTGTTAAGAGCATTTCTACTCCTCTTGAATGCCAATCTCTCTTTCCCTTCAAGTACCTAATTGATTAACATATTTAGGTTAACCGGAGGACATAGTTTCTAACCAGTGGTCACAGCTTGACTCTTTTTGCATCTTCACTGGAACTGATGAAGGAACTACATACTTAATAGCTTACATGCTTTTCTACCCCTAAAGGGTGTCAGCTAAATACTATGCCTTATAGAATGCGACACCTGTACTTTTGCCTTATTAAATTTCCTGGGGAAATCCACCAAGATTTTAACCTGAACATAGAAGAAGGAGACAAAATAAAGAAGATGAATATGTCAAAGTCATATACTTTCCAGCCTGCACTGTCAATTCTCTCTCTTTTTTTTTTTTTTTCACCAAGAGAATTACCAAATTCCACACAAATATCTGCTTTGGTCCAGAAATGAGGATGACCCTGGAAGCAACTGCAGTTCCCCTAAGCAGGAATGATAAAGCTTCACTGCTAGCCTTTTTGTCAGCTTCCAGGCATGAGCACGGCTGCCTGTACCTTGCAGAGCTGAGCAGCACCGATCCAGACTCCAAGAGAGTCCCAGTGACACTCCTGAATCAGTCACTGCCCTGTTCATCCTGCCAGGACAGCCTGACCCATCTGGCTTTCTCTCTCATACTGGTCAAAACAAGGACTGTCTCTTCAGGTGATCAGTGACTGAAGCACTTAACGCAGGGAAAAGTTTTGGTTTTACTTCTCATATAGCACTTGAATGTACAGATTTATATCTGTGCAGTGTACAAGTCTGAAAACACATGGGTGCTCTGTCTAGTCACAAAATGCCTCATTGCTCTTGTAAAGCAGAGGGACAGTTTATAGCTTGTGAGAGGCCACAGGCTGAGACTGGGGCTCTGGTATAAACTCCCAGCAGGAGCAGGGTGGGAGGAACCAGCCCCTGAGCATCCCTACAGAAATGGGTCTGAGCCTGAACCGTGGGGGTGGAGTCCCCAGGGCAATGGGGGAAATTTCTCAAAATGCTTCTAAATTTGGCTTCTGATTCAGATCAGGACTTTGTAGATTTAATCTAGGATCTATGAACGCGTAGTTTGATGAATACAGAGAATCCTTCCTGGCCATCCCATCGATACGTGTTCAGACCCTGAGTGCGGCACTCCTTGTCTGTTGAGAGTGTCACTTCAGGGCTGTTGTGCTCCTCTGGGCAGGATTTATCTGAAAATGGAGATGGACATCTGAGGAAAATGTACGGATTCTGCTGTTGTTCAACTGAGGTTTACATGAATCTGTGCCAGCATTGTGAGGTACTGAACCTTGTCACCAGGACACTGCAGGCCTGGATTCCCGATAGGTCTAGGATCAGCCCATACAGTGTGTTCATAAAATGACTTTCAGTCAAAACATTAACAGTCACAAGTTATCTGCAATTCTCTTAAATGTAAGGACTTTAAATGTCTCCTCTTCCTTTTGTTCTCTCTGAGCCTCAGGGCTTTTTAGTCCATATCTGCCACAGTTGTTCCTTTTGTTTACTCAACTGTGTAATACCCTCAAAGAGTTTTCTTCTCAGAACCACAGGCAGAAAAATCCTAGTATGACTGCCGGAGTGAACAGCACTCTTGTTCTGCACTAAATCAAGGAAAAGTTGAACACTTTTGTAACCCAAATTTGAGCTTAAGTGGGATTTGTCAAACAGAAATATTCCCACCATTAACAAAACCTTAATGCACTGTATCAATGATAGCATTCATCACAAGGTGTCCCATGAATATGCATGCCTGTTTTCTTCCAGAGGGCTTTATTACCTGAGCTACATAGGGAGAAAGAGAGATGGATAGAGAGGGCACACTAACCCAGTTAATGGATAGAAATCTGATAAAAAAACCCCAAAACACTAAGGTCAGTCTTCCACAATTCCTGCTTTTCCCAGCGTGAGAGCTGAAGAGCCGTGAGAGATAGAAATGACCTGCTGCCTGCTGCCGTTTTGCCAGAAGAGTGAAAAATAAGTGTCTTCCTCCTAATGTCTCCTTCTGGGGAAGGCAGTCCCAGAACAGAAAATTGCAGCAGTCCCTGAGGCAAAAGTTTGAGCTAAGTTTTACATTCTGATTTTTCTCTCTCATTGCCTGATGAAGTCATATATTGTGCAAGGTTGGGAATCAGGAAAATTGGATTCCTCTCCAATGGGTCATCAGGCCTGCTTCCCCCTCTGTCTTACTAAGAAATGAATATTTGAATTATCTAGAGCAGCAGCTCTCTGTCTCTTCAACATCTAGCACACGCTTGCTCCAGTCACCAGGGATGGCTGGGGTTGCTGCTATAGCATACATAGATCCCATGGCTGAAGTCTGCTTTCTCCACAACCATGTGGTAAACCATCAGCTTTTTGCAGGCTGACTTGAGCTTTTGCTCCACATCCAAACTGACAGCCAACTTGCTAGGTTAGAGGGAGAAGAGCCATTTTAAGGCCCACTTTCTGGGAAAGTTTTAGCAAAATCAGAAACAGACTCACACAGTGTTTTGTTGTTGTTGTTGTTGTTTTGTTTGTGGTTTTTGTTATTTTTTTACTTAGGAGGAGTTGTAATTCACCCAACAGCTTCTAGGGCAAGGCTGAGGAGTGTAAGGTGTGATATGTGCACTCTAAATAGGAAAGAAACCAAACCTGATAAGCAAATGTAGGTGAGCGTGAATCAAAACCACCAGATCAAAACACTTTCAAGGAAGTTCAAAAGGCTTTAGGATATAGATCTAAATCTTGCAGGTGGCTTTTATTTTTTCTGATAACCTGAACTAAATCCCTATATCAAAAGGTCTCACTTCTTTCAAATGCCTTAAGCCTAGTGCAAATCTGAATTTCATGGTAGGAGCTGGGCTCCATCCAAAGATGCATGAATATGCTGCTTGTCTAAAGAGACTGCATTTATCTGTACTGCCTCAATGTAGGGCTGTGCCCTGCATAAACTGCAGGACATATTTATATGAAAAGGTGAAGATCATTGCCCTGAGCTCAAATATTGAACCATGAGTTATAAGACTGATTCCTTGTGAAGCTTTTGAACAAGCTAGGACTCACATCACTGGCTTGAGGGTGGTGGGGAGAAAAGCTGTGAAAAATGTGTTGTTCCATCTACAGAATACCCAAGCTGAGATCCAAACACATATTTCTGACTTAATCCACCAAACACAAAGGAAAGGTCTGATCTACAGGCCAGAGAAGTTTCGCAAGCACTGATGGCTTTAAACCTGGACTTAGCAGCAGACAATAACAGTCTTCATGGATTTGGAAGGAAGAATGCAAGTTTTGGCAAGGAAGAATTAAAATGAGCTGCCAATAAACCAGTCACAGCACACATGGTTTGAACAGAGCCGTTGTTGAAGTATCTCAATCAAACTTTTCCTTACTCTAGACAGGGTGTCCTCATGTTACCACCCAGTAAAGAATATTTGAAATAAAACTTTTTTAGAAAAGTTCCATTTTGTTAAAGGAAGGGGTTCAGTAGAAACAATTGATAAAATTGTTCCTTTCCTATTAATTTTCTGAGAAAAGGTCATTTTTTCCTCATCAAAAATTATCAGAAAAATCTTTTACATTTTCAGTCATCCAGAAAAAAAAAAAAAGAAAAAGAAAAAGGTATTTTTGAGAGAAGCTGGTACTTTAACTGTCATCTCAACCTCTTTTTAACTTTTGATGAAAAATTGTAGCTTGGCTGGTGATTTCTAGCTGACGACCCCATCAAGCACAAGAGCAGCAAAAAAATTGCCAGTCTCAAGTGCAGAAAGAAAAAAAAAATAAATGACAGCAGTACATCCAGCAATTACGTGCAGTCACTTTTCTCTCTGTTGCTCTGTCTTTCTCTCTAGTATCCAGGCCATGCTTTATTAATTTAATTACAGCTCTCTAACCTCCTCAGGTAGCTGCCATGTCTGAGTCTGAGAGTGGTGAAAGGAGCAGCGTGGCAGAGTGATTCCTCCAGCCCTTCATTTTAGTGATTCAAAGCATGGCATCTTATTAAATAACATCTTAATTGCCAGCAGCTCCAATGCTTTTGTGGATCAGAGGTTAATTTTTATTTTCTCTCCCTCAGAGCAGAGCAGCGGTTTGTCAGCAGAGCGTGTCTCCCTCCAGTCACCAGGCAGTGGTGACCCTGGCTGGAGGGAAATGATGTCTCAGAGGTTTGGGGAATGTGTCCTCTATTTTTAATTTCAGTGGTCTGGTAATTATAAGTCTCTACTCCCACCCATGTTGTTAATTTTCATTAAAAACAGACAAGGGTAATCAATCCTCAAGCTTGTGTTTGGGGACCTTTTACAAACTGTCTGCACCAAACTGCTTCAAAATGCTGCAGTTTTATTAACACTGGAGAATCTGAGAGTCCAACCAGAAAGGTACTGAGCCATCCTGAGTCCTCAGCATTGTACAGGGATCAGCCTTTTGATACGAACACTAAAAGGCACCCTTTTCACTCTCTCTTCCTCAACCTCAACAACTGATATTGTATCATCCATCAGGATGCTCAAAATTATATAAGCCCATCATTTACCATCAGTAAAAACAGACTGAGGCTGGCTATGCAGCCCGAATTTGCTTCAATATTTAACGACTCATGTGTTACATTTTATTTCATCTGCAGTAGTTTTCTTCCTCCTTATTTATTACAATAAACTTTATTCCCAGTAGTAGCACCTTGCAGTCAGATTGTATTCCCAGATGCTTTGAGGGGTTAAAGAAGCCAGATACAGAGCTACCAAGAAGTGAACAGAGAAAATGAGAGGGAAAAGGAAAGACAAGATTGATGGAGAGTCAAGGAATGGCAGAAGTTGTAGATAACAGAGCCGAGGATTTTTCAAGGTCCTTTTCAATCCCATTTGTGACAGTTCTACTTTCCATACTGAACTAGTATGTGAAAGTTTCATAATTTTTGTGACATTTTACCTCACTTCTCTTCTATGAGGTGAAGCAGGACTATTATTCCTGTTGTATGATGGGGAGCTGCACACTGTATACCTGGGGTACCTCAGCTGGCAATTTGGCTTTTTCACAACTAGTGGATTAAATCAGATGCTTTCAGTGAGTCAGTCAGATTTCAGGTGGGGCCAGAACCATGGAAAGAGGTCAGGGATCTGCTAACAGTTTAGATGCCTAACTCCAAAGGGCAGTTCCTCAGAATCTGATGTGTAACCCCTGAGCCTGGAGTATGTCCTGCAAGAAAGCTTGTCCTGCCAGCTGGTTCATAAACACACCACATGCACAACTAGGCTAGCCAGCTACTTCTAATGGATAAAGTCACATACCTGATATGTAGGCAGAAGATATAAACACAACAATCCAAAGTTAGAAAACTGAAAGACCTGGGGGATACATTGGTCCAGAAATCAAAGACAGAGAATCATCAGTGTCCAGGCTGAAATGAGAAAAACAGGAAAATGAGCCACAGACATAGTTAGTGTTACAAACACAAATATACCAGCAACAAAACCAGGCCAGGGAGACTGAGGAAAACAATGCTTTAGGACACAGGAATTCTTCAGAAAGGATATACAGTATAATGATACAAAATTCCCTTATTTGCTGTGGTTACAGTGAAATAGATCATTATTCCCACCCATTGAAAATTGTTGATTGTCTTGTCTTCTTCCGTTACACCCTAATTGTGTTTCCTTTTTACTAAGGAACAACTCTCAAAGCAGGTTAATATTAATGTACTTATTAGCTAATTGATTATAGCCAAATATTTTTTGACTTGAGGGTAAGATTGAGTTTTTTAAAAATCCAGCTGAAATTGAACTTTTTCCCTTTTAAGCTTTTCTGTCATTCTTGGAAAACTTTTGCATCTTGACTGTCAAATGTCTCCTATATTTTGTCAGCATTTTCATGCTCTTTTTTCCATCTCTTCTCAGACTATTTAAGAGGAGCCATATGAAGCTGCTGGCAGACATGGCCAAGTTGCAAAGATATCTGTATGCATGTGTGTGCATGTGTGTGTGAAGAAAGACAGGAGATAAAGCAGAAGCTAGGTATATTACAATGTAGTTATCTAAAAATATTGTATTTCTTTAGGAAGGGGAGCAAGAGGATCTGTTTTTAAGATCTACTGCAAAGGTTAGTGAGTGGAGCAGCCATTTCAATCATTATGGTAGGCAGAAACAAGATTAGGCTGAGATTGCAATACAGGAGGTACTTAAGGAAGGACTTAAGAGCCTTGCTGGAAGGAAAAAAGGTGGAGGCAAGAAGGCTGCAGCTCTGAAAGCACCTTGGTGAAGTTACAGGTTTAGTGGTAGTGAGTGTGATAGGACTACACACAGGAGGATCTGCTCCCAGCACCCACCAAATGCTGGTGTCCTGCATTGGGGCGTTACTGGTTATGAAATGCAGGTGTTTGCTAGAAGGCGGGTGGGTGCCCAAACCTGAGAAAGCAGTAGCAACGCTGCCCTGCTGGCTTCAGCAGAATCGCCCTGGCCTTTGGCAGTGGAAAATTCTTCCCTGGATCCCTTGTACTGAAATCCAAGCTCTAATTTGGAGACTGACCTGTCATACTCTGTTTTATTGTAACATTAAATAGCCTACTAAAAGAGGATAATCAATGGTAATTACTGAATTGCTTTACACACTCTGGCATAGGGATACATTGCTGTTCAAACATTATGTGCCCAGGTAATGCCCAAGGGTTAGCACATTAGCTTCTGTTATTGCATATTGTCAAGGTGGTGGTGTTTTGTTTTTTTTCTTAATCCCTGTAATATGGCTTCACTCATTATAGGAGAGCAGCATTGTCAGAGACATGAAATAAGCCTTTTAAAGAGAAAGCCTGCTGTGTTATTCAGGACAATATAAAAAACAGCATACAAGAAGAGCCATAGTTACAGGACAATGGGATGCAGCAGCTAGTATTGAGGAGAATAGAGAGGGTGATAGGTTCAGGGTATTATTGGCCTCAGATTGCAAGGAGATTTCAAGGAAGAGTTTAAATCTTCTGCATCTGCATAATACTAATTTTAATCCCATTTTAGACATTAGCCTGTGTTGCACCCATCTCAGGGATGTTTAGAGCAGGTGACCGAAGGCAGGGGAGGCAGCAGCAGCTGGACATGCCATGTTCTGACTGTCTCGAACTCTTGCTGCAGTTCCTAACCCCTCCCATGGAACAGAGGCCCATTTCAGAGGTGATTGAAATATTTTGTATGGTTACTAAGGCAACATGCTAGTCAAATGTAGTTACTGTCCAGGTCTTGCTGTTAATACACTAAACCATTTAGCAACCTGAAAAATGATGAAAAAGAAAACCAAGAGTTCTGTATCTTCCCATCTCTCAAACTGTTCCTCTGTTCACATCCAAACCTGGAAAATGGTATTATTTTTCTGATACAGAAGGAGAATCTGGGCTGACTATGTGATAGGTGTCTTGTTTAAGAAGTACAACTAGTGCTTGTCCTGGACTGTAAAGGGAGCAAAGGTGGCCCATCCACCTGGTTGATGAGTAGGATTGTTCATCCCTTGAACTAAAAATATTGTGGTCATCACATGACCTGAAGTACCATGTAACGTGCTTCGACCTGCTGCTTCAGCTGAGCAGCTGGAAAAAAAAGTCAAGTCCAGTTTCAAACCGCTGACTATGGAGGGGTAAGAGTTAACTCCCATGGATATTGAGAGTTTACACTGAGTTTAGAAATGGTGTTTCTATAAGTTGGGGTGGAGAACACTGAGGAAAACCTCCAGGTGAAGTAATTTCTGGAACAGACGGAAAATGTAGAGAAGTTGTCGGGGTCAGTGAAACAAACAGCAGCCTTGGACTATGAGCCTTCCTCTGTATAATATTTTAAATCCAAACAACTAAAATGAAGATGGTGGGGATGAAATCAAAGGGCTCACTTCTACCTTAGAATGGGAAATGGGGATTGGCGTCAGGGTCTGCTAGTAAGGCTTTGCATGAAAGAGACTCACAACAGTAACAAACCCTATGCATGGTTACTTACCATCCGGAGCCCAAACCTGCCCCATCCAGCTCTGAAATTTCATCGTAGCTGCTGCCTCTCCTCAGAAGAAGAAGGACTAGCACGCTAGCCTGGCACATAAGGATACATAGTGCAATGGTGGAAGGGGCAGAATGTAGTGAGTCAAGTGAATTGTCCCCTGTGAGAATAGCCATGGAGTTGGGAACCTCTCTTTGAGGAGCATTTGGGAAGCTGGTTTGCTGTTGATATACATTTTTTTTTTGGGGGGGGGGTGGGGGAGGAGGTGGGGGGTGGAAATCATTCAGAACTTGCTATGACGTTGAGATGCTTGTCTGTGTCACCAGGGATCCTGGTGTGGGAACTGCTAAGACAAACAGGACTGCGGAACAGGTTTTGCTCAATTTGAAAGCACCATTTTCATTCCAGTTTGTTTATCTCTGTGTTCTGCTTGTAGTGCATCAGTGTCATAAGTTTAGTCAAGGCAAGAGAACAATGCTATGTAATTTGGGTGATTTCTTTGAAAACTTACTGCATCAATGTAGGAAGATCATGGTCTGACAGATTACTGCACATCTGCCAAGCTGTGATCAACATCCAAAACCAGAATGAGGCTCACATCTTAAAAAACAACATAGGTCTTCTGTTAAGAGTGCTGCTACATGGTACCCCTCACCAATCCATCCACTGATCGCCACATCCTTACCCTCATCGCAGGCTCGCATTCCTTACTCTGGTAATTACAGCACTCCCATGGACTTCAGTTGGGCCAGTTCAGCACAATAAACCAGATGAAAACAGTTAACTATTTTCACCTTTTTTTCAACTAGGGGACAAGCCAGATTTCTACTAGCTAGTTAAATTGCTGTGAGCTGCCATGGCAATGCTGCCTGAGGCTGTGGCTCCACAGGTATTTCATTTGGCATCTGAGTTAGCTGGGGTCCCTCTGCTTGAGCTCCGCAGGCAGCTGGTACACTGCTGTACTCTGATGGAGAGGTGAAATGCGTTGGGAGGAAGTCACCATTTCCCACACATTGGACAGGAGATATTAACACAGTCATTTAGGGTAGTTTAGATTATGTGCAGTAACTTGTTACCTGCAAAACCACCTTTTTTTTTTTTTTTTTTTTTTTTTTTTTCCCCCTAGACCTGTAAATGATAAATGCAAAATGAATTGTGGTGGAAAAGTAAATAAAGGTTTCCCTGATTTGGTCAAGTCATCAGTCCTGGGCATATATGTTGGCACCAAAAAAGAAAGTACCCCATGTTTGACTGGCAAGTGCTTTTCTACTCAGTGCCTTGAAAGTGGAAAATACAGAGAAATAAAGTACAAGTAAATCCTTTCAAATGGATCACATATGATAAAGAATTTGACCACTTCAACTGATAAATATCAGTACCTATAAGTCATTGATTTTATCTGTGCTCCCAACTATGGTGATCTTAACTTCAATGTTACACATTGCAGGCAGACTTGCAGAATCCTCAATGAGTAACAGACAGTCTGGTTTAGAGAAGAAATGCACTAGATCTCCAGTGTCCATGTGCTCTTGGCTCTCCTAGGGACTCTTGTAGGTAGGGGTACTCTTGTATGTGTGGGTGCACACTCATATACATTTGTGCAAGGGATGTGATTTTTTCATTTATTTGGTTTTGGTTTTTTTTTGTTTTGTTGACTGCATTGCCAGAGGGAAGGAGAAATACTCTGTGGGAACATGTGCTTCTGTACCAGCGGATTAATTAATGTTAGTAAGAAGGCTATATTATTTAGATCAAGACAATTTGTGTTGTCTTAAGGGAAATGAAAAGAAATATGCCTCTTTTTAAAAAGCATAAAGCCCTCCCTCCTGGCCCCCAATCATAATCATCCTCCAACAGAAGATGGAAGATTTTGCTTTATTAATTTTAAAAGTTCCTATTGAGTTTCAAAAACTAGTGTTCAGGAAATTCAACCTTTGGGAGGTGAAATTGTAAAACTGTTGCCAAAGTTTATTTTCTCCAGTGAAGAGTGGCTTATGTATGCACTTTTACTTCAGAAGATGAACTAATGACATGAAACCTAGAGATGTATATGATAATCTGATATAAATGGGGTGCACTTTATAATCAGCATTACTTAGAATATGATATTACAGGAGTTAAGTCAGTTTGTCTTAGACAGGTTTCGGAACTGTATTGTCTGCTCACTAAGAAGGGGTATAATTCCTGCACAAAAAGAGAAAAAAGAGATCTACCAGGGACTGAGCAGTCATATGTCATTGCTGTATTTTACTCTCACCGCACCCAAAGCTACCTGGGAAGGTCAGTCCCAGATCAGAAGAAAGAACCATGTATGAGATCTGTGTCAGCAGTGGTTCTGTGCTATGGAGGAAGCAGCGTGGCCACAGGCGCAGGGCAAACGTTCAAAGTCTTCATTAGACCTTTCATAAACATAATTGCAGCTAGTAGTGGCTGCTGTTTTTGCTAAATCAGAGCAGCAAAACAAAACCAAAAAAACCCCAACAACACAAACAAACAAAACAAAAGAAACAAACACCACCACCACCCAAAAAGGGAGATATAAAGTAAAAACCAAAAATGTAACAAGTTGGTTAAGTGGTGCTATATGATAGAAGTTGAACCTTCTGAATTTTTCAGAAAGAACAGGTCTTTTAATACAAGCTCTATAATATAGAAGGAGAGGGGGAGAAAACCCCCAATACATTTCTGTGATGTAGAAACTAATAGCCTGATCTGACTAAATGAACACTCAGTTGCCAGGACTTCAAGGTCAAGAGTACTTTACAGATCTGAACTTTTGTGTTAAGTGAAGATTTGGCCTGATTAAGTTATAAATATGCAGATAGATTGACTGCGTTACTCCCTCTGGAAGCTATAAGAGATGGATATAGTTCTCAGTTTTACTCTTTTGGGAGTTATTAGTGACCTCTAAACTGCAGAATGTTCCTAAGCACCCAGTGAAGATACTGAACAGAAAAGTTAAATAAACTACTT
The DNA here is from genome assembly GCF_963082525.1 of Nesoenas mayeri. NCBI lineage: Eukaryota > Metazoa > Chordata > Aves > Columbiformes > Columbidae > Nesoenas > Nesoenas mayeri. The sequence continues at coordinate 29,506,333 of NC_137545.1, forward strand.
GTCTTTGTGTTTACTGTGGGGGAAATCAAGACACTTCCATATAGGGAATGAATCTGGGAAAAAAAAAGGTCTAAAATTGAAGTGTCAGTGGAAGAGTAAGTTATGCATACCACAGCTCACTGAAGAAGTCAAGACACATGTTGAAAAGGATGCCTTATGATGACAAAATACTCCTGGGTTTTCAGGATATTTCTGGGAAGATAAAGAAAATTACTGGGGTAAAAAAATGGTGCAAATAATTGTATTTGTGTAAAGCATAAAGTCGTTGTGATATAATATAGAAAATCTTATAAATTAATACGTGGTTACTAAAAGTCATTGGTTTGCAGTGACGGCTGTTAGAAGTGGTCACAACACAATGCAGAAGACAGAAAGATAACATGGAACTGAAGCTGATAAAGATATTACTGAATGATCTGGGAAAAGCAGGGAGTAGTGAAGTGACAGAGTTTGCATTAGCTCGAACTTATTTAGATTAGACAATCCTGAATTTGATTGGGAAGAGTAATAGTTGTGGATGGATGAAATGAAGAGGCTAAGTAATAAAACTAAACATAATTCAGTGTTCCTATGTGCAAAGTAATGCACAACAGGGTCTGTGCAGTACAGTGTCTAAACTAATCATTGCAGATTTCCCTGAAAACACTACCCCTATATTTGGCAGAGGTCAAAAATATCAGTCAAATCCAAGTACAGAAATGTCAGTCAAATCAGAGAAACACAAACAACTATAAAAAATTATGAAGAAAGTCATAAAACAAGGGCAGAAAACACCACTAATGCTATCTCTAGATCTAGGTGGTGCCCATGTCTCCAATACAACATGAGCATAGAGATAACATGGTTTGGATATATGGACTGGAGCACGTTCAAGTGTTGTGCTGGAACCACCGAGTTCTGTGGAACATGGCTGAAAGAAGACCTCAAGAAGGTCAGAAGAGAGTCATCAGCAAGGGCTGTCCTCTCACAAGACCTGTTTGAGATAGTAGAGGATTGTGAATGCCATGACATGATTCTGGTCCTCATCACTTGCTGCTGACCCCTAATAGAGACAGAAAACTGAGGCACTGTCACCTTTGGCCCAATACAATGGGGAGGTTTGTTTCTTGCCATATTTCTAGATGCTTTACTTGTATAGCAGATTTTTGTTATTTAGCTTTGGTAAATTCTTGAGTTTATAATATTCAGATTATCCAGCCAGCTGCATTATAGACTATTAGGCCAAAGCTGCTTCTCACTTGCTGTAGTTCTGCTATAATAAATATTCATAGCTTCATTACAGGCTGTGGTTTCCCGATGTACATACTAAGGGATTATTTGGGGGTTTTGCTTTAATGATGCACAAGAACTGTAATAGTCCTTTCAGAGCCTTATGCAACAGTATGTTTTGCTTCTTCTAAAAGCTAAATAACTCTTGTTTTGAATGATTTAGTAGCAAACTCACTTAGTTGCTGTGCTGTGGTTCAATGGTCTGCAAAATTTTCTTTTTAGAAATACAAACCCATTATGTAAATACTAAAGAGCGTCTTCAGGAAAACTAACTTCAATTTGTTTTCGCCCTTTTTTTGTTTATTTCAAACTTTGTAAGCTTTAGAGTGTTCACACAACCTTTTTTTTCTTCGAAGTATGCAAAATAATATTGTTTCCTGACTAAAAGCATCAATATAAGTTTTAGCCCAGAAGCAATGCTCCAACTGAGTTTTATACCTCCTGAGAACTGAGGGTAGATGAAGAGGGATTTTCAGAACACATCTTCAAGAAAGTATGTTTTTTTGGTTAGGAATTCTGTTTTCAAAATCTAGTCAACCTCTATTATTTGGTCCCTCCATCTTCTTGCACCTCAGTTTCCCATTTCTGAATGGTTTCTTTGCAGAATGGACCGGTAGAACTGACCCAAAATGCTACCATCTGCAGAAGATAGGGGTCTAGACTTAGTATTTGTTCAAAGCTGTGGGAATGGATTTTTCTATATGTCCAGCTTCTTCCACATGAGGATCCTGATTCTCTCCAGTGGGTTTATCGACTTGTGGAATACAGTTTTTAATGCCAGAAAAAAATTACCTTTTCAAGGATCCTCACAGTTTAAAGCCTATAAAAGCTTACATTGAAAGAATTCTGAGACTTACTCATTGTGTCACTAGAGCACTTGTCTTGGAGGAAGTTTTTGACCTTACAGACATGAGCAGGGGAAGTATCTTCTAGCATGTACTAAATCCCGGACTCATAGTTCCAGAAAACAGAGCCCTAAATGCCAACAAAACGTTTTGTAAACAGTTGGGGTGAGACTGAGAAACTAACTGAACCTATTTGTCACACAGTGGTGTTTACTGAGTCATTAAGACTATGTTATGAAAAGGCAGGTCATTAGCAGAGCGGGTGCCGTGCTGATAAAAAGAAAATGTGTGAGAGGTGGCAATGGCTGGGGAGGAAAGTCACATTTTGGTTTATTTTTCCTGTTCTAAACGGCACAAAAATAAAGTGCTTAATTAATTGTTTGCTCTGCATTTAACAACTTTCCATTAGTTCATTTGCTTAAGTGCAGCAGCAATCAAGAACACATTAGCTGATGTCGCAGCTCAGCAAGGGAGGAGGCTAGAGGCAGGTGCTGGGGTCAGTGTGTGCAGAATCAAGGGACCATCCATTTCCTACTGCTTTAATTTGTCTGCAGGAGCTTTCCAGAGTCACAGCAGCACAACTGGAGTCACCAGCCATTTCCAGATGGAGCTTTGAGGGTTTTTATGAGTAGATCCAGCTGGAAAAGGTCTGTAGTCAAAGGAGTGGATACTGATGACTGACATGTTGCGCTGTCCTTCTGTGAGTGTCTATTAAAGCTGCTGTGTGCTGCTTGCTGACCCTGACATAAAGGATGGTAAAGAAATGACAGCACTGAGCAAAAGCCATGGAGACTTGAATTCAATGACTTCTCCTCCCCAAACTCCATTGAACAAGGCATTCATGGCAAGGTTTGAACAGGAACATGAAGGTATGGTTTCTAATTTTCAAAAGAAGGCTTAAAAGAAGTCATTGAATTATTCTAGTTTGGCTTCAATTGGACCAAGATTCACAGTCTCACGGAGTTTTGAGTTGAATAATATGAAACACTGAAACTCAATTTATATCTGCCAGATGCATTGCAAACTAGGTTTACAAGAACTCTATGGGAAGGATCCTTTAATAGGGGACCAGAAAACCTTATTTGTCAAGGGACTTTTCTTAAAGAAGGTGGCAACTAGTCAGTGTAGTAACACTAGGATGAAATTAGCACTCTGTATTTTCATCCAGCTGTCTCTATCATGGAGCTTCATGCCAAATACCAATTCATTCTGACATTTGTTAGCTTTCCACTTAGTGACTAATTTGTTATTGGTTTGGGTTAAAAGTAACCCAAAGCAGTATTCCAAGTCTGTGACTGGGAACCAGTATTCTTCTTGGGAAGAAACCCAGGAAAAGGTTCTGGATTAAACTATTGAGACACAGGAGCTGAATGATACATCTTACAGCATTTCAATACATAAAACAGAACTCACAGGCAGAAACTTTTTATTTTTCCCCTCTCTCTCCCCTAGGTAGTTGTTACATTTCTGTAAAAGCATGTTTAGTCTTGGCCAATTAAACTTGCTAGCACTTAGCACTTAACAGGTCTTTTCTTTGTCCTCTTTTTTTTTATTTTTTTCTTTTAAATAGAAAGACATTTGTTGAGTATAATAGCCTTTTCAACCAAACATGATCATTTTGAATTAAAACAGATGGTGGAGATGAGAATGAGTTTGGCTTTTGATTTTCAGATATTTTAACCTTAATTGATTTACTTTTATTCCCTGGTGTGTTTTAAATCAATTTGCTAAAAGTATCTGGTTTTTTACCTGATCACAGCAGCAAGCACAAGTAACTCTGCAAGAAAAACCAACATGAAACATAGCTGTCTGTTGATTAGAGAGAAAAATAAGGGTATATAGCATCTTCAAATATATGCCCTACTTAAAAGCACAGTGAAAGTCCAGGAACACCTACTTAACACACACCATGACAAAATGACCTCTTGCTCCCACAGGCTCAGCAGAGTTGGTGGGACATGCTGTATTTGCAATCATGTAGTCTGTTCCCTTATCCCATCTTAAAACTTTAAAGACTCTTGCCAGCTTTTGCAGGAGTGTTGTTGGGTTAAACCTGTTTACTGTAGGTTGCTGTGTACACAGCACCAGTCCTTAGAGAAAATCTATGTCAAAGCTTTGGAGTACAAGGCAGCTGTTGTCGTCTCTGAGGAAGAAGGTGGAGCACCTGTAGACACATTGATGGTGAATTCACCAATTCAGTGTCACCCCTTATACCTCCCGTCCCTGCTTTTTGTCCCCTCATCCCCTTTCCCTTTCTGCAGCAGGAATGGTCTGGCCTCACTCATCTCCTGGGTGACAATATTAGGCTTTTACTACATCACAAAGAAGTGGCCTTGCCCAGGCACCACAGCCTAGAAGAAACATGGGCTCCCTCCATAGCTCCCTGTTCTTAGCAAAGGCCAGATGGAAAAGTCTCATTACTGACACCAACCTCTTTGGGGTGCAGGTTGCCCCACTGCCCGGCCCAGCTCTCTCACAGCTAAGCAGGCAGGACACCTTGGCTGCACTCCACCTGCATATAAATCTACCATGTGAAAAATCTATTTTGAGAGCCAAAGCTCAAGACATAAGGCTTCTGACCCATTCTTTATTTTAAAAAGGCCTACTGAAATCTTTTAAAGCATATAAACACCTGTCATTTTCAAATCAGGAGGTAAAAAAGCACAATTAGTTCTTAACTATATTGCTGCAGTGGTAAGCTTTGCAAAAGTGTATACACTGGACAGTTGTGAAATCCTCTTTGATTTCAAAGGAAGATAAAGCTATACAGAGCTTCACTCCGTAGTGATATCATTGTTATGTTCCTGTCTCTGGAAGCCTTCATATTTTTTCTAGTTTATCACAACCCCCAATCTGCCTCTGGTTATCATAAATGACTCAGAGAGGGGAGACAGAGGTGGGATCCTGTCCACAATGGTGCCAAGAGGAGACTCCAAGATAGGATGCTACCACACACACACACAGATGATGCTCTCCCACCTCCAAGGCTGCTGTCTGCATATTTATCATCCCCATTTACATTCTTCTTATTTTTCTATTTATTATTCAAATCCCTTTTCAAACCCATAACAACTTTAAAAATCACTGCTGAGGAAAAAAATTGAGCCAAAACTGTTTATAGCAGGGCTGCCTAGTGTAATTTTTAAAGGTGTTTTTTTTGTTTGTTTGTTTGTTTTATTATTTTTTTGTTGTTGTTGTTGTAGATTGATAAAATTGTAAGATGAAATGCAGTAGAACTATTCAAAAGCTAGTGGGAATCTGCCAGGAGGTGCAGGTTGTCATATCTCCTTCCAGTGCTGCTGCTGACATAAAACCACGGCTTTCCCCAAAATGACATTAGTAAAACGGGGTAAATAAGTGCCATGCTCACCAGCCTGGAGGTAATCTCCTGCTCAGTGGCCTATAACACACATGAAAATCTTTAACAGGCTTTAGGTAAAGCTTAGTCATCAGGTGAAATGCATGAGTTGGGCTCTTGTTTATCCTTTCACGTGTGAGTTCCTGGTATACAGTGGCTAAATAGCCAAGGAGGAGATATATCTCTGAAAGTACTGTACAGCCCCGCTTCTGATTCAGTCTGGTGTTTAACTCACTGTGATCCCAGCTCAGGCATCATGCTGCTGCCTGGGAGTAACTGGTTGCTCATCAGATCATCAGCAATTACCTTACTTGTCTCCTGCCTGGTGAGAACCTGTGTTTATGGCAACGCTCAGGACAGCAAACTAACAACAAGGACAGCATTTTTACAGTGAAGTTTAGAGTCTCAGTCAAAAATAATGGACCATAATATGCCAAACTGCCCATTGGTTCAAACAGAGGGCTGGCAGTAAAAATGCTTTCCAGTGTCCTGTGTACATCAGACCTATACACTAATAACCCTGTAAAAAAGAAACATTTAGCACTGAACATTCATAAAGTAGCTGAATAAAGGCTTTATCTGACACCTATGGAACTCATTGGAAAAACTCCCCTCTATACCAGTGAGCTCTGAATCTTCAGCTGAGTCCCGTGATATTACAAGGCCAGCACACAGTATGTGATCCTAGAGACAGATGTGGTTTTCAGTAAGGGTAACAATCATTTTTCTATTGCCTCAAAGGTGTCAGGCTATAAAAATAAACAGCTTGCACCAAAGCTGTAGCACAGTCTAAAATGAAAGGACTTCTGTGTTTCAATTATGTTACATGGGTGGATTACCTACTGCTAAAAGAGGAGGGTGTGAAAATTGAGGACTCACAGCTTCCTTTCCTAGCTGTGCCTCAGTATCTTTCCGTGGCTCTGAGGACACCAGATTTTCTTTTTGCTCCACAAGGTTTAATGTTATGAGCCAGGCCTGGGACAGAAGAAATCAACAAATATCCTGTTTTAATGATGTCTCTCAGGGATTTCTTTTGAGAAACCCTATGGACAATTCCTTTACCTAGATTTTATTCTGCAGTGCTTCCTGCTCTATACGCCGTCTCTGTGTTACAAACGAAATAATGATGGCATATCTTCCAAAGCTGGAGCATTTGTTTGTATTTTGCAGGGAAGTCAGATAACTGAGTAACTGCTGTGTCATGACAACAGTGGCTGTATTCTTAATTAAGACATGCGTGTCATGGACTTTGACCAAGCACACACACAGCATAATGCCTGAGATCCGTAGATTCGATTCAGCATATTGCTGCTCTTAGTAGTGAATGAGCTGCTTGATGTAGCACTTCACAGCAAGTCCCAAGAAATGTATCAGAAAATCTTTCCAGTGGAGCTGCTGAAGAATTGTGCACCTACATTTTCTCTCTTCAGCAAGAGCTGAACCCCTCACTTCATCCATCAGCAGAAGAGAGGAACAAGTCACTTTGAAGGAAGGCAACTTCCTGCTCTCCAATATCAACCTTTGGAAGGTCCTAGGGCCAGGGATTGGCCAGAGTTAGCCTTAACTATTCTGACTTTCCAGTTGAGGGGGGCAAAGAAATCCACAGTGGAGCCAATTATTTTCATAACAGAGTTCATAGAAGATGGCAGCCAGTCCAGCCCATGATGTGGGGTTACTGCAATGTCCATCAGTATGGCAGCTGGCTCCTGAATGGGCCATTATTACAGTATAAATCACTCATGGAAATAGAAGGAATCCCACATGGGAGTGTCTGAGGCTGTGGATCAAAGTAGTTGGCTAAATTATCATGAATGGGCTTTGCCCACACTGCTTATGGGACACTGCCTACCCAGATTGAGGCAAAATCCTGCCAGTGGTTTGACATGGTCATCTGCTAGTTCTAGGTCTAAGCAACCTGCTAAGGACACTGGAAAACTCAGGATGTGCAAAACTCTATTGGGCAGCTGCTGGCCCTACCAGAGTGTGTGATCAAAAGCTTTGCTACCCAAACTGGTGATGAGTGTTATCTTTAGGATGGTCCTTATGTGCTTTCAATGGACAGACTAGATAAACAGTAGTAAAGCAATGGCACTGCTCCTCAAGGGTGCATCAGAGGTTACAGCTGGTCCAGTGACAATGAAAAGACATTAATTATGTCTCACCATTAATGAGTGGTGCCCATGAGCTTTATTCAGTGTTTGATGCCATTTTGTCATACAACACAAATCCTTCTTTATGCCTTTCTGGTCTAGAGGGTGTAAACCTCACATGTAGCACAAACCTTCTAATATTTGTGGTGTAATATGAGGATGAATTGTACAGGCTAACTGCAACAATATTTTTATTGTTGTAGTGAGAACATTGCTTGGATGACAAAGTGCTGGTAAAGATGGTTAAATCTGACTCCTCAATCCTAGAAAAGCTCTTTTTTTTTTTAAATTTATTTATTTATTTATTTATTTATTTTACTTGGCTTTGAAATACCCGTATGAATTTTATCCAGTGTTTCATAGAGAACAGGAGCTCTCTAGGGAGGAACACCCCAGTATGCTCGGTGTATATTTCAGACACAGATGGCAGCTTTATAGCAGAAAGTTTCTGTGTAAAAATATTGAAGAGACAATCAAAATATCCCGTGAACTCAAATACACTTAAACAAAACTAGGTGAAAATCAAAGCAACAATTTCTTGGGGATGTGCAGGATACTAATGAATATTATAAATCGAAAAGCTAAGGGTATATTCTCCCTGTCGTTGACAGAGTTTGCCTGCCAGCCTTACAGGTCCTATTAATGGCAGCTGAGGGAGTACTCCAAAGAAAGAGCGGCACAATTTTCAGAGTTCCCAATATTGACTTGTACCCATATATTGTAGTTACTGGGGGATAAAGAGTGCCTAATTGCGAAACTTTTCTGTTTCAGGCATATTTATCCATTTCTAATGCAGAGCAAATGATGAAGGCTAAAAATAGCCTGCAAAATTCAATAGCAACAACCCCTGTACCTGCAGAGATGTATATCATGGAGTTGACATGAGGTGATACCATAGTTCAGTGTTGGAGATGAAATCATTCTATGAGACCCTGGACGAGATGAGAAGACGGGGTATGACACACAAGAATTATTATCCTCTACAAACACCATGTTTTTTATCGAAAATAACAAAATAGGCATTTGGGGTATTCTATTTAAGTCAAAAAGTCAATTTTATATTTAAGCATAACAATTATTTTCTTTCTGAAAGATTTTTTAATGGATCTTTTCCCTGTATTAGTTATATATCATCACAGATGAAAGTATCAAAATTAGTCTCATCTTTCCTGAACCCACGCTGCTTTAACTTTTAGTAAAGCTCAAAGACTGAAAGCCAGAGGGGACTAACCAGCTCAGTGCATGCTTGTAGAGAACACCAAGAGTTAGGAAACAGTTGTTCACATGATAAGCTAGGGTAAGACAGGATACCAGCAGCTCTCTTCTCTGATAAAAAAAAAGGAGGGTCTCTTCAGATTTGTGCTTTTGGACAGGATGGGGATTTCATATGTTTCTGTCAGGTTTCACTTTGGTAGAACTTAAACCTCTTCCAGCTTTTTTTTTTTTTTTCTTTTTCTGGTGAGGATAATTAGCCTTCAAATGATAACGACCTCATTACAGAAACAGCAAGCCTTCTTAGGGGAGGCAAGAACAGTTCAAGCCCTGCCAGGCAGGGAAGAGCAAATCTCAAGGTTTCTTTCCAGTTTTCCCCTCCCACCCTGTGGCATCCTGCTGCTACCTCCAGCTTTATCCTCTCTGCCTTTCCCTCAAGAGGTTCAATTGCTTTCATCTTTGCATTTACAGATGTTGCAATGACCTGTCACAACATGAACTCCCAGCAGCAGTAGGAAAGATACTGATTTAAGCTGAGTGTAGCTGTAAGCTCACTCCTTTTATTCTTCTTTCCAAATGCTATCGAAAAGAAGGAGTAAGGGTTTTCAGGGAGAGATGTAAGACCTCCTGGTCCTTCCCAAAATCCTGTTTGTAGGTGCCTACTGCAGAGCAGTTCATATATATTTTACCAAGCATCCCATGACCATAAGTGCATTATGCATAATAAATGAAAGCAATGTTGTCCTCGACCAAACCTCATAGTCAGGTATCGCAGAATTGTACTTAGTTCCCTTGCAACCACAAATGACTTCAAATGCAGTGTTCCCTGAGGTCTGCAAGTCTAAAATCTGATTATATTGATATACATAGCCTGTGCTTTTCCTATCACCCTTCAGTCATCCTGACTTTCAGTCCAATGTTCACAAAACCACACTGAGGAAGTTATTTATGTTGGGTGGGGAGGGTGGTGGCAAAATTTACCCCAGAGTCCATGTCCTTCTGTTTGCAGTCACATGGAACAAAGCCCCTGCACAGCTACCCAGACGAGGTATAGAAATCCATTCCTCTTCACTTCGTTGTACTGTAGTCTTACCACGCAAAACAAATGTGCCTGAGCTTTTTGCATGTATTGCCCACTGGGCTGGGTTCATAGGCCAGCAAACACTAAATTTAGGGTTGCAAAATGCTTAGAGTACTTTGTGTCTGAGGCATGGTGCATATTTGGAACAGTAACCAGTGCTTCAGTGAACACTTCATTCAAGAAAAGGGAAGGGATCAGTTGCAATATTCATCTATGCAACATTGATCTAGGATGTGTAAGGAAGCTGCTTGGCTAAAGGATGCAAAAATGTAGCAGCCTGCCTGGACCGAAATGAAATAACAGAAGGTGTCAGTGATGAGCTGCTAATAAGAAGGGTGAAAACCCTGTCCTCCTAACCCCAGGAAACTGGGCAGGAGGTGTGGAGGAAGGGATAATCTTGTCATATTTTCAGTGCACAAATCAGGTGAGAGGTGCGAAATCTGGAAATGGATTGGTAGAAACATATAATGAATTGGTTTGAGGAAAAAAAAGTCACTATGGTAATTTCAAAGCATTAGTACTGAGCTCAGTTTTCTATATTTTGCTAAAAATAACCTGCAAGCGGAACTTCGGTTGAATGGAAAACATAACTTTTTGTTAGGTACATCAAAATAGGTAATATCAACTTCTTTTTTTTTTTTTTTAAAATTAACTGAAAATATTTTTCATATAGGGGATTCATCCAGAAGGACTTATTCTTGCTAAAAGTTTTGTTTCAAAAGAAATTAACATTCCTTTTGAAAGGGAAAAATGTTTCTTTAATAGAATTTCCAGTTACCCTTAAAACACCAAATAGCTTAAGGAGATGAGAAACACAGCAGTGTTGCTAGAGGTGAAATTCAAGAGTGGAGGTGATGTACACAAACGATTTATCCTGTCTGGTCTGTCACAACTACTTATGCTGAGTTTGCTGAGAAGTGTTGTGAATTAATCCTTGGAAAAATGTCAAAATGTCAGTAAAACCACACAGTACATGCTACATTCTGAGTTCCTGAGCTTCAGCTCCAGCTCTCTAGACTTTGTGGGACATATGTTCATTTCCACCAAACCACTTCTGAATTCTTCACAATTGTGCCTTGAGTAATTTGACATGAAGAAAAGCCTCTGAAGAACAATTCATACAACCTGCCTATTTACTTCCTGCCTACTCCAAAGGCTGCTGAAACTAATGACAGGTTTTCTGTTGACTTCAATGGGCTCTGGAGCTGGCCCACGGAGGAGTGGCATAGTTACGAATGGTGATGCTAGAAAGACTGGCAGACGAAAAACAAATTTGCTAGAGGTATGCGAGATGGGAGGCAATTTTCTTGGGCAGCTGAGTTATGAGGCAGCAATAGAGAGGTCTTACTGATTTATAAATTGTAAATCTACGTACTTTGCTGTGGGGACCTGGTCTTCTGCTGCTTATTAACTTACATCATTCCATTTGCAAATAAGCAGGCAGATACTGAAGTTATTTTGGGCATGCTGCTATCCAATTTGCATAGCAAATAGAGCCTGAGATGTGCATGAAAAATTCCATGGAAAACTGTATGTAAGTTTTTTAAACTTTGGTTCTGCCTTAAGACATGCAGGTGGCTCAGTGTTGTATCAAAGAATGGATGAGATTTACGACATTCATTTTAGAGGTGTTTGCTCAGAAAATAATATCTTAGGGTTGCTTCGGAGCTTGCAAATCACCTCTTCCCTTTAAAGAATTTATGACACAAACCGTGTGTGAGTTCAGTGCAAATTTGGGGAAGAACTTCATGTCCAACACTGTAGAAATTTTATTCCTCTTTCCACAGAGGCTGCACAACACTCTGCTTGCAAAGAATTATCTCCTTAGTGTCCCAGACCATATTCTTCTGCCTTTACACTTTTTAGATGACCATACTATGTGAATAAATGCAATCTGGATGGAAGGACATACTTTCATGGAAATGCTGTCCTTTCCATAAGGACATTCGAAGAGGTGTTCAACCAGGTTCCTCTTAATTCACTTAATTAGTGAATAATAATTAGTGTCAATAACCCCTTATTACATTCTGCCTGTCTAATTCCTTTGCCATGGTTGCAGCTGGACAGAAGGTCTCAGATTTCCAGAGTGTGGGCCACATCCTGAGGGAGAGGAAATACCTTTTGATGCACTCTGAGCTGGACTGTCTCCTCTCCAGCTATTATTATTAACACCAATCAACTACTGTCCCTGTGGCAACCCATACAGCTACTCAACTAGGAAAATAACACTGCAAACATATTTATTCTTTACGTGTCTTGCAGCAAAATTAACTACCTGAAAACAAGCAGAAAATGTCTTGTAGAATCCTTGGAAGCTCATAGACCTCATTTGGTAACCTGTGCTACCTATGCTGATGTATGAAAATTGACCACTGGAAGAACTTCCAGCCTTCAGCCCCAGGGAAGAAAAATGCTGTTTTTAGAACCAAGCCGGCTATGGTAAAAATCCGTGTGGTTCCTGGTAAATGGATTTTGCTCACATATCAAAGAGACAGCTTAAGTAAGATGCAGCTGGAAGGACTACAGTGCCAATGATGATTACAGACCTTGGAAAAAAAGGAGAAAAAAATTCAGACCCCTGTGTCACCTCCTTTTCCAAATACCTAACCAGGATTATTCTCTTCATTCTTTAGCTGTGAAATAAGGCCCGCACTGATTCCTGTCAATGATTCTACTACTTAGCAAAATATCTCACTGTCAGCAAATTTTCATTTAGACTGTCTAAATTTTCTATTGCTCAGCTTGGTTGTAATAACCTTCTCTGTCAATTCCCTCTCCAACAGCTATGTCTGCACTTCCCATTTTTTTTCTAATATTTTCTCACAAATGCTTAGAATAATATGAATACTTCTTTGAATATTTTTTTTTTTTCCCATCTACATGTATTTTCTCCCTGGAAATATTAACTAGGAAGAGTTTGAGGATCTGGGACATTTTTCCAGAATTCCTAGCTGTTCCAGACATACACATCTGCACAAATGGTCCAAACCAGCCTGTGTTTCACCGTTCCCTCTTATTTATGTTCTGGAAATCTCAGCTGGAAATTTGGGGGTCACATTCATTAGGTGTTACCTCTCATATATAATGTGACATAATCTTGAACCTCTTACTCAGGCAAGGAGTCCAGCTCAGGTATAGCAGAATTTCTCGGCTGTGTGGTGGACCTCAAGGGTAAGCATAAGAGGTCCTTAAGGCAGAGCTCTAGAAGAAGCCATTCTGTTGGCAACAAAGAAACATGAGCATTTGCAGGGAGGAAAAAGGGATGCAAGTTATGGAGTTAATTTGCAGGGTTGAACTGTGAAGTGTACTATCTTGGAGAGACTGAGGCAAATATTAAATGTATCAACCTTTACCTATCTGTTTTGGTGAATTCTCAGCAACACGACTATTCACTAATTAACCACTTTCATCATTCTCATTTTCCTTCTCTACTGACTTGATTCATCAAACAGCAGCATCTGAAATATTTTGGGGAGAAATTACAGCATCCATCTTTTAGTGACCTGCTTTTCTTTTGAAGCAATTTCTATGCCCTACATGGGCTTTGGAGGTTCTCTGCTGGATAATGTAAAATGACACTAACTGGGCTATTTATATCACTGCAAAGTGACTACATGATGGGATAATTAGCAGCGCTATATCTGCTGGAGTGAGCGATAACACTGTAACACATTTTTGTGTTAAGCAGCGCAGACAACAATGCCTGCAGGTTAAACAGCACCTGAGCAGTTGATAGGGCTCCTGCGCTGCTGTTTACAGAAGGCAATATCTACCGGCTTCATCCATGCATGAGGCACAGTTGTAATGCTGGTTTTATTACCTCTTGCAATACTTTCCCTCCACGCAGGCAAATGATTTTTGCAAGCAAGATTGCTTTGGGCAAGGATGGGTATTCTAGACATTTTGCAAACAAGGTTGTGTAGATTTGTAGATCTGCTGACTAAAACGTGACCCTTGGATGAAATAGTCTAAGTGCCTGGCCAGTGAGTCTCACACCGTTACTCTTGGATGGAGTCCAAAAGCTTGTACTGTATTTTGGCTTACATATTACTTGAGAAAACACAGCTAGTCTGGATCTGAAGCCATAAAATGTGTGATCCATTTAGACTACGTCTAGCAAAAAAAAATCTGGCTTTGCTGATGAGAGGCTTGGCTTCTTTTAAGTATTAGCACAGACACAGTCACAGAGAACAAGAACCTGTTACGCTCTGATTCAGTCTATTTCAATGGTTAATCACACTAATTAAAAAATATTTAATGTGAATTTGCTCAATTTCAATTTCCATAAATTGTCTGTTATGCCTTTTTCTGCAAGATTAAAGGACCGTTTTGTATATGCTATTTTCTCCCCAGAAAGGTTACTAATGCACTCACTAATCATGGCTGTCTCACATCTTCTTTGAGATAAGAACAAATTTGCTCCCCGTAAATATTTTTCTCCATCCCTTGAGCTATGTTTGTGTCTTCTCCCTGAACACCCTGTAGTTTTTCGACATCCTCTTTGAAATGTCAACACCAGAACTGGACATGCCATTCCAGTATGCAAGAAATGTGCCAGCATCAGGTGAGCAGTGCCAGATGGGGAGCTAAAAATCATTGCAGTGCTTGCATGCTGGTGCATCCAAGGAATGAATTTGTTCACCCATTATACCACCCTTGCAAACTATGTTGAGTTGTTTCTTTATTATGAACTATAAATATGGCTCACTGGTTACCAGGATTCCGTTCCTCACTTATCTTTTGATCAGTAATGTTGCATTTCACTTAGGTAAAGTACAATTTGTTTGGATGGACCAGACTTTTAAAGCAAAATCTGTAACTGCCCTTATTGACTTTTATTCATCATGTCACCCCCTCTGATGAGGAACAATTCTATGTTTACCTCCAGCTCCCATAGGAAAGTTGACGAGGAACTCTACAGCTCAGGCTTCTAATTCTCTGGTTCAAATGCAGAACTATTTCATGAAAAGACAGGAGAATTCCTGTTTAGCCTTAGTAAAGAATAGCGTTATGATCGTGAAAGGAAACTAGAGAGTGATATGCAGGTGAAGCATTCTGGTAATGTTCCCATGCTGTCAGTTAGTGTGAAATATGCCACCTCCATGACTAGAATTTATCCCATCTGCGGTCTGCAGCTACTTTGTTAGCAGGGATTCCAGCCACCAGTTTATCTGGATTCCTTAAGCAAGTACATCCAAGATAAAACAAACTTTGGGCTCAAGCCTGTTATATACCCATCAGGACTTTGCCTTGCATATTATTATAGTTCAGTCCAACGAGTTAACTTCATTAGCTGGACAACAGAACAATTTTTCACTAAGTGGAAGTGAAACTTTTTTTTTTTTTAAAATTAATATCAAGGCTACACAGGAAGACAGTCCTGAAAACCACATACTAGTCTATAATAACAGGAAGATTAAAATGCTGACTGTTGCATAGAAGTCATGGATTGCAGAGTGTTATCTTCTTGAATAAAGCTTCTGCCACAAATGCAGTGTCTTGCTGACTGTATTAAACAGAGAACAGGCACCAAGCTTTAAAAGAGCGATTTAACAGAAGTTGAGAACAATAAGAAAAATATCTAAAGAATACAACTTTCTAGGTACTTCCTCTCACAATATTTCAAAGTGCTGCTGCAGTTTCCCTTGTACATGACAGGTCATGTTACTGTAGCTGTCTTAAATAGCCACTCAGAATGTGGACAGGACTTCCAAGTGGCACGAGGACCATCAGATAAGTTAATGGAAATAACTGTTGTTCATCTGTTGTGCTGAAGAAACTACCAGGGCTCTCCTGAGAAACCATCAGTGACAAGTTCAGAACAAAGAAAAAGAAGTACTGCTTTATCAAATGTGCTGTTGAGCTATGTAGCTTCTTGCTTCACCATATCTGAGACACAAAAAATGTGAGAATTCAAAACATTACCTTATAAGTTGATGGAAGAAAAATCCTTACCATTCAAGAGCACAATGACCTTCCTCTGACATAGGAAATCCCTAGATCATGAATGTTTGGAGTATATTCTAGAGAAATTGCACCATAAGATGCCTTTGTTCTTGTATTCTTCCCTTAGGTATCTGCAATTGGTAAAGAAATGGAGATGAGGTACTAGGTTACATGGAACCTTTTTCTGACCCAAAAAAGCTCTTTTATGTTATACCCACCTTCTTATAGAGGTACACACATTCCCTACAACACCACAGTCAGCCTCTAACTGCTTCTGTACTTTGCTGGTACATCAATATGAGAAACACAAGAGAGATTTTGTTGCCCTGGATCAATTAGGGACAAAATAAATGGAAAGAAAATCCAGCTACACAGGGAATCAAACTTAGTACTCAGCAGTAGGAAGGAGCTGCTCTAGCAGCAAGTAAGTGCTGGGTGTAGTCAAGAGGTTGATAGCAGGGTGGCAACAGGACATCAGGGTAGAGAGGTGTTGCCCAGTGGTGTACTTGCTTGTCCCTACAATAGACCAGAGCATGTGAGTTGTGCTGGGTGTAGCTTGTGTCTCAATGGAAATCATGCAGTGCTGAGATCTGACTGAGAAGCCCACTCCATACTCCTGAAGTATGCAGGGAGAGAGAAGGAGCGTATAAGAAGTTGCACCCCCTCCAAGTATCCTGCTCTTTCAGAAAATCAGTGTCACATAGAATAGCCATATAGCTTTATATAGAAATATGGGCCTGCTTTTCTAATTCAGACTATCCTGTTCTCCAGGAAGAGCTATTTTTAAGTGCTTTTCACTAAACATCACTGCATTTTCACACTGCGTTTTTTCCTCTTTTAAACTTTATTCCATACTTCATCTTTGTCTACAAATATGTTCTGAAACCCATGCAAAACCCACTCTACTTTGCACCCCTCTAGCCAAATCAGAGGCCTGACTAAAAAACTTTCTTATACAAGCTTCTCCCCAGCTGTGGCTATTTACTAAATACGAGAGGATTACCCTCTTAGTGGAAGCCAGCACAGAAAAATAACTACACCTAGTTGCTGTGTTATATTGTAAACCCTAGGTGACTGGCAGGATTCACAATTCTTGTGTAATAGCAGTATTTTAGGGAATGAAATCCAGGTGTGCAGAGAATGAGCCAGTGTCAAGACACAAGGTATGCTGTGAGTTCAGAGTCATTGATAAAAAACTTGTGGTCATTAGAACTTAAAATAACTTTAGCAGAATACAGGTTTAGGTTGAAATGAGTTTGAGGCACTTAATGGTGAAGTGCTGTTGTCAGTCTTAGCAGTAAAGCATAAATAAAATCTTTACTATTGACCTTACTAGGCAGTAAATATAGACTTTCTGAGGTACCTCAAATGCATAGGGCTGCCTCTTGAAGGCATCTCTGTTCAATTTTCTGTTAGGTCAAAAGGATCTGACTGTTTATTTCTTACTATGAAGCAGTTACTAATAGGAAGGCTGCTTCTGAAGACAGGGTTCAACTCTGACTTAAAAACTCTAATCAAACTAGATGTCTTCATGTGGATTCTGTTCCCAGTTATCTCTGTGGAAATTGAGTGGCTTTATCAAAACCAGCTGACAGTATAAAAGTAGAGTGGTAGGCAATGTATACTGTAAGTAACTTTGTCTTCTAAATAACCTTCCTTGTACTGCTATTAAATTACATTATTCTATTTCAAAGAATACCTGAAATCACTCCCCATGGAACCAAAGGAGCAGCAACAGTGTTCTTCTGTTTTCTATTTTACTCAGTCCTGTATTTAATTTAAAATAATGTGAAAAATAACCTAAATATTCAAAAATGAGTTAAACTAATTTTGTGAACATTGAACCTTCACTTACAGTTCACAGACTGCAGGGGTGGGAGAATAAAGTTGTTGTTCTTGTTTTACATTTAAAATTTAAGGATGATATCTTTACTGTGCAAAGTGCTTGGGTTATGAGTGATGATAGAACAAATTATATTTTTTTTTCTTAATCTTGCCGTGACCAGCTCCAAATTTCACCCTCCTTACCTGCCTGCCATGTGAACAGGATTACCTATTCTAAGCATTACAGATCCAGTAGTCAGTTCTCAGATCTCTGGGAATTCTGAGTCAGTGAACTGTATTGTATGTGGCCTTTTAACATTAATAGGCGACTTCAATTTTGTTGGGATTTAATATAGACTTTTTAAAAAATAAATGACTTTCCAGGAATTTTGATCCAAATAATTATACTTAAAAAATTCATATTTTTTTTCTCATATCTTTCAATTTATTGCCATTACCTTAAGCTGCTACTGTCCACAGAAAATGTGAGCAAAACTCTGTGCCTTCTTAAGAGAGAATCTCCAGCTTACACCCAAAGGAAGATCTTGTGCAAAAGGTGAAAATCAAGTAAAAATTTACTTTTCAGTCCTCTAAGAAATTACATGCTTGTGATCAAACTTTCCCCCTTGAGTTAAGTAACTTTGGACAGGCCCATAGTAGTAAAACATTGTCAGTAAGTCTTCTTTTTCAAATGAGCACAAAAACTTGTTTAAAGCACTTTCCACATTTGAAAGAATTTTCCCCTTCATAAACCTTGAAGTGCTACAGAAAAGCTGGAGCTATCTGCATGCAGAAGCCTGCCTGTCACTTATGGAAAACTCAAATTTCGTATATCAAGGGCTTGTGTGAAAATTGCTTTGAGTGTTAATTGCCCAAATGATTCAGCATTTTAAGAACCTCTTTCATGTACTCAAGTATGCCTTGTAGCACGCTGAGTGCCGAACTCCAATAGAGAGCCAGCTGTGCTCTGCTCCCAGATGTTTGAAGAAGATAATACTTGCCCACCATTTCAGTCCCCCTCCCCAAATCCTGAGAAATTTGTTTAATAAATTCATTAATGTGTAATAGTGTATTTATTTTATTTATTTGTTTTTTGTTTTTGTTTTTTTTTTAATTTTTCATGTTAAATGAATATTCTCCTTAGAGTGTATGCAAGTTTGCCTTGGCTTATAATTACAGTAGCACATTGCTAGATTAACTGTGCTGAGGAGATAAAATCCATCAGTTCTGCAAATTTAAGACTCTGCCAGTATAATTTAGAAAGGATCACATCCCTCTGCTTTTAAATATGCTGTTTGTTTTCTGCATTTGAGGTAATTTTAATTCTCCAATTTACAAGAATTGCTGCTGGAAACCTAACGGAAAATATACTTGGTCTTAAGTCTTGGATTCAAGCCTTTTCATAACTATTCTTTGTCCAGATTTCAATTCCAGTATGTTCATGTATCAAATCCTAGAGCAATTTGCATTGCTTTTTTTTTTTTTTTTTAGGTCAAAGTAGCTACATTGAAGTCAATGGATCCGTGTTAATTGGTACCAGCTGCCTGTGGGCTAAGCTGAGATTCTGGATCCAAACAAGAAGACAACAGCCTTTTACAGGGATGTCTTGCCTGGACTTCGCCTGTCAGTGTGCAGGTGCAGAGAATTTCAAGGACAGCTTTTCTGTGCTACATGGTGATAAAATATTTGTGTGATCCATAGCTTGATCTTCAAAGTGAGTAACTACCATCAATTCCCACT
Source organism: Nesoenas mayeri (assembly GCF_963082525.1). NCBI lineage: Eukaryota > Metazoa > Chordata > Aves > Columbiformes > Columbidae > Nesoenas > Nesoenas mayeri. The sequence goes on from NC_137545.1 coordinate 29,525,758, forward strand.
CCTATCTGACTCAGCTGTCAGAAGAGATTTCTCTCAGATTATGTTGTAACTGAGTTTGAACAACCACAGACAAGCTCTGGGTTAATTCAGCCTGTCTTTGCAGCCAGGATGCTATTGTATCACAAGTATATAGCTGGATTTACGCAGAGCAGGTGCTAGGCAACATGAGTTCACTTTCCAAGGTTCCCAGCATATCATGGTAGAGGTCATCTGTCTTCCCAGGTCCATGTCTTTCTGTGTTCACTCACCAACACAGCATTTCTGGCTCACAGGTTGCTCTGGGTTTACACCATCTGATCCAGCTGCTGTTGCAAGTTATAGGCTGTGTTCAGCCTCTGCAGCCTCTTTCAGAGTTGTTAAAGTTATTGCAAAGTGCATTTTTCTGGTTCAATCGGAAGTGATAAGGCCCTCTGGAAAGCATTTTGTCTGTAGCTGATGGCCCTCACAAGCTGGGGGCAGATGTAGGTGCGAAGATTATTGATGTGGAATGCAGATCTGTGCACAGAGACTTGAGATAGCAGAGCTCCTTGTGGTAACAGTGGGATGAAGCAGCTGCTCCGAAACAAAGCCACAGCCACAAAAAGCTGTGCAAGTCTGGGGTACCCAGAGCAATTCTAGATGCTTCTTCCATTTATGAAGCTAAGTGAGGCATTTGCTTGTATGTCTATGAAAAGATCCATCCCAAATTAGGACATACACACCTGGGGATACAAATAATTCAAAGATTTTTGCTGGTGTTAAAAGGTACAGTGGTGCAAAGCATAACATTCTATACACAGGCTTAGCAAAAGACCTTAAGAAGTACAATTTCTATTGCTATCTTATCCTGTTAGCTGGAATATGAAATCCTGTAGTTTGCAAGGTATTTCCAGAGAAGCATTGTGCAGCTGGGGTACTTAGTTCAGAGTAAACCTGTGCGATGTATTGTTATTTCACTCATCAGCCTCAAGAAAACACAGGCAGAAACATACAGGCAGAGACTGGATATCTCCCAAGGTACGGGGATCTTTTTATTTCCACTCTGCTACATACAGGTGTTGCCTCTAGGTAGAAATACTATTTGGATTAGAGTAGTTTCACAGCCACAGCAGCCACAGACATAACAACTAAATAGGCATGTAAATGTTCTGCATCTCAGCAGCTCTGTATGCCCTTCTGGAGCAGAAGGCTATGTACCTTCGTGAGAATTGTTTTATTTTACTTCCTTAACTGGAAGGACATGAGAAATCAAAACAACCCTGATTTGCTTAGAAGTCAATAGTTCTTATGGCCTCAAGTGTTTACCAGCTGATACCTTTAGAAAGTTGGCAGAGGGCCTTACCTCCTGAGCTCTGAAGTACTGAAAATGCATGTCAGCTGTTTTTAATTAATAGTGAATTTGTATTTGCTGGCTCCTGGTTACCCCAGAAACCACCAGAAAAATAATCCAACACTTAACTATTTCATCATTAATTTGCTGCAAATTGATATTTCAAATGTTTGCTCTTTTATTTATAATTTTCAGGAAATGCATCATTTGTATTCTGATGGTCTTTGCTTAACTAATGTAACTGCTCTTTTGAGGACGTAATTTTTCTGCTCTTTAACTCACAGAAGGCTTGTGGTGCCCTTACATTGTCTATAAGATATGGTACAGCTGAAGGGAGCCTCCTAAAAATTATTTTCTAGCTGTGATGGGATGAAATATTTGTGCGAATTTGTTGTTGGGGCAGAGAGAACTAAAATTTGTCTTTATTGAAAAGGGATACTTGCTGAGTATATATCATGATGTAGTGGACCGAAATGTGCAGGAAGTGTCTTGTATTTTTTAGAAGTTCTCCCGTTGCATGCTTATACCACTACACCTCTTGTGTCTGAGTGTTCCTGACCAACTAAGGATGTGAGGGAGGCACCAGTCTCAGCTGGAAGCTTTTAGTTGCTTAGCTAAATCTGGAGAATCTTCTGCTTTTAACTGTAACATTCACAGTTTCAGTTCTCTTTATGACCAATGGCTTCTAAGGTACCAGCATGTAACTGCAGAAGTCTTCACCTTTGTGGAAGACATCAAACTCGTTGTTAGGAGTCATTGAGCTTTACCTGAAACACAGGAGATTTTTTATTTACTTGCAGAATCCAAAGAGTTTTCTGTTTTTCTTCAGAATCAGCTTCAGTTAGGAAACCAAAGTCAGCTTTGAAGATGTCAACTAAAATGAAATGAATATCCCACAAACCTACTACTAGCAACAGAATGTTATGTGACCAGCCATGTTCTTGTGTAGACTTGTACTGATAGATGATACTGTAATTTTCTCAGGCTTTTTTTTAAAGAATATTGGCTGAGAGAGAAGCCCGAAGAAATACAGTTTTAAACTTGCACTCACAGCAACGAGGTGGAAAAGGCGAAATGTTAGAAGATGGTCACCAAACAAAAAAGAGGGATATGTTCTTGCAGATACTCTGGATAGCAACTACAGAGATACATGTGTTAAATACACAATTTTAAGAAATTGCATAGCATTTTCTCAGGGGCTTAATTTTCCATAATAATACCAATAAAACAAAACAGAGGCCTTGCAAGGTGTGAACTCCTGTCTGGACTCAGAGCCAGGCAGTGAATGATTATATATATTTTCCCAGCTCCACCTTAACCCAATGCACATAGAGAGGGCAAGACCTGGGAAGGTGCTGTACAACAAAAATGATTATTAGATAAAATGACACAAATACATTCCACGAATGTTACTGCAGAGAGAAGATGAAACAAAAATATTAGTTTGCCTTTGTGCAATGTTGACAAATTTTACTATACAGCACAGAACTGTTGGAAGATAGTTTTTGTGAGCTTTTGTTATTCTTATTCATCTGTTTGATTAAAAATGCTTTTTAATCATACTGATTATTTATTTACTCCTCGTTGCAGAAAGGAGACAAATATGAGGAGTTAAGAGGTGACTTTTTTTTCCAAACCAATTCAACCTTAGCCAAGAAACTGGTTTATAGAAAATATATTTTGGTCTATGTCAGAACAATATTCTGGTAATGCTTTCTTTCAAATCCTCAGTGTTCCCTTGCTTTGTGCAGGGAGGCTGACCTTCTTTGGGAATGTGACCTTCATTCATGACTATGCCATAAACTTCTTACTGAAATGGGGGTTTGATGACTGTTTTATAAAATTATAAGGTTTTTTGTACAGAAAAAAACAAAACCACAATCAAACCAACAACAATCCTCTCCCTCCCCTGAAGACTGGATCTATGAAAAAGTCAGCCAGAACCTAATAAGAAATTTCCTGATCCTGCAGCAGGAGAGGACAAAAACTGGACTGGCGGGCTGGGACAAAAAAAACCAAAAATGGGCAGGCTTTCAAAATCTATGTAACTTATACCTTCAAGTGGGATAGTGAGTGAGTTGGCTTGGTAAATCAGATAAGGTTTAAAGTAATCTGACCCTGAACTATCTGCTCTTCTTCTTGGGCCTGTAATTCATTTTTCATTGCAGTCAGTGTAGCTGCAGAGATGAGAGATCTGGTTAAACTCAGACACAGCTGCCAGCTTATTTTTTGGGGGGAAGAAGGGGAAAGGCATTGAATGCAAAGACTAAGAAAAATAATTCTTTGGGTGCTGGGCAGAAGTGCCTATGACTAATTCTTGTAGTTTAACTCTTGGCAAGTGTTCAGCTCCCTGCTGTTCAGGGGAATCAGCTTGCTCCTGATTCTGTGCTGTGCCTTTCATTTTTCATTTTGCTTTCTTACGTTCTGGTGTCAGAAGCATCATTCATGTCATGCAAGAAGAAAGACTAAGAGAGTCTTGAGCTTCCTTCATGGAACAATGGTCTTTACCCCTTTACCAGAAAACTGAGAGATGTAATAATCTCTCTGATTCTTCCGCTTCTGGTGGGTAAGTTGTGCTGCTGCTAAACAGAAGGGACTGGAGATATTTCATCTCTGTAGAAGAATTTCTGAGCACGAGGTTGTATTTATGCATACCATTACAGGAATATTAGAAAAGGTATGGAGAGCCCTGGGGGTCACACATGCATTCATGAAACATAAATTTATGAATGGAGAGGAAAGCAGAAATCGACAGTGAAGAATGCCAAAAGTGTAATTTAATTGAAATACAATATAAAAGCTTATTTGAGTTTAATATGACTTACAGTGGGCTTTATTAAAATGCTATTGATCACTCTATTATGTGTTAGAATGAATAAAGATGATTGTTCCCAGTAACCAAGAATGTGGTGGTGAGTTGCATTTTATCAGCATATCCATATGTCACATTGAGAAGGGCTTTCAAGTGAATCTGCTAGCAACATGTCTTGGAGATTAAATACTTTCTTTCCAAGATAGTAGAAACTGAATGACTGCTCAGGTCTTCCTGGTACTTTTTTTTTTTAGCTGAAATAGAAATATTAATAATAGTAGAATGATAACAAAAATGTTAATAGAAATCTTCATCACTGCAAGGTCAAGACTGTTGTCTTTCTCAGTGTGGACAAAATATTCTATAGTGAGGCTTTAGGTCTATCATCAATGATACAAGAGGTGTGAAGCAAATCACACATATGTGTAAGATGTTGCTATGTGATGGTACATATTGGTGTAAGTCTTATTTTCATGTATTTCCTTTTTTTGGTATTTTTTACTTTTTTCCTCTTTGTTTCTAATGTAAGCTTGTCAACTACAGGTCATCCATAAAGGATGAATTTGGTTCCACCAGACATTCCTGATTTCTTGGCAAACAGCCTATGGCCAGTTTCCATGGAATTACATGCCATGCAGCACCACTGGTCATGCCATCACAGCTTTGGGCTGCTGAAGTACCTCCAATAACACTGAATTCCATTGTCAAACGTGGTATGAAGTCCAGGTCAACTTTCCACAATGTACTGGCTAATAGTGGAGTATCCAGAGCCCCATCTTCAGCAGTCTGCTTGTCATCCCAGCAAGAACATTGCTAGCAAACCATTTGGTTATTGCTGGCCTCCTAACAGTCTTATGCATTAAAGTCCTATGGCACATGAAAGGCCCACTGGAATAGCTGTTCTTAACGCTACTTCTCCAATTATGGATATTAAAATTTAGATGATCCACTGTCCTTCTGGTACTCTCTGGGTTTTCACCATTTTGAGGCATCAGTTTGATGCAATAACATATCACTGAAAGACCTACTTTATTTGTTTGTTTGTTTTCACCACTGACAGCAATGATCTTTGAAAAAAGAAGTGTCAGAGGCAAGATTACAATTTATAGTATACTTGGCATAGCCTCTACTCTTTAACTAGGGATATATTAAGATAAGAGAGAAATTGTGGGGAAAGCATGAAGAACAAAGCAGAAGCATTCACATTTGTTAGCAGTTGGGTGGAAGCCAGGCCATCCTTTGGTAAATACCCATTAGATGTTTATAAGACTGCCTAGAATTTTTGAGAATACCATGCATTACATAATTGTACAGGTCCATTGGCACCCACAGGGTAATGTTCCTTCAGAGAAAATTATTGTTTGACTTCTTATTTGAAGTTTGACTTCTCCTTATATATATGAAAAGCTTCTCACCTTTTTAATGCAAAACCCAGCAGTATATCTTTTAGGGTTTGCCTTCTCTATTATGAAAATTTTTAGCTTACTATTCCTTTTGATCTATATCCTTATGAAAACACCATAATTGGAAATTCTCAGAGTTCATGGTATTTTAAAAGAAAGTAAAAATTTGAGAACAGTTTTTTTAAATGCTGAAAATGACAACTTTAATTACAAAGTTATTTGTTTCTTCTCATTTTAGATTTTTTTTTTTTTTTTAACCAATTAAAAATATAGTAGATTTACACCAGCAGTGTATTAATAGCTTTGGTAAATACAAACATTATAGTCAACTTTAACATACAATCATCAGTGAGCTTTGAGTGCTCTGTGTTCTCATAGCAATGCTGCAATTCAAATAGACTTTAATACAATATATCAGATACAATTCAACATACATACAGTTTGAAAGAACAGAAAAATTATGTGAAGACACAAGGTTATGCTGAAAAATCAAGCCTTATAAAGACTTCTACTTTAATTTAGTGTGTTTCTTTCTGACAGGGGTGTGAATACAATTTTTTGCAGAAAGAATAAATACAGTCAACGACAGTCTTGTCCTGCTGAATTCAGTGGGATTTTATCCCATCACACAGAGAGCAGTCATGTAGAATAAGGATTCTTTATTCTGAGTCACCAGCAATATTACTTTCTTGAAATAGAGGAGGACCTCTGCTAATACAAACATTTCATTCTTTGTAATATGGTTGAATTTTTTACTCACCATATATGTTTTTCTTTGATACTGTTAGCTTCTTTTGCTAACTCCCTGAATTTCCAGATATCAGACATGTGTTCATTGCTTATTCAGGGGTTCTTTAGTCTTCTGTCTCATATGAACTGCTGCTGCGAAGCTTCTTAATTTTCTAAACACATAAAGCATTCTTATGTGAAGAATTGAGAGATTTTCTAAAATGCAATAACAGCTCTTAATACTGAATACTGTCTTGGTGTGTATTCCCTGCATTTTTTGATTGGACTGGCACACTCAAGGAGTTCAAACACCTCATATAATTCAAAGAAAATTGTTGTCAGCAGTTACCTTCAGCAAACACACTTTGATTTCTCCAAATGGCAATATCTATTTTATTTGATGAATAACTGCTCTCCATCTCTATTAGCATCTAATTACCTTCTCCCCCTCTGTATCTTTTTGCTTATTTAGATCTTATCTCAGTGTTTCCTGTATTCTGTGAGGAATCCTTGCAGGCTGTAGCTAGTGGTGCCATCCTACTTATCCTTCAGTAATAAATGTTTCAGCACCTTGTCTGCATTCCTCACTGAAAGGGAACAGTCTTTCTTATTTTCCTGTCCTGGTGTTCTCCCAATGATCCCTAGATTTGATTTAAGAGAAAAATTGATGTTGACGTTCTGAGGGATCCTCTGTTACTATTTTTAATAGCTCTCCAAACTGATTTGGTCCTGTTCTAAAAATACATATGTACATATCTTGTTATCTTGACTAGTGGCTGTTTAAATACTCTTCTGGACTGCATTGATGTGCAATGGCACATTGGACCTCAAAAAAACCCGGAATGATAGAGGCCAAGCCCCAGAATAAAAGTAAAAAATGTGTACCAGATCTGGTAGTGGGTGGTCAGATAGACCCTTTGGACAGACTTATTCTGCTGAGTTGCTACAGAGGCTGGCACTGGCAGGCAGTCATTTTTGTGCAGGGAAGGACTGTATATGCATCCTCCAAAAATTAGAAGAAATTGAGTTCCAGATGTTAAGGAAGAATGGTAGAATATTGAATATGAGACAGCTGTTTTCAAAGCTTAACAGGAAGAAATGGCTTAAAAGAAGATTAGTTTCCTTTTGCAAACATGTTTTTTTTTAAGGGAGAGAATTTAAAAGCTCCGTAGACCCACTCTTAAAGCCCATCAACATAATCTTTAATTCTTGTTATTTCTGTATATCCTTACAAACTGTCTTCTGTTGCTACAAGATAATATTTATCCTCTCTCTTCCAACTCCAGCAAATATTGATAATTTTGATACACAGCTTTCCCATACACCATTGAAAAGGACTTATGTTTCTAAACATGGGCATGTGGCTTTCTGTGCAAAGTGGGATTCAACGAGGTTTCACAGGGCATTAAGTCATCAGGATGAAACTGAGTTGCTTAAGGAATTGTCAGTTTGCTCACCTGTTTAGTGAACACTAGAGATAGCACTAAATCTAACTAACTAGAGAGATTGCATTACTATGTTTAGACTTGTTTTCTGTGAAAACATGGCATATGTGATCATTTTATAAATTAGTTGCAGGTCAGGTGTTATCAAATTTGACACAGGATTGGAAGTCTAAAGCTGGAATCTTTGTGAAAATTGGTTCTTGGCTGGCAGAGAGGAACAGCATACCTTCATGATAAAAATAAAGAAAGAAATACATCAGTAAATGGCCAATCCTTTGCCACAGGGAAGGCAGTAGGAATCCAGATGGGAGCCTGGGGGACTACAAGCAAGAATGGCAGTCATGGCTGGGGAGATGGGACACCAGCGAGATGCAGGACAACAGCCCAGAGCTGTGGAGGGCCCTGGGATAGAAGTCTGGGGGGGAAAAGAAACTGTTTCCTTAGTTCTCCTATTCAGGAAGCAAATTGTAAAAATAATTTAATCATCAGTGATGAAAAACTATGGCGACCAACTGAAACATCTCAGCATTGTACATAATGTCTGGTTTAGCACAGCACGCTGCTTGCAGAAAGACATTTTGCTAATTACTCCTAAAAGTTATACGAAGTTTGTAACATACTCTTTCTACAACTAAATTGAATGACTCAAGACAGTAATGTTATTGTTTGTGTAAAAAAATAGCAGAATCAGGCCATTAGAGTCTGCCAGTCATTAGATGTCATGAGCTTTCTTACTTACAAAGCAAAATTTGTCCTGAAAAAAGCAAATAAACAGATCTCCACAAACCATCTCTTCTTACTGCTCAGTGTGCTTGAGTCATTTCTAAATACACAAAGCCCTGGAACCCAAAAGGATACTATGAAAAAATAAACTCACTGAAACTGTTGCTTTTGCCAGAGTCACTGCTCTGCAAATATTCAAAGTGGCTCATTACCGATAGATAAGCTGTTGCTGTATGCTTGGACTGTCAGCCTAGATTAACAGGGAAAATGGGATAAAGAGATCTGATTCGGCTACTAAGAAGGGATATAGTCAAAGACCAGGAGCTCCATTCAGTTCAGATTTAGGGGAAGCAATGACACAAAGTCTGATATTGACTCAACTGGTAAGAGCTGGTGGAACTTCACCAAATTCATGTTGTACCACCAGAAAATTTGGCCTCTGTAGTTCCAACATGGACAGTTAGTCTTTCTCAGTCCACCTCATAACTGAAAAAAAATCTCACACACACCCTGTCCCCCAAAAGAGACACTAATTGAGGTCCTTCTGTGTATCAAGTATGACACAGTTGTCTAATTATAATCCACAAACTCAAGTTGCATAAAACCAAATTTCTTGACTGGGGAGGGAGATAGGAACTTATTCCCCATGTGCCTCATACCTTTCTCTAAAGTCATATGAAGGGGACAAAAGGCTTGTAGTCCTCTATAGGTCCTGCTAGCACTGGAGGAAAGTATTTTGATGTTCCCACACCTTGTGTGGGAGATGCAGTAGAGCTCAAGTCACCGCATTTACCCTCTCCTGAGAGGAATTATTTACATTTTGATTGAACTGGAGGGTCAGGGGTCTTCAGTTTTACAAACTCAGTCTTACAGCTAAGATCAGTGAACTTCTCCAACATTTGTCCTAGAAAAATAAGATGAGATTCCTTTTTCAAAAGCAGTAAAAAGATTAAAATAACAATGTATCTTAGAAGGAAACAGTCAGCTGTATAAAAACCAGTGCTGAGTTTTGTGCAATTTATACTGCACTAGCCATAGGATACAATGTAGTTGTGCAATGGTATGTTATGAAAAACATCTTAAGCATTTTGTAAATTTGGCATGATTTTGATACTTATTTAAAATGAAAACATGCAGGGATTTAAGATTCAAAATTAAAGCTATTTAGATTCTGAGAACAATTCAGAGACCATCTTCATGTATCAAGAAAAGACTGAGATTGTACCTGAAAAGACAAAAAAAAGCCATTCCTCCACTTGGGTCCTCAGAGTCTTTTCTTGTTCTGGTCTGTCTTCAAGCATTTTTGTGGCCAGTGTCAATAATGAATACTGGAGTCCAGGAGTTTTCCACGCTTTGGTGCCAAGAAGTGAACACAAGTGATCAGCAGCAATGTCTTGAAAGCATAGCTGTAGATGACTTTATATATAGGTACACACATATATAGATCAAAACGCAGGAAAAAACATACTGAGTTGAGCAGAGATTATCAGTGTCTTGTTATCGTATATTTCTCCCCTTCTATTTTCAGTAATCCAGGGCACCATCACAGCTGGGGATGAGCAGGTGCATAGAACAATTATCCTATTTCCAGAGGTAATTGTGGGCTTCAATTAGGAAGTCAACTTACTGGGGTAAAGAAACTCATCACTGGTGATTCTTAGGTGAGGAATAAGATATTTTCCTCTGATACACCATGACTAATCTATTTATTTATTTATAATAAAGCATTGATGGTTGGTGTGGTTCTCTTATCTAGCACAATACAAAGGATATACAATGGCCATGCAGAGGGAGACATCAATACAAGCCAGTGAGATGCAGATGAAAAAGCTTCTTTGAAGTGGTAGTCTTATGGTTGAGTTTGTAAAAGATTTAGTGGCATCCACACCAGAACTGAATTACTGTCCCTGAAAAAATCCCAAATACTGCTGGTGGGCATTGAGGAGAATTTTCCAATACAAAATAAATAAATAAATACTCAGGCAAAAACATCTGACATGAAAAAACCTAGCTGAGTTCCACTGTTTCAGATGGCCTGCTCAAACCAAGATACTTTATCTTTTAATATCTATCTATTTATGCATGCATGCAGGGAACCTATGAACTAACTGGAATCATATTTGTAAGTCTACTGACTACTCTATACTACATAATACATTCCAACTTTTTGCAATTCTCAAGCTGCCATGCAGAGTAAGTTAGAAATAAATCCTTCATTCTTATGTTTTTTTCTTGTTTTCCAACAGTTTTATTTATTTGAACTGCCTTTAAATTTTATATATATAATTTGAAATTTAAAAAACCTTAAAAAAAGTCCCAATTTAAATCACCAAACAAACAAAACCAACCCCTGTGCCAGCAAAATTGCACATTTAAGGGGAAGGGAGCATATTTGGGTTACAAAGCTGTTTTTGTTCCAGCTACATCAACTTTATCTAGTTTCATGTTTATTCTGTGACCATTTGAAATTCAATTTCAGGTAGTTCTGTATCATATCAGCATAAGATGCATCATTAACTCTAAGAGGATGTTTTCCATTGGCATCTGCTGTTTTCGTCAAATGTCAAGGTTTGACATTTGCTATCTTTATCTGGTTTTGGTGTATCACTCATACTGAGATTTTGTTTCTTCTTATCTGATATTGATTTCAACTGTGACCAGCTGTGTTGCTAATAAAATTGACAGGCAAGTATCTGGCATTTAGTTCTTCACCAGCAGAGTGAAACGAACAACCCAGTGACAAAAAAAGTAAAGATGTACTTTTCAATTAGGATGTTTGCCTGTACCCTCATATTATCCATTTCTTATCACTTCTGTTGATATAGCATTTCTGTTTGATTCCCTTGGGGAAGTCTCCGTGGAAATCCTTGACTCTCAGATGAAATATTCCTTTTTGCTCTCATCCACTGCTTCCTGGAGAGCAGGGTCATTTTTCAAAGCGGCATCTGCACTTTCAGCAAACTCAGTTCCTTTTGCCTCATTGGTGTGGTAGGTGCCCTTATGCCTGTACATGTACCGGATCATCACCACCAGCAGGCAAATGAGGACAAATACCACTGCAGCAATCACACCTAGAGGAAAGACATCAGTTGAATGTGTTGTCAGTAATAAAATACCAGCAGTATCTCACAACCAGGCATCACAACTTGAATTACTTGACAGGGAAAAGTCCATGTCTCATAAGATGTTTGCCTGCTGCAGCAACCAGGGTCAGAACAGAGTCTGATGCTTCAAAAACCAAGATGCAATATAGGTACTGCAGGAATGCAGGTCAAAGTCTTACTATCTTGGCTTGATTTGGTTGAAGTCATTCGAGCTAAAAGTTCATTACAAAATGAGGAGAAATAAGAGAACATAAAGGAAGCCTAATAAGTTTCTTTCATCCTTCTGGTATCATATAGCCAGGGGAGTCTGCAGACAATCCAACCCTGTCGCCATGAGTGTAGTTGATTTTGGGAGCACGAGGCACTGAGTAGTTCTTAGGAGACAATCAACAAAGAGCAGAAGCCATGTGCCTGCACTACTGCTCTGTACTTGCAAGCTGCTATTTCGTGCTGTGCTCTAATTAAGGAAGTCTGATTGTAATGAATACGGAAATGACACCTGGGAGGAAAAAGGGATTCTGGGCAGGTCTTTCCTGTCTCCCAGACTAAGGCTAATGTACTAGCAATGTGTTGACTGGAGAAAAATTAAAAAGCTAACTCAAATGTGCATAGGACTAACTTGTGAATGGAAGTACTCCTGGAGAAGGAAAGTAAATTAAAATTTATGGGGTGATTGTGTACAGAACACCATGTGTCCTTGCTTCTCAGAACCCTTCCCTTTTTTTCCCCTTCTACTGTGAAAAGTAGAAGTCCATAAAATAGAGGGACCTCTGACCAGTCATTGTTAAAAAAAAAAATACAAGCTCTATCTCCCTCCTTCCAGAAAAAATTGTTCATGTAAGGATCCAGAAAAATAAATGAAGTATTTTGAAGCTTATTCAACTTGTGCAATATTATTTTTTAATGCTTTTTTTGATACAGCTGGGATGTGCTTATAAACTCTTTAGCTGTCACTCTGTACATGATATGGAGCTGATTGTATATTTAAATGACTCCAGCAGTAAACCACACATTAAAGAAATACTCAATAAAAGGCACTAGAATCGGACATTCCTAGGAAAATCCCATATGTGGAGTATGGAGCTGCTGTGAGGATGCAGCAGGCAGAAATTCATCTGACTCATTGTAGGCATCTACAGTTCAGGATGCTCCATCTGCATTGCTCCTCTTGGGCTTCCTGCACCATCAGTGGATGGTGAGGGTGGAGCATTGATTCCTCTTCTAGAACTGAATTCCTACATTTGGAAATGCTCTCCGGAAATGCCTACTATTCTGCAGAGACCATAGGGGTATGAAGACAGTATCTCTCTTCTGTTCTCCCTGTTCAAAGCATGTGACAGGAGTGAATATCTCCAAATCTTTATCAGCATCAGTAAACTGAGTGGGGATATCCTATTGGCATGAAAACAGGGGAATGGACATTAGCAGAATAAATAAAAATGATAACTCTGTCTTACAAAATATGCATGCCATGTTTTCCTGCAGATTTGATGGTGCCTAGTTCTGGAAAGTGAAGTTACTGCTAGCAGAAATGAAATTGCTTATACAGAGAACTTTAGGTTTACTATAATATCATAGTTGCGGTGAGGGGTTCATCAGTTTTTAGGACCTCACTAGTATCCCTTGACACAAGAGGCTTTAATAGGCTTTGGAGGTAGCACAATATTAATAAGCCTAAGGGACTAAGTGCAAATCAATTTACCCGCTACTTGTTCACAGAAAGCTGAAATTAAAGTTACGGGAGATGGGACCTGAGGGAAATATAGCAGAACCTCACCAATTTGCACTAATGATTGGTATATCCCCTAGTGAATGCCTGAAATTAGTGTGTTAGCATGGAAATGAACAAACACAATAAAAATAAAAATAAAAAGACAGGTTCTCTCCATGAACATAGCTTTGATTATTTATTCTGACAACTGTGTTTAGTTTAAATGCATGACAGAGCTTTAATGGAACACCAGGAAATGCACCGTGGCATATTCTGTAAAAATAAAGGGTCAGCTGGTATGAACCAGCATGGCTCAAATCAAAGATGCTGTACTAGTTTTGTATCAACTGACAATCTTGGCCCAGTGAATAATGAAGAATATCAGAGGCTGACTTCACTGCTGGACTCTTAAGCATTTTGTCCTAAAATGAGGACTGGATGGGGGTGGTACTGCTCACTACATGGTTTATGCTCATCATCTCATTATCTTGCCAATAGCCCCTCTGGGAGCAGATTTCCCACTGGCCTAATTAACTCTAATTGTGCCGCTCTTGTTGTCTTGTCAGCAAAGTAGGGGTTTTGCAAAATGCAGAAATGAACCAACCTGCTGTTTTAATTCTAATGATGCTGCTTAGTACAGTCTGCTACTTACCTCCAATAACAGCCACATCTGCTTCAGCTGTGGGGCTCTCAATGTCTCCATCTATAAATAGATTAGAACATACAAAAAGTAATTAAGGAAAAAGGAATTGGATCATACGTAACAGCAGTGACTGTACTGGTGGTGTTGTATTTTTTAACCTCTGAAACTCAGAACTTAAAAGAGACCTCATTAATAAAAGACATTTATGAAATTTGAATTAACTGTACTGTTACAGTTTTCTGTCACCATAACACTGGAAAATAAATAGCTAGCACATTATGCAAACTATCATGGCCCTCAGGGAAACACCTACTGTTTATTATGAGCACATACCTGTTACATCCTCCAGTGAATGACTAAATTAAAAGCATTCAGATACTGTGATTACTCTCAGAAAGGTAGTTTTGGGGAAAAAATGTTGGTGCCTATTTATTTTTCCATTTATGGCCCTTCAGAGGATGGTCTGGATCTAGATTTGATGCGAATTAATCTGGCTGTATTGATTTCAATTAGTATTTGTTTTTCTGCAATATCCTGGTTTTGATCTTAGCATTTATTTTCTTTTAAACCTGCGTTTGGAATCAAGGCAAGCCTTTTAAGTGTGTGATATAAAACACAGTACTCATTTAGAGCAAGTCTGAATTCAGTGCTGATAAATCAAATTACGTTCTTTACTGGATTATAATTTATAAAAAAGGTAACTTTGCAATTTACATCCAAAAAAAGAAGTACCCGACCATGTCCTTTTAAGAAGAAATTATTCTGAAAAGTAAGCTGCTGAAAAAGCAGTTAGAATTTGAATTACATTTTGATCTTAATTATAGCAGTTACTAAAAGTATCCAAAACAAGTAATGAATAGCCAAAATATTTAAAGGGGGGAGGAAAAAAAAGGTCCTGAAAACATGAGGATTTTTCTCTCTTTTTTATGTTATTATAGACCTTCAGTGAAAGGAAATTCATATAGACAAGTATTTCTTCACTAGCTTCTCTGTAGTTCATCATGATACAATTCTGATCTTGTTTTCTGCTCCTTATTTCATGCCATTGGTATCAGCCCACTTAGTCCTGAATTATGTGAATGTCTGAGAAGGTGATGAACTCCCGCAGTTTCTCCATGCTAGGTTTATGACAGGATGATACTCCTTTCTTCGTTTATTATTGTACTATTTAAACAATTCTAAACAACTTTGGTTTCTGACAAGGCAAATAGTTTTATGAGAGGTCTTTTTTAATTTCTGTTTGGTAAATACAGTGGACAGAAATGTTATCTGGAAAAGGTAAAAATGCTAATTTCAAATCCTATATAGTCAACGGTGGGACTAGGGGTGATACCTGACTCTTCTTTTACTAAACCTGTGATAGATGATGCAAGGATAAGACAATATCAGCAGTATTCTCCCTACTTATGTCCAGTCTCTTATATCAAATTGCAACAAACTGGGGAGAGCTGAGATTCAAAGGATCCTTTTCTTTCCAAACTTTCTGGAAAGTAGGAGTCCTTTCCCCCAGAGATCCTTCCCACGTTTTCTGCCACGTATACACTGCTGGAAAGTTTGAGCTCGCCTTGTGTGATTTAAAAACTCTAATTACGTCTACGTCCATTCAAAACCCGTGTGCCTCAGAAGAGATTAATTGCTTCAAGGTCAAACTGTTCTGTATTTCTTTATACACCAAATATATGCTGTATGCCAATAAAGCAGGCTCCTCTATAGCAATCAAATACTTGAAGGTGTGAATTCTAAAGTGCTTCCCTAGCCACACAGCTTGCTTCCAAACATTAATTCCAGATCAAATCATTATTCCTTTAATTATAAAAAGGTATGCGAGTAACTCTCTGCTCTTCCCTGTCATTCCCAGGTGCCTCTCAGATTCAGATAACAAGCAGGTACCTTATCTCTAGTACTTGCCACCAAAGTGCTTTTTGATAATGGATTACAGTATCATCGGTTTGCAGAAGTTTTCATTTCCATACTGTACTTTCTAAGTTGTCAGAATAATCTTGGACTCATCTTGAGCTATCTTGTAGTTGGCATGGATCTGTTAAGCTAAGAATGCTGTACCATTCAGCAACCAGCTAACACCATGATGTGGCTCCACTCAGTTCCCCATTTTACTGCAACCACAAGTCTGACTTCTTCATGTATTGACTTTTGATCAGGGGAAGTGCTTGCTGTCCTCCTAGATGGCACTTGTTGGCTTTTGCAGCATCATCCGGAGTGTCAGGGCATTGCAGCTACTACCAACGGCCAGAAGTTTCCAGGGTCACCTGATCAGTTTAGGATCAGGGATGATGGAGGGCAGAGGGGGACCCTCAGTGCCTCTCTCACAGTCCTTGAAATTTCATTTTGTCCAAAAATAGGTGTGTGATTCATGGCAATATCACAATATTGCTAGGCAGTGGGGGGAAGGTTTCAATGTCATTCAAGATTCAAGCTGTATCACCCTTCATGAAACACGACTGAGGAAAATACAAGGCACATGCTTATGAAATGATGTCATCTTCCCATAGAGGGGCAAGACAACAGCCACTGTCCAGATGCAAACCCATGCTTGGCCAGGAATCTCAACATGTTGTCTTTAACTTCAGGTTACTCTACTCACTGTCTGTTAGAAATGCATTACTGTAGGACTGAATCTTCACTTTCTGAGGCAGAAAAGATATCCAACATACTGGAGGAATGTTTAGCTGAGCCATGGCTAAAGGCTTTGGCTTACTTGCACCTTCTTTATTCTGCTCTTCATGTGCAGAGCACTCCAAAGTCTGTGTTTCAGTAACTGCCTTTGCACCTGTTTTGGTTATTTTCCTTTGTTTCAAGGACATCTTTTGTGTTATCTGCTGCTAAATTCTCCTTGCAAAACTTCCTCTCGCTGTTATACTGGCCCTCGTCCATAGTTGCAACCTAGTCCTGAAAGTGTTTAGACAGTGTTGTTATTTATTGCCATTGGTTACCAAGACAAACAGAAATCAAAAGATTGTGGGAAAAGTTGTTTTTAATAAAATCTCTGGCCATCAGAATGAATTGGCTAAATCAAGAATAGAACATACAAATCAAATTGCCTGATTTTGGAAAGCGTGTTTCTAAAAGCCAGAATGAATGCCTTTGTGCCATGACCTGAAATTCATCAAAATCAAGTTCTGCCCATAAACTCACAGATAAGGAATTTTGCAATAGAATGACAATTGCTACCTGTCTCATTCTCATCAATCAAAGCATGCTGAGAAGGCAGCAGCCTCTGAAAGCCCCAGTAATATTGCTGACTTAACTACTGGAAGCAGATCTCTGGCTTTGCACTTCAAAGGTGAAAAGCCAGTACTAGCTTATATGTTAATGTAGCCAATGGTGAGTATTTCCTGCTAAATATGTCAGTAAATTTTTAAACCACCTCCTTCCTCCATGTGTGATTTTCCAGTAAATCTTGACTTTTTTTTTTTTTTTTTTTTTTTCTAGTTTAAACTGATCCCATTCTGTTTTGATTGAGGAGTATTTGTTTGAAGGAGGCAGGTGCAGCAGTGAAAATGTATGTCTGAGATTCAGCACTCTCCTTGTTTTGCTATGCACTTCTCCTGGTAGTTGTAATAGTTTCTTTTGTTCTTTACAAATCTGAACCACTAAAAGCCATAAGTCACTTACTATGCAAAAAGCATGACACTGGCTTTAAAATAATTTAAAACTTTTCTATTTGCCCTTTTTTCATGCATCAGATTTATTCAAGTCTTACTTTCCAGCCCTTCTCTACAATACCAAAGAGAAAATGCACAGTGTAGATGAAAACTGAGGTTTTGGCATGATTTTGAGACACCAGGAAGCAGGTCTTTAAGGAAAAACCAAAGTATTCTGAGAATCCTGATAAAGATGCAAGACTTATCAGTGAGCTACTTTAAAAGCGTCATCATGCTAAGACAGACAAACTGACAAGCTATTCAACTTACATGATGATGGGAAGGGGCATATTCATTCCCAAAATACTTCCTCCCATCTAGCACCGAAAGAACAGATTTTAGATCCTGCTACTTGCAGAAAACAGCACCTTAAGGTGCTCCTGTGGCTACTGTCAGTGACACATGGGATAAATTTGCATAGAGATTCAAGCTTTCTAATTTTTCAGGCTTTTTTTTTTTTTTCTGCCAAAGAAGCTTCCAGAAAAAAATCCAGTACTTGCACCCTTAGTGGCTTTGCAGTTTGCTTATGACATGTTTGCTTGTAATGGATTTACACATGGAAAAGGCATGAAAGGAAAGCTGTACCTGAAGAGGGATCCCCAGTTGGCACATTGATATGAATGCATGGGAATCATCATTTAGGATAGATCTAAACTACTGGTGCAAACTACCAAATCTCTGCTGCCCACAAGGGGCATAGACTGATAGACTTTAGCCTGAACTTCTTAGTGTCTCTCTCATCTACCAAGATAAAGCTCCACCTAAACTGGACACGTACTTAACTGCTAAGCAGTGTTGAATATAGAAAGCAAAGCCTGAGATTACAGCTCATGTTGTCACAATTTCCTTGCAGCTGTGGGTGATACTGCTCTTCAGGAGTGGTTAAGTCAAGCTGAGTAAGTAAATAGATATCTGTGTATGATAAGCAGCTTTTGCAACACAATTTTCAAAGCCACTCAACACCAGTCAGGCAGAACTGCTTCTGCCTTTCAGGATTTACCTACCCACAAGCTTGTGCTTTTGATTCCCAAGCAACCTAAGCCATCCCTTATCATGATGTTCCACTGCTACCTGCTTGTGGTACAATCTCAGACGAAGCTTTGTCTGCTAAATTACACTCAAGTAGGTCTCTAAGCACTTTCTTGGGCAACCCATTTTCTCTCTTGATGTGCTGTTCATTGCATAAGAAGTGCTTGAAATTCATTCAATCCCTGTGAATGATGAGCTGAGCTCCTTAGGGCAGTCGTTTTCTTCTTAAGGCTTTCTAGGCATGCAGACTAGGAAACACACTGTAAGATTTCATCTTTAATCAGCTTATGAAAAACACTACTGCTAGTGGGACTTTGTGGAACAACCCAGTCTTACCTCTGTATATTCGTGGACGTGCTTTGCAGAACCACCCCAAATATTAACTGTGTTGTTGCAGCAAGCAGTCTGTAGGCTGAAATGTGTCTTTAGAATTCAACCATTAAATGTTTAATGATTTTGTCTTAAATATTAATACTGTCTACATGTGGATTTTCAGTAAACAAGGAAGATGATAAAAATGAGTAACATCCAGTTTATGATTCAGGCCAGATATGAATGTATTTCAGAGAAGGATATTGCCTCTTTATTGATTGTTCTTTCACACATTCATACATTTGAAAGAGTTTTATAAGTATAACTGGAGACTAATGAAATGTAGTTTACTCAGTTCAATAAATTATTATCTATTTTTTTGTGTTGTATCAATTGACCCAACACAACATATCATACATATTTTCACCTATTTTTAAAAACCTGTAATTTTAAAGGAAGGCTGCCTTTTTATGTAAACAATTTAGGTGGAGTTTCAGAAACACTCATCACTGATTTAATTGCTTGCACTGAAGATGATAGTAAAGTATTTCATTTCGTTCAGTAAAACATTATAAACTTCTGAAAGTATTGAGGAACACAGAGTCCACCAGGAAGCTTTTGTAATTGTTAAAAACCTTTATTATAATTTTTGCAATTTTAAATTTGTTAATATTAGGCATATTGAAATGCATTTATTATAACTGTTCCTTTCCCAGGGGCTCTTTTTGTTCTTTGTACGCATTTCTGCAGTCACCATTCCTCTCAACTGTAATAGCCAGTCTTAGTGGGTCCCTGTTGTCATCACTGATGCAAGACTTTCCTTACCACACATTTACTGTGGAAGAACCAGCGAAGACTTAACATCTCCATTGTTTATGCAACTGTGGTATGTCCTCCTTGCCCTTTGGTTTAATGTTTGTGCCTCGCCAACACATCGCATTCATGAGAAAATCATTAATCTATTAACCTTAGCATACTGATTTAATTTACAAGCTATAGTTAGAACTGGTTCAGTGCAGCTGTACGTGTACAAATGAGCTGAACCAACTTCTGAAAACTTCAT
This sequence comes from Nesoenas mayeri, assembly GCF_963082525.1. NCBI lineage: Eukaryota > Metazoa > Chordata > Aves > Columbiformes > Columbidae > Nesoenas > Nesoenas mayeri. The sequence goes on from NC_137545.1 coordinate 29,545,703, forward strand.
GTTAAAAATATGTTAATTGCTAAAGCTGTTCTCTGGTCTGTGTTATGATATCAGATGCATCACACTGAGGTCTTTCTGGATTAAAAAAAACCCATGTCATTACCTATTTTAATATTTGCCAGTAAGTGTGCAGTGCCCTGCCAGAGCTGGCATCTCTTATCCCGAAGGGTCATCAGCTTGAACCCATCAATTTGACACATTCTGCTGAAAAAGCCATCACCAACTCCCATTGGATAATGAAACACATCAAGGCTGTTCTTTCAAAATTAAGGAACAGTTTCTCATCTGTCAATCTGGACAAGAGACAGAATAATTTGGCTTCCATTTATATACTAAATTGTTATAAGGATAATAATGGTGACATACAACAACAACCACATGATCTTTTGGGTAAGTAAATAGACTGTGCTCCAAATGTAAGGTAAATCATGCAGATTAAAAACATGTACAAAATTTAAATGCATTGGGCCCAGTCCTCTTGCTATCATAGCTAGCAATTAATATGTCATTAATTCTGAGAAGACAAAATCCAGTCTTGTTCAATTAAAATAAAGGTTTCTTCAAGAATTTTCACACTTTGTAATACAGTGAGGATAAAATGGCATTATCAAATTAGTTTAATTAGATTAGGTTTGCCACATTATTTTAGCAATTTCCATTTGGTTCTGGTATGCAGTGTCAGCAAAATATTTTTTACCATTATATAATGTTATAAAGTAAATAAGAGAAAATATGTTTTCCAATGTTTGAGAAAGTAATGGCTTCCCTCAAACTGTCCCTTTTTCTCTTTTGAATTGCACTTGAGTCTTGCACTTTCCATCTGAGATGGAAAGATACACTGACAGTCACTTTGCCAAAAAATAATCCTTTGACATCCCTTAATGATAAGATGGAGCTCCTTGGCAAGCTGGCAATGAAGCTCACAGAAGAATGCTGTCAAAATCTTGTCTTTAGAGATGGGATGTGGGAAGCCACCAACATCCACCCAGTGGTGGTCTTGCTGCTCATGTATGTGGCCAGTTTTTGCTGTGCTCCTGAGGAAAAGTTGCTTGTTGTCTGAAGAGCAAAAGCTGCTTTCTTATCACACAAAGGGTGTATGAGGTATTTGGACCTGGAAGAAGGTCTAATCTCTTTCAAAAAATGCTGCATGTGGCAAGTTGCAAGTTGTGCCCTGTTTTGTTTGCCTCATGTTTATATTTGTATCTTTGCAAAAAGTTCCTCACTTTTCCATGGAAATATGCTAATGTAACCAGGCCACCATCTACATTTTTCCTCCACAATCATCAAACTCAGCTCACTCTCCCAATGTACAGCATCTTGCTGGGGAAGATAAATCAAAGTGGTATTGCTTCATTAAAGGAGTGACAATTAGGGTATGAGTCAATCCACAAGGTACAGTCCATGTGTCCCTCCTACTCCCACCTCCTCCCTCTTCAACAGAATAGAATTCTGTTTTCAAGGACGTTTTGTTCAGGAAGGTTTTGAAAGAAACACTAAATATCCAGTGAATCTTCCAAATAATTTCTGCCTGACTTTCCTCCAAAGTCAACAATTTCAAGCTCTAGTTATTTTTACTGAATCAAAAAGGGAACAAAACAGCCATTTGCTCATTCAGTGAGATCAAAGCTGAATGGAAAGGAGTGACTGGCTTGCTTAATTGATTAAGCATTGCAAATGTTGCAAATGATCATAGGTAATCAAAGGAGTTGGTTATGGATATAGTGAAAGCCCCTATGACAGCTTGTAACAGACACTTGTAATTCTTCAGAAAGTGTGTGAAAGAAGCACAGCTTGCTGACCTGAACCTTGTATGTTAGAAACATAAGCATAAAAAATTGAGCCAGAGCCTTTGAGTGTAAAGTCAGAGGCCAAGAGGTCTTGGAGGGCATGATAATTGCATAAATGGTTATGTGATGCAGTAAGACAATTTAACTGCTAAACTGCTTGTAATTATTTACCAAGACGTGCTTTTAATTTGTACCTAACAGGTCTACCAGTCTCAGTCCTGACTTTCAGGCTTTTTGACTGTGTCATCAGAAGATAAGTTGATCTCTGTGTTCCTTAATGTTGTTATGCTTGATTTTACGACCTTAATAACTTCTTAAGATTAGGTTTTAGTTTCCATTTAAAACATACCCTTTTTATGGGTGTTGCAGTATTCAAGACAAACACTAGTTAAAATTAGTCCCCTCAACTAAGACAGCCTGAACTATTTGTTAGTATTTGAAATATTTCCATCAAATAGATTTGGCAGAATTTTTGCACTGATTCTCTCTGTTCCTGCTGTGTGCCTGGCTGTCCTTGTAACCTTTAGAAGTTTTGACTCCATTATTCAACTCCAGCTGTTTTTAAAGGAAGAACAGACAAAGATAAGCACTTTGGCTCAATTTTCATGAAAACTATAGGCTGGAGAGAAAAGCTGGACTAGAGTAGCCCAGCAGTGAGGGAAGGGCAATGAGGACTCTGGTTTTTTTAAGCTCTGTTCAGCAGCAGCCAGTTCTCTGGTCACCATGTGCTTTCCAGTCATCATGCAGTAGATCCAGAGGAGCTGCAGGAAGGTGCTTCCCTGTCCCATGGGGAGCTGCTGGGGGAGGGAGCCAGTGTATGCTGAGGTGGGATTTAGGAGTCAGAGGCATAAATCCAAAAGCAAGAGTATTTCACTGGTTCTGTTGCTGGCAGAAAACTTGTATAATGAACACTGACATGCAAGGGGAGAAACATGGCCATTATTCTATTAAGGTTGATAAATGTCTGTTTCTTGGTTTGAGATTAAAAAGCTTGACTTTGTACCTAAATCACAATTGATATGATCAAATTAGAGGTGATATCATCTAGAAATCACCTGGAACTTGTCAAAAGCCTGCAGTTATGCACAAAGATGTTATCCTGACAATTCAAAGAATGTAGTGCCAGGCTACTATCCTTAGAAAAGCATAATCATTTTCCCAACATGGGCAGGTTTCTTCCTTTCTGTCTCATTCCTATCACCAACATTTTGTAGCAAAGCAGTATGACAGGTGACAATTCTTGGGAACATGAGCTCTCTGTTCTCCATCCCTTAGCTTATTTGATATGAATTGTATTCAGCTACATCCAGCTCATACACCAGTGCTTGCCTAAGGAACTGTCTACTAAGCATTGCAAGTGGAAATGTCAGGATGTTTAGCATATGCTCTTTAGAGACACAGAGATCTTTCCTGGAGCACTGATAAGGTTAATATTATTAATGGAGATATCTGTAATGGAAACAATGTTCCAACTGCTTTAAATATTGAGCATATTAAAAAAGAAAATATAACATACCGAAACACCTTGGAAACTAGCAAGGCAAATAGTAGCTCAGAGCAATAATAATTCTCATTTTCCAAGGATTCTGCAACAAATATTCAGATTTCTTTTGCATATCTGCTTCATTTAAAAAAACAAAGCTCATTTTATTATCTGAAAAAAGGTGTATGTATAAGTCCAAGCTGTCTGAATTGTGTGGAACAATTCTAGCAAAACTTCTTTAACATCTACCATTTATTTTCAAAATTCTAAACAGATTGTGCAATAATTGTTTAAAAGAGGAAAAAAAAAGAAAACGAAAGAAGTCTTGCTTGTCTATTATTTCTGGACAGATGTCTGGCATTATTTAACAAATAGCATATTGAATACATTAACAGAGCTGAGCATGAAAAAAAACCTTAATTGAAGCCATATACAGAATGTTTTTCAGTGTGGGACTTATATTGTTGTGAGATTCATTAACAACTCATTATAAGTGTTCCTCTCTCCTAACGAAACCTGAAGGGTAAGTATCAAGTAAATGGAGAGCTAATAACCAGTCTGGTGAGATTTTTGACTATTGGAAAGGAGTCTATGTGATCGAAACTGTCTCCACAGGTGCTGCAGAGAGGACACAGGCTGGCAGTTGGACTAGCTGAACATTGTAGGTCCCTTCCAACTGGAACTATTCTATTCTATTCTATTCTATTCTATTCTATTCTATTCTATTCTATTCTATTCTATTCTATTCTATTCTATTCTATTCTATTCCTGACACGCCTTCTTGCAAGGAGACCCATTCAGCTCCAATGGAGGTGTGATGAATACTTGGGGATGGAGTGGGAATTTCTCTTCCCATCAACGAAGCATCGAACTTAGAAGATAAGTTTAGATTAGAAGCCTAGCTTTCTGGGATCTATAATAAGGGAAAATAAATCTCAGCCATTACTGTTAGCATTACTCAACCATCCCTTTCCAAAGACTGTGCTGAGGGTTTAGCATTTCTATGGGGTACTCAGAGCCCTTTTTGCAGAGCTTTCAACATGCACTGGTCAGAAGGGCTAGATCTCTTCCACAGGTGCTTAAATAGTGTCTTAAACTCTGATTTTGTCTGTTAAATTGCAGTTCTGTTTATGCAAGCAACTGTACCACACCAAAATTTGATACTATTGCATTCCTGACTAGAAAATAAATCCATTTAGTTCAGTCTTCTAATAAGGAGTACTTTTTGTGTTACTGCTCACTTGAATGACTCTCTGTAAACAAATGTTGACTTTCATACAACTTGGAGAATGATAATAATTTCTGAGACTTCTGCTTCTCTTCCGAATCTGTTTGAAAGTGGTCAGTGAATCCAAAAGTTCTTGATGGGAAGTGACAGATGGATGAACAGATGATTAAGGAGACAGATATACAGCGGGAACACATAAGACTCATTTCATTAAGCAACTGGACTGAAACCAGAAATACCAGTGGATACTTGGATAATATTAATATTTTGGTAACCAATTTTAAAAATACCATTTTTTGCAACCATTTCAAAGCTTGTAGACCATGTCCTTAGTGGTTGTAAAAGAAAAGAACAAAACAAAGAGACATTGCTGAGATTTTTTTTCAGTTCATTTTTTGGTCAGAATTCTACATTTTTATAGTTTGGACTATATTTTAAACCTTTAAGCCAGATTCAGCATGGACAGCCTTGCAATTTCAATGGAGGATTAATGTGTGCTATTAAGCAAAGAAATATGGTCTAGTACTTTTCAATAGCAACAAATGCTTGCTATGGTGCTTCTCTGATAAACATATTTTTGACTTACTGCTGCTGGGCTGCTCCTTTCCTAAATGTATTAAATATAAATGCAGGAAAGCTGAGAGTGAATCATTGTGATTTGAACTGGCTGCTACATTCCAGCAGAAAAGGGTATTCTGGTTCCTAACCTTTTTCCTTTCAAGCTGATCCAGCAGAACACCAGCCCACCAAAAGGAATGAGGTGGGGGCTACTTACTTATTGGCAAATTGATCTGAGTCACCATGTGGTCTGACTGTCAGTCGATCTGTTAACAGGAAGGGGCTTGTTAGGTGCAGACAGTGAGGGCAAAAAGCAGGAATGCATTTTTGAGTGGGTGAAGTGCATTAAAAATCTGCACTCAGAATAAGCAGGTTCCCCAAAAGAGAAGCATAAGGAGAAAAGCAGCTGGATAAAGCTGGAGATTTCCTTGCTAGGTTGGCCTGAACAGAGCAGAAAACTTCAGATTTTCACAGCCAAATGACTCCTTTGAAATACAATAGCTCTAGAAGGCCATGGAAAATGTTCGGCTTGGTATTCACTGTGTAAGAATTTATTGGAATGCATTAAGAAGTAAGGGCCCTCTCTCAGTGGTCAAAATAGGGACCCTAGGGCAGAATTGTTACTCTGTACCTCCCACTCTGCCTGGGTGGATGCTGCTCTTCCATAGCTGAATCAGAGGCAATCACATTCTGCAGCACAGCAGCAGCAGTCACTGCGATCCCGTTTACACTGGCATCAAAGCAGGGCACCAGCTGGTAAGAGATCTCCCACACATTCCAACTGCTCAGCTGGACCATGGTGGAAGCTTTTAAAAAATCTGTTTTAGGCATATTAGAAAAATGATAAAATGAAGAATTCATCGTCAAGGTCATCATACATAGCCTCTGTCCATCCTCTCTGTTTTCCAGATTCCCAATTTAATTTGCTAGTTGATCCTGTCTAACAGGCTGTAAAAATCTGCTTTCTCAAGTAGTCATGAGAGAGCCTGCAAATTTCCCAAAGCCCTTTCTTAACATACCCAAACTATTTACCATTGCCTCCAGAGAAGTCTGCTTTGGAACAGTATTATGAGGTCAAGTTATCCCACTGAAACACCTATAAGTATGAGGAGAATGAAGAAAAAAAATAAAAAAAGAACTAACCAGCAACACTAGCACAGCCCTGGAAAATATGAAGTCATAAGTAGAGTTCAGCCAGAGCAGACTCCCATTAAATTTTGTTTAAGAGCCAAGTTCCACCCTGAGATATGTGTGAACTGCAGTTTATTTCAGGGGGAGCTGTGCTGTATTTCATGTCAGGGCAAGGCTTGGACACAAGTATGTATCTGTTACCAGTCAGAGAGGAGCGAAGCCCACATCCTTTTTGCATTTTTTGGTTCCGCCTGCCTAGATGGAATAGAAAAGTGAAAGAAGTGGATAAAACAGCCCACACTTTACAGGGCCTCTCTGTCAAATTCAATTCCTTCTTCTACAAGACCTGAATGCCTGTGTTTCTGTATTCACTAAGCTATTTTCATGAGATATTGAAGCATTTCTCTGTGCCCCTGCTGCCCCACCAGAGTTAAAGACGCAGGCAAAAACTCTAAGGCTTGTCTTTCTGGCTTCTTTGCTCTTGGGACTCCCTTTAGGAGATGGCCAGCAAGCAGTGTTCCCTAGGATACGCACATGCTTTATAAAGAAGGGATACAAACAGCTCATACTCCTTGAAGCCTCCCACTGAACATTTTTGTCTGAAAACAGGAGCTCAGCTGAATGAAGAGGAAAGAGGGAGTGGCAAAGACTTTCCCAATCCCGTTTGCATTCCCAGACAGGGGTCAGGCATGACAGCAGCCTTGTGCTGTGCTGCGTTGCGTGGATAGTCAGGCAACAGCCTTTGTTGTTGCTGGGGCCAGCTCCTGATGCAACAAGTGCTGTGAAAGGGGACAAAAAGATAAGGTCACAGCCACATGCATTTCTGCATGGCTGCTGGAGGCGCTGTGGTTACCTGGGGGAGCAAGGCAGAGGAGTGTCTTGCTCCCTGACATGAGTCGTACCCTTCAGTAAGCTGTGCCTTTCAGTAATGCTGAGCTCCCAAAGCTGAATTCTTTCAGCTACAAGTTAAAAGAGCTCATTCAAGAAGAGGGAAGAGGGGGAGGTAAGGCTTAGTCCTGCCAAGCGGTAAGTCTGGATGTGAGCAGGAGGTTAAAGTATTTCGTATGAGAAACTCTGGTAAATGCAAAAGCTTTCATACCCCAAGGCAACCCTTTAAAAGCTGAAATACTGACTGGTTCAAGAATTTCCCATGCCTCAGATCCCTAGATGGTTGACCTGTGCTTTAACTCTCCATTAGGCATCTGCTACTGGCTCTAACGGGGATGATGGACCATCAACTCCATGCTCACTACAGCACTTCATGGGCACAGCTGAAAAAGCATTAAAGTCCTGGATAGACGAGAACACCCAGCACCATCAGAATCAAAGGTACATTGGCAATCACTTGTCACGGATACTGTAGCAGATGAGAAGAGGTGACAGTGTCCCTGGGAAAGAAAATCTCTTTTTCTTCATACTCGCGTAACCTAACAGCCAGATGGTGATGGTCAAGGAAAAAACACAGGCTGCTCTGGTAACGCTACAACATCTCTTCATTGTGCAATGGAAGTGAAACAAAGGATGGGAAAAGCTAGTACCAAATCCCATTAGCTAGAAGATGGATTGGATATATGCCACCAAGGGTGGGGAATGGGAAAAACAGACATATGTGTCCTGGGAATACGGAGAGATGATACAGCCTGTGGCCACAGCTAGTGTGTCATGGCTTTGCACTTGGCAAGGGACTGAATTTGCATTTCTTGCTGCATCTCCCCTCACCCAGGATTATGTTCCACGGAGGGGATATAGATGCTCATGACCATAGACAGCAAGTTGTTACTTTAAAGTGCTGAATAGTGGCAAACAAAATCAATTGCTAAGCTGGACACTCACATTTATCAGTATCTCCTTGACAGACTTCCCTCAGCCACCCACAAGTCCCGAACCCTGCTGTGTGCTGCAGGCAGCAGTGCACAACCTGGGGTGCTTGAACCTTTAGGGCTTGAGAGCCTCTTCTCAGGTGTGAGCTGTGAAGGAAATCACTGTGGTGGAAAATAGCATGTGCTAGATGTTCCAGTTCCCAAGCTTATTTTCCTCATTCTATGAGGAAAATACATGCCTCTCTTCCAGAATGAATCACAAACACAATCTTTAATTACAAGACATATGTTCTCCCTCCCACCCCCCAATGACTGCTGCAATTTTATATCTGACAAAAATAGGCATCCAGACCTCTAAAGGGAGTAGCTTGCATTTCCCCCTCCAGCAGCTGCCAGCCTCTGCAAGGTCCTGGGGCTGGGCTGCACCACACTTGAAAGTGAGGGAGATTCAGGCAGCAGTTTGGGACTCAGGTCACTTAAAAACAGCACATTGGAAGCAGTGATGTGGGAGTTGTACTCCCATCTGCTTTGCTACTGGCCTCTGGAGAAAACAGGACACAGGATATGCTTCCTGCCTGTGGAAGGCTTGTAGCAGCGTTGGAGAGAAGGCATGACCTTTTCCTTAAAGGAAATGTAAGTCATGAAGACGAGTAGGGGAGAAGAGTCCAGGCTACATTTTATCTTAAAAAAATGCCATGCAGCCGTACCTCCTCATGCTTTCTCCCCCTGTGTTTAAAGCTAATCCTTATTCATTTAGCAATGACACTTTTAAAACAGTTTCATCCATCTCTGCCATCCCATTGTTTCTAAATTGAATCATGAACCTTCTGACATAAGTCAGATGCTGTTGAAATGAAAGGTTTTATTCATTGCAAGCAAAGGAAATCAGTGGAGGTAACCCAGAGGAGAAGGGCTTGGCTCATGTTCTGTTTCCAGCTCACAACTGGTTATGTCCCCAGGACGCAGCAATTAAGCATCTCACACAGAACATGGGAGGGGGAAGAAGAGTCTTTGTCTGAGATACGCAGATTTTAATGGATTCCAGAAGTGGAAATCTTTTACTGAGGAGCAAAACAAAGTTCAGAGAGATGCAAAAGCATTTATCTCCCCAGTTGCATTCCTGCCTGCCAAAAGTGGGAGGTAAAAGGAGTGGTAAAATGATCCCTTATGGATCATTAATCCAAAATGAGAATGAGCTCAGGAGCCATTGACAGCTTTTTTTAATGTGCAAGAATTTGAATCAGCAGGAAGTTTTCTTCTTTGATAGCATACAGGATCAGTTTATTTGCTCCCCACTACCCTTTGCTTTCGATGGAGGTTGCTACCAGAGCTCCAGTTCCCACTGATAAATAACTTTGCCTTCATTAAAATCTGTGGTGATAGTAGACAAGGCTGCTGTGAGCTAAATCAAGGCATTTGAAGGAGAGTAGTATTAAAAAGTGAAGATCTGAAATCAGTAAATTCTGATCCAAAGTCCAATGAAATCAATACAGGCAATCTCAAATTCCAGGGTACAAGTATCTCAACACCACTGACTTTGGCATCACAATGATAACTTGCAGCAAGTAAGGCATTTCCTGAGAAGCTCAGCAGAAATGTGAAGTAGACAGAAATGGTCAGCTATTTGTTTACATGCCAGGACCTCAGGTGAGGAAGCTGTGTGTTTGCAGCTAGAGCTGATCAGAAAGCATGCACCAAGTTAGTTGGAAAGGGGGTAGATCTGGTGAACACCTCTTGTTTTTATGTTCTCATTGCTTTAAGGGTAAGATAAAGAAAAATAGTCTTATTTCGTCTTACACTCTCTGAAAACACCTGAAAAAATTTTCACAATGTCTCAATTGCTAAGTAAGGAACATTAAAGACTTGTTATCTCTGTTCAAAATACACAGACATTTACAAAATGTCACTAGTCTGTAGTGGATGGCATTTTATACTCCTTACCTTGGTAAAAAAATGTCCAGCAGAGAACTAAATTTCTGTATTTAAATCTCCCAAAAAGCACTCACTCCAGGCCCAGATTTTCTAGGTTCCATTTAAGTCTGGTAAATTCACATCCTTATTGTTGTAAATGACCTACAAGATCCCAAATGTGGCTGAAAGAGAAAATCCAAACTGTCTGGTGTCCTTGGGTTTTGTGCTCTCTCTTGTGTGTATGTGTGTGCATGCAGCATCCCCTATTTTTAGTCTTTGCCAAACATTGTGTCTTTGACAAGTTGAAAGTATGAAGATTAGAACGATCATGTTTACATTATTTACATGTTTACACCTGCTACTTCATTTCTTCCATGGTGCTTAAATGTTCAGGCGTGTGGCTTCAAAACACGCTACCTTTAATGTACTTGAAAACTCTGCTGGATTTCCAGTTTGCTTTGATCTCCACAGTCTATAGACTATCTCAGAGAATACAAATGAATATGTTTAGCAAAAAAATATTTTCAAGGAGAAAACCCTAAAATCCTTCCAACTTGATATGCTTTGTCAACTGATGTCATACCTAAGGTTGTTTTTTGCATGTTATCTTTATGCTTCAGGAGGCCTAGATCTCTGCCCAGAATAAGCAACTTGATGAGGTAAGTTGGGAAGATGCATGTGGTCAGTGCCCCTTATCATGAACACCGAAGTGCCAAAAAATTATTTGGTGATTTTTATTTAGCATAGGTCCCTTTCCATTAGGCAGACACAGCCTGCACAAGAAGGAGCTATAAAGCACCATTCTCCTGGTGCTATTCTTCTTGGCCACACTGATGTTAGCTGAAACCATTCACCTTCTTCATGACTGGAGCAGGGATAGAAAGAGTAATAGGAAAAGCAGCTGGGTGTGCAGAGCACATTGAGTGTTTTTGAAAAAGAGTGAGACAACCATGACTTCCTTTTTTCCCAAAGCAAAGGGGAAGCTAGAGCGGAAGAATGGCTCTCAATGGCAGTTTTGTTTCCTGGTCTGCTCTGCAGGGTTTTCTGCAGAGATGCAGCCTAATCCTGTGTATATCCCTATTTTCTACCGAGGGTTAATTGCCATTAATAACTGGTAGTACAGACTTCTTCAAAATAAAAATAATCCTGGTGAGTTCCATGAGAAAAAACTGGATTTGTATGCATCAGGCTCCAAAAATCAGAGTCCACTGACCCAATTATGGAAATTCAAGAGAGACAGACAATAGTAAACTCTCCCAGTCATGGGATCCAGGATGTAAAAAGTGTGTCCCAAGTTGTGAATAAAAATTCCTGTGTGATGACAGGAAAGATCTGGAGTGGGGAAATGTGCTGTTTCATAGTGAGCTGCGAAGATGAGGCAGTAAACAGAAACTAATGGAGAAGAGGGAGGGAGATGGAAGAGGGGGTGACTCCCAAAGGAAACAAGGCCTTAACCCAGAAGGTGACAAGGGAAGATTTATGTCTTCCTTGCCTGTGCTTTTCTTCCTTCCTACTGCCAAGACTGTGGAAGGTCCTTGAAAGAAGGGAGGAAATGTCATTTAACAACTGGGACCTGTGTGTCTCTCCCATATTGCCGAATGAGCACTTACTTGTGGGCTGAGACAGGGACAGGCGGGGAGGATTAGGAGGTGCAGAGGATATCTGAACTAGGCAACTGGAGAGGTCAGGTGTGAGAGAGAGGTAATGATCAAGACTAGTCCACTCTCTCAGGGTATCCTTGCATCATGGATACATCAAGAATTTAATTTTCTGCTCCCTGTATTGTGTAGGACAGACTGTGGTCATAACATTCGAGTGAACCATCAATACTGAGAACAACCTCTGCTAGCTCATGAGTGCTGGTTATTAAGACCCCCAAAAATAAAAGACTCTACTGAAAATGTAATTTCATAATAAATTGGTAAATTTCTTGCCCTAATACATGCTAAGAAAACCTTGAAAACAGACTTGAACATACCCATATAGATCCCAGAAAATATAAATAAAATACAAAAATACAGAGTGTAATTTTAAACATACTTCACAATTTTTTAAAATGTACACTCTGCTCATTAATACATGTAACTCTTTAATCACCTATGTTTAAGTGATTTTGGGGCTATTTATTTTACCTAAGGATTATTTGGTTTAGCTAAAGTTGGTCGTCAGGAGCTGCTTTTCCATCCCTGTTGAGTGACAGAAATTTTTGAAATATCTAATTAGGTGATGAGAAGCATCTTGCTTTTTCAGAGAAAACAAGTTTATTTTTCCTGTGTACAAAGAACCTGGAGTAACAATTCTGTGAAAGTTATTCCAGTATAAATTAATTTTCTCATAACTGTTTGAGGTGGACAAGAATTACATAATATGATTGAACTGATTCCTGAATAAGTATTCTATCTCCAAAGGAGGGTAGTTACTCTAAAAAATAACTTTTATTTCATCAGGAATATGCTAAAATGTTCAGTGTTTCTGGAAAACTGTCCTGAAACTACCAAATTCTCCCAGCACAGATGAGTTATGAGAGAAACCTATCCCTGACCAAATCACGCTTGAGGTATGAATTTGTACGCTTCACTGCGTTATGAGTGCACACTTGGCCTTTCCTAATCTGGATTCCCCTTTTAAATAGGATGATCCATTTGGAACACCTACTCATTCCTTATTTCTGAAGTAATTGTGATTGCTTTTGTCTGGATCTTTGCTCATGTGGACTGCGCCCTATAGTAATCTCCAAGATGGATTCAGGCAAATACTGTGATGTCTGAATTCAAAACATGGAGTGATTCAGTGTCTATACAATCATGAGCTGCCAGGCTCTTACTGTATATACAGTCAGCAGAGACACATCTGAATCTGGCATCTGCAAGGGATAGTTTGCATAAGGCTGCTTCACTGATGTTTTACTATATCATATACAAAGGACATTGTTATATATTTCCCAACTCCTTATATATAGCTCATATCTTCCTCTCACTTTCTTTCTTGTCACTGAGTTTATGTCTCCATGAAGCCTTCAAAAATCTAGTAATTTTTTCTGCTACTTTTAGAGGCATCTATCATATAAAAAGGGAAACATGAGCTTATGGGTAATCGTCTCTGAACAGAGATATTGTCAGGGAATTAAAACTCTCCATACCCAGAAGTCTGATTAGTGAAAAGCCACATAGATTGTGAAAAAGGCTGTGTGTGTATGTATATGTATGCCTGTGTATACATATATACAATATATTATATATACATATACCTCGTGTATATATGTACATATATAAAGAATTCAAATCCATTTTCTAGGTTTGATGTTACTAAAATAGTCTCTGTTAGCAAATCTAAACACCTATGCATATGTAAAAACTCGATGTCTGATTCTACATTGCTGTGCCCTTGTCACACATGCTTTTCACAATGTGGACTGTCTCATGAAAGTAGACACTTTATACATGCAGTCCCCAGTAAAACAGGCATTTATCACTCACGATAACATGGAGCTGTCTCAGGGTGTGTTCGAAAGCCCCCCTGCAGCTTACTGATAAAAAGCTTAACTCCATTTCAGGGCTTATCTGAGCAAGAAAGAGGTAGACCCTCATGAAATAACCGAATTCTTTTTCTGAGATGAAAGAGAGAGGGAGAGGGAAGGGAAAAAAATCACTTTAAAACTTCAATGCAGCAGAATAAGTTTAACCCATTGAGATTTTAAGTGAAGTTTTCTGCTTTATCAGGAAGAACCGTGTGGTGAAATGTATGTCAGAAGAGAAGAAGATATGAGAAACCGGCCTACTTTGCAGATGAGCAGATTAACTAATAGGAACATAACTTAGCCAGATGTTTTATTGGTGAAACTTCACGTGCAAGGTACATCTGCAATAAGGGAGCACCAATGCATTTGATTTCCATGCTAACATTGGAGAGATAGGAATCTGGTGTCAATTAGATCATGCTGACTCTTGGAGAAATGGAGTACAGGTCTTACTTTGGCTACAAATTATGAGTTGCATGCCTATTATTATAATGTTGCAGTATCATTACTTGATGCAGTTGAGTTATGGGTTACAAATAAATTATTCAGAGAAGACAGTCCTTTTCTCCATTTGTATTCATAAATTGTTGGCAAACCAAACTTGATTTCTCCAAGTGCCACTTTTCTTTATTCACCACGTAGTTTTTCAGAGTGTTTAGCAGCTGGTGAATTTTTCATCAACTCATTACTGGGGAAACACTGCCAAATTCATTTGAATTAAGAACTTAAGTATTTAAAAAATAAGTAAAACACAGTCTGTCTGCTTGCCCAACTAGGGTGTTCATGTATTCTTGTCACTGCAGCACCTGAGTGTCCCCCAGTTTTTCCTACATTTCCTATCAGAACTTGGATGTAAAGCAAAAAGAAAAAAAGTAAATAAAGATCTTCCTAGTGTCAAACACCATGTCTAAAAGGTTTCTGATCTTTCTATGGCAAACAAATCGGCCAATTGCAACCGACATCTATGTTTTTTCCTAAGTATGTATTACAAAATTAGAGGGTGTGAAACAAAGAGATGTTGCCCCAGTGGATCTACTGGAATCAATACTAATTCCTGCCTCCTGGTTGCTATAAATTCTTTCCCATAGCCAAAAGCTGCCTCTCCAGCAGTGCCTCTGGAAAGCAGTCATTTCTCTCCTACCTGTAATCTGTCCTCTCTACCACCCTTTTGTACAGCACCTAGCACGATCACATTCCTCTGTTGGCTTAAATTTCTCTATGCTATAGGAATACTAATCCCTCCCCAACAATAGAGACAGGCACACCACAGAGCAGACACACAAACAGACTTTCATTACAGAATGCAGTCCTAAAAGCCTGTTTCACAAAAGGCTTTGCTGATTGGACTCAGTCATTTGAACAGTCATGGGTATGGAGTATGTTCTACAACAGCCTAGAAAGAAAGGTGCAGCAGTATCAGCAATGGGATGCAGACACTGCACAATTCTGTAATACTATTATAATATGCTTAAGTATGTAGTCAGCCATGACCTGAATCTTTAAATCTTTAACCTCTACTGAGTAAATAATTGTCTTTTGTGTGTGTGTGTGTGTGAAAAGCAGTGCCCAGAAATGCTGAGAACTGTGTACTTTCAAAAAGCAGACTCCTATGTGGGTGGACATCCCTCCTATTCCCTCCAGCACAGCAGTTTGCCAAAATTTCTGCTCTTAATTATCAAAATTTCAGGTGCATTCTGAGCCTTTCAGTTTGCAGACATTCATATCAACATCTCAGGCAATGAGGATGTCAGGGAGAGCAAATTTTCCAACTCACATGCACAGTGGTGGGAGACAAATATACAAGCAGAGACATACAATTTACATAAATGCTTGTGGGATATATTTTGAGACTTCTGTGCTAAAAATGAGAGGTTATAATCTATAGGTTTCCTTGTTTATAAATGCTCACAGGTTTACCAGTTAAGACCAAAATTTTCATAATCGATAGTCTCTATTTTTGTTTATTAGTCACCGCCACAGACAAGTGCTTCTGTTGATTAATGGCAATGAAATCAAATCTGTTGCCAAGGCAGTGAACAACGTGGTTAAAAGTCTATGGGGATCACTTGCAGCTTTTCACAGGCCTTGTGTGAAAAGTAGCGGTATTGCTACAGGAACATTTAAAGGAACAGTTTGTAGCCCCAAAATATATCTCAGAATGAGTTAAAGACAGGTCAAGACTGTTCTCAGAACCAGACTCACTGTGCACAGCTATAACTCACTTTGCCTTTATCAGGTGCCGCTTTTGCCAAGCTCTCAGCCTCTCTGGAGGAGATAGCCCACGCATACTTGACTCTTTTTGCCAGAAGCTCAAGCTGTTGCAGGTGGAGATGCTGAGCATGATGGACCTAAGGTCTCCTGCTCACAGGACAGAGTTAGCACCAGAGTCTGCTCCTCCTAAGCAGGGCAGGGCTTGCACCTGGGCTATTGCTGAACTACAGCCGGCCATGCAGAAGGAAAGCATGCAGCTCATAAGGCTTGCTGGGCTTCACACTGTTCTTGACCCTCTTCCCCTCTCTGTAGCTGAGCCATGGCCTGAGGTCCATTCTTGCCTCCTGATTTCCTTTTGGGCCAGTTCTTCTACATAGCGGAGACTGCATTGCTTCCCTACCCACTCAGAAGGAAGATGTTATCTGCTAGTAGATTATGAAGAAGAGAAGCCTCCACAAGCTGCTGTCCTTAACCACTAATTCTGGCATTTGGAGTATAAGAGGTCCCCAATAAAACATTCCCAGCATGCTAAGTACAGATTAAATCCTGTAAGGTGCAGAACACCTTCTCCAAGGGAATGAACACCTCTGACCCCCAAAGATAGATCACTGCTTCCTCAGATTGACTCTTTGACCCAGTGATGTTTGTGTAAGTCCTTCACCTCATTTGACCTGTACATTACCTTGGAACTGGGTCATTTCAGCCTAAAAGCAAGAGGGCAAAAGCTGCAGTCTGAACAGAGGTTGCCAAAACTGTGGAATTCCTTAGATTTTGTAATAAGTGAGGCAGCTACTGCCTGTACATTTGAGCAGAGGTGGGAGGAAGAAAATGCATCACCTTCTGGTAATAGCACATTTGAAAAAGACACATTTAAAAATTGGGAAGTTTACATTCCTGCTATCAGGCTAGATCACATTTATGTCACAAGAGAAAGAAGAAAAAAAAAAGAAACTGGAGATACATTCACAACACAACATTGTATTGAATCCCAGCCAACAAAATTGAAGCCCAACTCCATTTTTGGATTTGGTAGCAGACTTCTATATTTAGGTATTCCATTTTGATCCAGCTACAGACAAATGGCCATTAACTATGATGGAGTAAATATACACACACCACCTAACATCAGCAGGCTGAATTACTGGCTCGTCTGCCATTGAGTACAGAGAGAACCCCCTCAGAGCAATGGGATATCTGAGCCAGGCATGGGAAGTGCTCGAGGTTAGACTGTGTGGCATCCCCATATAGAGGCAGAATACATTTGTAGGGTTCACAGAACTGAATATTTTGAATCTGAAATGGTAGTCTGCTCCTACCTGGATTGCCAGGATAATACTGTATTTATGAAATGAATAAAAATTCGTTATCAGCTGCAAGTGAATACAAGGAGATAAGCAAAGAACATGAGTAATTAGATTACTTAAGGTTGTTCACTTTACATCAGCAGGCAGCTGCTCTGTGGTTTCACCTGCAGGTACTTAGCAAAGAATTAATAAGTTCAGTATAGTCAAAGGTTTTTGCTGATTCTTTATGCATTTTCACACCCATTTCAGAGATTTTCACTATAGTTATGAAGCAAATTTGTTTTCCCAATTACTCTGCCTCTCTGGCAAACATCCACTGTCCATGCTGTGCAGTGCCTTTCAATACAATGATCTTTCAATATCTTGTTTCTTGCAAAAATTCCTGGAATTTTACAAAGAAATAAGACCTACCCTGAAAACCTCAATCATTATTTAAAAAATGCACCATACTTGCATTATACAGGATTATAGTACTATCAAACGTCCCTCTAATTTAATTTTGTTCTGTAAATTTGATCCATGTCATTAAAAAAACCAAACACAAACAAAAAACAAAGAGAGGCAGACTGAAACAAAATCCAGTAACATCCTGTTTGAATAAGTAAGGGAAATTATAAGGGCAAATAAACAATAGATAGTCACTATTTTTCAGTCATAATACTTCTTCTAGCTGGATTGCAAGCCATTTATTTTCACTGGCAATCAGATGATCTTAAAATGATGCAAGCTGAGAACTCACGTCTAGATTTTGGAAAAAAACAGGAGAACCTGATGCATCAGCCTGTTTCCATTATGAACAGACAAAAGGCCCTATGGAGTACTAATTCCTCATCCAGATCCACCCTGGGGCTTCTGTGGGATCTTTTGACAGCCTGGGTCTGTCAGAGAAGTGATTCATAATGTGTTCAGGACTGTAGAGCTGGTCCTGGACTTGTCACCTGACCAAGCCTGTCACTAAAGGTACAAGATCAGGTCTGTACCCTTGTAGATATTGCACAATGAGCAAAATGCACATCAGTGAGTCACGACCACCCCCCTGCACACACTTGAAGAAGACCAATGGCAGTAATTTACTCAAGCTTTTCCAAACCCAAACACTCAGAATCTTGAATTAGCCTACATGTTTCTTCCATATCAATCATAGAAAATAAGCTGTAATAGAAACAAAAGAAAACAAGCTATAAACATCAAAACTCCTGAATAAAATAGAATAAAATGTACTATAAAGCTAGCATCTAATCTTTCTTGTTAGTTAGAACTTGAAAAAGGACACAAAGGTAAATAGAAATTGCTGTGTAGGATTCCAGAAATGCTGCTCACTGTGTCATGCTGGATCAGCCTGCCTCATTCAGAGCTTGAGAAACATTGTCAGTGTCAACATCCTTACAGACCAAATACTCTTACAGCAATCACTGGATGAAAGCCTGACTCACAGGCAGCTCCCAGCAATGCTGGCTGTATTCATTACTGATACCACAGTATGATAAACAATTCTGTTATCTGAAGTTTATTAAAAATAATACAAAACTACTGTCTTAACTTAAAGCAGGAAAGATTGTACTAAAACCATAAAAGAGATATGGAGTTGCTATCGCAGTGCCAAAATCTCAAGAGTTTTCCCATTGACTCTTCACAGCTTATCAAATTAGAATCCACCTCCTTCCCCTCCACTTCGTTTTTAGTACTGTCCTAAAATGAGTGCTACCAAGCAGCAGCTAAACCTCTTGCTCACTTGACTGTTTGGGCCAAATTCTCTCTTTTCAGATTTACTGAAATATGCAGAGTTATGCCAGCAGAAGACTTACCATCCTGTACTCTCACTTGCTAAGAAACTAATTTACTTGTCCTTAAGACCACAGTTCTAAGTTTCCAGGAGCTGTAACGCGTTGTGGCTTTAAATATAGACCGTCAGTTTGTGGCTTGAGTCTCATATTACACACAGACAGCTTGAGACTCTAAACACAAGTTGGGCAGGACCATTAATATCTTAGAAAAGTGTCAGTACAGTTTCAAAATGCTCTATATTTTCATTCCTGAAAGGGGGGGGGGAGGGAAAACATTCAAACGAAACTTTTCTAAGCTATGGTTTAAGCGGAAACATTACTAACTTTGCTAGGTCCTGTTTAGGAGCTGGCGTTTGCAGAGCTCGTCTCGGCTCTTCACACACACTCGTGCACACGAACACAAAGAATAAAAAAGGAAAACAGTTTCATCACAACTTATTTTCTTCAGGGTTAGTCTCAGGCGTTCTTTTTTTCTTTTTTTTTTTCCTTTTTTTTTTTTTTTTCCACATGAAATGCATTAGACAATCTTTTCCTTAAGCAGCAGAATGGTAAATCCACTCTTATTGTAAGGAGGAGGGGGATACGGGTACTCACGTGGTTGAGTTGTCGTATTGTTTTGGTTACTCATAATTTACGCCTTTGAAAAATGCCTTATTTGTGTTGACAGTCTCTCTTGCCTGCTCAGAACCGACGGCGGGATTGAACAGAACAGCTGGAAGAGCCCAGGAAAATGCTTCTCTTGTTCGGGCTCTCCTTGCCTGGCTCCTGACCCTTTTACAACTGGAAAAGGAAACAGCACATGTGTCATTCTCTTTTGCCTGTGTAGCTCACATGAGCGGGGAGGGGCACCCATTTGCAGATAGCAGTAACTGTATTCGAGTTTTGCAAGTTGGATGTATTCCACCCCTTTGCTTTTACTAACCAGCAACCAGGGGAAAGAAAACGCTCTTTTCATTCTTAGCCAAATCTAGACACACCTATTAGATTTGTTCCCAAACCCCTACTCACCCACTGTTGATATTATTTAAGTAAAAAACTTGCTGCTGAATCCCTTCCCAAAACGCCTATCAACAATGGGTGAGATTAAAAGTACAGCTTTCGATTTTCATTGCCCAGCAGCATCCTTACACTCACAGTCTAACTGATCCTGTTATTTTAATAGGTGAAAACTGAGAATGACTTTTACTGGGTCAGAGCAGTTACGTCAGCGTGTGGCATGAACCTACACTGTGCTCAGAACAAGGAGGAATCTGTGGCTGCGGCGCAGGCTGAGGCACAGGTGACTCCAGTCCTCACTCTGGCATAGGCTTCTCATGGCACCTTGGGCAAAGCACTTAATCTCTGCCCCAGTTTGTCATTTGTAGAACTAAGATGATACAACTGATTTCCTTCCAGTCTTGGTATTTTTATTTTAATCTGCAGGCAGATGTTGTTTATAAATAAGATACTTCTGCGTCTGCGTGGGTTAATTTACTCATACTTTGCGGCAAGTTCTTCAGCCTGGACTAGGCTACCAGCTGTTATAGCATTTATAGTGCTACCATTTAAAGCTCTCTCTTTGGCTATCTGCGTGCTATACTGCAATCAGCAGTATGTAGTTGTTGTGTGTATACACAATCAGCCTGTGGTTTACATGGGCTAGGACTTCTAGGTCACACCAAAATCCAAGTAGTTTATAACACGTACATCTTCAACACTAAGAATAGTGGACAAAGTTTTCATCTCCCTGGTCTTTGTGACTCACGATGAATTAACTGCCTGCCTGTGACAGCAAAAACACAGTAACCATTGGAATGGAAGTGGAAAAAAACAAAGTCATGAAATTCAGGCTGAGACTCATCCTGTTTTGCGAAACTGTTGCAGGATATTTCTGTGAAATTATCTCAGTGGCCTCCTATAAGAAATCAATGCTGTGAACTTGGTTCACACTATTTATTTAACAGCTATAGTACAAAAAAAACAGTGACTTCTTTATATGCCAATGACAAGTAACAGCTTGTAAACAGCATCGGTCAGCTTTTTCCATGCTCTTGGCTCATGATAGAGAGCCCTGGAACATTTAGTGATAGACAGAGCAAAGCAAGGCACAAAACAAAGAGGGAAAAATAATAGCAAAAACTCCTGACGTTGCTCCACTGGCTTCAACTGTATAGTGTAACATTGATTCACACCAGATAACTTCTTTATGAAAATACTAATAGGCATAGTATCTATCTGTTCTTCTATATTTGAAGCACAGTGTGTATGGTTAAAATTTGGGCTTTCTGCCCTGGGGTATGAGAATTATTGTCATGAAAAGTTATTACATTTAAATTTTTCATCATCCTCATCCCTGAGAATTTCAGAACTGCTGTCGAGAAAAGACCCCTCAGCCATTATAGCTGAATTGAAGGATGGAAGGTACTGATGCCTTCATTATGTTAGTGCCAGTGGTCTAGATACTTCACAGGAGTTTTGTGGCAGACTACTCAAAATGGTATACACACCTCCAAGTGGGCTGCTCTAAACTGATCCTGGTGATCTCCTAATGCTTAACCTCCTTGCATCTATGCAACACTCCCTGCATCTGACTTCTTTGTTCTTATTAAGGCTACTGTCCTACCACCAAAATCACTGGGAGAGCTATACCCAAGCTCACAGAAGAGGATTCCAGGAGAACCAAGCCCGCATGGGGAAATCCCCTTTAGCACCTTGATATCTTCAATTTTCTTAGGACTTTCTTTGCTTATTGAAAAGACTGGGATTGCCAGGAAATAAGAAAGCCTGGGACACATTTCCCAGGGCTGTTTCATGTCCTCAAGCAAGTCATTATAGAGACCCTCCTTGACCTTTCCCACTCATTAA
This sequence comes from Nesoenas mayeri, assembly GCF_963082525.1. NCBI lineage: Eukaryota > Metazoa > Chordata > Aves > Columbiformes > Columbidae > Nesoenas > Nesoenas mayeri. The sequence goes on from NC_137545.1 coordinate 29,567,281, forward strand.
TGGGAAATATGTTAGGTTGAAAAGGCAAGTGAGGATGACAGCTCCATGCAGCTCAGCACGCTTCCAGAGGAGTCTGAGACCAGGTTGCAAAACAAAGAGCAGCACAGTGCTCACTGCCTGCCCCGACCCTCAGCTGACTGCCCCGAGGGGACAGGAGGCACCAAAGGAATCCAGAGGAAAAATAGGAGTGGGGTGGTGGTGGGGAAAATTAGTTGCTAATATCCAGATTGCCTGAACTCTCTCCTAAACTTTAAATACAATGGTTGTTTCTGGTAAAAAAAGACCCTCAAAAAGGTGAAAGGGTGAAGATAACATAAGGGTAGCTGAAAGAATTTTTTACCTGAGGGCTGTAGGGTTCGTGCAGGATCCACCGTATCTGTGAGATCATGCAGGTATGCTGGGAAGTGTGTGTGTCAGCCATGTGGCCTTCAACAGCCAATTACTTAATCTTCTGGGGCCACCATGTTCCTATGGTTAATAGGTTCTGTAGGTTATACAGAAAAAGTACTGGTTTCCTGCCCTGATGTATACTTTTTATCTCCAGTCTTTGAAAACTCAAGAGTGTTTTTCTGAGCAAGGAAACCAAAAATACCTTTTTGTCTCAGTAGTGCTTTCAGATATGGCAGTCCTTTCAGGTCCAAGAATGTCAGCTCAGAACAGGGACCTCTATTACCTCTGATAGTGCTCCTCCTCTGAAGCACGGCTATGTGATGAATTCATAGTCAGGCCCACATGATCTCTTTGATACCATCTTGCTCCAGGATAAATGATATTTCACACTCAGGCCTGGCAAGCTAATGCTGTGTGCTACAACTGTTGTTCCCAACAGGAAGGGAGGGTTAAGGCTGCACTCGAAGGAAAATAAACAAGCCAAAGGAAGAAATGTCTCTTCAGGAAGTTAGGCCTGACAACAATAGGACATCAGACTAGAAATACCTGTCTTCTCTGGATTTTCATGACAAAACATAATGCAAAATCCTTAATCTCAGCCTGTAAAAACAGTGACAAGATTGAAAGATGCTGAATGGAAAGCTCTCAGTAATACCCTTCATTGTCCACCCTATGGTACTGATGGACACATTTGCATGAGCCAGAGATGTGTCTTACCAGGCCATGTGCTATTGTCACCTGGTCAGCTTGCATGAGAGATGGTGTTGGCTTTCTTCTCTCCTCTACTGGTTACACACTTCAGGGTATCTTAAACATGCCAGGATGGTAAGCTAGGTGAGCTATGTGTGGATGGAATGGATCCCAAACTTTGGATACTTTCTGCATGTCAAGGAGAGATATAGCTATGGTGCAGCAGAAGCTAGGCAAAATCCTGAAGGAGGGATACTTCGTAAGAAAGATGCTTCAGGAACATATTTGGCTCTGTGAAAAACTATTTTCTACCAATAATCTTCCTCTCTATCTCTGAAAGGGATAATACCCTATTTGTTTGTTACCTTGCGCAAGAGGGTCTGCCCCCTGACTTCAGTCCTCTTGTTTCCTTCCTGTTTCCCATTTATTTTTGTGCTAAGAGAGCGGGGATTACGGGCCAAAGACTACCCATCCCCCTAGTGGGCCAACTCATCTCTGGAGAATGTCATTGAGAACAAAACCTTTGTGACCATGCAAAAGGGGTCAAAGTAGATTTATTACCCGGGATGGACTATGATGCTAGTATAACTCATGTTTTATGTGGTGCCTTTGCTGCCAGTGACGGTAAGTGCAACTAGCTTGTGAAAACCTTGGGGCACAGAGGAGGAATTTTGTCTGTAGTCGTAACAGTAATTGCTACTGAACAAGTTATTGACCCTCGCATAAGGCCAAAAGCGAAGTATTTACTCTGGAGATAAGAGATCAGCTCTCCTTCTTATTTTGTATCTCAGGCATATGTCTTCATTTTTATCACCACTCTGACTTCTACTTGAACCTTTGGGATATATTCCTGTCCCTGGAACACAGCGTGTCGACTGCTTTGACCTATTTCACAACAGTTTGCTGTTAAAGTATGTAGTGTGCCTGTTTGTGTTTAGGGCATCACCACCTAGGCTGTTAGTTTATTTGGGAAAGTTCTTTTCCATTTGTGTCTAAAGTATCGGTGTTCTCAGGGGAACCTCCAGTGTCACTACAATACAAATCCTTCTCAAAATATGCCATCACTCTGTGAAATGGAAATATGAGGAGACTCAACATCTTCTCTAAAGCCCTGTTCTAGGCTTTCCATGAAATGTAGTTCATTTAATGACACCATGGAGGGAAAACAGATAAGGTCAAGGTATAAGTGGACAAAGTGTTACAAATTCTTTGTGACTATCTATAATGTTATCATGTCCAAAGATTAGACAGGATGCCTTAGAGCCACTGAATCCTGCCTCCTCTCCAATCTAATACCTGATACCACTGAAATTCACATCATCTGCTCATACTCTAAATCAGTCAACAGGATGTTGACATGCAGTTTGATAGTGCACGTTTGGTACAGTGGTAACGTAAGCTGGGTAGACATGGAAGGGGTGAATCACGCTATCGACTCTTGCTGAGTTCAAGAAATCTGAGAGCAGGCTTTGGTACATGGGTTTCTCATAACAAAAGGACTAAAAGATAAATAAAATAATCATGCTCAACTTTAGAACAAACATCAGGGAAGACTTGCTCACACAAAATCCAATCCTCCCGCTCCGGCAGGGGGATTGGACTAGATGATCTTTTGAGGTTCCTTCAAATCCCTAACATTCTGTGATTCTGCGATTCTGTGGAAACAGAATTAAACACTGGAAGTCATTGTTCCTAGGGGATCTGGTGTCATTAGACTTTAAGTTTGACTGAAAACCTTCATTCTTGTTTGCATAGTTGTAACTGTATTATCTATAGCATAATTTCAATAAGTTTTGTTGTTGTTTTTTCTGAGTCATTGCATAACTCCAAAATGACTGGAAAGTCAAGAGTCCTCATGCCTATAAAGCCTGGTGTGTTTTGTTACCCAAGAGTTAAATTATGCTTTCACTGCCAATTAAGTGTAGATCTTAATCCTCTCAGTGCTTGCTTGTCCATCACCTGGACTGTCTTTGTGTAACATGAACTATGGCCTTGTCTCAGCCTGAGCTTTCTGAGAGGCTGGATCATAAACTCTTTGGTACTTTAGCAAGGGCTTCAGCCTCTTTTCGTCCCTTTCTAGTCTCGATAGATCAGGCTCAAATAGGACACATCCAAAATTGAGACCTTTCTAATCACAGTGTGACCGCTTTGACCAAAGCAGTAGCTGGGTTGCATCCAACAAAGGTGTTGGATAAGTGTGTGTGCTTTAAATGCATTCCTGTGTCTGCTTCCCATGTTGCAGCGACATGGAGCCAAACAGACACACTTGGACTGGCAGATGATTTTTCTTGAAACATAACACTGAGGCATTTGCTCTCATTTTAGCTTGTGTGTACTATCCTCTCTGGATAAAAGGGCATCAGATTAAGAATAGTTTCTTCTGTATGTGCATGAGCAGAAAGCTCTTGCTTTTTTGTCTGCACCTCTGGACAATCCATAACTGGCAATTTGTGCAGGATCGCAGGCTAAATTTACTCAAAGGTACTTATCCTATCAAATTAATGCTGTCCTGGTAATTTTTACAAGCACACTTTATAATAACTGTGCTAGATATCCTCCTCATCATATTGATGTTGAAGCAGTCTTCACTTTGATTATCAGACTGCTTTCCATAGCCTTGGATTTATTATAAAACAGAGATACTTCAGTGCAGGGTTTAGTGTTTCAACCCACAATGAGCACAAAGCTGGCATGTGATAAAGGCATAGTTACAGTGAATGAAATGAAAGCACCATGAGGACGTGTCTGATGATCCTGAGACCCTGTTGCTTAACACTGCTCCTATCATTGCTTTAAAAATAACTACACAAAATTCCTGTCCCAAGGGAGGCTTGAAATCCATTTTTCTCATGAGTCATGTGATTTTAGTGCTATTTCTTTTAAAACAGCCTTAGACTTGCATAGTTTTTTTCTCTTATTCTGCAACTTGTCTGAGCAATCATGAAGATGTTTGTACTTACTCAGTCAAGTTGCTTCCTTTGTTAATTGATTAAATAAATAATTAGAATACATAGTTAGCAATCCTTGTGGAGTTCATTAGAATCGCACCAATAACTCAGTACTGCAGCAAGAAGAAAAGGCTTACAAGCAGTTAGCAGAGATCTGGGTCCTCCCAAGCTCCCTCAGGGTGTGTTCTCCTCTGAACTGTAGTTGTAGTGTTTGCAAATCCTTAGCCTCTTGGAGATCGTTCCCAAAGTGGCAAGTGGTTACCATATCCTGCATGCTGGGCATCCCTTAGGACCTCAGAGATGAAATTTGGAAGCTCCCAAAGCAATAAACACTTTTATGCTTGTGGTGTTTTTTGGTTTTTTTTTTTTTACCCTGGGTGGCACTTTTTTTTTTTTTTTTTTTTAATTAAGTCTTATTCAAAACAATTCCTAAATTAATAGACCTAGGATCTGGAGATCCTTGGCTGAAATCCTGGTATAAAAGTACAGCTACAGTGTAGAAATAAATTTACCTAATCTTCTCACTGGTGTACCCTAAGGAAAAAAAACCTACGTGTTTTTTGACCCCTGTCATATGAACACGTATGTCTTCCCAAGGCAATCACGTGACTGGATTTACTAACATCCTGCAGTCAGTTCCACCCTTTGCTTTCAAAAGACTATTCACAGGAATTAAGCAGATGAGAAAGTGTCTATAAAATCAGAGCCCTAGGGAGGAATTTCAAAGCCAAAACCAAACATTAGACATGTGATTCCCCACTGTCTTTCAGCAAGACACAAGTGGGTGCCTCATTTTTCCTTTTAATTTTAAAGGAAATTCACCCATCCCTGCTTAATGGATGTTTTGTAGTTCTCTCATTTAACTGAGGTACCTAAGCCACTGAGAATAAATTTGTTTTACAAGCTTTGTACAGGGAGTGAGAGAGAAAGAGTTCCCAAAGTGCAAGTAAAGGCACTGGATGTGGCTATCCTGGAGGTCCACTTCCCAGTGAATCCAGCTAAAATAGGATATGGTCTTAAAACCAGCTAATCTGCTGTTCCTTTTACTTATGCTAAGTAGTTTTTTATACAAAAATTGATATAGTTGTCTGCTGTGATGGGAGTAAAAATTTAGAAGGGTCTATTCTAATAATAAATTGCATGCTGATCAGGTTTTTTTTTCTTTTTTTTTCTTTTACTGCAGAAAAGGCAATTCAGCTGTAACTGATTGGCACCACTTCAAGATTTTTGAAGTTCAGCAGGAGAAGAATATACAGCTGCAAAAACCAAAACAAAGCAAAAAAAACCTCTCAAACTGCACATGCTGGAATGGCAACAAGCCCAACTGCAATAGCTCACCAGACCCACTCACTACTAATCAGGCACTGGGACACACAATGAATGCTTTTGCTGACTAAATTATAACAAGTTTGTTTTGTTTTAATGCAGAGCCCAAATGCAGACTCTGGATACAATGTTACAGATTTTCTTGCAATATAGTTAAATGACATGCATTATCATAGTTGAAAATTTTAGCTGCAAATTTTGCAACACTCCTGCAGATCTACTTTTTATTGTCCTTTTCTTCCTGTTGGACATGGTAGGCATTACACTGAAAAGAAAAGGTGAAATGCTGAAAGAGAATACGTAGAGATTACTCTCTTCTTGTAATGAGCTGCAAGCAAACTCTACTGTATATACATACTGTGAAATGTGCAATGCTATGTTTTCTTCCTTATTAAATCAAAGAGCTGCCAAGGAAGTTATAAGTCAGCACAATAAATATAACCACAGGAAAAAAAAATCTTAATAATCTAAACATATATTTTCTCTACCAAGTAGATTAATATGTATTTTGGGTTGTGAAGTCAGGCTGAAATGAGATCTAGATTTGACAGGGAGAATTCAGGAATGTAATTGGTTTATATCAGGAAGTTTTGGGAAAGATCTAGGTTCATAAAATTCTAGGATCACTAGATCTTTTCAGTTATTTTCAAACACTGAAATGAGAGCTGGGGAAATTCTGTGTAGCACCAGTGCTACACTGCTGATTCATCTCTGGGAGCTCAATTCTGTTATTAGGAGAGCACTGAAGAATGTCCTTATGGCTACCTTGATTTAAGAAAACCCAAAGCAGGCTCTTAATTTTAAACATATTCTTAGGTTTCTTTCCAAGTTGAAAGCATGCTTAAAGGTTTTCCTGATTACTGAAGGCTTTACATAAATATTCGTACATGGACACTTACTCTTAGCACATCATCCAAATTAAATTTCCTAATTAGACTCTGTGATAAAGCAGTCTATTGAAGAAGATTTTTAAAGATAAGGGGCTAGTGTCATTTTATGTAACTTCAGTGATTGATATATTGGTCACATAATCTATTCTAGTGTTCTGTATTCCCCTTGGAGTCAAAAGCGGAGATAGAGGTTTCCAGAAGGTAATTCATTCTATGGCTAAAATTAGGTGTGATGAACCACATCATGTCCAATAATTTTGTTTCCTCTCTGAGGAAAAAGACAACACCCTTCTTTGCTGAGATCCAGACATAAAAGATGTTGCAACATTTCCAAGAATATTTAGATTTGCTATTTGCATTCTGGTGCCATGTCATGTTCCTCACAAAGAGTATCCCTCTTACACTCAGCAAATACAAATGGCCAGAGTCGCTGTCTTTACCATGTAAAAGTGCTGGTATGATTTGGAATATTGAGTAATCAAGTCCTCATTTAGTAAATGTAACTGTTTATATGCACCACGTAGCATGAATAAACACCTTGTTAATTAACACTCTATATTCATATTCCATCATTTGAAATTTCACCTGCTATCATCTTCTGTTGTTTTCTTCTTTTAACTTCAAAAAACAATTGTCAAACATCCTCTGAAATGTCCTACTTATAGGTTAAATAATTTTAAATAAAGTGGGGTTATTGCATGTAAGACATAATGCCATAAAAGGTTTAATTGCTTGAAAGATACAGTAATTACAGCCAAATAAATTTTGACTTATTTTGTTTCTTTTACTGTTGCTTTTTTTTTTTACATTAATTTGAATCCTGAGCTTTCTCTGAAAACATCTACTTTTCCCTAGTCACTCCAGTCCTTGTTAATAAGTGAGAATGGTTGCTCTCAGCTTAATGCATTCAGAAATTTACTCAACAATATTATATTAGTACTGTGTTAGTAGATATTTAGGATGCAACTTTAGATATGTTTTTTGATAGTGAAATGGAGGTATACAAGTTCTAATAAAAGAATGGAATTTTTTCAAATGAAGCAGGTAGCTTCAAATAGAGAAGAGTAATTGCAAATACTTAATAAGTTTTCCCTCTGTTTATAATATGTTGGCTATAAGATCATCATCTTCTGAGTTTAGAACTGGGAATAACCCCTAGGAAATTGAATTCTGCTAGCTACCTTTTTTTTCTTTTTTTTTTTTCCCTGTAGTGCCTTCAAAGTTTCATGATTTTGTGGTACCTAATGCCCTAAAATAACTAATCTTTGGGCTGTGAGATCACACAGTTGATATCTGTGCAAATAGTTCTGTGGGTTTTTTTAGGTGCAGAAACAAAGGAGAAAAAGAAGTGCTCAAAGATATCTAGGGAGTCTGGGCCCAGTTCCCATGTAAAAAAAAAATCTACCTTAGAGTATCTCAGCTAAAAAATAAAATGAAAAATAAAATGGTAGTGTCTCGCTGGTATCTGATCTTACTGAATAGAGTACCCAGATATCATCTATGTATAAAGTCATGTTGTTCACAATGGTTATGATGATGATTTGTCCTTCTAAGGTATTCAAAACATGGAATTCACATGAAAAAAATCAGAAATGTCTCCACCAAATAACGCTGTTGCTTTTCCCTAGTGTTACCACGTGCTTCTTTACTTCTAGCCCTGACCTATTAATCTTCCCATCTAACTCCTCCTAAACCATGGGTGGTCCAGCACAACTACCCTGTGGTCAGCCCAGCACAGACACGGAGTGTGCTAACAGCTGCATCCAGTTAGCTGTACCTCATAACAAATTAGCTGTGCATGTATATGGATAATCTAACCCTGCTGTAATCATATCAGTTAACACTTTTACATTATCCACTAAAGTCAGCATTGACTTAGTAGTCAAGGCAATGGCAAATTGAATGGCTGTGGGCAATACCTAAACATTAATTCCACACATGCACACACAAAAAAGGAGTATTTATGTTTATAGTCAGCTTTTCAACAGTGTCAAGTCAGTGTCTTTCAAGTTTTGGAAGGTATGTGGGGAGATTCAGTAATTCTATTCACAGGTTTATCCTAATAGCAGAAGGAAGACTGAATGTTTCTAGCAATTCTCCATACTCTGCTAGTGAGCTGATATCGCAAAATTGCAGTTTGCTGGCAGACAGCTAAAAATTATTTGGATTCCTTAGAGGAACAGAAGATCACCTACAATGTACTGACAGAAAAGATTGGAAATGTTGAGGTTTTGATCACTGGGGAAAAAAAAAAAAAGGTTTAAAGGCATCCTGTACTTCAAATATTATCTAGAAAGAGAAACACACCTATAATATTGAGATATGATGGCCTTTTCTCCATTTAAAAGACACATTAGTTTAATCTAAATTAGGTAAAAATATTTTTCAGTCTGAAAGTATAGATGTGGACAAATCTGTCAGACTAAAAATTATATCAACATAGTCTTTCCTTGTAAAACATATGCAAGCAAAACAAGAAGTCACTGCATGTCCACTTTGCTCTTAACTGATGTCTTTGCCACAGAAAGACATTGATAACTCTTGACTTTTTTTTACCTCTCTCGAGGTAAATCTGTCTGCCGAGAGATTATCTTCCTCTGGGGTCAGTGCATAGTGCTGTTGTTAGAGCTATTTGTGGACAACTGAGATAATCGATTTCTTGCTCCCAGGGTGAAAAGCCCTTAGGGAGCGCTCCAGGTTTCTGGGTAGGCTATCTGGCCACTGAATGATTTAGCTTTTTCCTTGTTTTTTTCACTATCATGTGACTGCTTTGAATAGTGAATTTGTCACTCTGAATCCAGAATGGTTGCTATACAGGACTCATTTGGGTTCGTATTTGGACTTCCCCTGTGCCCCACCATTTCTATGATGTGAAGTCCACATGGAAACCCACTCAGTGTGAGAAGATCTGACCACCCCATGAAGAAATGGAGGCTACCAATTGAAGCACAGAAGAGGGATTACCTCTCTTAGGCATGCTAAATTGCCTTTTTGTGTCATTTCATTTTCCTCCATTGACTGTACAGGGACTTTTGCATCCTTACACAGACTGTCTGAATTCCCTGGGAAGGCTATTTGGTTGCTTGAAACTAAATGTGTCCTTTCACTTCTAAAAATATCTCATCAGCTGCAAATCTTTGCAAAAAGTCTGTCATGAACAACCAGTGGCTGACCTCACCTCTTCTGGAAACTGTGGTGGCCTGAGCTAACTTCTGTGGTCTTGTCAACATTTTGGAAAACAAGAATCAGCATAATGGAGGAGCTTTTTATTTTCCATTTTGAAAGCATGGAAGGTAGATATTTTAAGTATATTGGGTTTATGATTCATACAAAGCCAAGGCCTTGCTGCAGTAATACATCTGTTTAGCTTATCCAAAAGAAGATCAAGAGGCCATTTGATTATTGCTTGCAAGTGTCTCCAAGGGAAGGAAAAACTGGGTAGCAAAAGGAGTTTTGAATCTAGTGGAGTAAAGTTTGATGAGAGTGAACAATTGTGCATTTACTTTGTAATGATGCAAATGAGAAAAACAATCAAGATTTGGAACAAATTACTGAGAAAAAGTATGAATTTTTCTATTTCTTGAAATCTTATAGACACCTTGCCAGAACATTTATGATTCAAACAGAAGTAATTTGTTCAACATCATTCTGTGGCCTGAGTGACGTTGAAGGTATTAATCTGTGAATCAGTCAATGAAAATCTGTGGCCTGTAAAGAGCAGAGTGTCTGATGACATGATCGTGTTGTTGCTTCTGTCCCTACAACCCACAGGCCAATGAAACCATCTGTATTAGCTCACTCCAGCATTCACTGTTACAGCACTGCTCAAGAAATTCACTGTAAACCCCCTGCTTGGTTCTGCCTTTATGTGTAAATAAGTAAACTCAAGAACTACAAATTAAGTCATGAGCACAGAGGGTGGGGAGTGTCACCAAGTGAGCTATCCGTGTGACATTTTGAAGCTGCTGGCTGACTGCAGAGTGATATGCAAGTATATAGATGAAGCATATGGGAAGGCAGGAGACACATATCAGAGACAGCAGCTGGCATATCGGGTCCAGGACAGCTTTACCAGGAGAAGATAATATATTGCAGTTCCAGGCAGAGTGTCTTAACTCTTCTCTCCTTGCCTATGGAGAATTTTATTTCATGTATTTGTACAATCCCAATAATTTATTTCCAAGATTAGTCATTTTACTGTATGTTACTTCTGGTGTTAATGTCTTGAAGCACAGCTTATTTTCTGTTATCTCACTGTAAATGTGGGATAAACCTACTGGATTTGTGCTCAGCATTTTTAGCTCAAAAAGAGTACAGTAACTTCAGATTTATCACTATGTAACTGAGAGTGATATTAGGTGTTAAATTCAATATAACCCTTCCCTGCACAAAATAGAGAGGACCAAATTCTCCACTGATATAAAACAATAGCCCTCAGTTAGATATAAAAGAGATTCTGACCTGGGGTTCAGAATACTTTAAAACTACCCAGAGAGAACAATTGAGTAGGAGGATATGTTGTTTTCTGCTTTATTCCATGACTTCAGCACAACTACTCTCAGCGTGAGCCCAAGTCATCAAAGTTTCTCACTGTAGAGTCATTCACTACAGGCTTTCTCTGCTCTCCTGCTGTGGATGTCAGCGCAATGCCACAAGCTCTCTTGCACCTGCAGTTGCAGCTTCTCAACAGATTGATGTCCCCTGGAAGTCATGACACATTTGCCTTTGTGGTGTAACCTCTTCTTCCCTGGTGTGACCAAATGTGCTCTATCAAAAATAACCTGTTTTTTGTTACCTTCCCAAAATACTCTCAAAAGGATGTGGTGTTACCAACAAATGTTATGCTGACAAAACTTATGGCAAACAAAGAGGTCAAGGATGGTTTAGTGCATACAAGTGAGAAATAGAAGGTAGTCATCATTTGGTTAAAGGTAACAAGATAAAAAATAATCATTGATGAAGTATTGTAGTATGTAGTATTGCAGTAAACAATAGGAAATTAGGTAATATTGCAGAGCAAAGATGAAGTGGGGAAGAGCTCCAGAAAAAGGAGTGGGAAAGAAATTCTCCTTTCTTTTAGTAACAGGCAAAGGAGGAGCAGAGACAGACTATGGCTATTCTGTCTGGAGTAAGGGTGCAATAAAGTAAACCAAGCTACCTCTGAATGAGACAGTCTGTCTGGCTCTGTCATTCAGGGTTTTAGGAAGCAGGGATGGTGTGCCAATACTGCAAGGAGCTCTTCTAGGAAGGAAAGCAGCCCTGGAAAGCTCTGTACTTCCATAGCTGGATTGCTTCTGCATATAACTATGAAAACTAGCTTTTCATGACATACCCTCCTTGCACAAAATAGTATTTTCTATGTCCCTTGTAAAAGGTCACCCATATGGTTCAAACTGGTTATCCTCCTGAGCATGGTCCAAGTACGTGAATCACAAAGGCAGCCATCCTTTTGTTTAATGTAACCAGAAAGCCCGTTTTGTCTTGGAGCCAAACTTTATGGATAGTCGTGTGCTGAGCCAGCTCCTCACTATCTCAAGTACCTCTCAGCAGTGAGAACTGGGGTCCTTCTTCTCTGATCTGACTCCAAGGAATGCAAAATATACTTTTTTTCCCCTCCTCTTTTTTGTTTCTAACTTATGCAGTTCATACTCTGTTTCTGGTCTGTCTTCCTGTCACCTTAAGTTTTAACATTGTCAGAAATATTTATCTCATTAGAAAGGCTGGAAAAGTAGTGCAATAAAGTAAAATTAAATTACTACAGTAGCTTGGGTATTAGTGACAATGCAGGAAAATGATAGCAATAAGAATGGCTGAGAAAGTTTTATGGCTCCCCAATACCTAACACTATAGCAACTATTCAAAACAGCTGTTATTTCTTTTTGATGTTTGCTTTTAATATCTGCTCTTCTTTTGGCACCAGATTTCTCCAAACCATGTACTAATATTACTTTCTTTTACGCTTTGTGAAGTCCTCAGGAGTCTTCAGGTTTTCTAACGTCTGGATGCTATTTATGAGGCATCTGTTTTCAAAGCTGAGGGCACCTGTTACTAAATTCACTCAGTTTGAATTACATGATGTGCAATTCTACTGAAGTTTATGGAAGGAGCTTGTATCAAAGCAGTGCTGTGTGCCCAGGACAAGGCTGCAGACTCTGGAACCAAATGCCACCCTCCTGGAAAACTCTTTGTAAAATAGCACAAGTGATGATTTACCAGTAGGCTTCAAAGATCTGAGTTGTACATATGCATTTCACCAAAAAGGGAATATATCTTGGGGAGACAATGAAGAAAAATATGGAGACCAATGAAGATGAACTCTCATTGAGAGCATTTTGGCAGAAAAGAGGCTTCCAAAACATCAGTATCAATGATGAATCCAGACTGCTACCAGTGGATGCCTTCACTAGAAAAAGGTTGCTTTGTCAATGTCATGGCAAACATTTTATTATTCCTTTATGTAGAGGAACCTCTTATAGCTTTTTGTATACAGTTATGCCATTGCTTCTCTAAGTGTACGAATAAAAACTGTCTTGGCAAAAAGCTTGAATCATTATTTGCCTTTTGAAATGTCTCTGATTCCTCCTTTTCCTATGATTAATATTTTTCATGGTTTTGAAACTGTTGCATCTAGATAATTCTATACCAAACAGTTAGAAATTCCTGTAATTCCTGTCTGTGTGGAAATAGATTAAGACAAAAGAAATAAATAACAAGACCCCAAATCACTAAAAACTTTGGTGGTAAGATCATGTCTGTAAAAAAGGCATAAAGTCATAATCTCATCTGTGAGGTTTGCTGATATACAATAGTCAATTAGGATAAAATATGCAGATTAAGTGATTGTAATTACATACTTTATGTGAGCAAAATAATAGTTGCATATGCACATCAGTCACCCAAGTATTTCACCTACTTTTCTACCTAGGTAGGTCCATCACATCACATCACATCACATTCACTGTGGGACCAAGTTCCAGTTCTTGTGCTATCATAATCCAGAAGACAGAAGACCAGCCAGCATCTCTTAGCATGTATTATACAGTTCGACCCTTTTAAGTGCTGAAAACTGACATGTAATCTGACTACTTGTATCTCACCTGATTGGCTGCAAATCAGTCATGTCCATACGTACACATTTGCACTGTGGTAGTTTAGCATTACTCTAATAGTCATCAACATTTATGAAATCTGAAGGCTCCGCTTAGTGCCCTTTAGTACAGTAGAATATGCAGCCAGCTGATGTGGAACAATGTTAAATATCCAGTCATAAAGATGCACAAAGGAAATGTCCCAAAACAAAAGGAGTGCTGAAGCTTTTTATGTTTCTTCTGGATTCTCTAATGCATTTTCCATTTGTTGAAGCCGAGTGCTTGCTGTCTGCTTTCAGGATGTCCTTGGAAATGAGAGACCATCTCATTGTTTGGTTTTTTTTCCTGTGGAGGCAGACAAACTTTAAAAAAAACAGATCTTTGCTTCCGATACTTTTTTTGGAGATGATCCCTAAAAGGAAGGACCAATATTTAAGTGGATACCCAGAGAAAAACAGCTGTGTCACTCGAGATTGCTGCACTTTCCCTTAAGGTAAGCAAAATGATCGTGAAATCACCTAGCCGTTTCCTTCCTAAATTCAACATGTTTATTGTTCTGAGCTTTTTGGAGCCTTTCCCTGTCTCAGACCATAAGCCTGATCTTCTATCTATTCATCTATCACTGTGTTATTTATTAAAGCCTAGCTCTGTGTTGGATGCTGTTAATTGTTCTGTATATATGTAACACAAAAATATTGACTAGGATACAGTTATCGTATTGGTTGTTCGTAGTTTCACCAGTTCCTTTAAAAAAAAAATGGAGGGCTTTTGCTTAATTGAGGGCTTGTTTGTCCATTTTCTTCTAAGGTATTGCTGTATGCTTTCTGAAACCTTGGAAATTCGTCTTTTTATCAGCTTGTTGTTCCCCTGCTAGCAAGGACCCCTTGCAATTTTCTGATACTTTAATTGCTTCAACTATTACACTTAAGGTTTGACTTCTCCAAACTGAGAGTCTGATCCTGTATATGCTAACCGAATTCGTTCTTTTCAAAGAGATGTCATTAATTGTACTGATCCAATATGAAGCCTAAGAAGAGCATGGATAAATAGTGACAGACCCCTTACTTTTCCTAGATACTTATATGCTGTTTACCAGCAATGATTTCTGTGTACTTGCAACTCTTAAATGTTACATCTTTGAACCTTCTGCATACTAAGCCCCTGGTCCTTTTTCCTGCCTCCACTGTTCTTCTTTGCCACTGGCCTATGCATATTGATGTATTAAAGATCCTGCTGAAATCCATGTAAGTCACGTCTACTTCCCTGCACTTCCAAGGATGCTGCATTATGCTTTCAAAGCCACACATTATTTCGAAGTGATGTACTCTTCAAGATCCTTGCCTGATAAACACCTTCACTTCCCTGTTACCACATCACTTCAACTTAAGTTAGCGACTCAGAAGGTTGCTTCTTAGAGAAAAGTTAATCATATGAACTTATAACTAATGTTTTGTCCTCTTGATCCAGTTTCAAAAGTTGGAATAGCTGCATTATCCAGCTAGGTCTCACCTCTCTGCTGACATTTAGCACAAAGGGAGGGGGCTGAGACCTTAGTATAGCTGCAAGGTCCCAGGGAATGGTGGCACTTCCAGGGGCCATGTTTATTCCCTTCAGGTCACCAAAGAAAAGTAGGACAAGACATGACAATAATGTGGATATAACTTCTGTTTTTGTCTGTGGATTGCCTGGGATATGTCAGCTCCAAGCTTTCTGCTGAGATTCTTCTTTTCCAAGTTCAAATATGTGCATTATCGACAGACATACAGATCATGTTGATTCCTTTTATGGCTAAAGGAAGAAATAAGTGTTTCCAGGCCATGATTCATCTAATCCTTTTAAAATATGTAACTTATGCTGTGACAAATTGCAACTGAGAAATTCCTATTTCTGTCAACTCTGCATAACAGAGTCTAGACTACCTATTTAGATATGGATGCTAACCCTGAAGACTTTGCAAGTTAGGTGACGTGCTTCCCACCATCTGTGACGTGAATCTCACCATCTGTGTCTATATTTGTCATGGCTTTTTTTGCAATGGATATAATAATATAGACTAAATCTGTATTAGATGCTGCAGTAGGTGGTCTGAATGTGATCTGGAAATGTTAGCTAGGATTCACGAGTATTCATACACAAATATAATAGGCACAATAAAACCACAGTGACTGTCACCTTACAATATAAAAACAATTCTACTGGATTAGGTGTCCTTGAATAGTCTAGACTTCTATTATTTATTCTGCTCAGTTTTATTGATATATCTGGACTAGATTTTAGTTTTGATTTGTTTCCCTCCCCAAGTAGCACGTCCATATAATCCATGAATAACAAGACAGGAGGAATCTGGCATGGCTGGATAAACATGTCTGTACATCCAGGAAGAAGGAAATGACTGGGTTCATCATTGGTGGGACAATACTAGGAAGTTATTTATATTCTTTAATAGGAAGATGTATTTTCCCAGGCCTTGTGGAAAAATGAGGTGATGCTTTCTGCACTTTGTATCAGCCTAGGAACAAAGTGAAGAAACAGTAGAAATCTGGTCTAGCAGACTGATGGGGAGGCACTGAGGAACACTGAATGGTCAAACATCACAGGGCATTTTCCTGTTCCTGTCTTCTGTTCTCAGCTGTGAAAAAACATGCTAGTGTGGATACATGGAAGGGATACATGGGGACTCTGTGAGACACCAAAAGAACATTGAGAGAAGGAAGCTGATATGATGAAACTGATATCCAGTGGGTGTCAACTGAAAGACAAAGCAGTGATACAATGATTTCATCTTCAAACAGAATAATATTTTGCACGCAATTCTGCAGGCCTACAGCCCAGATATCGTAACTTTTTCATTAATAACCTCCCTGATGCAATATAAACTATGTTTATTAAAACTGTAGAGCATAACCTGGGAGGGACTTAGAAAGGCAGCAGAGAGGATAAGAATTCAAACTAATTCTGGTATACTGGAGAGATGGCTGGGAAAAATCTGGGATGACATAATACAAAAATAGAAAGCTCAAGACACCAGAGTGAGAAAGGGAAAATCAAGTGCACAAACAAAACATAGGGAATACGCTGCTGTTCTTCAGACAGTTGAAGAGTTACATCAGTTGAATAAGTCATGCCATGTTCATGATATCATGGGAGAAGCAAACATATGAGCAGGAGTATCAACTGTAAAATACAGAAAGTTTTTTGAGCATTGACAAGGCTTTAGATGAAGTACCATGCATAGCGGTGCACTATAGTGCAGAAAAGATACAAAGCAATTGAAAAGAGTTCAGGGGAGACTGAGCAAATGATCACTGCTCTAGTAAACATGACCTATGATAAAATGTTGGGAGAAAAAAAATGGTGGCTTAGGCCCTTGGCCTAAAGAAAAATGCTTGAGAAATGATCACAAATACACAAATACTTATAACGCTGCTCACATCATTATGCGATGTGAGAAACCATATTATACCCGTCAGTGTTAATGGAGAAGAAAAGGGCTTAGTCTGCTACTAATTCCATACCTGGGTTCTGTTCTAAACATTTTATTGCCTTGGCTTAATTTTGGCCTGAAATAGGATTTATATTCTACCCTAACATCTAGAATTGTAGGGAGAGAAACAGATAATAATGGGAAAAATTGCAATATGAGGAGGAAGCCTAAATAAACTTAGATCAAGACAGAAATAATACTCCTTTCCACATGAACATTTTTTCATTTGCATACTTGTTTAAAAGAACTAATTTCTCCCAGCTGCCAGTTTGAAGGTTTAAAAAACCCCAAATGCTCGCCTCACAATCCGGGTATTATCAAAGGAATTAATTAATTCCACTTGGTTAATTAATTTGATTTGATGGACTTCAACATTGCAAGGCGGGGTGGCATCTTAGATTAGATTTCCCAAATATGTATTAGGCAATAATAATGACAATAATGCAAATCTTGTGGTCTTTTTTAAGTACTTGTAGAGAGTATTTTAAAGCTTTCATTTAGAAGTGGACATTTCTCTTTCCAGGCTGTAGCTTGCATTAGTTAGCTCTGTGGTTTGGAGGATGAGAGTGGAAACTATCACAAACTGTGTTCAAAATGAGAACCTGTCTCTGGGAGCTGAGTTATATCATATTAGCATTTATATTGAAGAATCTCTCCATGTCAGCAGGAGCTCTGGGTTTTGTATTTGCATTGAAAAGAAAACACAATGCAACTAAAGCAGAGAGATAGCAAAAATCCCTGGAAAAAAGCCTGATTATCTTAGGCCTTGGTATTTAAAAGCACATCAGAATATTTTCCTGCCCCTTTTTCATCCCCTGCTCTCTTATCTCTGAATCATTCTGCATCATATAACATCTTCCAAATTATTAATATTATTACTATTGCTATTATTAGTAGTATTACTGCTTGTTTCTTCTCTTAATATTTGAACTGGAAGCTCTAACATATATCATGGTGAGGCCCAAATACATGGAGCCTGAAGCTAAAAGAAGAGTAAGAACAGCAGCTGGAATCATCTGCATGGGAAAGGAAAGGCAGGGGTCAGGGTGATGTCCTGGGATCCCTAAGACTTGCACCGGCTTCTTCCTCTCCCCTTGTACTCCACCAATACGAACTTTGTAATTGCTGGGGCAGGAAGGAATCCTCAGCAGCCACTGCTTGGCTCCTCATTTCCAGGAAGAGCAAGGGGAAGTAGACAGCAGTGCCTGGATGACCAGCTAGACAGACAGCCAAAAATGTCCTTGCCATTTTGTCATCCCAATTTGTTCCCTGTGCAGCTCTGGCACTTGGCCAACATCAGGGCCAAAGCATCAGGGTTAACGAAGGGCAGTCATCCATCCTATCTTTCTAGGGATGCACTGGGCTTCCTGCACAACCACATCCCTGCTGGCACAGGACAGAAGCCCCTTTACTGATGCAGGCACATACAGCCTTCCGCTGGAAGACATCCTGAGTGGGATATCACAGTGTCTTTGTTTTTTGTTTGCTGTTTAAATATTTTCCTTCAGAGAGATAACGGCTTGCAGAATTTAGACCTGCACTTTCTCTCTGGAAAACTATATCTTGTTAATTTTCTCCATTCCTAGATTTGGTCTTATTTTATGATCTCTCTCCATTGCCCATCATACTTGTTTACCCTTTTCCTTTTTGCTCAGTTCCACTTCTTTCTATTCCTGTTTTCTTATTCTCAAGAAAGAAGTGAGAACTCTTTGTACTCCCTTAAGCTTCCTTATTTCTTGTTTAAAGTCTCTCAGCCCCTCCCAGATCCTGGAGCTTTCTTCATGGCAGAAAACAAAAGGTCTAGCATCCTCCCCCATCTCTGAGCTAAGGCATCCTGAAAGAGGCAGGTTCAGATAAACATGTATTCATCTCCAGCAGTCCCAGATGCATCTCAGATAGTCTCCTTTACAGGAGCAAGATACAACAGTTTTGTGCAAGAGATTAATATCTGTAAGCAGCATTAAGAACAAGAGCTCTGGTTGTCAGCAGGGGAAAAGAGATTGCTTAAGCCTTCAGCTTCTGTCACAAAGAGTGTCTTCTCACGAATCAGAAGTGCCCTGGGAGAAGTATGTCCCTCAGACACTGTATTGTAGCACAAGATACCTTTCAACGGCCTAAAGGACAGGACCAGAAAGATTAAGTTGCCTCTATCACATGGGAGACTTTTGGGTAGCCTGCAATACACATCTAAACACAGGTAGGTGGGTGACTCACCACAAAGGCTTGCAAGGGGAGAATTTAGTTTTGGTGTCCATGGGGCTGAGTGAGCCCTGCATAAACACACTGGGGAAAGAGGATACCATACATACCTGCTCTCAAGGGATTGTGTTACAGGAAGTAAAATACATTCCAGCAAAGGCTT
Source organism: Nesoenas mayeri (assembly GCF_963082525.1). Lineage (NCBI taxonomy): Eukaryota > Metazoa > Chordata > Aves > Columbiformes > Columbidae > Nesoenas > Nesoenas mayeri. Next base: position 29,586,459 of record NC_137545.1, read on the forward strand.
GATCCTGACAACCTCTCTTTTGCTCTTTCCCTTGCTGGGGAGCATTTTCTATCACAATTAATCAAGGTCACAGCACTCCTGCTCTTCATAACCCTGACTAGGAAGAAGGAATATCCCAAGTCCCAGTGGCTGATGCTGGTGCTGCTTCAGCAAAAGGGCTGAAAATGCATACTTAGTGACAGAAGATGGTTGTTGTGGCTAAAATGAGCTTGCAGAGTTGCAGGAAAAGGAAGTCCAGGGATAAATCTGAGCATAAATGTCCCAGTATGTTTGTGTTGCTTTTCCCCAGGTTCAAAAATGATGACACCAGTATTGTAATAAGAGCATATAGTGACCACTGCCAGCAAACCTTTTAGCATCCTTTTTGCTAGGCTAAATAAACATAGATTCTTTCACCACTCTTTGGAGGTTCTGTGCTGCTCTGGTAATCATGAGTGGCTTGGATTTAGCTACCACTTCACAAAATATAAGAATTACTTTTGATAGACAACTGATGGTAAAATGCTCAGATTTTAAAGGTAAACCTCAGACACGGTGGTACCATAGAAAGTCATCACATAATTCCCCTCATAAACTCAGCTGGAGTATTAGCTGAGGTTGGATTGACTTTATACTGAGCCAATCTGCAAATTCTATAAGCAAACAAAGATGCTGCAGCGTTTATATTGCATGTGTGTTGTTTTACAAGATATTCAGGGCTTTCAGATACAAGAAGGAAAGAACTGAACCTAACATTTCTCCTTTAAACTATGAAGCTGCTGTTGTTTACAATTCATTTTTATGTGATTTTAAGGCAATTTACTTCTACAGCTCACTTGTGAAAGCATTTATTCAAGTCAAAACAATAACACAAAGCATCGAGGACAAGGCAAATGAAATGATCCTCCCACTCTCTCCCTATTAGCAAGGATATTGGCTTCTGATCCGCATTATAGGGTTGCATACCTTGCAGATAGTGTTAGCATTCTGGCTTTTGTGGTGTAGAACTGATTTTTAAAGACCTTAATTAAATTTTTTTTGAATTTTTCTGTTTTATAAGCATGATAAATCAGACTACTCCACAATGTTGTTTTGTGTGTATTTTGTCAAAGCAAGGTTGAATCTTAGATTCCTGTCTGAATGCGTAAGTCATTATTTGTTTCACTTTTAAAGAAATGTACTCCTTTCTTCATTATTTTCCTGTTTTCAAAAATAACTGTCAAGTCATCCTCTGAACTTGTTACTTGACCATGTGTTTGTTCATTTAGAGATGAAGGAAGTGTGAGAAGGGAAAACAACCTTCCCTACTAACATCCAGTCTCAAATACTTATTTTTCTATAAAGTAAATCAAGCATGAAAAGAACAATTTTTTAAAAATTAATACAAAAAAAGTCAAAACTCTTTGAAAGCATATTTTAAAACCAGATACGTTGGAAACTGCAAATCCAGAAAAGTGTCTAGCAGTGTGTCACAGTCTAGAGCAGTGGTTGCATCCATGAAATGAAAACAAATCAAAACCTTCATCAACAGCAAACCAGGTTGCAGAAAATTCCCTCTCCACAGACTTCTGCTAGTCTTTGTTTTGGCACTGTGGATATCCTGAGAGAAATTATTCAATGAATTAATATTTGAAGAAGCAAGAAAAAAGGCAAGAGAGAGTAAAGCAAGCAAATCACCTGCATGAGCAAACAAAAAAAGTACCCTAATGGGAAAACTAATTTTATTCAACTGACCAAATTTGGCTTCTATGTAAGGTGGCAGTTTAGGGTTCCTGCTGACTTCACAGATCAAATGTCACCTTGTGTCAAGGGAAGCAGCATCTCTGCCTCTGGTGATGCCTTGGAACTATTTGGGATCCTGTGACTCTCCCAGAGTTGCACATTCAGCCAAATTGCAGTGCAGCAGGGTTTCAAATCTTCACAGAAGTGCTGTCATCAGGTTAAGTCAAAAAAATTTTCACAGGGATGATTCTTTTCAAGGTATGCCATAACCTTCTACCTTCTCATTTTAAGCACTTTTTTAATGACGATCTTATTAATGTTTATGCTAATGCTGCTTCTGACAAGAACTCTTCTGTGACACAGGGGACCGCTAGCAACAGGGAAATAGTTTGCAGGTGAGGGGTTCAGGAAATAAAAGAAGGTCTTGGAATCCTGCTCTCAGGAATAGCATACACTTCCAGATGAAGCAGATACACTTGTTTCTGACTATAACACTTTTCTGACCAGCTCTCCCTCATGTTTGTAGAGGAGAGGAAAAACAAACACATAGGAAGTCACCACCTCTTGAAAAAAAAGAATCACTTCAGGGCTAATTAAGCTCACAAATCAGGGACAGACATACAGACAGAGGCCTGTTTAGAGCAGGTCCTCCAATGCTTGACAAAATCCAAGGAGGAACTGTATTGCTATGAGCCAGAAGAAGGGGTAAAAATCAAGACCCATTTTCATAGACTCCCAGTGGAAATATTCTGCTAGATTTTGATGGAACTGGATTGTTAATATTTATGAAGCCAGGCAAGACCTCCAGATGGAAGCTGCTCTGTAAGTGCAAAGCTTTGCTATTAATATTTATTAATCTGAAAGTACTTATTTAGTTTTTAGGCAATTTTTGTTCCATCTTTTTCCCAAGAAAACTAACATTAAATCTGTGGGATCTGTGAATTCTCAGCTCCCCACTGCTGCCTGTGATGTAAATTGCACTTCAAATTAAAATTAAGGGAAATACAGAAGAAAGTTTAGAAAGTCACAATGTGAAGGCTCCAGAGCTGCTTGCAGAGAGCATTCCTGGTAAGTGCTGAACACTTGAACTGCACATTGAGCAACATAAACGAAGTTTTCAAACCTGATCCTGTGGTCTCTATGAAGTATAAAGTCACAGGGAGAAGATCGTGCCCACATGAACTTCCTCCCAAGGTCATGGATGTTTTGGTCATGTTTATACTGACAAGGTTTACTAGATGATATTTCAGGATGGCAAAGATGCACCCCACCTTGTGGCAGTTGCACACCCCTACCCCCCTATCACCACCCTCCTGCCCTGGGATGAGATCGGGAGCTTTCAATAGGGCAGCTGATGGCCCTTTAGCACCTTCTGTGCCCCTCTGTGCCTGTCCTCACCTCACAGTCACATCTCCCCCCAACCCCAGGGCACGGTGACTCCTCACATACACCTCCCCACACCCTCACTGGGGAAGCAGGAGGGATGGGACTCTCAGTCAACAGACAGGGTCTTCAACCAAGGAGGTGCCCAGGTACAGAGAAGCTTCTGGACGTTGCTCATAATGCCCACTGCCAGATCCAACCAGGCTATAAAATGGGGCCTACGCCAAAGACGCCCTTTTAGTGGTCTTCTCGGAGCAGTAGGACTGTGATTGGGGCCCTCCCCATAGATCAGGAATGCTATTTAAAGAGGCTTCATGGGACTGAGAGCCCTCACTTTCTCCTTGATGAGTGATTTTCTTCTGGATATGTCCTTGTTTGAGTCCTTGCCCACCCTAAACAAACAACTTTGTCTTCTGCGTACCCTTGAGATGAAGAGGCCTCATGCTTTTGTGAGCACGTGCATGCTGCAGATCATTATTCATGTGTGGTTGTATGTTAATATCCTCAATTGGTATATCAAACTTGCAGTTTATTAAACATTGCCAGAGTGCTGAATAATTTACATAGACCCTGTTTCTAGTTGGTTCTCCGCTAAACAGTTCTGGTTAGAATAAAGCCTATTGGGAGCTTATTGCCTGCATAAATTGATTTCTGAGGTGCTTTCATGGCACACTGTCATGCCAGAGCCATGTGGCAATGCTTCATTGGTGCTAGTACTCAGGTAAGGGAACTGAGAGGGCAGTTACGTGGGCACCATGGCTATGTCTACACTGCAGCCTGGTCAGTCCCGGTCTCCTGATCACCCAGACTAACCCACGCAGGTTCCCTCTGTGTTCACGTTGGGATGTCCTCATATAGGAAGCTGAGGAATTAAACACGTCAGGTTTTGCCATTGTGTGCAGCTGAAAGATGGCCAACCTCTGCATCCAGCAGCCAGGACTGCACAACTGTCACAGCAGGGCCTTACATGGCTCAGTTGCCCTTACTCAGGGGCCTAAATGGTAGTACTGAGTTAAAAAAAAACTGATTAAAGCGTTTCTGTGTTCAGAAAAAGGAATAGAAAGAACGAAAATTTACTGCAAAGCCTATGCAGGCAAGTAAAGGTTTTCTTGTACTCATAGGCCTAAACCTAATGACTAGAAGGAATCAATGTAATTTACTGCCCGCAATCTCACTAATTTGAAAGAAATCACCCTTAAGTGCAACATGGAGAAGGTTCATTTTTTAATCAAGTTTAACAAAAGAAAACAGAAACTCTACTCTCATTAAAAAAAATTGTTCTATAAATGGCCAACCTCATTTTAGCCAATGGGTTCACATAATTTTTTAAATTCCTTTTGGAAAAAAAGAAGCAGAGCACATTATTAGTTCTTTTTTTCTTCTATCAGTCATATATCCTTTAATTATTTTAGTGAAAAGTAAGCTGATGGTTTGTTTCCCCCTTGACATGAATATGCTTCTTATTATATGCAAATATTTTGAATAATTGTCCTTGCTTATTCAAGGACCAAGATTCTGGTATTTTTTTTAATAGAATTAAAATCTCATTCTCCCATTAAAAGAAATACAAATATTTTGTTCTCCTCTAATGAAACAGAAACATTAAAATAAATAATCTTCAAAGCAAAAGAAAACAAGAAAAATTCCTCCCTAGCCACTGAGTCTCAATGTTAGCATAGTATTATTAGAGACGTGAGAAACCTACTAGCAATTTACATCTCCTAACACACTCCACCTTTTTGTCTAAATGATCTAATATGGGGTGAAGTGAACTCACTTTTATTAGACTCTTGATGGGACATGAGATGGCCTAAATTTCCTATCAAATTTTGGTAGCACAAGTGTGAATTTAGTACAGCAAAACACACAGCAAAGTGAGTTTCTTGGGCTTGGCAGTGCAATAGTACAGCTAGAGGCTATTGGTTGACTCAGAATGGTGTTCGTGAGATTTCTAGTCAGATCAGAGGTTCAGCCTATGCCTCATCCCTCCATTCTTTCTAAGTCTTCCAATAATTTGGAAAAAATGAAAGAAGAAAAGCCAAATGGAGTTTTCTCTTCTCAGCAAACACTGTACATGCTTCTGCTTCCGAAGATCAGACTTCCATAAGTTTTATATAATTCTGAATTTGGCACTGGCTTGACCTCTTGTATGGCAGGAATGAGCAGAGCTGTGGGTGCCACAGCCCAGTCCTCTAAGAAGTGCCCTGTGCCCAGCTCATCCCAGGGCAGCAGGGAGGCTGGGACCCTGTGCTGTGCATATATTTATATGAGAAATGCTTGAGTTGTTTGACTCATTCTGCTTGTGGTTCAGCCTGTGCTTTTCTGACCGTGTCCTGCTCCAGTCTGAATGGTGCATAAGTACAGAGGTCCAAGTGCTTTCTTTTCCCCACTGCACATCAAAGATTTCTTCTAATAGGTGATCCTGGGTATATCTTGACTCCTCTGGGGTGCCTGGTTCTGAATGACAGAGGTGGTACCATTCTTCCCTTCTCACTGAGTTCTGAATTTACATCTTAAAGATGTCTGTATGAATAAACTTCAAAGCTTGCTTCATTTTTAGAATACACATCTGCTGTTGGTAGCAGCAGCACACCTGCAAATGTAATCCCCTACTCCCATTCTTATTGGAAAGGAAGAAATTAGTGGAACTTGACAACATGTGGTTATTTGTCCCTTCTGTATTATGCCAGGTATTTATTGTTGTTTTCCTCTTGCCTTCTCATTCTTTCCTTGTATTTTTATAAATGTGGTTTCTCAGATGTACACCTTTATATCTAAAATGACATGAATAAGTAACAGAGCAGGAGGAAGAAAATCTCTGCTGACGATGTTGCTCATGCCTCCGCAGTCCTTGGAGCTATTCAGCAATCTCTACTCTCTCAAGGTAGAACTGTTCTCAGTGTAAACTTTGCCAAACTTACAAAGAGGTAGCCTGCATATAACAGTCTGGCTTTTGAAATCCTTCCTCTTCTTTCATGTTAGACACCATCCTCCTCATCGTGTGTTCCTTGTTAGCTGAAGACAAATACCCTCACACACACACACACACACAGCAACACAGTTCAGTTATCACACCAATGTCTCTCTGAGATGTGTTACAACCTGCTGGTTAAAAGGAAAAGTTGCTTCTTCCCATACTATGTCCAAGGTTTAACTTCAGGGAAATTGCCAGATGCTTCCAGCATGTCATTGTCTGCAGGTATAATACAGGTATTCTTCATTCCATCACCCAGGTTCTTAATAACTTGGGCTGTGAGACTCGTGGGGAACCTCACACAATATATTCTTCTCTTTTAAAAAGAAAACATTGGTACTTGATTTGTGGTATAGTTTTGTCACATTTCAATTGATTTAAAAGTACAAATTTTTTCTAAAATTTTAGTGAGAATTTATTAAAAGAGTTACCAATGTGAAGCTGTAGCAGACATGCTACTTCTCTCCTATCTGATATACTACTTCTTGTCGCAGTTGTGACGGACAAACGACATGGACCAAGTTCCTTCAAGATGAAAGTAATAGATGCCATTTATTGCTACAAGTGCATTTTTATACAATTCTACCAGTTCATGTGTCTTTTCGCTATTGGTTACAAGTTACAGCACTAACATCTCATTGGTTAATTTTGCTATCATCAGTGTTACTCTTCTACTCCCTTCTCTCTCACGGGTACATCCTTAACATCTCCGGATACTCCTTTACTCCCATCTTTCTCACGGGTAGGCCTTCATATCTTCAGGGCTAGTTTCTGTTCCCATGCCCTCTGTCAGGGAATCCACGGACCCACCGTAGTTTCCCACAACTTCTCTCCTGTTTATCTTGCATGGACAGCCCCACTGAATGTATTTTCTTAATAAGCTACTGAATCCAGTCTTACCCCTTTGAGTAATTACTGTTGGAGTTCAAAAAATCTCTTCATAAACTGCAAAATTTTCTCTTCCCTCAACAATATTGTGTACTTACTGCCACATTTAGCAGCTTCTGATATTATGATGGCCTACAATGGATAAAATGATTTTCACATTATTAATTTCCCAACTTCAGGTATCCAGGGAGCTAGAGGAATGATGACTCTTATCTACTACTTTGTTAATCAGTTCTTGTTCTTAGATCTTTCTGTTCTTACTACCTGCTTTGTCTCTTCCTCCAAGTGCCTCTCCTCACAGGTGTGTGTTTTCTTAGGAGAAAACAAAACTGATATTGTTTTGAGTCCTGAAAATGACTCCTCTGTTAAGTGCAGATAAGTTATCATTCAAGATGAAAAGGCATCTCTCATCTTCCACTAGGATAGTCTATTTCCTCTATAGCAAAAATCCCTACACTTCAGCTCCTTCCTGTCTATTTAATCTCCCCGTGTATCTTCCCCAGGCATGTTTCTTCTATACATGATTTTCTTCTGAGCAAGTTGCATGCCTCACACTCAATTTTTTATGATGTGTCTCCCAGTGCACACAATACTCTTCCAGAGAATCTGGGCCTGAGGCTTCTCTGTCCTTCTGGCATATGCTTTTGTCCTTGTTACCTGAGCTTTTCAAGATGGAAACTGGTCATTCTGGTTCCCTGGAAATGCAGTTCATTGTCCTGACAATGCTGTCTGGGGAAAAAAATACTGAATTAATTTAGTGATGATGACACATTTATTCCATAATTCTCTTTAGAAATTGGAAACAGAGACCTTGCAATCACCAAAAGTAGATCTTCCATCTCTAATACAATTATGGCTAAGGTTTTAGCTGGTTCTGATATAGTTTGGTTTTCTACTTATTTACAGAAATTCAATAACAAAGGCACCCCAGAAAGCAAAGGCAACCCACAACTGCTTTCAGCTTATGGCCAACCGGTGGAGTCCACCTGGTAGCATAAAATATTTACATTCAGATAGCAAATCACTGCAATCAGAAAATGAATTTTCATGCATTATTTTTCACACAGGCAAACACATGCATATATGCTCTGTCCAAAAAGCCTTTGCAGCATGTTTAGTGTACCACACCCATAAATGGAAGGCAAACTTCAGCTCATACTGCTTCTGCAGAGAATGCCTTTTCTTGGCTTCGGGTGGTTTCTCTTCTTTTATAGTAGTGAGAAAACAGCTGGACACTGAAGCTGTGGCACTGAGAGTAGTGGGCAGCTCAGGCAAACAGGTCACATTACATATAGGTAGTTGCATCTTTTCATTTTGAGTCCTCTTCTGTCACCCCCTACACACACACACACACAGGTGGACACACAGGTGCACACACACAGGTGCACACACACACACACACACACAGGTGCACACACAGGTGCACACACAGGTACACACATACACACATACACACACATACACAGAGTTTCCCTCCTTCTGTCTGCACTTGATTTCAGGGTCGCACAGCTTAGATGTGTTCTTGTGCTAGTCTAGTGATTTTGGAAGGTACTGGCTCAGTCGAACAAGACAGTGGAGGGATGAAAGGAGCTGTGCAGTTACTGGTGGGGAACGGGGAGCACTTCTGTGGGCTGATACCTGTGGATAAGGAAGGAGCTTCAGGAATGAGTCATCTGTGTCTCACAGAGAAAATGATTCAGGCCTTGGTGGTAAGGAGTTTCTTTTCTGTCCTGGAAGAAAGTGCAAAGAGGAGGTGTCAAAATTTCTGTCTGAAGTGTGTGTGTGAAATGCTGATTCACAGGACACATGGCTTTGCTTGTGAATCCTTAATTACATTGTTCCCCATTCCCATCCTTGTGCAGTGTAGCACGCACTGTTTGCCTGCTTCCAGCCTCGCCAAACTTACCTCACACCTACACTGTGTAGCTGTAAACCTCTGTTTAGATACAGGCTTAAGTATATCTTAGGGCAAGCTAGCCCTGACCTAATAATGCAAAAACAAAAGTAAAACCTCTCTGTTTACTTTTTGCTATATGCCTATCACCATGTAGCTCATTTGTTTTTGCAATGTGAGATCATTGCCAATGTCAAGGGGTCCAGTCAGTGCTGGGGCATATTCTGGTAGCTGGTGCACAAATAATAGTGCATATGATTATGTGCAGTGTAAGTAGGCCACATATCTTCATCAGTATTAGCAAAGCTTCTTCACTGTGAGGATGGTGAAGCGCTGAAATAAGCTGGCCGGAGAAGAGGATGTCCCATCTCTGGAAGTGTTCAAAGCTGGGTTGGATGAGGCTTTGAGCAGCCTGGTCTAGTGGAAGGTGTTTTTGCCCATGGCAGGGGGCTTGGAACTAGGTAATCTTTAAGGTCCCTTCCAACTCAAACCATTCTATGGTTCTATTATTCTAAGAAAGCTGACTGTCACACACAAAAAATCTCTGAGAGCAGGTCATGTGAAGCTGTCATCTCTGGTGGGAAATTCAAAAGTTGAATGTCAGCTGAGAAAACAACAAGCACTGCCAGTCCTATCACTTTGGAGACATAGCCAAGTACAAATACCGAGTACTAGGAGGATTGCAGGCTTGATTGGAAGCTTAGCTTTATCTGATTTTTTTTTTTTTTTTTTAAATAAACACATGAAATGCCAGCAAATACAGAAACATTAAAATGTAGTGCATTACAAATATATTTCATAGCATCATCAGATCAAAAGAAGAAACACACAAATAATTAATTCTTTACGTTCCTATTTTAAAGAAGAGTAGACTGGCAGTGACAGTTCTTTAGAATTCATTTGATGTGGTAAATGACTAAAAAGATTTCAAAACACTTTCTAAAAATCTTTTTACAAAGCACCTGTTTCAGAACCAAATGAAGAAATGGAACTCTAGGGAAACGACAAACATATAATCTGTATCATTCCAGTGCTAAGAAGCACCAAACCCATGGAAACATTTTCGTACTTTGTGCCTTGTCAAAAAGATGTTGAATGATAACCCTAGGCTCAAGATATTTATGCCCTAGATTGATACAGAAATGGAAAATATGAATTACTGTTATCCCCTTTTTACAGAAGTGAGAACAGTAGCACAAAGCAACCATGTGATTTATGTGGGTCACAAAAGGAAACCGTGACTGAGTCAGGAAGGAAATCCAAACTGTTAAGATCTCCTCATCTTGGCACCCCTCCACTTCATAAAGATCTTGAACATGCAAACAAGGTCAGGATTGGATTTATCATTTCCAGAGTGTGGCATGGAACTAGTTCTGGGTTACCTCAGTTGAAAGTATCTTCTAGCAACAGCTTTCCTTTGCCGCTCTCTAACTGATGTACGTTTTTCAGTGTTTTCTTTAAAACCCATTTTTCCCTCCAGATGTAACGACTAGTTAATGACTCCTTTGTTGGAAACATGGACTAATGGCTCAAGCTTTGGCACAAACAATTGCTAGGACAATTAGCCAAAAGGTTTTAATCAAGAGGTTTGCCTGTAGAAACATTCCTGCTTCCAGGCTTATCAACTTGCCGTAATGATTGAAAATGCTGATTATGTACAAAGCACTCAGACTAAAAATTTTTGCCATCACTAAACTTTGAGCTGTTCAATACCAGTGTTTATTACACATCACTGCTCTTCAAGCAAGATTTCTTATTCAAAAGACTTTGTTTGGCAAAGACCAGTAGTCATGAACAGTGTTTGTATGATCTTGAATAGTGTGAGAAAATAGGATAAAGTTTTGAAAATCATGGCTTCGTGACACTGACCTGTGCTTGTTATTACCAAGAAAGACTAGGGGGTTCCTTTGTTAGGTCTAGCAGCTAAGAAAAGCTTCATCCGTCATTTCAAATGTTCTTCCATATTGTGCATTCCTGACTTCCTCCTTCATATTCTGCCAGAACGTTGGTCTGAAAAATTCAGTCACTGAAAAGTAGCTGTTTTCCATCAGCTGTGATGGAAAATAACCTTTGTGAGTCACCAAAAGTAAAGTGATCACTTATTCATTTCTCAAGTACAATTCTTTATGAGAAAAAATATTTTTTTCTAAAGAGGAATGGAAGAGCCAGGACTGCCACTGAACCCAGCCTATGTTATTATAGACAGAAATGTCAAGTAATTCCCTTAAGAAGTTTATTAGTGTCTGTCTTAGAACTGTTTACTCACTGACACTCTTGGAAGTCAGTTCTACAATCTTACTAACCTAGTGGGTAGGATACGTCTGCTAATTTGCAATTTTAATTTATTCAATGCAAGCTTATGTCAATGTATTAATGGTCCCAAATTATCACTTAATTTAAATATCTCCTTTAGCTCTTCTTTCTCCTTGGAGATTTATTTTGTCCCCATGATGTATTTATAGGGATCAGTTCTATAGTCTCCCAGATTGTCTTGTGTTAGAGCACAAAGGACAAACTCTTCCATCCACATGTGATAAGTTCTCCTTGCCTCCCATTAGCCTATCAGTGCTCTCTGCAGCTGCTTCTGTTTAATCTTACACTTCTTGAATGCAGATGGCCAGAACTGTACAGAGTATTCCAGACAAACTCCCCATATCATGCTGTTAATATTTCTCTGTCCATAATAGAAAAAGTTTGCCCGATTAGTAGTCAGGATTGTGTTTGAGGTTTTGATGTAGTTTGAAGTGTTGTCCATTGCACCAAATGTCTCTCTCATTCTCTGTCATCTCAAGTTTATGAGCTCATGGCCTATAGCCTGTTAGTAGCCTCCAAACCTTGTGGTTTACACTATTATGTTCCATCCAATTTGTGCTGGCATTTTCAAGGTCATCCAGCTCATCCTGACTGATATTCTGATTATCCTCTATTAATGATGCTTTTCAACTTAATTAGAGCACTCCCACTTTTGTGTCGTGATTCTTAATGAAAAGAAGTAATCTTGGAGGAATTCCACTACTAGTGTTTCTTGAACAATAGTTCTCATTTTAAAACAATCTGTTGTTCTATCGCCTTTGGCAAGCTACATGCTCACATCAATTAACTGAAAAATGTCCAATTTTTTCTGCACAAGGAATGCTTCCTAGTAGAACCATCTTTTAGCTGATGACAGTTGATTATGAGGACAAGATTCTTTCAACATTTAATGCAAAGTTTGAAAAACATGACCCACTGTCAAAGCACAACAGAGAGGAATCTTGCAGTGTTAGTGAGCTGGACTTGATGGTCAGCCAAATCAAAATTTCTACACTTTGTGGCTGCCTGAAGGAAATTAAAATTATTTGCAATTGCAAGCAAAATAAGTATCTACAGCCTCTGCAATGCAAAACATCAGTCGAAATCAAAATAACTATCAGACAAAATAATGTTCTACTGTGTCTTGTTAGCTTGTCAAGCTAATCCATGCAAATAGACTTTATGCATAACTGTCTTATTCAGATACTTGGATGTAATCCATCAAACACTTCTCATCCATTAAGTATGATTATATGCTTTGTTGGAATAACCAGATGTTTAGTGCTAAGCTGAGCAGATGTCTGTGCTTCATACCGGAAGGTTATAAACCTATTTACACCAGCAATAAACTACAAGTATTAAAATGATGGAGGAAGTGAAATAGTTCTCACTTCATTTTGGGAAATTCCCAGTAGTTAATGCTCTTTGGATAAGCTTAAAAAAAGGTACTAAGTTTGCTACAGGGTAAATTTGACATAGGATTTTGTAAAACTTGGCTGACCTTTAGTAATGAGTATAATTATGACCACTTTGAATCCCTTAAACAGACTTAATTTATCTTGCATTGAGTTTGTTTTCGAAGATTTTGAGCCAGATTTTGGACAGGGATAAATAAAAAGAACACTGTTAGAATGGTTCCCTTTCACTCCAGGAATGTCTTTGGGGTGGGGAGTCCAGCCTATGTTCTCTGAACAGTCTTTTGAACTGTAAAACTGAGTTTATGCAAATCTTTCCCTTTGTTCAGTGCACCTTCTCCTCTTTCCCAAAATCTGAGATCCAAATTCAAAGCTCTCAAGTAGTAGTCCATTGAAATGTCCAAAATATGTTTATTCTGAGACAAAAATAAGTGATAGCTGAGAATTTTTTTCTTTCATACAAATATATAACCATACTTGCCTGAACTTTAATCTATTTTCATTGGTTTATGTGCTGAAAAAAAAAAAAAAATCCAAGTAAAACTCTGCAGGAAACATGGATATTGGTATTTTTTACGGTGGTAACTGGAGTTGCAGGAATAATTTCCACATGAGTGCAGATGCCTATAGTCAGTAAGCTACTTAAACACTTATAAATACTTATAAATACTTTACAGAATCCACTTTATAGAAGTTTCTCAGACACATACGATAAATATATTTTTATTTAATTATTTTGATGACCTAGAGAGTTATCTTCCTTTTCTGTTTGTGGAATTCTTTTAACTTCTAAGCATTTCAGCAGCATCAAGTAACCCTGAACTATATATATTTCTTAACTGAAAAAGTTAACTGGGACAAGTAAATAATTAGTACATCTAATTTCCTGAGTTTAAACAATTCAGCATAAATGGTGGCAGGAAGAGTGACTCATAAGTGATGGATCTTAGAGCAGGAAAAAAGCCCAAAGAAGAAGAGGGCTGGCTTAGACATCTTTCTCTGCGGAAAAGCAAGAAGAGTTGCTCAAGAGGTGCTAATACATTGGGAAGACATGAGGGATCCGATAAGCTGCTGACTTATAGAAGAAATGTCTGAGGGAAGTAAACTGTGCTAGCATTTTGTAAACAAGGAACATGTAATGTGAGGTGGAAAATGAAGTAATCTAATGTAAAGAGTTCTGAATAGCAGTGGAGGGAACAGGTGCTGGTTGAATGGACATCTGTCTGCCTACTTGGGGTTTATCTGTTTTTCAAAGTAGGATTCCTCTGGGGTTAGTAAGGAACAGAAAGAAAATACAAGATAGAATTACTCAGGAGCAGAGAAAGAAAGTAATTTGACATCGGTCAAAACACAGTTATATCCAAAGAATTAGACAGGAATCTGAAGGAAAAGACCATAGCAGCTTGTGAAAATCTCTCACCAGGGACGCAGAGCCAAGGAAGATTTACTTCCCTACAGTGCACCAGTATTGTGGTTCAGGCCCTGGTTCAAGAAGAAATAAATATTTAACACAGTGAAAAAAGCCTCACTTTCCTTCATTGATTATAGGAAATTGCTCCGTAAAGCCACACAACATCATTTCTGTTTCCTGACTTGATGAGCTTTGCAAGATTTCTGGAAACAATTTTTCTCTAGTATTTATCCCTGCACCTTTGAAGAAAAAATTATTTTTTTCATGCTCATAAACTATGATCAGTTGCATTTATACACCCTGAAATTGTGTTTACAATTGCACTGGGCTAAGCTAAACTTGGAATGAAGGACCTCTATATCCATTTCTTCTCCATAGAACACATCTCATCCTCCCACAGAGCCTGAAGAATAAATAGATCCTTTTTAAACATTATCAAGGAGACAGCTTGTCATTGTATGTTAGCTGACTCGTTAAGATTTCTATATCAGTGGTCATCTAGGCTGATGGAGGACCATTGAGCTGTTAAAATAATCCCATTCTAATGTCTACAAATACAGGTTCTGTTTTAAAAGTTTTCATGTGGTTTACAGTTATTGAGTCATATTTTTTACTTCTAAATGAAATAATGAAATGTTTTCTTCAGTAATGGCAAACCAGTTTGAGATTAAATTATTGAAGAGCATCTATTAAATCTCTGTATTTGTCTTCAACTGTGAGAAATGCTGTTTGAGAAGATCTGGTCTGAGCCTTTCTTTGGGTGCCGGATTCTTAACCTCTTTTACAAACTATTAGTTTATGTTACTCAGCACTGGGTAATGCTGATGTGAAAAGGCAGGCAGTCTTGTGACAAAGAAGTTGGGTTTATTCCTGATCTGTGGCAGAGACCATCTGTGAGGTATTAGATAAATCACAACATTTTTTAAGTCTTGAGTTATTAGAAGCAATAGACTTTACTACTCTATTTCCATTATGATTTTTCCATTTCATTTACAATATAATGACAGTGGAAAGTAAAAGGACATTAGCATGAATGTCCAGGTCTCAGGATTTGCCTTCACCATTCTTAAATCCTAGAACTTCAATTCCTGTTTTTCTTTGCTACTGAATGTTGCAGGTACCCAAAGTTGTGAGGACTAAAATGCATTTTCCCTTTTTAATAAAAGTTGAGGTTGCTTGATAACAATATGATTCCTGCAAATGAGCTCTAAAAGGACAGCAACTGTGGGAGCATCTTGTGTTGTGTATTGCTACTGTCTAGAACAAAGAGAACATTTTACCATGAAAAAATTACAATATTAGAACCTCAGTATCCTATTTTATTAATCTGGATCAAAGCCCATTCCTGATGTAAATTCTTTGACATGTCAGCTGAAGCACATTAAATATTTCTGAGGTTTATTTCTGCATTTTTAATTATACAAGGCAATCAATTAACAATCATGCTTCCCAGGGATTCTCTGCCAGAGGAATGGTATTAACTAAGGGATTCAATTATCACTTCTGTTCACTTTGAATTCATATGGCACCATGATAAATGGCTCCTACTGCTTGTAATAACAATAGTTTGCACACATTTATTTTCTCTTGTTTACTTAATAATTAATATGCCACCCGCAGTGACAATATGTGGGCTTGTTTACAAAACCTTCAGTAATCAATAATTGTCACCCACATGGCACCAACAAAAAATAACCCCAAACACTGGCATGGCAACTGTTTTCTAATGCTCTCACAATAAAGCCCTACATGGCTTTTGGCACTGATATGAAGGTTGAGTAGTTATGACAGCTCCCGCTTTATATTTGGGAAAGTTGTTTCGAGGTAGTCAAGCTGGCTTGCTTAGGGCAATTTAGTAGTGGTAACACAGACTACCACAGTGTAAATAATCTGGAAAACAGGTTCTCAGAAGTAGTTTGGGTATCTCTGCATTATTTCCTGTTGTGCAAGACAGAAACACCCGACTCAGTTTTTTAAGAGGGTCACCAAAACTGTTTTTCACTTACCAAATTAGATGCATAGTCCTCTGCAAAATACACAAGAGGATGGGCATGAATTGCGTTTAAAGTGTTTTCCACACACTGCTTAAAACATAGACTGCTTCTGTGATTAAATAGTTAATTCTGGTTTTGGTAGCTTTTTGGTTTTTTTTTCCTGTAAAAACCCAAAAGACCAGACAACAAAATATTAATTTACTGAAACACTTAAATATTAATATAATCAGTCAAATCAGTCATTGAAAACCCTAGGCTGCCAGTTATTAAATGAAAAAGAAAAACCTTCAGCCCCAGATGTCTGTGCTTTCCCATGCGCTAAAGAATAAAGAATCTCCATTTTGCTGATTCAGCACACATATGTATAAACGAACAACATAAAGAAGAAGAAGGATCTACATAGTGATTGATTCTGTTCCTTTCAAGTGCCCATCATCATCTGCTCTAGTTGGGTATCTGGCAGTCATTTGCACCAGAGAGGGTACTGAGTTCCTGGAAGGAGGCTGGCTGAGGGGTGAAAAATTTTCAATCAATTTCCAATACATTTTTTAAGAATTATTCACTTCAAGTTGCCCTGTAACTATGGTAAACCAGTCTGAGTCTTGTTGACTTTTGGTTTAGGACAATGTCTTTTTTTAAGGAAAGCTGTTTACTTCCCAGAGTGGCAAGTCCGACTCTTGCGAAAAGCAGTGCAATCTCTAATGAGACTTGAGTCCTACCACAGCATCACTAAACTGAAATCCTCAGTGCTCTCCAGACTGGGAAAGTCTGGACTGCCCAGCTAGGTGCATTCCTAGCTGGATGGCATGCATCAGCAACAAACTCATGACCTCTTCCATTTCATACAAGATCTTTTTGTATTTCTAGGAAACACAGGCTCTTGGCTTGCTGTTCCTCTGAGACCCATGACAGTCCAGATACCGTTGCTCCAGACTTTTGGTGGATTTCAGGCAGAATAAGGGGAAGCAGGAGCACAGGTGTCTGTGGATAAATAAATAACCGCATGTTCACATACCTGGACAGGTCACATAGAAATCTCGGTGGTACCTGACCACTATCCTCAACTGCCAGCTCCAGTTTTGATTAGGATGGGAATAGAGAGTGGTGGAGCCTTTACTTTCCCAGGCTCTGCATTGTTCAACCCAGCCTTGGCCTTTTACAGTTCACTTCAGCGTTATTTATTTGCTCAGCGCTGCGCATTGCTTCTCTAGATCAGGAGGAAAATCTGAACAAAGAGAAATGTTGGTTTCTGCTTTACTACATTATACATGTAGCAGCCAGCTGTAAACATTCAGATCTCCAAACCTCAAAGTTTGTCTTTGAAACTAGGTTTCATCTAGGCATGTTTATTCTAAAGCCTACACATATATTAATTGAAAATACTGTCAAGTACAGCAAAGTTAAGTCTATGGGACTTCCTTGATTCTTAATCCAATCCATACTCTGCTAGATGTTGGGGAAAAAAGTAATGTGATAGCATCCTCCTGAACACTTGTAGAGCTGGTACATAACTCAGTTTTGTTAGAGGTCACTTTTGTACCAGAGGTAGCCAGAGTAAATTTGATTGCTCCATAAAAATTCAGACCTTTTGGGCTGCATTTCAAGAAGAATCTTGTTTCACAGTCTCCTTTTTGAAATGGTATTTGCTATTAGAACTCCACCAAACAGGCACTGATCAGTCTATTCAGGCAGAAGAGATTAAAGGCTAGCCAAGCATCTCAGGTTATTTCATTCATCCAGTTTGGTTGCCAGAAATTTGTTCTAACGTTGGAGTAATCTGTTTTTTCTCTCTCTCTCCCTCTCGTTCTCTCCCCAGCTTGGACCGATATTATTACTGAGGCCTGAAGGCAGATGTATTTCATGATTTCAGATGTATTTCAAGATTGTTATGCTTCCTTTTTTTTGTTTGTTTGTTTGGTTTTTTTTTTCTCTCTCTCTTTTCTTTAACCGGGAAGTTTAGTAAATAAACTAACTAAAAAGAAAGCCCACTATGCTGTAGAAAATTATGTGAGTAGCTGGCAGCTCAGTTGTGTGCACTGGTTCAGCTCCTTGTTCCTGGGTGGTGTCCAGAACTGCCATGCTACCAGCTTACTCCCTTTCCAGGAAACATGAAACCAGCCTGAGGCCCTGAAACTGAAAACTAGGTTATGTTCCCTTCCTTCTGCCTTTAGTCATACAAGCTTCTAGCAGCAAATACCATGCAAATAACCCTCACAGTTCTGTGGTACCAATGTGTTAAGGCAGTGCTGAGTATAAGCAAAAAAGACACACTGATCTGGACTCTATAGAAACTGTAGGTGGTTGCACAAGTAGTTCTGGAGATGTGAATAGGGTGTGACCTGAAACTAGCTGCTTATGTACCACCATATGAATTTGCTTGTCTGGTTGTTGGCTTCTAGAACAGAAGTCAAAATTGAAATTGTCCCTCTACAGATGCAGTGGTGAGTGCTACTCTTGTAGCTGTTCTGGATGAACTTGATATATGGAATAACTGAAGCTTTACCACCATCAAAGGAAGGGACCCTCCCTGTGACTGGGGCTATCTGCACAGTTTGATACAGAGGGCAGATGTGGAGAGAGTCCAGTCTGAACTGAGAAATGACATTTCTGCAGTTCAAACAATGATACTGGTTTGCAATAGATCTGCTGGTTGAAAAGGTGATGAGGAGGGAAACTGGTTTTCATTAACTTGAAAATATTATTAGAGCGTAACTTTTGGAAAAGGAAAAAAAAAAAAAAGCTTGTATTTAATTGTGGCTCTACCAGAAACATTTCATTTAAATTGAGAGATAATGTTCTGTACCATTTTTCATCTTATTTCTAACCTTGTCCTCTTGTTTTTTCCTTGTCCATTTTTGTAATCTAAAAGCTTAGTTTTGGAAATGTTGAAAACTTTGAACCTCTCTCCTTCCCCCTTTCAAAATGCAATGTGAGACAAAATCTTTAAATATTTTCGCCAAAACTTTATTTTCCTTCAGCAAAAGTTGCTTTCTTAACAAACGAGAAAATAATTGTGGGAGAGAAAGGAAGTTTGCTCTAGTTTGGCAGAATGGAATTAAATAAGATGAGTGCCATCTACTGGTAGTGGGTTCTAACCTGTAGATTGCTTAACCTGCTATGCACTTCGGCATTGCAGTGCTTGCCTTATATTAGAACTCATCTTTATTCAAGCAAGATAATAAAATACTTCATCTCTCCACTGTCTCATGCTTCTAGATGAGCAAAAGACATTTTGTCGTAGTCTTAAATTACAAGTAAAGACACTTTATAATTAAGAAGGTGCCATTAATCAAGTCAACCAGCAGTAGCTCAGTGTTTTAATTACACACAAATATTGTATTTAGTCTCTTCCTTTTGGTTATACATCATCTCCATCCACTAGACTGCTGTCTGTTTATTATTTATTAAATCCTACTGAAGACTTGTTATATTTTTACGAGCATAAGAAAGGTGCTTCAAAATTGATACCACCATTGCTTTTTTAACCATAAAGCAGAAAGTCATATTTATATTTATAACTGGATTATGTGTACTGTACTCTTAGCTGTATATGCATTTGCCTGTAGCAATAATTTCCATTTATTATATATAGCGACTTTGGATAATTCTACTTTTTCTTCCACATTTAATATGCATCCACACTAAACAGGATTTCTAATGATTATTCACCTTTCTCTTAGGCAATGAAGTTAACTTGCAAGAGTAAGGGAAAAGACAATAACAGACTTTAAACTTATGAAACCAACAAAATGTATCTTTGATCTTATGAACTTGGATTCCTGAATCACATAAAGTTGTCAAATCAGTTCAAAATTAGCGTGAATCAAGAACTCAATACTGTTTTAAAATAACTGATAATCTTGTTTTTCTTACTAAGAAAGCAGCATTGGATCAAGAATTTCAGGTTTCCAAAATTTTTCAGGGTTTCAAAGTTATCTTTCATTTTAATTACTGTAAACCTTTGACCTTCCCAAACACATAGTTGTTGGGAAAGAAAATCCCAAACCCCCAAATATATGATTCCTGGATTCTGAGAAATACAGGATTTACTACTTGCCAAGAGGATTGAGATTTCAGCCTGAATGTTATCAGATGGCAGGTCTGACTACTGTGCTGTTGAACACACTGAGGTGTATCCCGTAGGATAGTTCAAACCCTCAGATATGCCCAGCCATTAAAAAATAATGATCATGGGGATATTGAGGTCAAGTCTTGAGCTAGGATCCAACACTTTGTGAAAACTCAGTGTTATGCTTTATTTCTGATGTCAAAAGTCATGAGCTGTTCAGAATGTTCATCGTGATGCTGGACACCTCACAGAGCTCAGTATGTGTCCTGATCACGGAGAAGCAATTTGACAAACAACTACAAACATGAAAAAAGTAAGGGAAATTCAGTCAAAAAAGCCAAAAGGCTGGAGACACCTGCTAGGAAAGAATGAAGTAATTACCTCTTTTTCCTCACAATGAACCAGTGTATACCTGCTTCATCCTAACTGATTAGATGTTTCTCCTGTTCTCCAATTTCCAGCTGCCCTTATTCATTCATTGTTGTTGTGATGAGCACTTAAATAGAATCACAAAAGAAATGTAAACAGAATTACAAAAGCTAGGTGTGGGTAGAGAAAAAAAATGGTATTGGCATTTATTCTCACAGATTATTTGGAGGACAAGGAACAATTAAGGCTTCCTTGCTTGTAGGCCTTCAAATATCCAAACTTTCATTCTGCACTCAACCTATCGGCTTCTGCATTTAGTAAAGAGGAAGAGAAAAAGAGAGAGAAAGGAAACTTTTGGAAGATCTATTGTCACTGAAGTTACTTCTCTTTGAGAAAACTTCCTATTCTTTTCTCAACACCTGGGCCACAGTCACAGATGGTGTCCAGCAGCACTTTTCATAGTCAGAAAGGATGCTGGACTGGGGACTATGTTTGGATTTGTGAAATGAAAAATGGTGGAGTGGGACAGGACAAAATTGGGTTCTTTGGATTCACAGTGGCATGTGTTCCTGGTCTGAGTCTTTAGTATCCTTTAAGATAACAACTGCTGCCACAACTGAGCAGAAAGAGAACAATTTGTTTGCAGCATTTCTCTTATGACCTCATAGACTGATTGGCAGCTTTATTTGCAAATTGTGCCATTTGGTTTTGGCCTTTTGACAAATCCATTCACAAAGGGTAGTTCATGCCTGAAGGAAAGTCATTGAAATACTTCTTTTGATGGCAAGATAATGATTCAGTCATTTTTTGCGTGCTTGAAGGGTACCGTAGGGTAGATCAATGCAAATGGTGAGTTTAAATGGCATGGACATTGTTGGGGGTCACAGCAGCACTATCATAAAGCTCAGGTTTTAACATAGATGTAATGAACTGGACTGCTGTAAACTGAAATCTATCATGGAAACTTTTTAATGAAGTACCATGCTCTTTTTCTCCTCATTTGGTCTCATCACTATCAACAGTAACCTATACTGTTCTTAGGGATGGTTGCCTAGAAACATTGATTTAATTTCAGCTACTTTTAGCCTTCCTAAAATCAGGCATCTAATTTAAAACAGTCAACATCTGTAGTCAGAGGGGATGGATATTCCCTTCCAAAAGGTGCCTCCCAACTGCATTTGGACAGGACAAATGATTGCTTGTGTCCATCTCATTCAGAAGAAGTTAGTACCCCCTGACCTATTTCCGACAGCCATCAAGAGCACTTGACAGCCACAATCTCCACTATGAAATCTCTTCTATTTATCCTGCCAATGGCAGTCTGGACCTGTCCTGGTCTGCACAGACTGTTTTCTCTCTTTGCTCTCCCCTCCTGATGTTAGTACAAAGACAAAGCCACATGGACTAATTTGCACAGCTGTTTCTGAGATCTCAGGTTCTAATGACATACTTTTTGCCTCCAGAGTCCATCAGTCTCTTATCTTTATGAGATTTATCTGCGGTGGAAATACAAAGTTCCATGGAGGGCTCAGTTTCACAAAGTTGTGGTTTGATTTGGTTTTAATTTTAAAAATGTTTTTATAGCTTACATAATTGTAATCCCATTATTTACAATCCTCTCATCCTCTAGGTCTTTTCTTAGCTTGGTATTTATGCTGATAGCTACTCATGATAGAAAGGAATACACATGAAAATCAATATGAATCCCTTCATTTAGAATGTACTTTATCTGAGTTTTCTGGAAAAAAAAAAAAGGTAGAAATGCCTGCAGTACTACATGATGTGCTTCATGCACACCGTGGCAAATAAATATTGAAAAATGTGTCATCTCAGCTTTTCCAGAAGCCTCATCTTCAATTCTAAATGATTTGATGTGCTGTTGGATGATCTACCTGGAGCATCTGTAGGGTTATTTTTGGACAAAAACCCCTGTGTAATTTTAATGCAGATCCAGAAGGCCAACCTTCAAAAACTAGCAACCAGTAAGAGTGTGGAACTTGGAAATAAATGTGGAATAGTTGACATTACACAGTGTAGTTTGATGAAGAGTCACGTAAGGTAGCAGACATCCAGCTGGCTCAATAACTATAGAAAGAAAAACCCATGCACACAGAACCCTACTGAAACAGCCACACTGCTGTCAGGACTGGGTTCACATTTTTCTTCACTTCTATACCATAATTTCTGGTCACATCACTTTGACTAAGCCAGAGTCTGAAAGTGTTTGTGCTGGTCACATGTACACAGGCCAGGGCAGTCAGTTCTTAAGTTCACTTCAACCTAAATAAAATGAGCAAATATACAAACTCCTGAAATCTCTGTAGCAACACGCATCATAATGTGTAAGAGCTTGCAGTAGCTTGAGTTTCTTGATGATTCTAGAAATCTTAACACTTTAATTTATTTAATGAATTTAATTCCCCTTTTCTGTCTGTAAATCATTCAAAGAGAATCTATACTTTCTCACTGCCATACATCTAACAGTTTCTGAAAATAATTCCCAGTCTCTAGATTAAATGGGAGACACAGTCTCTGTACATTTCCAACAGCCAATGAAATTCAGTTTTGAATTTGAGAAAGATTGTGTGTTCTGCTCATGGCATAGGGAGGGGTAAGGTGTCACTTCCAGGTGTCTGTGTGAATACTAAATAGGAAATGTGAATGTGCTGTGAATGTTCAGGAGCATGTACATATATTTTCTAAGTTTCATGAATGGCTTTTCATCAGCTTCTGTAAAGTGATTTATAGTGATGACTCTCATTAAATACTAGCTTCATATTCAAGGGAGATTCTTCTTCCAAACTAGGGTGTAATATGCTTGATCTCCCTATGTGGAGATATGTGAAAGCTGTATTTAATGGTGACACTAATCCAAATCTGGGAACGTTAGCACTCCTGATTTTCAGACTTTTCACAAAAGGGATAGATTATGTCATCATTATAGAGAAGAAGAGACTGTTCATTAATAAGTATTATGAAAAGGATACATCTTAGATAACTTTAGCCATGTAAGAATGAGAGATCCTGTCTAAAAGTTCTCTGTTTTGTCAAAGAATAAAAAGAGGTAAATCTAAAGGATCATCGAATTCACTTGTGTGGTATCCCATTTTTGGCAGCTGAGATGGCCTAAAGACACCACTGTTTTGGTTATGATCAACTGAGATAAGGCATCTAGCTTTTCAGCAACAAAAAATTCAAAGTGAATTAAGCTATAATTATGACTTTGAGGGTAGATGAAATGGTAGAATAAAGAAAAAGTGGAAGAAATAAAATTAAACCAAACAGGTATTTTACCTGTCCTTTTAAGATCTCTGTTTAGTGATATCCTCAGTCTGTTTTCTTGTATTCTATAATTATCCTTTTCATTGAGTCAAAATCTATTATCTTGCTGTGCAACATCTCTTGTTCCAAATCAGCACCTGCCAAATAAAAAATATCTTCACTTTCATTTCCTTTAATTTTCATGTCTAAAAAGTCCTGAATATACTGTGGAGTTAGTTAAAACTAGAACTGAGATTTGGCTGCCACTCTTGTAGCATTCAGTTATCCCTTTCTCTTACAAATGTTTATGAAATGCTCTGTGACCAGAAACCTAACTTCTTTACTGGATCATAATCACTGATAGAAAGCAGCTGTAAGTGTTATGATCTAAGGGTTTAACTCCAAAGTATGAAATTGTCTGCTGTGGGAAGAGTAGAGAAGTGAACAGTAGATCAAATGAATAAGGAAAACATCAAAACTCTGGCTCATTATCTCAGTAAATCTAGAATAAGGTGTCCTTTTTTTATTTTTTTTATTTTTTTTTCTTTTTCCTACTGGCATTTTGAAATTCAGCCTTTTTGGCTCAATACTTGTAAACTTAAGATGAGCTTTGTCTACTTGGTGCTATGTGCACGTCTCCTTGTATTACTATGCTGTTTTAGTAGGTGTCCAGCATAAAGAACAATGAACCAAAGAATAAATCCCAAAAGAGCTGATGCTAAATATAATTCCTGCAGTGTTTTGATGGAATTGTATCCGTAACACACTTCCAGACACAAGGCCATTGATGACAGATAAAAGAATTATTACTAGTCATGAAGTATTTTATGCTAGCAGTTTGTTCTTCCAAAGAACAGTACAATGTCAATTAAGGAAAATTCTGAAAAAAAATTACAATTCTTTTATATATATATCTACATAACTATAGGTATCTAAATGCATGCACACCTGTAGAGACTTCTTTTCTCCTTGGGAGCAGTCTACATCAGTGAAGCCTTGTCAGAGCTCTACAAGCTTATTTAAGAAGTATGGCTCAATCAGTGCAGTGCTGTGCTTGTCCTGATTGTACCTGCTGAGAAGAATTACCTCTAGTGTAAGTTAATTAGTCTTATAATAAGCTATTATCCCTGTATCGTGCAGCACTATGGTGTATGGCCATGCCAAGGTCACCCGGGTTAGGTCACATTCTTCTTACATGAATTGCAGTGAGCCATGGAGATACATCTCCAATAATTAGTGACTGTGAAATCATGCCTCCTCAGTGGATGTCAGGGTGAACGGTATCCTGAACAGTCCTGCCACCACTCATGCCTCAGAAAGTAACTGGTCTCAGTGGATAAGCATAGTCCATGCTTTATCATACACCGTCACTTCCGGTAAAAGTGATTCTCAATGTCACCGGTGAAGGTTATTTTATGCCCGTCTATTAAAAACTAATGAGGTTGGTATGAAGCATATAGAGTACTTCACTGGCATTTTTGTCTTACATTTTTTAGGTTTTATGGTGTTTTCCCCAAAAAAATTCCTGCACATGGTGGATGTTTTTGGAAGAAACATAGAGTAGCACTTACCCAAGATTTCTAATAATGAGTTTTGTGGAAAACTAAGAATCACAGAAGCTCAGAATCACTTATTAAGGAAGAGACTGCCTCCAGCAGTCTCAACCCCTGCTCAATCTGGGCTATTATATTCATATGCTGCTTAAGGACTATGAAAGTGATAACTCAGTCAAAGAATCTGTATTTTTAAAACAGTTCTTGAAGCAAGTATATATTTTTCTCTTGGGTCTGCAACTCACTAAGGTCAAGGAAGATTTTTTTTTCTGAAAAAAAGTGCTTAATATTGTAAAACTTTCTTAACAGAATTTTATAGCTTGATCTTGTATCCATACTTCTTCATGGTCATCTCTCTTAAAACTCACCAACATTCTGAGTTGAATTTCTAAAAAAATATCTAAGAAGGGATTTGTTATTTGTAGAAGTTCAGTAAGGTAGAGCCAGGACTACAAGAAATTTCAATTGTTTGAGTTAGGTTATTGATGGTCGATCTCACCAATTCCAATAGCATCAATAGAAACCAATCAGTTCATCTGAGACTATAACATGAGTAGCAGTTCTTATACATGTTTTTTCAGCACCAAACTGGAATGGTATTGGTGAAATCAATGAAACAGCATCAGTTTGCATCAGCAGAGTTTCTGGTACATCAGTTTGGGGATGCTTTGTAACCTTTCGCGCTCATGTTACTCACTTTGATCTCAAAGAGGATTTCAGCTTCATAGGGATATGAATCAGGCCTTGCATTTCAGATTTATCTAATTGGAAGTTATATAGTTATCCATTTTGGATACCTCTCACAAGCATAGCTTGAAACTATCAGAACAGTTCATTAAAAACAACATGGAAGTTTTAACCTACTCAGCACATTGTCAGAACACACTTTGCTCCTGTTTTTACTTTACCAAGCGTGATGAGCTCATCCAGCTTTGGTGTTTTCTGGGGTCTCTGGGATCTGCCCTTATTTCAGAAATTTAGCATTGTGGAACACTTTCTATGTTATTACCTAGTGATTTTCAGGAGCACAATACACGAGCTTGACTCTGTAGCTTAAGATTTGCCACCCTTTAAATTCTTCCAGCAAAAAAGCAGGTGGTAAATTCAAGCTTGGTTGGGACCAATAGAAAAAAAAAAAAAAAAGAGTTGAACAAGGAAAACCAAACATTGCTGAAGAAAAATGAGTGAAGAAAAGTGAGTGAAGAGAAATGAGTATGATTACTGAATTCTTAACACAGAAGCGGAAATATCTTGTGATAATGTGTGAGATTTTGAGATGTGAAGCTGTACAGTTCACTGATGTTTTTACAATGATCTGAAGTTTTCAAGTTGGAAAAATATGAATGCTTGCCTCCCAATCAGTTTCCATTACACATACGCTACATTTTGACATAGAGAAAAACAATATGGATTATTATGATTATTTCCCATTATGTTGTCATCCTATTCTGAACCGAAATAGATTTATAACATTATTTAAGTCAATTACTTAAATGTCAAAGTCCATGAAGTTTCCATGATCATGAATTTATATGTGTCTTTTTTTGTTTCTTTCCTTTTCTTCTCTTTGATTCAACTCCTCAGTGCTGTAGGGATCTTAGGGAATGCATCTTTGTTAACAAATGAGGCTGTGTGAAAAATATTTATTTGCTCTCATTTCAAGCAGTCCTCTTTAGTCATAAAAGAGTATAAGGAAAGCACAACAAGCAATTTGCTTCAAGGTAGATGATATTAATGACCTGCCACACTTATACCTCCTTGTATGATCTGTGACTATTTTTTTTTTAAGTGACAGATTGCAACAGAGAATGTTTGGTGTCAGTTGTCTCCTGTTCTCTGTTCCTTGTTAATAAGAAATAAGGCAAATAATTTTATTAGATGTCAAACCCAGGCACGACCAGCACAATCAGTGTACCTCGCCTAGGGTTAGTAGTGAATGTCAAGCGAAAGAACATAAGAAACCAGGAAACCACAGTATCTTCCTGTTAAGCTGAAGGATCCCTTTTTGCTGATAGTGGTAGATGTTCAATCTGTTGATTATAAACATTCCATTAATCATATTTAACTCTGTCATCACTCTGTGACTTCTCTCTAAAACAAGCACAACTGTCTTCTGTAATCAGTCAAGAGTCCTAACATATGAAGGTCTTCAAAGTCTTGTCATTGAAATTGATTCGCAACTGGCAAAGTTAATGGAAACACTTCAACACAAGTGTGTTTGTCAGAATAATGATGGGGCCTGAGAGGCCTGAAGACATTGGAGGCTGGGCTGAAAAGCTGAGTGACAGTGGCAGGAGCCCCTGCAACAGCACCCAAGGCTGCAGCTTGTTTGGGCTCGCGTCCCAAACCCATGAGATCTGGATACCTTGGGAGAGCCACACTGCCAGAGCATAAGCTCACAGTGAGCGTCTGGTCTGCATCCCTCTGATCACATTGAGAGTGCCTGGGCTTGAAGAAGACACTTCTCTTCCTCATTCCACTTCATTGCGAGATGGAGAAACACCAATTTTATCCATCAAGGTTATTGTAATGTTGCATATATAGGGCTTGGATTCTACTTCCAGTTAGGCATAGTGTTTTCCCACATTTTCCACACTGACCTTCAAGCACTGGGTGCCAATGCAACAACCAGGGTGTTTCAGACCTTAAAATATGAAAAAAAATTACAAGATCCTTAGGTATTCCCAGCGGTTTACTGTTCTGATTTTTTTTTTTTTTGAGCAATTTTACTTTGTAAAAACAAAGCTGCCTGCCACCGTTCAAAAAGAATTTTAAATCCTAGGGATTTCAGACTAGTTCCTTAAAATACCAGCCTCCTGATAGACTGGTGTGTCTTGAACTATCTTCTGCTTTATAACCTTAACAAGAGCTTTTAAACTGGAGATGGATAAACAGAAATGCAATGTAGTGTAGGATGTTGTGGGAACTGAACCTCTTAATGTCAGCTATAGGAAGGGATTGCTTAGGAAAGTCTCCATTTGGAGCTTACCTGTGCTGCATATAGTAGTAATAACTACATGGTAGTCAAGCTCTGTAGCTGATTTTGGACAGATGTGTTTTGTTTTGTTTTGTTTTGTTTTGTTTTGTTTTGTTGTTGTTGTTGTTGTTGTTGTTGTTGTTGTTTTTGTGGGTGTTTTTGTTGGTTTGGTTTGGTTTGGTTTGGTTTTTTTTTGGTCCAGTTTGTTTTGTTTTAATTCTGGTCAATGAGATCCATTTAGATGTTCAGTGTGATATGTTTAATATTGTGAGTGTGGTGGGAATGTTAGTGAAAGCAGCAGAGACAATTCGAGATTTTGTGAGAGTGGGTGTGATTCCATTACTATCAGTACAATAATTATCCAGCCTTCTGTTTCACAACTGCTTAAATCTCTTACAGTAATCCACTTCTAAACCTCAGAGTAACCAAAAAGCCTCAAATTAAGGTACTGTTAGGCAAAAAGAATATATGTATAAGAAGTAGAAATGATTCTATTTTTTTACATATCTTAGAATGAAACAAAAAAATAATAGGGATTTTGGCAAAATGTGGATCTAGGCTTTGTATTTTTATGTACTTTGCAGATAATACTGGATATATCTTTTGTTACTGATTTATATATGTCAAAATGTCCTGGAAATTTTGTTTTCGTAATTTTCTAATGCAGCTTCAGTGAATGTGAATGCACTACTTGTGTTGCAATGCATTGAAATCACCAGAAAATTCAAAGGTGTATTTCCATTACTGTTTTCACTGTTCTTGATCCACTCTTATTTCTGCTATATAAGAACTGGTAGCTAATTTGAAGGAGACTAATTGGGCTTTTTGGAGAACAAGCTGGGGTATACTCAGAGGCTCTCCAGTCTGGGTTTGTTTCATTGTTCTAAGGGAATGGTGCTCCTGTTCCCCTTTGATGTGTGTTATTAAAATCAACCAACAGAAATAAATCATTGGTACCATCATTTCATAGAGACTCCATCATCATGGTAACTCCTGACCTAAATTCAGAATAAGCAATTCAGTTAACACGCTGATACCAGTAATTCAATAAATTTATAATGCATCACCAGTAAACTACGAAACTGACAAGTTTCAAGTTAATAAAATTTAATAAACCCTCAGAAAACACAGAAAAAAGGAATCTGAAGAGGGGGCAGTCCATTTGTTTGTGAGTGCTAACTGAAGAGCTCCAGTGCTCACAGCTTGCTGTCTGTCACCTCACGCTGCTACCTCACCACCTGTCACACCATCCGCTACAGAAATGACCTGCTGTGACATGATGCCATTGTGGTCACACTCGACTGTGCTGATCACACATTCACCTCCTGTGTCAAGATTTGATATTACTCTTTGTAGTGGCAGGACCCTGAGCTCTCTAGAGTGGTAAGTTAAAGTCAAAAGACCACAATCCCATACCACAGGAAAAATAAGATATTGAACTGGTGAAAAACAGATCAATGCAGCCAAGATATTGCTTCATTTTGCCACAGAATACATCCTGTGTATTTTTGATTGATACCACCCTAAGTGATTAACTTAATGTTGACAATTGAGATAGCTATCACAAAAAAAGGTACACAAGACTAGGAGCTGAAGAAGGGATTTATCCTTATGGAGACTGTAATCTGTAACACGAAAAGTTTCGAGCTCTGCTATAGGAAGTTGTCTGTTCTGATTTTAAGATACATTTGCTGAAAAGTTATTTCTTCCCTTTGGAGAGCAAATTTATGAAAAAAAAACCCAAAACAAAAACCAAACAAGCAGCAAACTATGTAGTATACAGAAATGCAGCAAATAAAAGCACATCCTTAATCATTATGAATGTACCTACAGGGCTCAGCCCAAGAGACATCTGCGTAAAATTGCCCAGATTCTTTCAGCTGAGCGATAGGCACAAAGCAGGGGATGCATATATGAAGTATATTAAGCTAGACTGTTATATATGGAAGGGTCTTACAGTTCAGCTAATGTTACACTTGAGGCTGTTCTGCAAAATATGCCAGCACAATTAATGTCAACACCAGATAACCAGTCACTGTAAATACCCTTGGAGGGATTTCTTATATCTTTTAGTAGAAATTCCATTTAAGAAGCAAAGTTTCCAAATGTATCCCTGAAAACCAGAGGTCAATTCAATAACCTACAAACCAGCAGACAAATTCCATCTCCCATTAAAGGCAAGCGTTATCTCCTTTGACAAGAGCAAGCTATTGGGAAATGAAGAAATTGATGTCTTTTTTTCCTAGGACAGACTCTGTATTAAGCACTCAGACTGTCCTTTGTACTTGTGTTGTGTTCGGACACTGCTATGCAGGACCACACCATAAACAGCAAGGCAAGTGCACTTTATACAACAGAATTTCATCTGTCCCCTTGAGGTTTCATGCCATCCTTGCAAACCTACTGACTCCATTGTCTTGTTAATACTTTTGCTTGAGCAGGACTGCCTAGCTGCTGCTTTACATAGATTTATTCTCATTATTAATGAATTACCTGTTGCACATTAGGTTTTTTTTGAGGACTAGTTGAAGACAGAGAATTATATAGTATGAGTCATGATAACAAAGCAGCAGAAGGCAAGTTTGCTGTTTAGAAAGGTGACTGATAAGGAGGGCAGTAAAAGCAGATACTTAGCTTAGAAAGTGAAAGGCAGAACCAAGGACAGGGTTTGGCTTGCTGAAGCTCTTCTCACTGGGCAATGCTGTCCTGCATAAAATTGAATACCATGACTTGATGTAGATATGGAACTTATTTCTTCTTTTATAGACCCCATAGTGAAAATCTCATTTGCTGGAAAGAAATATATATGGGAAACCTATTGGAGGCTTCTCAACCTTTTATAAATGCTGCTGCATCTAAGTAACTGTCAATCATAGCCAGATTTGAGTCTACGCCCACTTTTTTTTCTGGACACTGATACCAAAAGGCTTCTTTTGTTATCATAGTATTTCTTGATCCAAGTAAAAGCAAAGCAGAAAAGTAATTTCTTTTTGGCTTATCAGATTGCATAGGATTTTACAACATGATTCTCTACATGCCACTGAGAGCACTGCATTTCTCAGCATCTTTTTTTTTTCTGCAGCTCTGTTAAAGAAATGATCGTCCTCAAACTGATGTGCTACTATCAGAACTTGTTGTTGATGTTGTTTGTCTTATGACAACCTTTAAATTTTCATTTCCTTTACAATCCCACTTAAGTAAGTAGGAACTATTCTAGAAACTCACACTTGCCCCAAGCCTACACTAGATGATTAAGAAAGATTATCTTATGGGGAAAGGCAACCAAAGGAACCTGATCTAAATCCATGAAAGTTATGAAAAATTCTTATTTTCCCCGTCAATTTACTTTACTTGAAGTAAAGTAAAGTTTGAAGTAGCCATGATTTAACCAACTTGTGCTTACCATGTAATAACTGAAAGACAATAGTGATTACAACCCACCTCCCAAAACAATGACGTGTGTAGAAACAATGTCACTGCACTTTTTCTTTCTTCTGTTGTTTTTTCCTGTCAGCCCCATTTCAGTGCAAGATAGAGGCAATTCCCATTATCCACCAACAACTGCAACGTAATTGAATTCCAAGAAACTCAAAGAGATATAAAATGAGGGGTAAAAATTATTTGTGTTCTCGGTTCATGAAAAAACAGTGGAGAATTCAGCAAATTTTGGATTGCAGTTAATTGTTAAAATACAGCAGAAAAGTGATTTTTTTTTTTCAAATACAGCAGCACTTAAAAAAATCACAGTTTAGAAAAGGTGGAGTTTCTCTTAGAGCTTTCCTTCCATAATATGTCTGTGATAGAAACTTAGAGAATGTCCTTAGATGGGACTAAGAGGTAAAATATGTCTAAGCCATGCAGTAAGCTATGGTGAAGGTCTGCATCTTTTAATTGTCTTATGAAGCATTTTCATTTTTCACGGTTTTAAAAATAATTTAGGAACTGTCTTTGTGTGTAATTGACATTTAAGTGTTTCTTTAATCTTTAAGTCTCTTAAGCAACGTGTCTTCTAACCTCTGACACTCAGAACATTTATTTTCTGAAATAATATCTTAGAATGTGTGTTACATATTTTACAAGAGCCAGCTTGAACAGTAATTTTCTAAAAAGTAACTTTTACAGCAACAGTGAGAGATTAAGAAATATATCTGCTGTAATAAAAAAAAAAAAAAAGAAAAAAGAGAAATGTAGAAAACTGAGAGTGGTTCTTTTAAAAAATTCTTATCTTCAAGATAGCGTGGGTATCATCTAAATCAGCTTTGACAGAATCAGCAACATCCACGTTTCTACT
Source organism: Nesoenas mayeri (assembly GCF_963082525.1). Taxonomy (NCBI): domain Eukaryota; kingdom Metazoa; phylum Chordata; class Aves; order Columbiformes; family Columbidae; genus Nesoenas; species Nesoenas mayeri. Next base: position 29,618,931 of record NC_137545.1, read on the forward strand.
GAGGAATCACTTCAGCTCCTGTATAGCAGGAGGTTGTGAGTAGCAGAGCTGCAAAGGGCCTGACAGGTTGGCCTTGTGACAAACTTTCAAATTTTTTCTTATTCTGCCACAGATAAGAAACAAACTTGATTTGTTTGTTTTGTTGTTTTATGAAACTGTATCAAAAGATCTAAATCTGAATCAAATAGATTTATCAGCCTGCATCTCCCTCCCCCTGACCTGAAGTGCATCGTGCTCACCTGCAACATGACGCCCTCCTGTGCAAAGCCGCTGCTATTGGATGTGGTCCAGCAGAAGTCAATACTGCAGACAGGTGTAGGGATTCCTGGGATCAGCTTTCAGATGCTCTTAAAATCTTGAACCTGAGTATGGCATAGCATAGGGCTGTTGTGGGGAAAAACTGATCAAAGGAAGAACTGATTAAAGCTGGTTAATGGCAAGATACTCTGCCTGGCTATTTTAGAAGTGGATGATCAGACAGTGGTACCACCACTGTAGGTCACAGTGGACTGGAAATACGATTTTCAATTTAGAATTTCTTTAGCCAGCTTCACAACCTTCAGGAAAAAAAAAAAAAAAAAAAAAAAAAAAGAGAGAGAAAGCAGGTAAATTTTTTTCAGGTTTAAGAAAATACCAAAATTCTCCCTTAAAATCAATAATAACAGTGACATGAAATGTGTCATGCTGTCTCTGGGATTTTGTACTCTTTTACTCCTCATAGTTCCTCTACACACATTTTTATTGTTTAGATAGAATATGATTGTGTTTAATTTACGAAGTGCAATTGAACTATAACTAAGTAAATGGTTTATTACTCCATGAAAAACATACTGAAAATTAATGAAAATGTGGTAAGTAAAAGACCTCTCTTTCTGCCACTGAACTGAATATTAAGGATAAACCTCTGTTTATCAGTTGATTCTACAGTATTATTATCTTGGCACTAGGTTAAGTGTGTGAAACGACATTTGTTTGTTTAACATTTATGCAAGAGATATTTTACTTTATTATTTTTTTTTTGTCTTATGAGCCACATCATGTTTATTCCCATAACTGAATGTGTTCTAGGTGGTGTCTTTACAGCCCATGCACTACTCATGATCAGTGAATGATGGAGTATTTTATCTGGCCCTTCATGAGGCAATGATAAGGGTAATTGGCACTCCAGACTTCTAGGCACTTAAGCAGCAACTGAGTGATGGAAAACAGCTATTTGCTGAATCACAGCTTGCCATCCAACTCCCAAAAGGACTTCTGTAAATTTTAACTGACAAACTTAAATATTTCCAATTAACATATGTTTGTCTTTAAGAACAAGTTATCTTATTTTCTCTGATTTTCTTTTTGCTTATTCTGCCATACATATAATTTGTTGGTACAATTCTCCCAGCTGTAAAGCAAAACAACTCACTCCAGCAGGGCTCTACTGATTTATATTCACAGTGGACCTGCTACAAGTTCTTTGGTTTTCATTTACCTTTGTCATTTCTAAAATTCAAAAACGGCACCAAGGGAGTGTAGCTGAGACTCCAGTTCACTCCATCGTGGACACTGGGCCATGTAGAATTAATGCTGTGAAAGGAAACTGCATGTTATGTTTTCCATAATGCCTTTCATGGAAATGTTCGTATTCTTTTTCACTTCATCAAGACAAATACCACTTCTGATCAATATAGTAGGCATCGCAACTCTGATATTTCTGTACATCTTATATTTACTCTGATTCCAATTATATGCATCTTCAGCATTAGGTCACAGTGGGATGGAAGTAGATTTTCAGTCGACTACATTAGTTATAATCTTAAATTGCATGTTAGTTTGGCTCATGTTTCCTGACAAATTCTAATTCTTTTGTTTGGTTTTATGTAGTTACCCCCAAGGTGGGGGAAGGGAAATAAAGTACAGTTTATTAATATAAAACCCTCAACAGCAGTGTGTAGCACTATTGAAAATGGTAAGCACTGAAGGAAAATACTTCAGAGTTTTTTTTATTATTTTTTCTAAGTCTTTATATTAAAGAATTGATATCAGATGCAGAACAAGACTAAGGTGAAAGAAAGAAAAAACATCTTTTTTAAGCTGTTTTATGGACTCTGCTATCTTATTCCTTTCATCTCTGAAAGAGATGGGCAAGAGTAAAGAATATAGCTGTTCTGAAGGAGCATCTGAATCAGTTAGATATGCATGCGTATTTATTTTAAGCATACAGATACTTTCATAGTCCTCAGCCAAAACTACACATAATTAAGTTTGGCATAAATGGAAGTTAAAAACTCCTTAAACTTTTTTTTTTTTTTTTTAAAGGCTTTTGACTTCATACTTTAACAGAAATTTTAATGGAAATTACAGAAATCATTATTTTATTTTGTTTTCTAAGTAGATATATCTTTCTATGATTGGTTCAAATGCTGTTTCTGAAATAGAACAATATTCCAGTAAACCTGAGATTTACCATATAAATGCATTTATTTTAAAAATATGTAATTTTTATACTTTTTTTTTTGTTTGTTTGTTTGTTTTTTTTGCATCACATATTTACTGCTAGACAGGTACTTAATTATTCCCTTACCTAAAATTTGAGGAGCTACTTGTATTTTAGAGTGGATGAGTTACCTAGTTGACAGTAATTATTGGTTTTGAAGCCAATGATTGTTTTAGGATTGTGGTAAGATCTATAGTTATGGTTACCTGTGGAATCTCTGCTTCAGTTCATTTGGGGTTTTCTAACTGTACTTGGATCAGGATCGAACTATTTCATTGAAAAAAATGCACTAGACAGGGATAGCTTTTGAATATCTTGTTTGCTAGTAAAACCTCCTGAGATTGTCCACTTCTACCCAAATCTCCAAATTCCTTCTTGGCATCTCAAAACTGTACTCAGCTTTGATAAAAGCAAGACTGACTTCTATTGACTCTATTGCTCTGCCCCAGTGAAATAGGGAGGGCAGCAGATTTCTGGGAAGTTACTCAGACTCTCAGATTTGGCCTTGGTGCATTGCAAGAGGGTTTGAAGAGAAAAGCACTGAGCACTAAAAGGTTGAAAAGAGCAAAACCTGGGAAGACACGTGGAAAGTGTTGGTGTTTGGGCTCATATGCATCTGCATAGATGGCAGCTGAAACCAGGCTACATGGAGAGGAAAAGTGGGACACTGTGAGTGAGAGCATATGCACTTAAAACCAGACATCAGTTTGTTACTTTTCCCTAGTTGTTCTCTGTTTGGGTTTCTGAGCCAGAACTAATGATATGACTGTGGGCTCTGTCCTCAAGGAGTAGGTCTGACGCCTGCCAGAGCCCAGAAGACTAGGGTGTAGGTGGGACCAGCGTGCTGGAACAGAAGCCTCCACCAGGAATGAACATGATTCATATCTAGCTCAGACAGTGATTTTTCCAGTCATCGGTTAGTTTTCTCAGTAATCACCAATTAATGCCTGTCACAGCACAATTCACAGGCAGTTGATAAGGACTGATGTTCTGGCAGGCTGGCGATAGGACTTGGGCTCTGCAGCTAATAACTGTGACATTCAGAGCAGAACTGATGTCTCGTGCTCAGAGCAAGCTCTTCCCTCCATGTAAACTGATCCCTCAAGAAACTCGAGATGGGATTTCTCTCAGTATAAGTGATTAAAAAAAAAAAAAAGCCACAAACCTCGAGAAAGACTCCTAAATGTCTAGAAAGACATCACAGAATACATTAACTATATTTTCAATTTTTACAGTATTCCCCAAACAGAGAGGTGCTGTTGTTGTTTTTCTTTCTTTTCTCTGCAGGTGATTCTCCCAGCATAGTCTGAACTGCAGTATAAACTCTGCTTTTTATAGGTTACAATTTCTACATTTTTATTCATGAGTTTGAATTTAAGTACATGAGCAACTTTATTGGAGTTTGTAGAATGGCATTAACCATATGTTTCATTAGATTATTGAATCGGGGCTCTCATTTCATCACCACTGAAGAAAATAACATCTACACAGAGTCATGGCTGATAAGATCCATTTGATGAGAGTTCTCCTTCAAGGCAGAGGTCAGACCAAAAGTGTCCTCAAGGTCCTCTCCAGCCAACATTCTGTGGTTCTGTGAAAATATCCTCACAGAAGGTTTAATGGGAGTTATGATTCATACAACTGAACCTGGGAACCAAGGTCACTCAAGGTACATAACAACCACTCTTGGATGAGATACCACCAGTAGTAGAGCAATTAATATTGTTTAAATATACTTAACATAGGTACATTTCCACATTAGTGACTGATCCAAATTTTGGGTAATGTTGGGAGATGCTAGAGTCTGGCCATGGGACTGAATGAAATTATGTTAGTAGGGCTTACATTACCTCTCCTATTGGGAACCTCAATAACTGACTCAGCACATAACCAGCGATTTGTAACAAAAATGTCCTTTCTTAAACCAGCAGAACCAGTAAGTGGATGAACATCTGAGTGGCTTGAGTGAAGCTGGTAAAGAAGATCCTGAGTTGGTACAAATCAGGGCTGAGAAGTGTCCCTGTTTTCTGCAGCTTCAAAACAGTGACACAGTATGAATCTGTTACAAAAACAGATGAAAAATAAATGGAGAAAGAAAGATACAACTCAAAATATTCTTACAGATGCCCAGATATTTGCAATATGTTGTTTATTTGTGTGATACTACAAATGTTAAGTTACCAGCTGTAACATTATGTCAAATTTAAGATCAGCACTTTGACAAAGGTATGGCCCATCTGAAAAATATCCAGAGTCCAATGAGAATGATGTAAGACCCTGGAAGCCTGACCTGTAAGAAAGGTCTGAGAACATGGCTTATAAATACACTATGAAGTTATTGGGATTGCTTGAGAAGGAGGGAAGGAGGGAAGGAAGGAGGGAAGGAGGGAGGGAAGGAGGGAGGGAAGGAGGGAAGGGAGGGAGGGAGGAAGGGAGGAAGGGAGGAAGGGAGGAAGGGAGGAAGGAAGGAAGGGAAACATCATAGTGATCTTCAAATGTATAAGAAGTTGTTACAAAAAAACAAGTGTATAATCTTTCATTCATGTCCACTGTGAATACCACAAAAAGTAATAGGCTTTTTAATAGTGGCAAGAGAAATTTTACTCAGAATTAAAAAACCCCAAAACAAACAACTTTCTAACAGTAAGGATAATTAGGTCCTGGAATAGATTGCCTGGGGAGGATGTGGGAACTCCATCATCATTAAAGCCTTTAAAGAACAAGCTGGACAAACATTCATTTGGAATAACAAAGATCTAGTTGATCTGTGGAGAGCAAAAGATGAACAATATGATTGACAGAAGGCCTATATAGATCTGTTCTCTACTATTCAATGATAATTGCTTAGTAGTATGGGGGATAATATATACTTGTCAAACACAAATCAGATAGACCTGACAGTAGCAAAAATATCATCTATCATTTTGGATGGAAAAATATGAAAATAAATCAAATAATATGGAAGACCTGTCATACATGAATAACAATTTTTCCAAATGTAAAGTTATATTTCTTACACTGTGATGACAGATATATCAAAAGGCTATATTTGAAAAATAAATGGACAATTGCAAGGTTAGAAAAAAGCATGTCAGTCCCTTTGGTAGTTTTAAACATAATTTTTGGCGACAAGAGGAAGAATCAAGCAGGTTAGAGGATCTGTTTACATTTAGGATTGTAGAAGCAGAAAAAGTCTGTTCCTTCCAACTATACTTCATTTGCATTATTGCAGATTTCCAGAGCTATAATGGAGATCAAACTTCATTTCCTGATCCTTTATCCACAGCACATCCAAGTTCAATTAAATTTTTTCAAGGAGTTCCTGAGCACATCAACCCAGGAACAGGAAATAGCCTTCTAACTCAGTGACTTACATGGAAGGGGAGATAGATAGATAGATAGATAGATAGATAGATAGATAGATAGATAGATAGATAGATACGTGCATGCATGCATGCATGCATACATGGGTACATAGATACACAGCAATATTTTCTTTGGTCTCGTCTGGGTATCTATCTCAGGACTCTTGAAGTACAAGCCTGCTGTAATCATTAGGGCATGGTTAATGAAAACAGCTCATTATTATCTTGGAGATACTGTCCTCTAATGAAGCCCTTTGGATTGAAATGTATGCAAATGAAGATTATTTAATTTAGAACTTTTACTACGTGGACCTTGTAAATATGAAAATTTAATTACTAAGTGCAATACTTATCGTGAGGAGGTCTAGGTCTCCTCTTTACCAAGCAAGTAAGAAAATATTATTTTTGAAGTAGGTGCTTATTTAACAGATGCTTCTGTCCAGTGTTTTCACAAACCTGTGCAGATAAGCACGAGAACCAATATGCACAGATTTAAACCCTTATCCTGGTGAGCATTGTATTAACATCATATACACTTTTGTAAGAGTCCAGCATTTCTTGACTACTTTAAGACAACTTGCACATCAATCCAGAAGGAAGTAAATTGCTTAGAGAAAAAGTATGGTGTAACAAAACGGCCGTCTGACAGCATGAGAACAATGAAGTTCTTTCATAAGTAAATGGTGCATATCTCATCGTCTGAGGCAGGCCCATACAGAGAAGAAATGTTTCAGACAGGCATATTATCCTGCCCATATGGAGTAGAATTTGAGCTGTTGGAATAATTGATTGTTTAGTATTTCTGCAGTTCCGACAAATAAATGCAGAAATCCAGAAAGTTATTTGGGTGGATCAAACTTCTTTGTGTGTAGGGGAATCATGGATGAATAGAAACATTAAAAAAATCCCAAATAGTAAACTATGTTTTGATTTTTAGGCATGTGGTTTTGTAAAATAGAAAGATCTCTTGACATGTGAAGGTAATTTAATACTGAAAAATCTCCAAGTTTGATTACTAGAATAACCGAACCCAGAATGTTTTGATGTTTCAAAACTTCTTTTGATTTTTTTTTTTTTAATATATATTGAAAAACCAATATAAATTAATAAGAAATTTCTGTATCAGCTTTTTTTGCAGTTCCATTATCAGTATGGTCACCTCTTTCACTCCTGACCCTGAGCATAGAATATAAATAGATAGAAAAGGACAGGAAAGGTTTATAATCAGGCAAATGGTGAGGAAAGGCAGATGTCCAGCACTTCTACAAGTGGGCTGCTTGTCGATCAAACAACATCTTCTGATTCCTGCTTTTCTCCTTTTCCCCACCCCCTCATCCTTCCCGAGTTTCAGTTTTTCTTGCCAGTATTTTTCCTTCTGAATCCTTGAGCTCCTAATTATCACCATCTCAACCATTACAGTTTTGCTTGTGATTTTGTTTTTCTTATCTTGCATGGCGTCAGATCATGGACTTTCTCACACCTTAGCAACAATTTTCTCAGTGAAATTTAGTCAAGGTCACACAGCTGTGCTTAACCAAACTGGACTTTGCGTTACAGATAGCTGGTCCTCAGGGCTGAAAGCTGGAAGATGACAGTGTGTCCACCTTGCTCACAAGCAGAGGAATGCACACAAGCTGTGTGCATTGCTCTGGACTCAAAAAACAAGAATGTTTTTGTTTGTCTTTCAGATGCTCTTTGCTTAGATGGCAAAGCAGCCAGGAAAAAAAAAACAAAACAAAACCAAAAAACAAACAACAAACACCACTTTTCATAAAAGATCCAAACAGTATTTCTTTCCCTTATTTCTCGTCACTGCAAAAAGAATCTTAAAAGAGGAAAACACAAAAATAACTGTCATGACTGACGTTTATCTAGTTATTTTAATCTTTTCAAGGCACTATAAGAAATGTCTTAACCACATATATCTATGTTGTGCTTTGTCCTTCAGCTTGTATTACAAATGTCAGACATGATCCCAGTATTAATCAATATAACTACTACAACATTTAATTATTCTTCCATACTCAGCCTCACTATTCATTTAAATCTGGAAAATAATAGCAAAATGTGTCTCGATTTTTCTTTTTTTTTCTGCTAACCGGTTATAACCTTTGCTAAGAGACGAGAAATCCCATCATAGTAGCTGGGTTATACAAGAGGTCTGAGAGTCTTTCCCTTGCACTTTTTGTGCTTTATTACCAGTGGTAGAAGGATGACCTCTGTACAGATTATTTTGGGTTCGTATACTACTGTTTATTCTCCTTAAATCAGCCAGTCCATATTCTGGCACTTGGGGTGGACAGAGACACCTGGAACAATCCTACTGCTTTAACATCCAGGGAGTGCTGTCTTTAGGAGAAAACATCAGCGTGACCTCAGGGTTATGAACCGGTGCCTCTGTGAGTGATTTGCAGCCTGCAAGTGAAAATGTTGTCTTGACTTTTCACAGTTGGATCCTTCAGGAGCTACTTTCAGCTCTTTGCAGCTTCTCTTAGCATCTCCCCGTTGTAGTTGTTTCCTTGAGATTAGGCATAAAAGGATGTATATTACGTCCACACAGTGCCCTCAAAAGTTCGTAAAAGGCAGCAATGCTAAACTGTTTTGGAGTGAAAGCATTATACAGTCCACTTGCCACTTTAGCCCTATAACAAATCTTTTCCACATGATCGTCACTCTCCTGAAGCCCCTCTCTATCATTCATGTCCCACAAACAAATCTTTTTTGGGACTTTTCATTTGTTATCTCTGGATCTGAGTGGATATTTTTCACTGATGCACCATAATCTACTGCTATGAAACCCTCAGATTTCAGGTTCGTTTGTGTTGAAGTCTTTCTTTCTCTGATTCTGTCTCAGTATTGATAGAAAGATATTATATATAAGGTATATTGATATAAGGGTGATCATTGATATAAAGATCCGGGATGCTTTGTAATGCCATTTTCACTACTCTGTCAGGACAGTAATAACAAATTGAGTCACTAAGCTTATTTGTACCCATGCTGATCCTAGCAGCTCCAATCCTACCGCTATGCACCATGATAGAGCTCACAGGTTCAGTACATGAGGATGAAACACTTATCTCAGATCTCTGATGAACCCATCATCTGTATTTATGGATAAATACTTTGTAACACAGCTCACATATGAGCAATTTCTTGCTGTGTGACTAGAGACTGGGAAATAACATGTGAATGATGTACCTCACTTTGGACGATGAATTTTTTTTCTTTGTTGGCCTTTTAGATCTGCTGGGGTTTTAAAGTTGTATTTCTTTGTTATAATTCCAGACTTTACATTTTAAAGATGTAGGCTGATACAAATGTGTGATTGATGAACAAGAATCCTAATACAATAATGGTTCATAAAACAGCAGACATGAGAATATATTTGGCAAAGACCAAGCCATCTCCCAGATGTGAATGTCTTTTAAATTAAACTTTACAGAGAAATGAATGAAAACACTCAATTAAAATTGTCAGTGAATTTAGGAGAGCTGCATAAAGAGTCTTGCTCAGGAAACAATCAAGAAATAAAATAATTCAGTTCCAAAGAATGTTCTGAGGAAGTGAGTGACAACTAATAGAAGACCAAATACTTGAATTTCAGCTTGCCTGCTTTCCTTTGAAGAAGTATTGCTCTTTGTCATCCATTCATTCCACAGAATGGTACTTGGTAATTTGTTCAGAGAACATTTTTGAAGGAATGTATCCAACATTTCCAATTACATCTTGAAGGCTTGGCACAAAGAGGGAAGAGATGAGAAAGATCTTAAAAATGTGGAAACGAATTAATACTTTAGGTTGCTTTTATTTTTTTTTTTCCCTCTGATTTGATATTCTGATCTGCTGGAGGTATTAAGAGGCCTTATTTAGTGGCAATAGTCATCAGATAACAGGTTCTAAAAACAAGCAAAAAACGCAGAAACTAAACAAACAAAAAAACCAACCAACCAAAAAGACCCACCCCAAACCAAACCAAACAAAAAGCAAAAAAACACACCAAAATTAAAAAAAAACCCACAAGAATAAGAATCTGCTGTTTGGTACCTGGTATATACATGAGCTCTCAGTTTCACATATAACTCAGCTGAACAGAATACTTTTAAATAAGTGATAAGAGTGGGCAGGAAAAACATTCACTGCTATCATAATCAAGCACTTCATAGTCTAATTAATTACAAAAAGCCATAATGCATCATAGGCAAATACTGATGTTAAGTAAGTATTCATACACTGTTCATTCAGTCACAACACTGGGTTTTGTATCCTGTTCTGGTCTCCTTCAAGTCTCTTGTAATTTATGTAATTGATTCCTGGACTTCACTAGCCAATGCAATACACTGTGAAAAGGCAAATGTATTTGTGGGTTATCTAATCCAAGAAAGAGGGAAGATGTGACAGAAGCCTTCAAATATATGAGAAACATCTGCCAGAGAGGAAGGAATAATTTATTCTCTACAGCTCCTGTAGAAAAAGACATAGTGAGTTTAAATTTCAGCAAGGGAGGTTTGGTTTAGATATCTGGAAAACAACTTTGTGAGAGAAAATAGACCGACTTATGGGAGTTGTTTTGTCTATGATACTCTGGAGTCTCCATCTGTGTAACCAGCCATTGCCAAGAACAGTTTAAGATTAGCCCATTCTGCTGTGGGACAAGAGGAAGAACGAGGCAGCTCCCAAAGGATTCTGCCAATGTAATTTTCTTCTCTAAATTGTCTCTGGTGCAACATTTTACACTTCCCCTGTAGTCTCTGTCTCCTCATTCCAGCAGGATATTATTGAAATAATAGAAAATGTGCAATGAAAGCAGAAGAATATGTCTTCTACCCTCAGCTCACCTCTGGTTGAATAAAATCTAGCATTGCATGTATGAATTTGAGTTGAGTCCCCACGTGTGATATGTATTTAGAGCAAACACATGGGGACTGTGGTGGAGTGTAAGAGTTTCTCAGTCTTAGCTGTCCATGAGAACTAAACTTCACACTTACCTTTCAGTGGCATATTGCTCAAATGATAAGCTTTACAAAGTTCTGAAAGAATCTTATTTTTAAGAAGTGCATTAAAAGCTCCTTTTTGAAGCATGGACTGAACAAAGCTCTCAGCAAGGTGTATCTGAATGGGTACCGTGAAACCTGCAAGCTAAAGAAGCCTCAATAACAATCAAATCCTTCCTGGCATGGTTTTCTGCACTGGCATGTGTTTATTCTCTCTGGGAGGTCTTCTCTTTAAGATTCCGTGTCTGGAATGAAAAAGTGGAAAGGAATTTATTTTCTGAAGTGAAGGAAGTGTTGCTGGAAAGTTTTCTCTGGAATATTTTTAAAAGTCTTTGAAGACTGTCGTTTTTTTCTACCCCCCCCGATGCCTCTGTTTTCATTAAAGCTTCAGTCTTAAGGAATTGCAACAGTACTTTGTAGAAGTTTGAGCATCCTGCATTTTTCTGTCATTGATGCTAGGATTTCCCACCTGGATAATTTCTTCTCTGCTGTTTGTTATGCCAGGATTCCCATGGTACCTAGGGTAAGCAAGCAACAGAGAAAATGGTGGTGAATCACAGGAAATATAAACCCACAGAGAAGACTGGGAAGATGAGAGCTCAAAGCAATGGAACACTGTGGCATATTGAATCTATAGGATGAGGGAGATGTCACAGGGGCTATATATCTGGAAGTGTTAGATCTATATCAGTGCAATACTCCACCTAAGCAAATTAAGACCTGGCTAATGTATCTTCCTGGTGCATGAAGACCAAGTTAGCTCACCCTCAAGGGATTTTTCTGTGTAGCTTGAACGGTAAATTGGGTTGGCGTTTGCCTAGATGTGCTGTCCAACCCACAAGGTAGACCTTGCCTATATTTTTTCAAGGTCATGGCAGATAATGGACAAAATCCTCAAGCTTGAAAAAGCACTTTGGGAATGAAATTTTGGAAGTTAAGAATTTTTTTTTTCTTTTAATATAAAATGTTGACAAAAATTACTCCCGAAATATTTGCTCATGAGCAGAAGTACAATTTTGCCAAAATCTTGTATTGATTGTCATCAAATTTTGACAAGAGCTACAAAGAAACCATTGCTGTAATACCATGTCAGCACTGGCTGTGCTCAGAGCTATTTTATACAGGTCTCTCAGACAGTGTAATAATTTTGTAATCAGAAAGCATTTGGACTTGGCCATGGATTTCCTGCAGGCAGCTTCTCAGTCCCTGACAATTGCATCAGATATGCAGATTTCAGACAACTGTAAGAAAGTCACTAGTTATGCAGAGCTGTTTCCAAAAATAGCAATAATGAACACATGTACAATAGTTCTCACCAGGGACTCTCTGTCAGTTTGGGGTTTGCATGCTCCTGAAATGTGAATATTAAATAGCAATAAACACGCACCTGTTGAGAACTTGTGCCTTCTATATAAATATTGCTGTATAAACCTCAGGTCAGCAATTTTATTTTTATTCTGTCTTTGATTAAAAGGGCTATAAAATCATGAGGCTGGACAGTCTCCTGTGCAAAGGCTAGGCTGACCACTGACTATGGAACAGTGTGGTTTTTCAGGGGCTAATAAGGCTGAACCTCCCTTTGTATCACTTATGTACATCTATACTTTTGGCAGCAGTCTTTTGTTCTGCCACATTTCATTTACACCAGCGTTGGTCTGGATGACACTAATGATGTTGAAAGTCAGAAAGATGCTCTTAATAAATGTGGCCTAAAGGCCTGGTATGTATGTGATCTTTATCTTTCAAATGACCTGTGTAAATTCAGTCCCGTCAATACAACCAGATAGATTGCTGTGTTTCCAGGGCTATGAAATTAAGTTAGAAAATTCCAGTACAAGAGAAATTGATGAAATTGCCTGTCTGAAACTGGCCACTGCTGCAACTTGTCTGTGGGGACTCACTGATGTGATACCTGGATCCATCACATCTATGAATGGATGCAGCTGTCTGCTGAAGGTTATTGAAATCTTAGGCGTGTATTGTTTCCTGGCTGTCCTGGGCTTTATTTTACTGTGATTACACAGAGTTTCATTAGCACAGAATATAGACAGGTGTATACCTAAGATCTCTGTCCTATTGGAGTTTCAGATAGATGCTGCACATGATGTCTGAAAACATCTAAAATCATACACATTTACCCTACTGAAACATGCTAAAGAGAAAGCCATAAAATCCGTCCACTTGTTCAAACTTAGCTTAAAGACACTAGTATGTTTCTCAGGTGTTGTTCAAAACTGTTCTCTGCACATAACTTCTGCTTTCCTAAAGTTCGATCTGAACTCTAACAAATAAATTAGAAATAGATGTGATTTTGTAAAAAAAAACAAAACTAAAAAATCCTTTTTGGTGGTTCAATTTCAGAAGCAATATTGGTTCAATTCCTTAAATAACTGTTTTCAGACCAAAAGTACTACTTAAAATGCCCCCAATATGATTAATTTTGGATGCTTACAGAAAAACTGGTACAGGCTGTGCAGCATAGTATGGTTATTTCCCTGGTTATGAAGCTTCTGTGTTTTACCCTACTTCTCATCATATGGTGCACAGAGGTTAAGAGATTTTCAGGGATAACTAGCTTGAATGTTGCTCACAAACCTGACTTAATGGTTGGTAACTTGTCTAAGTTAATAACTAAGTAACAGGAAAAAATAAATCCTTGAATATATGCTTGAATTTGGAATATTATCAGGTATCTGATAATCAGGTACCTGATTATGCCATTTATCATGTTGTTCATGTTTAAATGGTGCCATATTTACTTCCTGGAAACACTAGGGCAGCAGAGCAGAGCTGGAGAAAAATACTCATGAATAGCAAATAATTAAGTTCAGGTGCTTGAATATTCCTTGAAGATAACTTCAAGGTTGTCTGTTCCATTTTGTCATTTGTACATCCTTCTCTAGCCGTACACTGTATAAATCTGCCAAAAAGAGAAGGAGTCAGGAGTAAAAAAATTGAAATAGGCCTATACCAAAATTCACACTGCAACACATCATTCATTAAATGATCAAAATCCAAGAAGAGTGTCTGGAGTGAAAATACATAGGAAAAAAAAAAAAAAAAAAGAGAAACCTGTTTACAAATACAGTTTATAAACAAGAAAACAGTTATTTTTACTTGGATGATCATTTGACTATGATCAAAATGTTAGCTTCTATTTTAGTTAGTATTGTCTTGGAAAGAGAGCAAAATTAAATATTATTACTACTCCAACTTTAAGAGATAACTCATCAAAATCACTCTGACTGGTGTCAAACTCCCCATCCCTTCTACAGGGCATTTAGCTCTGAGCAGTTCAGCAGGTACATTCTTACTGAGCAGTGAACCTGCTCATGATAACTTGTCTGTTCACCTTCATGAGTACACCCCATGACTGTAGTTTTACAATTACATCATCTGTGTTCTGTTTTGCAAAGTGTTTTATTTGTTTGGTTGGTTTTTTTTTTTTTGTTTGTTTGGTTTTTTTTTAGATTTCCTGAGACAGAGGACAGGTACAAATGATAAGACTATCAGTGATGGCAAAACATTTCACGCAATTGGATGAAAGTAACTCAATAAGGATCTTACAGCTAGGAAATTGGTGGAAATGATTGATCCATAGAGAGAGAACAATGCAGAAACAATTAAGAAGTCCCATTTAACTTTTCAAGCTCCAGTCTCATTCTAAAACTGAGTCTCCCCTTTCAAGACAGTCACTGAAAAGCCTCACATGTGACATGTCTCGTGAGAGTTTTAAATTTTCCTCTGCATGCTAGTAAACTTCACTGCAGTTGTCAAAAATGTTATATATACCATATCCAATTTTTCAAATAAAGTTTGATTGTTAGCTACTTAAAGTTTGATTCGTTAGCTACTAGGATGATAAACATTAACTATACATGAGAACTGAAGTTGTATTTGGACACAAGTTGCCTGTCTACCCATCTCTTTTTATAATGTTACGTTTTAACATTTTAATGTTACACTCATTCCAGAAAATATAGATTTTTTTCAGAGGATAACCCCACTCCTTCCTATTTAAATACCCTTTGATTCACACAAGCACTTAATTGTGAGTTATGTTTTTGTCTTTTTTTAGATGTAGATTAATAGGTGAAGAGCAATATTGAGGACCTGCAATAATTGGTATTTTCTCATCCTTCCTCTAGCTGATCCTGCCAGAGAATTTCAGCTGAACAGAAAGAAACAGAAAAGCAAAGGATGAGATTCCACTACATTAGGTTAGACAAAGCAAGATCTAAAGTACAACTGATGCCAGGGTAATGTTAAATACACTGTGTTTTCCCTATGACTTTAAATGGTAAAGTGTT
Organism: Nesoenas mayeri; assembly: GCF_963082525.1. Lineage (NCBI taxonomy): Eukaryota > Metazoa > Chordata > Aves > Columbiformes > Columbidae > Nesoenas > Nesoenas mayeri. The sequence continues at coordinate 29,634,082 of NC_137545.1, forward strand.
TTTTCCTTTAGTAAGATAACAAGAAATGGTAAGTTAACAACATTAATCATTTAAAATATGGCTCAGGATATATGCATACAACAAAATGTTTGAAAGAAAAAAATATTATTGAGGCCACGCCAGTAAAAATAATTAAAGGCAATTGCAGAGAAAATATCACTTTAGTGTATCATGAGAAATATTTTTTAAAATTTATTTAAACAAATTGAACTACATGAACAAACAGGTTTTCAATTCCAGAAATGTTATAAATTTTATCATCTTAAATTCATCCAAGCTACTACATTCTGTCACTGGAATGAAATATTAACAATAGAATAGACATTCTAGTTAGTCTCCATTCAACTCCAAACTTTAATAGAAATAACCTGTCGGTTTTGACTGAATGTGATATCACTAGAGAAGCCTTGAATTTAAACTGGCTGGATAAGGAAAATTGCATGGTTTGTGTAGGCAGTTTTGAATAAAATGGAAATTTTGCTTCTATCTCATTTAGCTGTCAAAAGGCCACTTCTAACACTTTCATAAAGCTATTTGCCTACAGAGCAAAGATAAAGACCTGGAAAAAAATAACAACATAATCCCAAAGCAAATAACCAAAAGATAAAAAACAACAAGAAAAATTATCCTGATTTTCTAATTTCCTTTGTTTTGAGTTTAATTTGTATGTGTGTGTGTGAGCGTGTGTGGTATTTCTTGATGGAGATTCAAAATGCTAAAATACCCCTGATGAAGATTTATTCCAATTGATTATTAGATTGCAGCAAGGTTATTAAACACATTCATTTTAGTTAAGATTTTAAACAGGGAAACAGCAGAGAAAAAACAAAAGCCAGAGTGACATGTAAATTAATGATAAGCAAATTTAAAAAAATACTTTTGAAGTTACAGGGAAACTTACATCAAAATAGAAAAAAATTATAATCAGAAGCTCTAGGCAAAGCTGAAACAGGGTTTGGAGTTTCTGAAACCTGAGGAAGAAGTTAATGTCTCCTTTCTAGAAAAAGTGCTGCTTCTTGCAGTGATGTTTGCAGAACATAACAATCACATATATATTGCCCTGCTCTGCATGGCTTGATCACGCACAATCAGTTGGTTGATCCTGAAGGTAAATGCCATGTTTGTGATAGATATGAAAATGTGATCAGTAGTTAAATCAGTGGAGAATGATTTCACAAAGATGACACAGGGAAACTTTTTTTTCTTTTTTAGCCCTCTCCATGGGATGAATCCGTTACCTCTCTGCACTTAGTCTAAATGAACTATGGAAAGAATGAGCATCCAATAGATGCTTCGGAAGATTTTAAGCCCAGAGTACACTATACTCCTCATCTGACTTCATATGTGATACAGGACGGTGTGTTCACACAGTGGTTTTTGAATGAGAAGAAGCTATTTTACCTCATTATAATACTGAATTTTTTGAACAGCATGATCCTATACTATGCACTACAGAAACTGTAACACAGACACATATAGAAATATCTGAAAAGGATGGCAATACTCATTCCTGTGAGAACTGAAAATGCTTCTCATTCAAAATATGAGAACTTTCTGAATGTCAGTTATTCACTTAGCTCCCCATTAAACACAGTCCCTGAAGAGGTTTCCTCCTTCTTACATCTTGCTGGAGAGTGGGGATCAGAGGAGACAGCACTACTGTCCCTACTGCAATAGCTCGCGGTCACAGAGCACTTGGGTAAAAACATTCAGTACACTCACACAAATCATTCCTCAAAACTTGTCTTGTTCCCCTTTTCCAAGCAGTTGCTCTATCACATGGCTGAGCATCAGTCAGGAATGGCAGATATGCAGGTCTGCTACAGGCTTCCCACTGGAACACAATATATATGTACTTTTAGGCTTTTAGAATATTCCTGTTGTGCTCTGGTTTCAGAAAGAGAATTTCCTAGTATAAGAAAGCAAAAGAAAGAACCACAGTGAAGGAAAAGAAAGATTTTCCTTAGGTAAAGGAAGAGTCCTGTCTCTGCAAGAACACGGCAATCTGTCTTCTGGAGGGGAGGAGTTTCATTATCCAGGAGCGGGGGATCAATATTTGAGGTGGGGAGAAAAACTTATTTTCCACTCTTCCAGACCTATCTGTACATCAGAAATGCCCTAGTTCCTGATTTGCTAAGCTGCATGGCAGCATCTTCAGAAAGATGAGAACCATGAGACATGTAAGACTGTGGTAGTAGTAGTTCACAAGGGGAGATCCCTACAGCTGTTGTAGGGGCAGTGGTGGGGTGAGTGGGTATGGAAATGGAGCACAGGACCCCTCAGTGCCTTTGGACTCAGCCCCAGATGTCTACCTTTGTCTAGCAGAGAAGGATTTTGATTATTCAGCCCCTGCTGATGATGAAACTGAGCATCAGAGCTGTATTTGAATGGTATGTTTGATACAAGCAAGGTGGTAGCTACCCAACAGCCATATCTGCTGCACGTCATGGGCTTTAAGAGCTTTGGAGGGAGCTTCATGTTTAGAAAGCATTGATTCTTACTAACATCATCCCTTTGTGGGCAGCAACATTCAGTCAGAGCTATTACGACATGTGCATGCTGTCGGGTTCAAATCCTCACGAGGGAGTCTCAGGACTTGGGTTCCCCTTTGGATCCAGTTCCTGACCTGGCCTTTTCCAGGGACATGTTTCAGCTTCCCTTCCTTACAGTGCTGGAAGGAATTGCCTGCTTGTCTGGCCTGTGCACCCTGCTTACAAGTTCTTGGAAATTGCAGATTTATAGTAGATTTGCTGTTATCATGGGGTAGCAGATTCTCCTGTTCTGTAATGAATACAACGTGAAGAGAAAAAGTGAATGTGATGGGATTTCATCTGCCAGCCTGATATGAAAATGTCTTGTATACAAATTGTTTAAAAAATACACTAAACTGAAACAGAGTGTTTCACTGAGAGAAGGAGCCTGATTTACTTGCATGGATTATTACCTCTTTCATCAGGTAAAGACAAGGATGTCCAAGTGAATTAATTCATTACTTCTGTTTCACTACAACAGGCACACTAGCAACTCAGAGGTGAAGAACAGTTATTACCAGAAAATAGAGAAGAAAGAGCAGGAAACAGGGGGACACATTATTATTACTATAAGCAACATTAAAGAATAAAAAAAAATAATTTAATCCTTTTTCAGCAAAATTCCTAATAGTGTGCATCACTCAAAGTGTGTGAATAGTCCTGTTGACATCAGTATAGTCAGTCCTGATCTCTATTTCACTGTTTTGCTGAATGGGATCCCCAAAAGCCTACAACAAAGTGTGGCTTATGATATTTTGGAGGGGAGATAACAATGCCTCTAAATCTTACGATAATTAGCATTAACAACAGATATTTTTTTTCCATAGAAGGGATTGTTCCTAATCCAGCAAGAGATTAAAAACATCATTATTTTGCTGTCACCTTTCTACTAGGTCCTTTTCCTTCTGGTTGACAACTGAGATAACAGACAAGGAGACTATCCAGCTGATATACGATTTTCCTTTCCTTTAGAACGATCTGTGACAACTACCATTCATGACAGGCAGGCTGGGTTAAAGCAGCCTTTGCTTCTCAAATACAGCTACAGAATAAGCATGCTTGTTTCCTGACCTGCATTATTTTTGAGAACATTTGTGAGACTTAAGAGAAAACAAAAACTCAGCTCACCTCCCAGACTATACAGGACATACAAGCAGAATTCATACAGGAGAGAAAGCACTGAGAAGCAGCAGGCTGAGGAGAAAACAAACAAATAAAAACCTGAAGTCAAAGAAGTGGCAGCCTCAGCAGGGCACTAAGAAGGGAGGTTTTGCTTGCTTGAAGTAGTCAAGTCTTAGAGCAGTTCTCACTGTCCCAATTAAATTGCAGACAGCTGGTTACATTGCCGAGAAGCAAGAAGAGGTAATTGCTGTGAAAGGAGAGAAGTAGAATTTGAAGCACTGAAGTGACAATATGTTTGTTCAGGGGTCACCTGCATGGTGGGCAGCAGGCACAGGGAAACTTCCACAGGAGATTTACTCTCTTTTAATGAGGATGATTCAATACTGATGCTTCTGAAACCCTAATGGATAGATGACAAAATATCACTGTAAGGGAGAAGTTGTAGTCTTATGGGATCCTAATTACACTTTGTCAAAATTCACACCTTGTTAGAGCTGGTTGAGGTCAGCACCTTCCTCCTTTGTGTCAGGAAGGACTGCCTGGACCCTACAATGTAGAATAATGCTTGCTAGAGCTGAGGGACCACAGACATAACCACAGCTATTGTTCTGCTTCAGTGTATACTTTGCTGGGCCCCAGCCTCTGCTGGCTGGAGTCCTAGGGTGAGTTCATGTCTCATGGGAAGCTGCTGACAGCAAATGTCTGGTAGCAAGTGAGCCAGGGTTTCACAATATTCCTTACATTTTAATCTGTCTCAGATTTGAGGATCAAGAGTTATGTTTGACTTCATTCTTCTGTGTGGGGTTTTGATTCACAGACCAAATTTATTCTGACTGAGTCTCTGTAGTGGAAAACTATAGCCCCTGACACCTGCAGAATCAGTGAGAAGAAACCAAAGGCCACTTTTCCATTTAAATCTGTGTTTCTTTCTGAAGAGTACAGTCTTTTCTTAATGGGTTATAGACCTACACAGATTTTGTTTTCATTCAGTAACTGCTCTACTGAGGATATTATTTTTTTCTTTACTGACAGAGCAAAAGGCAGAAGTTTTTGCTCTAGTGACTGTATACCAGGGTTGCTGTGAAAAGGATTCTCACAGAAGAATATTTACCAACTTTCATAGAGAACCAAAGAAGTCAGTCTTCTAGCTCTAAATATTCATATATAGAGCTTGAAGTTAAATATAGAGGACGACCATCTAAAGGTCTACATGGGGGCATCTCAAGTGTGGAAGGTGATGGTGAGAATACTTAGATTCTAAAGTAAGTTTCAGAAGCGCAAGCTAACTGGACTGTACCTTTTAATGAGCCACAGGCAACTTTGGAGAATGTGTTCCTAATTTTCGTGAAGTTTGTGTCCAGAAGATTTGAAGTAGATGCTTAAACCTATCTTGCCCTCTTTCTCATCAGACGGCCTGAATAACTAGGCTATCGTGCATACTGTGGACAAGCTCTCCTCATTTCTTCTTTTGCATATGTTTCACTTTATCTCAGTAATTAAACATTCATTGGACAAGAAAGAGGTTAGAGAAGTCAAGCAGGAGAGAGGAAAGCCAGGTTACTGCTGCAGTGGTTTATTAATTAGTTAAACAAAGTTGGACAGTTTCAGAGGACACAGCTGAGAAGATCTAATAAGTTTGTTGACTCAGTTACTCTGTTGGAAAGACAGAAAACTTCTGTTGGAGTCTGTTGTCCATATTAAGTAGCCTGAGGTCCTTTGCAAATGAATATCCTAGTGACTATTTTTTATGGAGGCATAACTTGTGAGAAAACGATTTCACTGGATTTGTGAAATCAAGTCTACTTGGAGAGCTGGTTTGGAAGTGAAAGACATGTCAAATGCAGTTGCCAATAACTACGTCCTGCATTCTCTTGGTAGGCTAAGATGAGATCTTCATGTGGATGAAAATGAAGCCTACCAGCAGCATTTCAGTTCAAAAGCTAATTTGTAAATCATATTGAAATTCAACACAGGTGTTGTTTGTCATGTGTTGACAAAATGCCTTGGGAAGACTGTATAAGAGTAATCTGATGAGGATTGTATTAGAAAAGGAAGAAAAAGATATCTTGTTGCTCTTTATAGCACATAATACTGTTTTTTAATGGATTTAAAACCATCTAATGGCTTTTTCCTCTAAGGGATTCATCACCTGTTCAATCATTTACACTCTGGTTAACAGTCCTGCAGTATCATCTAAATGCTATAAAAATTGTTCTAGTTTAGTAAAGTCTCTCACACTTTGATTTATCCTTGCAAGTCACTTCTTGTAGATATTTTTCCAGCCTACCAAGATGCCATGCAGAGAGTTTCCCAGAGTTGTTTCCAAGCACTAAATCACCAGCACTGGATTTTCTGAGGGAAAGGCCAAAAATCTGTCACATTTAGACTGTGGGATCTGTGTGTTCATGAAAGTGAATGGCATACAGAAGTGAGAAATGAGGTTTTCTGCTGGTGCAAAGATGAGGCATGGGACCATAAAAGGAAATAGGACCATCGTTACTGTAGGAGTAGTAAACCTCATGAAAGCTTAGTCATACTTTAACTGCTGCAAGAGACAACGTAGTTTAAAGTAGGAAGTGGCCCAGTGCTGCAGAAATGTCTTAGACTCCTATCAGCCAGAACATTGTATTTCTTTAGCAATCAGCAGTTTTATTATGATAATTGTTCTGATTTGTCTGCTCTATTTGATCTGTCTACCAGATTCAGGAGAATTCTGGAAAGTGAATGACCAAAGTAATGTTAGAAAAAAGCAGTGAAGGAGGACTGAACAATAGTAATGGTTTGGTGAGGTTTCCCCTTCTAGATCATTGATTCTGTTGTAACTTGGAAGAGACAAAAATTTGTTACTGAACATTTAGTTGCTTTGGAGAGATGAACACTTTCAGTCAATTTCCTATCTGTTAGAAAAGAGATGCCCCTTTGTCAAAATCAACATTGTAGCTTGCACCAGAAATTTGATACATCAAAATCAGATCCACAGTCTCAAAGATGAGGCTTTTAGGAGACTGTGAAAGCAGAATTTAAAAAACCTTCGGGCATCTATTATGTTGAAATGGTCAGTCTAATTCTCTGCTTTATCTAGGAACTGTTTTAAAAAAATAAATCAAATACATCTTTACATCTTCACAAACAGTGTCAACCAAATCAGGGTTATAGGTATCAAAATGATGAAGATCTGAGGAGCAGTTTGAATTATTCAGATGTTCTCTTCACACATTTCCATTTCTTAGTGTGCTTGCTTAAGGATAACGTTTCTTTTTTTTTTAATGAGACTGCTGGGGATGAAAGGTGGTTGACACAAGGGAGGACATTCTCTGACAGAATAAATTCCTCATATATAATGCAGAGGGTGAGTCCTTGAGGTAAGGACCAGACTGTGTAGTGATGAATACCGTGTGACTGAAATGGGATAATGTCAGTGATACTTCTACCAGCCATCTCAGAGCATTAGACAAGTAGCAAAGTGCTTTTTGACTGAAGTAACTCTGGACAAGGAGTTTTTATTCTAGAAGGTTTACATCTCAGCTTCCACCACCATGTATTAATACATAAATATGTATAGCCTGTGAGATCGGTGTTGGAGATGTCTGATTCCATTGCGTCCTGCTGTTTGACAGCACAAACCTGTGCCCTCTGTCCTCAGCTGCATCCAGCCACCGTGAGCTGCTGACAGCTCCTCGGGTGCTGCGAGGACTCTACAGGGTGGCTGGGGAGACCACGGAGACAGCAAGAGCCTGAGTGAGTCACCAGAACAAAGCAATGGCTGGGCATTGAGAAAACAGTCTCACAAATCTCTGAACTTTTCGCATTTCCAGAAAGGCTGCTACATGTTTTAATGGTCATCTCTCTACTGCCATTGCTTCTGACTGCTGATTCGCTCAGGCCTCTATACTCTTGACTCAGAGTCTGCTTTTAAAATTCATTGTTTTTCCCTACTTCAGTGGTCACTCAGATGATGTATCTCCTATGTTTGTTATTTTTTGTGAAATGGTCATTTGTTTTCTTTTTTCCCCATGTTTCACATTTGTTAGATTTAGGCATATATTTTGTTCTCAGTCTTTCTTAAAATAATGCATATCCTTATTGATTCCTCATCAAGATCATTATTATTGCTATTATTATTGTTGTGGGTCAGCTAATTTTGTCCAATTTTGATAAGGAATACGAACAAGACTCCTGGTTTTTCAGACCCATTTGTTTTGTTTGAAGGAAAAATCTATAGCATTTGTTGTTTCTCTACATAGCAGACACGACTGTTAGGTATTTTATTTCTCTTCTCTCTTTTTTTCCCCTCAGATGAAAACTTAGCAAAGTCAGCATCTGTGAACTGTGTTTCAGTCTTTGAAGGGCCTTCAGGACTAGGCACCCTAAGAAAAAAGAAGAAATCCTGCAGTTTAGGCTTATTATAAAATTCCTTAATCTCTGTGCCATTCTCCCTTCCTGACCCCAGAGAAAGGGAGCTTTTTATTATTTCTCCTGGTTAATGGGAATACAGCTAGCTTTCAAAAGGACTTCCAACCCCATATTAATCCCTAATAATTTTAGGAAGCTGATTGTGACAACTGTGTTGGAGGTCAAGTCCTTTTGCAGTCCTTGGGGAGCGGTGTCAGCCAGGGAGATCCAGGCCAGCATCGGGCTGAGCATCTCATCAGCTCGCAGCCCACCCTAGACTCAGCCACACATTGATAAAATCAGAGCCACCACATGGTTGTTTTGGGATGGGGTGTTTAAGAGAAACTGCAATACACTATGGAGCTAAGAAGCTCTGCTGGACTCCAGAGGAGTCATGTTTGCATATGGCCTTAATTTGATTTTGAGATGATGCCAGGAATCTTTTCTGTATCCCAGCAAGAGTCTCAATTACAGATTTTACAGAGTCTCTCCCTTGTCAAGTCCATGCCACCATTTACAGAAAGGGGCCAACTTTTTAGCTGGATTCTCAAGAGAGCCTTGCTCCAGACCTGGTTGAAGTTTTTCCTCTAAACCAGGGAATACCCAAGTCTAGTACCCTGTGCCTTTGAAAGTGCTCTGGTGGATTAGTCTGCTGCAGGCCTTGCAGGTGGAAGAAAGCCAGAATTTTATGCCAATGCAAAGCAGGAAAAAGCCCCCAAAAATTCTTGTTCCAAACCTTAACTTAATTTTGATTTTACTTTCATATTGTTAAACAAAGAAAGGACATTTTTCGGACAGCACCATGATTACTTTGCGAGTTTTCTCTCCTAGTGTTTTTTGTTCAGGTCCTCAGTCTTCAGCTGTATTATGAAAACTCAGTTTCGTAACAAAAAAATGGGAAAGGATGAACCTGCTACTGAGAAGATGAGAAGACCCCAGGGATTTAGCTTCAGGCACAATAAGAAATAGATACTAGAAAAGCTGTGAAATGTACCAAATTAACTGGTCTGTAAGAAATGTTCTTCTCTTGCCTTTTAATGGAGAAGCAATTGCATCTGTGGCAAGAGATCTATTTCCTCTTAATGCAGGTGTGGCTTTTAAATTCTCCTCCCATGATTCATGTCCTTTCACCTAGGCTTCCAGGTAGCATTACTGGAGAAGACTTTATATATCCTGTAAGCTAAAAAAAGAAGAAAAAAGAAATGCCTTCATTCTTTTAAATGCTATTTACAGAAAAAGCTAGATAGATTGTTACTATAGCTGTTTTAGCTTTATGCTTGTTTAGCTGTCTAAGGAGAAAATGGAGACTGTAGAGTGAAATAACAAAGGGAAGGAGTTTTGTTCCATGCAAGGTAATGGTATAGGAATTTGGAGAAGTTAGGGCTGAGATATAGAGTAGAAAAGTAAAGAAGTTCCATAGTAGGGAAGAAGGTGGTAAATAGACATTTGGAGGTGGTAGTCAATGTAAAAATGCCTTGTTACATGGTAAGACTTCATACTTTCAAAAATCTTTAAATCCTTTCATGAAACTTTATCAAAAAGCCTTGAACCTTAAGGGAAAGGAGGAGATCCTAGAAGCACTAAAAATAATTTCAAGAACTATAAGAGTAGAAAATAAATTATATCTTTCAAATAGAATAATTCTAGAATGTCTTCCTGAGTGCAAATATATTTTTAAATTAAATCTACGTTCATAGACTTCTAGCCATTTTCTTGCAAATGTAAAGATGAGCCTCAACCCAGCTTCTATTGCATCTTTAACTCCCCAAAGCTTTTGTGACTTGTTAATTACCTTAGCATCTTTGCATGAATTTGGAATATAGTACTTAATGAGCAGATCATATGAGCAGCTGCATTTTATTTAAGGCTTGTGGTCACAGATCAGATCTTAATTATGTTCCTATATGAAAGAACAAGCTACAGATAAGTTTATGTTTAACTAGCTTCTGTGGAGGAAGAAAATGGGGAGGGGGTGGGGAGCCTGCAGCATTTTTTAATGGAACTTCAGGTGATGTTACTCTTTTTGTTATTGTTTTCAGAATATGTGTATGTTTTCCTAAGGTCCAAGATCCTGCAGTCAGGTGAGAATACATACATTTTTTTTTATTTTAGTTTTCTTGAGTATAGAATGTAGATCCTGCTAGGCTTGAATTGGCAAGTGAAGCTCCTGTTTGTTGTGAAAGGTCTCTGACTTCTTTTTATTACACTTCAAAAATGAAAGTTCAATCTTAATTGGTTTATAGGAGTTTGATAAAATACATAGGAGTGCTTTGGATATAAGCAGCCTGTGTTGAATGGTTGTAATCAGGTTGTTTATCAGCAACAGTTTAGCTGCTGAAATACTAATTGTTCAGCACCCTTCACTAATCAATGACTTATTGCTCTTTGTTTTCTGTTAATTGAAGATGTGTGGGGTTTTTGGTAACTTTTTAAAGCTGACGTTTAGAAATAAAAGCTGTAAGAGGATTGATCCAAGAAAGGAGCGAAGAATGGATGAGTGAAAATCAGTTGGCAGATGATCTTTCCCACCTCCAGGGAATCTGTGATCTGTATGAAAGTCTCTGACTCTTAAGCACAGAATAACAATTAAATTTCACTGAATAAAACCAAACTAACTAAAAATGAAATACTCTCCCTTACAAACCCTAATGTTCCTTGGGCATTTTGTAGTTGTCATTCATGTCAAGTGACAGACAATGTGGCTTTAACAGAGCATGTAACTGTGAATGCTGTTATCACTGCAGATAGACTTTTTTCACCTCCTCTGTTTTAATTTTGTGCTTTCTGTTCGTATTTTATGTTTTTAGGACAAAAGTTCCCTATGGTACCTATGGGCAGCACCCATATACAGGGAATATACTGAGACTGAAACTTGACGATGCAGTAGGTCTCATAGCAACTTCTTTTGTTAATTTAGAAAAATCTTTCCTCCCCCCACTCACAAACGCACCTTTCCTTATTCTCTGCATTTCTGTGAGGCTGATCACAGCTGTTCTCTTTAAACTGTGAGACCTTTGTCAGATTTCTTCAGCTAAGAATCTGGCTGCTTTTCTCTCAGTGTCTTTGTCCAGGGAAGACACCTTTATACTCTCTCTGTGAGGTGGGAGGTGTTGTTGAACCCAGCTCTCAGTGGTACAATGTCAAATTCTCAAAATGTCAGATTTATTTGTGCATGTGATGGTGTAATTTGGCTTCCTGCTGTGCAAATGAGAGGATTAATTTCCATAATATAGAAATTAACAGTGCAGTTGATATTTCTCCATCTCTCAGCACAAATTAGCAGCTGTGGGTTGCAGCAGCCAGTTTAGCTTCCTTTTTGTCTTCCCTCCAAATGGCCATTGACGAAGACACTTGCCCCAATTAAATAACACTGGATGCCAAATTGACGTTATCTCCTCCTGTTCCATTTTCCTCCTTGTTTGTCTGGTTTTGAGGTTTCAAGTGTTTCCTGTAAGTCACGGTTCTGACTGCCCTTCCTTGAGCAAGAAGCTGGGATGGGGCAGGGTTGCTCCATCCAAGCTGTGAACCTAGTGCCAAAGCAGATGTGAACAGTCACCTCTGCAAACTTTGCTGTGGACACAAAATTTCTGCTCTGAGGAACAAGGCAAACAATTGGGCACAGTCACATTTTAAGCCACCCCGAAAAAACTATTGCAAAACCCATCTGTTAGAGCCCTCGCAATTCTTCTGGTGGATTTACAGGCAATTCAACAACGTAATGGACTTAGCTGAAGACATATCAAACACATTGAGCCCCCACAGGCTGTGAGGTAAAATCATCTTGTTACAAGGCAACAGGTCCTAGAATCACAGCTGGAAACTCTTGAGCCAGTCTACTGATGAGTTTTTTAGAAAAGCCTGAAATCTTGGCTGTAAGCTTTTAGATATCAAGAGCTTTGTACCTAGGGTTGGGCAATGAATATATAGTTCAATTTGGAACTTCAAACACAGCAGAAGAGCTGTGGAAAGAAGGGAGTCTTGCTCTGGTTCCTTTTTGTTCCTTCAGCCAGATCTGCTGAGGAATTTCGCTCAACTGAGAAACTCTGAAAGTTTCTGCTGAAGTTAATTGTAGTGACTGGTACAGGTGTGTTTACTCACATAAAGCAAACTGCAGGATCAGGACCATGTTTTTTAAACTGGCAAAGGTACATAAATGGGCCACAGAAGCTTGTATGTGACAATAATTCTTCAAGGATATGGATAATCAATAATATGTTTTTAGAACATAAGGGTGTGTTAGGACAACACTGGGATGAATTTGTGTTTCTCCACTGAGTTAAAAAGATTTTTTTTTCTCAGAAGTTTCATGAAGTGCAAGAAAGGTCTGAATTTGGCTTTTTATCTCTTAACTGTTTCATAAAACATCATAGGCTTGGCATTATGTCTGCGTATAAGTAATCAAACTCAAAAGAGGGGTGAGAATTAAAATGCTAATACAAGTTAGTGTCACATATCCTGATAGTGAAACCAGCTAGGATTCAGTCCTGTTTGATGAAATAATAACTGAACGTGCTAGATTAAAGAAAATGACCTTATGGTTCTCTTCCTTGGTTAAGCATATCGAAGATAATGTAAAAATAAAAAAAGACAGTGCAATTTCAAGCTCAAGTCTGATATAAAATAACACAGTTATGGGCAAGCTCATGTTGATCTGTCATACTGTTTGTCTTTTCCAATTAACAGTTAAACAAGGTGTTATAAACGTGATAAGAGAAGGAAGACAAAGTTTCTTAGGGAAGATAAAGATCCCAGCCCCTTCTTACTTCATAACTCAGTGGAGAGGAGAATGTGGACCCTCAAGATTTTGCAGATGCTCTCTTACTCCAAATTGTGACTCCCAGCTTCCATCTGTCCTCTGCAGTGTTAAAAATCTGTACAAGTGCAGCTGGATACAGTTGTCCCACAAGCTTCTCCCTCCTGTAATTAAAAAAAGTGTGGGTGTTGTTTTTGTTGGTTTGTTTTAAATCTGAGAGAAAAGTATTCTCACAGTATGCATAGCTCACTAGTGCAACTCACAGCTTCAGTGACATTAATTAATGCCAAGTAAAAGAATAGGTGATTGCTTTTAAAAATATTGAAAAAAATCATATCGTGTAATAACTACCTCATAGTTGTTAGTAAGTTTCTGGACTTTCTATGATTTTGTAAGTAGGAAGATACTTACCAGTAGCAATTGAGATATTAAGCTATCATTTAACAGTATATTCAAAATCACAGCCATTTGCAGAGCTATTTGTGACTAATTGCTAACAATACCAGATTCAATACAATTTCTGATGCTGATGAGTGATGCTGCCCACTTGGGACTGGGAGTTCCCTGTATCCTCCTGCTGGGCCCACTGAAGTGTGGGAGCAAAGAAGGGCAGCGCAAGGACGAGTGTACAAACAATGATACTGTATGCTCTATATGTGTAGGTTTTTCCGTATCTAGCAATAGGACATGTCTCTATCCTCATCCAGGTATATCAAGTTTTTAAGTACATACTTTATCACTGAATGCTTTCCATATATATATACCTGATATTTTTGAAGGACATAGTGAATTTAGTTCTTCTGACTGACTTTTAAAAGTAAACAAACATTTGGAATAATCTGTTAACTACAGAAGATGTCATTCTCATGCTTGATATAATGATATTTCATGCAATTTCTGTATTTTTATGAACTCATTCTGGACTTGATGCAGGGAATTAAAAAAAAGTGCTTACATCTGCCTTAATGTATGTGTATGATATTTCTACAGTAATATCTTCAGGAGCTGCAAGCTTCAACACTGTCACTATGCTCAGGACTGCTATTATCAAACACTTTACCATATGGTGATTCTTCATGGATAGAACTTGTGGAACGATTCAGAAATACTTTTGTGAATGAAAGGGACACATTCATTATTGAGTGGGGTCATATGATTCATTGGACAGTATGTGGGCACCTGCCAACTTTTTGGTGAAAATTTTTGCTTTGAGACATTAAGTTTTTCAAACAGTCATGCGGAAGTTGTGATATCTGTTAATGATTTTTAAAAATCTATTTGCTTTAAATGCATGGATCATCTGCAGAACTATCTTGAGCCAATAAATAGCTGTGTAGTCTAAACTGTCAGATCAGTCTTCCTGTGCCATTGGTGGAGAGAAGGAATCAGAGTCAGTCTATCCTAAGACATGTCTCTGATGTGAATTGGTCTCTAGAGGATCTTATCTCTTGTCACTGATTGTGAACCATTAAATTGCTATGCTTTCTCTAGACAGCTAAGCATAACTGAGACAAATCTGCTGGTGAAGAAGCAGAAGTACTAACAAGTGGCTTTGATAGCGAAAAAATGAGGATTGTTATTCAAAAGTAAAGCGAATTGGTTACAAAGAACCATTGCAGGAAAATAGTACATCAGGCTAAGGTGGCAGCACTTCTGAATGAGGAGTTACTGAACCCAGAATGTCCTATACCCCAAAGTCAGTTCATAAACAATTTACTGAATAACTATATGTGTATACCCATGGCTGTGCCCATTCAGAGTCCTGCAGAGTGATGACTGTGTGCACTGTCACTCTGTGTTAGTGTCTGATCATGACTTTGTGTGGTAACAGGGAAATGCTGCATGTAGCTTGGAAACAGTATAACCACATTAGCGAATGAGCCAAGGCATTGCTGCTGTATAAATATTAATGATTCAGTTTCTCTGCACAGCTCTGTATTGCAAAGCGCTGTTCTATCTACTGACTTCTGGGCCATTCGGGATGAAGCATGTGCTGGCTTTTCCTTTCTGATCCAACTGTGTTATTAAGGAAAAGAAAAAAATTTCTGAAAGAACTGTTTCAGCTTGTTTTGTTTTCCTTTGGCTTCTTCACAGCAGTGTAGACGTTGTTCTAAGAGGCACACATTGGCTGCACTTCCATCTGCTTCAGGGGTGGTACTGACTTGCAGCACCATCAACAGTATTGGAAGAAAAAGCAGGATGCTCATCCATTCTAGACACTTGTGCTTTGTGTCTCTAATATGTATTTGAAAAGAAAAAAATATGGGGAAAAAAAAAAAGGCATTTTATCTACTTGGTTTAAGCTAGCTGTTCATCTTTTTGACTAGATTTTGCTCATGTTCTAACATTTTGATATAGATACAAGACAAGGTGGGGGTCTCCTCTACACCTGTTTGTGTTGAGATGTGCAGACAGTCCTTGACTTAAAAAAAAATACAGTTGAGACAAATACAGAATTAGTTTTACCATCTGAGGAACAGGACTGGCAGCTGTAACACAAGATTACATGGACTTGTTGGTGGCTCAATAAGAAAATCAACCAGCATTTGCCTACCACTCCCACCTTCCTCAACAAATAAACTACATTAGAAATATTTGTAGGGATCCTACAGAAAGTCAGATGAATTTGTTTGGTTGTTGGCTTTTTGGTTGTGTCTGTGTTTTTCTTCTTTTTTTTTTTTCTTTTTTTATTTTCTTTTTTTTTTTTTTTTGAGTTGTTTGTTTGTTTTTCTGCTCTTAAAGGAAGGTTTTCTACAGAACTTCATCACCTCCTGATTGAGCTCAGCTACCTGTGCAGATTCAATCAACCACCTTTGGTGACAAAGAGAAAAGAAACCTGAATCTGCTGAAGTAGAACATCCCTTCCTCCTCCTTATGTATATTTGTTTCTTCCTCCCCATACCGCCAGCTTTAGACTTCCCTAGCCAGTTAGTGTTCAAGCTCCCTGTATTTATGTGTATATTATGTGAAGCACCTGCTTGTGCCCGTGTATTTATGAGAAGCTCCTGCTTGTGCCCGTATAACATTCAGATATCTCAGAGTGTTACTCTGTTGCTTTGTCACAAGTAAGCAGTGACATGGCACAGGTCTTAAGATTGTTTTGCAAAGTGTTGCTCCGTTTTCTGGAGGGCAGGGTGGACTTTCAAACAGACTCTGTTATATGACTTGTCCCTGCACTCGACGCGGTGTGAACAAACAGCCCTTCGAGGCAGTACACCTTATTCCAGGGCATAGTCTTTCACTTCATTAAGGTAAATCTAGAGCAACACAACTGCATTTTCCACTCATGTGACCACAGAGTTGAGCAGAACCTCCTTCTGTTACTTTATCAATTTAATGGCTAACACGCACACCAGAAGTACTGCTCTTTTCTTTTCCAATGCCCAGAATGTTAGGGATTGGAAAAGACCTCAAAAGATCATCTAGTCCAATCCCCCTGCTGGAGCAGGAACACCCAGATGAGATTACATAGGAATGTGTCCAGGCAGGTTTTGAATGCCTCCAGAGAAGGAGACTCCACAACCTCCCTGGGCAGCCTGTTCCAGTGTTCTGTCATCCTCACTGTGAAGAAGTTTCTTCTCATATTGAAGTGGAACCTCCTGTGTTTCAGTTTGTACCCACTGCCCTTTGTCTTATCATTGGTTGTCACCGAGAAGAGCCTGGCTCCATCCTCATGCCACTCACCCTTTATATAGTTATAAGCATTAATAAAGTCACCCCTCGGTCTCCTCCACGCTCAAGAGACCCAGCTCCCTCAGCCTTTCCTCGTAATGGAGATGCTCCACTCCCTTAATCATCTTTGTTGCCCTGTGCTGGACTCTCTCCAGCAGTTCCCTGTCCTTCTGGAACTGAGGGGCCCAGAACTGGACACAATATTCCAGATGCGGTCTCACCGGGGCAGAGTAGAGGAGAAGAAGAACTCTCAACCTACTAACCACCCCCTTCTAATACACCCCAGGATGCCATTGGCCTTCCTGGCCAGAAGGGCACAGTGCTGGCTTTTGATCATCCTGCTGTCTACCAGGACCCCCAGGTCCCTTTCACAATACTGTCATATTTGCACTAAGGTAAATCTTTAGCAGTCAGTAGGAATAGATCTCTCATTTTTAAAATGGATGCCCTGGTAGGTGTCCTGATCTTGTGCTACACAAAGCACAGAAAAGGTGAGTGAGACTCCAGTTAGCAGGTAAAACCAGATGTTGTTTAGCTCATATCTCAGTAGGCATAGAGTATTCATCCAGTGATCTTTTACCGTGAGGATTTAAGTTTTCAGTTCTATGCCAATGCTCTCTGAAGTATAATCTAATTAGTAAAAGGCGTTTGAGATTCTTTTTTCCAATGTCAGATAATTTTCATACTCAAAAAAGTCTTCTGCTGATGTTTTATGCAAGTCAGTAAGAGTTTTGATAATGTTTCATGATTTTTTTTCTTCCCCATAAAAGCAAGGAAAAAAACCCCAACCTATCTAAACTGAAGGAAGTATTTTTAAATCCTTGTTTTAATTATTTTGTTTTTACTTTTACAGTATTTATTTTATGACGACAGAGTTGAGATTTTTCATATATTATATAAAGGCTTGTTATAATTGCTGATAAGAGTACGACAGTATCATTTGCCAATAGGCTGAGAAATCTCACTAGCAGAACCTGTAGGAAATGAAGTCTCAAATACGTGTATGTCAGTGTGGCCACACAAACAATTTTTGGCCTCTTCTGATTAAAGCTAGAAACTTTAACAATATACTGCAGAGAGTAAGATCTGTCTTTTTCAAATTGTTTGCCTTGAGAGGATCTGTGCGGGTTTTAGAAAACTTTTACATTAAGGATGTGGTGCGAGAGGCAAGAAAACCTCACTCAGTACCTCTTGTTCTAGTCTGAAAGGCATGAGAAATGTTATTGTTAGAGCTGTAGGATAACAATACACTCGTTTTCAATGCCCAATAGTCTGTGGTTCTAGTACCAAAAATCAATTTCCTCTGGAGGACCAGCTTGGACAATCCTTGGAATCGATGTTTGAAAAGCAGGGGGTTTTGGTCTATTTGCTTCTTGGCTTTGTATTTTAAATGTCAGCTGCACTATTATCCTCCATTTCTGGAAAATGAAGAATGAATTATGAAGGTGGTGGTGATGCTTTTTATATTCTGTCTATGAATATTGTAACTTAAATTTAGAAATTACTTTAATAAGTGTTCAACAATCTCCTGTGGGATATACATAGTTCCTACTATTGTACCAAACCCTTGATATATATTCTGAGAGCAGGATGGATGCCACTTTCCAATTTCTACATGTTTTAAGTCTGAAAAGTGATCCAGAGTTCAAGCCAAAGAACAGCTAACAACAAAGCACAGGGCTTATTTTGTGCAGAAGTATGCTGCTTACATTACAGATTAAGCCTTTACTTTGTATAAAATCTGTGCTACCCCGTTTCTCACAAGAGACAGCTTTAAGCCTGACAATATCTTGTTGAGAATCACCAGGTGGAGTTATTGCACACATTTTAGAGATTATTTTTCTGACTACATAAGCACTGTTAAAGACATAGTTACATTAGCTTTCATTTTGTGAAATAATTTCTGACTCTAGGATGTATCATAAGTCATGAGAGATGCTATTTTCCACTCTTAAACTCCCTATCTGAAGCCTTTTCTGTTAGCCCCTGGGGAGTAAGAAGTTATATCTGGTCCTAGTGTCTTAAGACAACTGTCTGCATGTTGTTTGCAGTCTTCACGGTTTAATATTGTTTATGCAGTCTAAGTAATGACGTTGTACAATGTATAAACCTGAACTGTGCATCACACAAGTTTGTAAAGGTGATGAAATAGGCAAGAAAGGATGAGATGTGTTTGGATTATTCTTGCTGAGTGTGGAAGAGGAATCAAAATCAACGGGGATCACAGGAAGAGCAAAGCTGCCTGTTTGGAAAATGCTGCAGAAGGAGAGATGAGGAGTATGGCAAAAGGTCCTCGAAGAGAAAGGAGAATGAGGGTGAGTGAAAGTGGGAGATGAAGGAAAATGCTGTAGGGAATACCTGGAAGAGAGTACAGAAGGCCATAAGGAAACAGAAGAAAAGGAATGAGAAAGATGGATGATAGTATGCAGGTGAGAGACATGCTGAGGGCCTCAGAGTACAGGACAGACAGGCAGGTGCAAAATAAATTTGGAAAATGCTGCAGGGAGAGTTCTGACCTGGCTTGGGATCACTCTGGCCACCAGCAGCAGTGCAAGATGAGTGAGAATATGACAGGTGTCTGTCACCATCAGGCTTCCTGCTGGGGGGACACAGGAACTGTATCTGTTGTAATGTAACAAAGGTGTAGTGATTAATTGGGAATCTGCATGTGCAGTTATAGCTGTTCTGTCTGAATGTCAGTAAGATAATGTGAATGCCTACTTTAAATGTTAAAATATTCTTTAGATTGTAATCACATGTGTTTCTTTTGCTCTTTGGAGTCAATCCACTGAGAACTCTGACTCAGAGACAGTGATCTTTCAAAGTCAAGTTGATATTTGAACAGCACTTAATACCTGCCCTGAAAAATCTAGACTAAATATCCATTAAATGAAAGCATGCGACATCACACTCTAAACTGGGGTAACAAATACTTAAGTAATTTAAGATTCAAAGAATAATTAATCAGAATTTACTCCTTGCTTACTGTGTTTTTGTGGGGGAATTATTATATCTGTCCTGCTTGCAAATAAAAACAAATTAACAAAGTAAAAGCAAGGAAAAGTTCAACATATAAGTAATTTTCACTGAAGAGCTTGGCACTGGATTTGCTTCCTCTGTCACTTCAAATGACCATGGAGGACAGGGTGCTTAGAGATTGGTATAGATTTACAGAGAGAAACTGCTTTATGATTATGCAAGAGGTCAGTCACATTGATCTTCTCTTTCAGTTTATATACCCATTAAACGCCCTATGGGAGAAACAAATCCACTAGTTCTATAGATGAAAACCTCTCTGTTTGGAAAGGGTGGTTCAAGCACAAGTACTACCCTGTGTAAAGATACCAAACTATCTGTATGGCAAATTGAATCAAAGTCCTGCATACATGGAATTGAATATCCTGTGTAAGCTGCAACTGTTTAGTCCACGAAAAATTGACTTTTACCTGGTGAGCAGCAGAGGCAGAAACCAAATAGTGGGTCACCCACCGCAGATATTTATGCTGTCACTTGATAATATGCAGACAATTTGGGAAATGCTGCCTCTCATTTTCATGTGTGCTTTGCTCTACACCAGACAGAATACCTCATATCTCACTGAAATAAAATAATGATAATTTTCCCTGTAATTTGTTGAGTCAGAGATATCCTACTTTTGAAACACAAGCTCATTACTGAACTTTAAACTGCAGGATGTGCAAGAGGGAGGTAATTCCACATGACACTCTTATGCTACTGGGTTGACAGACACAAAAAAGGAGAAAATGCCCTAAGAAACACTTGAGGACTTGATTCCTACCTCCCCCCCACTTCCTCTTTTTAGCTCTCAGGCAGAATAAATCCCATTTGTGCATCTTTCCCTCCTTCTCTTTGTGCTTTTCTTGGATGATATGTTATTGTTCTCCTGTTGCTAAACTGATATTTCAAGATATTACCTGTTGTGAAGCTGGAGAAAGAAATATTGTTGCTGGCTTCTGTCACCTTTCTAGGAGTTAAGGTTACCAAAATTAAGATTAAGGGCACTGGAAGAATGAGGGAACAGGGCATACGAATCAGCTAAGTGGAAAAAATGACAGCACTCTGTCTAGGTGGATTCTCTGTGAATCCAAGGAAGGTGTTATTCAAATAAGTGATTGCCGTCACTTTTGCAATGTAGGTATCTGTACATAATTAGGTGTGCAAACTGGCAAATCTCATCTAAGACATGCTGTGAGGTCTGAATCATCACTAATGATCTTTCACATTATTGGTATGAGTGCAAGGAATGTTAATATCCCTGTGTGTTTACCTTCCAATAGATGTACATTTTCTGACAGCAACTTGTCCTAGAAGGATGTGGAAAAGTGAAGAAACATCTGTTAATTCCACTGAAGGCTTCAATATGCTGATATAATTTTGCTAAGAAATTCTTTGATTCCTCCCTGGGATGTAGAAATGCAACAGAATGTCCTTGGTCTCCCTGCATTTTCTTAGAGTTTTTTTTTTAATAATTATTTTTCACTTTTAAGGCAGAAAAACATTGCACTATTACCATCAGATTAGTTAATCTACATGCCTATATTCTAGTTTCAGAAATTCCCTGAATGAGAGAGGTGTTTTGTTAAGAGGGACGTATGACATATTTGCATTTCTTGAGAACTTCTTCATACAAGTCTCTCCAAAGATTTAATATTTAAAAATAGTTGTTGTCTTTATTGACACTACTTATCTATATTGTATCTAATGAGGTCATTTATTTGCCCTTTGGTATTGGCATTGTTTGCTAGTTATTATGTGCCCATTCCATGCAGTGTCCGTAGGGCTGGACACAGGTACTGTCAGACTAGATCAGACCCAAGGTCTCTAGCCTCCATATTCTGGGTCCAACAGTGATGGACATAATAATTTTTGGAAGGTATAAGAATTATCATAATGAAAATTTCTCATGTGTTTACTAAAAATACCACTCAGTTCCCAGGTAAATAAAGACTAACTTTAACCTTGGTGTTTCAGATTTTCTCTTGCTTCTAAGATGTTTCTCTTTTTACCACTAATAATTTTAAGTCTTAAAAACTTTTATATCTATCAATGTGCAGTTGCTCTAGGAATGTTTCCAACCTCTCTTGCCCACTGATATGCTGTGGCAGTGAGACTTACAGTCTTGTGGAAATTTTTAACTACATCTCAAGTACCATGAACATACCTGTTTTGATATTATGAGAAAAGGAGAATAGGATTCCAAATCTGAGTTTGAGGTGACTGATTTTTCTTTTATGTTTTTAGATTACACCCTGTTTTATCTGTCTCTTTTCTAGAACAATCTTCCCCAACATTTAAAATCTCTGTTCACATAAGGGCACTTACCAGGCTGCTGTTTTCTTTCCTTACCAAATCCTTTCTAATTTTGCAGTGTCGCTGGGGAATGGAGCAAATAGAACAGTGCAGATGTAATAGATGAGTCTATACTTTTTTTTTTTTTTTATTCAATCATTCCTTATTCTTCATCGCATCCAACATATCACCTAATATTGTACTTTACTCACTTTAGTTTGAGTTAACTTCAGGGCTTCCTGCCTAAAAGACAAGGTCAAAGTAATGAAATACCATAAAAGAAACACCATTCAGAGAACCTTCGTTTGTAAAAGGATCACTTCAGGGGATTATCTGCAACAAGAAAAGTTGGAGTAAGTTGACATAACCATCTCCTGGCTGTATACTTCTAGGGGGTATGTGAAATAGCAGCAGCAGGTGTGTTCTTAAGGGCTTTTCTACTCCTGAAAGATGGCAAATAAGGCAGACTTGGATTCCTGATTTGGGATGATGATTTCAATTGATATGGGACATGCCTAACAATTGCCTCTAATCTTTGAACAGTTTGGGGCTCTGCAGTTACTTTCAAAGACAAAGCGCTCTGTTCACGTGCGATACCAGGTCATGTGTACCATGTATGAATGAGTAATTGTGGGAGCTTTGGTACAATAAGCACAACCAATGATTTGTGAGGTCAGAATGATCTCAGAAAAGTGTCACCAGTTGGTACATACCTCACTCTGAATTACAGTGTCATATCTGACCCATTTCACCTGAACTGAGGCATCAAACCTTAGGCTAACTGAATGTTGCTATTTTGTTTACTGGGAGCAAGATGAGGTAACCTGCTTCCCTTCACAACCTCTAGAAACCCTGTGCTTTCAGCTAAGCTCAAATTTCATGTCTAATATTATGAGAAATATGGTGTTGTGAGGTACTGCTTGCTTTTGGGGACCCCAATGGCTGCTTCTAGGGCCCTGTGAAAGATAACAAACCAAGCTAAGCCTGTTACCCATAAGGTTAAATTTGCAGTGTGATAGTCTGCATGGATGTTGTAAATTAAAAACTGTTGAAAACAACTTCAGTCTGGTCAAAAACTATTGTAAAGTGCCACACCTGGCTTTTGTGATTTGAAAGTAATCTTCACACAGAAACTACTTCTAGTTTCCTTGAATAGTTTGGAGAGGTTTTCTTTCATTGTCTTGTTATAATTGTAGAGTGAGGCAACCTTGGAAAACTGTAGGGGGAATATTAAAATACAATGAAATGTCTTTATTTCTGTGTTGTTTTGTCATGCCTTAAATAGGTAGGTAGTCTCTGCTGGAAGAAAATTAAAAAAACCCTAAATCTGTAGATCATTAAACTCAAGGCCAAAATGAGTAATCAGTGAATTTGGGCTGCCATTTCACACGCATTAGCATCTTAACAGGGAGGAAGGTATTTCAGCATGGAATTTTGAATTGTGTGGAAGAGAGTCTGCCCACTTTTCAGAGGGTGGGTAGCACAAAAAGCAACAACCGTGGAAACTAGTTTAGGCTTTCCCACATCAGGAGGAAAAAAAAAAAAAGAATTCTTCTGAGGAGGAAAGGTTGGTACTTTAACAAAATATTAATGACCCCAAATATCCATCATCTAAAAATTAAGTAAAAATTACATAAGAAAAGTGAGCAGTTTGTGGAATTCAGAAGTAGGTTTATCAGTGATGTTTAAGAGCAATGAGATGGTTTTTGGAATTGAAATGCAATAGGATGAGATTCTGTTCTCATGTTAAAAAGAAAGAGCGTGCATCTGGTTGCTGAAGGCCCAAATATGAGGAAGTGTTGACATTTCCTATGTACAGTGAAGTGGAAAGCAGAGCAGCTATAGGAGTACTTTGTAGAGTGCAGAGCTCGTCTGCAGCCCTTTGTGTAATCTGTATCTTTTCTTCATTTGTACTGCCAAAGTACAGAAGTTTGACTGTTACAATGCAAGCCGAATTGTCTTAGACTAGCAAATGGAAACCAGCAGCTAAGAAACAGTGGGACATGGTGTGGGAAACCTGTTCTGATCTTAAAAATCTCTTTTCTGAAGAGGAACTGCAGCTCAGAACAGTAAACCATGCCCTTATACTGGCAGGAATGTATTGCCCAGAATGACAGTGACATTCAGTGGCCCCTGCCACAGCCTATGCTATTTATGTGACACATGTGAATATAAGTAATGGAGATGTAGTGCTGAGAAGCATGTGGCTCTTATCATACTAACAGTAATGTAGTTTTTCATGCTTGAGTTGTTTGTTAGTTCAATGGATCCTATTTTTACCTAAGAATATGCAGTGTCTAGTCTATGAATTGTGAATTCTGAGTTAGGATGTCTTGTGTGTCACCTTACCTGACTTGACGGACCCCAGCCTGATGTAAGCTAGCTGCCGCTCTGGACAAGGAAAATGATAGATAATTCATTTGAGCTCCCTTCTTACAACATGGATGCATCTGATTCAGGTCCCTTGGGCCCATAAACTCAGTCCTGAATTACTGAAATTGATGATAGTGGGGGGAAAATACACTAACAGAAACAATAATGGCAATGAAAATGTGCTCAAGAGAAAGCTTACATGGCTGGCTTCGAAGTTAATGTTTGGTCACTAAATAAACAACAAATGGTAAGCCAGCTGTCTCAATTTAATGACACCCCTCTCCAGACAGAATCACTAAGGTGTATGGCTAATAGACAGCCAAGCTAATTGCCTCTGGTTCTGTTCATACTCAGATTCTGGCAAGTCCCATTCATGTAGTGCTTGCCTCAAGCTATTTAGCCCTGGGCCAAATTGCCCTAGACCCATCTGATCAATCTGCAGAACTCTGGATTTTGTAGTAGACTAAAGGTTCATGGGGTTGGGGATGTCAGTGTGACATTCTATGGCGCAACATAGATGGATGTCTGCACCATGGTCCAGCACCTTTACTCTCTGTTATCCAGTTCCTGCCTTGACCAGCCTCACTGATGAAACTGATGGGGCTCTGGGGACAGCTATTCACAGATGAGGTGGCAATGGCCTCAGGAGACAAACTATATTGCAAATACATTAGAAAGTGTGTGGCCTCCAAAAGCCATTGTCCGAAACCCTGATGGGGAATGAGTAAATGCTCCCTGCAGATTTATTCCATTATTTACCAGGCGAAGACAAAGCTGTCAACAATGATATCTCCTTCCCAATTAAGCTCACTATTACAGTCCATAAATCACAGCATGCCTTCTCTGTGGGGAAAGAAAACCTGTACAATTTCTGAAAATGCTCATAAACACAGTGTGTAGGAAATAGCTAGTTTTTGGTTTTTTGTTTTTTGTTTTTTTTTAACCAAGTGCATTCCATCATATTGCCTTAATATCGAAGCATGACTAAGGCTATTAAAGAGATCAGGCAGTTGTGTTACACTTTAATACCAGATGAAGGTCACAGGAGACTGCTGATCATTTTGATTAGTATTGTCTTCTAGCCCTTTCCCACCAAATGACAGAGAATAGGACTACAGGTAATTCTATTCCCTTGTCCCAGATCAGGATCAACTCTATGTCTGTCTTCATAAGAACATCCAGTAACAGGGCTGCCAACACCTTTCCCAGGGAACTGATTCCAGTGCTTTGCTACTTTAATTCAGGAAGCTTCTATTTCTTCCATGCTACAATATGAGCTTATTGCTTCTTATTTTGGGTGCTTTCACTTGCACTTAGACTGTGAATTTGTTATAGAAGACTGGGGTTGATGTGGAGGGGTTTTTGTTTGTTTGTGTGCGGTGATGGTGGTTGTTGTTGTTTTTGTTGTTTTCCCCTGGAAGATGCTGTAAGCAAATTATGTGAGCCCTGTGAGACTGCTAGTCCTTTACACATTGATACAAACCAGGATGGAACTGCAGAGGGTGCTCATAAAATGACAGTTCAGATATCCTATGAGAAAAAAACCTCCCAAATTCTTTAAGAAGGTCTCCCTACTCTGAAAACGTGAAATAAAGTCATAATGAAATGTGAGATACTACTGTGGCAAAGCTCATTAATATGTTGGCTGCAGGGAGTGATATGGCTCTTCCTGTACTCTAAGTAACTGTATGAAATACCCCAGTCTTTAGGTAAGTAGAGTGAAAACCCTGGGAAATATGTGGCATGAAGTTTCATTAATGCCTGCCTTTAAGGAATTTTGTTAATAAATCTCTCCTTTTAAACATGGAGAAATCCTAAACCTAAGAGCTAATGCACAGAACTCAGATTTAGTGGCAAAGGTGGAAGTTAGTTACAGCTCTGTGAATCTTTCCCATCCAGGCTGAATGTGCTGGTTGGGATAAAGTACATGTCTCTCACATGAGAAGAGACATAAGCCACTATTTTTGTTTAGTGATGGTTTCCTACAACCATGATGGTTAATATAAATCAGATTAACTTGTCCTAGTCACCTGATTTCACAGTCTTGACCTGCCTTTTTTTGCAAACTAAGTGTCTGGAGTTTTGTTTGTTTCTTTTGGGCTTTTTACCTTTCTGTGTTGTTTGTGTGGTGTGTTTTGTTTGTTTGTTTGCTGTTGTTGTTTGGTTTTTTTGTTTTTTTGTTTTTTTTCCTTGGAAAGCTGAAAAGTTGTTAATCAATAAGCAGTTCAGCACAATTATCTCTTTATTGATGGTGTGCCTGCCTGGCTGCCCAGCTGTCTGGATAGAACCATAGTTCCTGTGTCTCATGGTCCATTGACCAACAAGCCTGAATATGTCATATAGTAATAAAGCACAGTGTACTTTCCATGAGACTGATGGAACAGAGGCTGAAATGTGTCTGTATATAGTGTTATGTTTTAGCTGTTATGCATATTATGTGATCCCATAGAAAACAATTGTAAAAATTAATCCAAATAACTTATGATGTGTTGTGCATAAATAATATGGATATTCTGATTGATGTAGTACTGAAAACGGGTGTGCACATTTCCTGGCTACAAACTGGCTTATTTATCCTAGTGGCTACACACACAAGTCACTTTGTGTACTGCTGACTTCAAAATGAGAGAGAGTGTAGATGGATATAATGATTAAGAAAGACCAAAGGAGGCTTTGGAGAAAAAGGATAAAGCTCTTGGTTTGCCAGATGGAGCAATTGTGCTGGGCCCATACTGCTGCTGAAATATGCCCTATGGGACCTAGCTGATACAGGGGTGGAGAAGCACAACTCATACTGGGCAAGCTCCTTCCTCCCTGCTCTCTGACAAGGTTCAATGCAGGTGCCCCACTCAAGCAGAGAGTTTTGTGTAAGAGACACCTGTCATTCTCCTTATTTTTCACTTAGAGGGGTCAAAGGTTCCTTCATAACCAGAATCCTTCTATTATGTAGCATGAAACAGAGTTTAGGCAACCTAATAGCAGAAATGAAAAATCTGCACTGTTTAGTGTGACAATATCAACCTCTCCATAGATCCAGATACAGGTAACTGAACCAGCACTGGTTGAACCAAGTCTTTCAAGTTTGCTCCCTAACCATGGAATATACAAATAAAATACTTATGATGGCTATTCATTTTTTTTAGGAGACCAGGCTGATATTTTCTGTGCCTCATCTTTAAAGGGAACCATGAAAGTTTCTCAGATACAGGAAAAAAAGAAGGATTTTATATTCTTGCTTCAGGTAGAATAAAAGCACTGAAGGAGTTGGAAATGTCTAGAAAGTAAACTAAAAGCATGAGATTTTAAAACCTCATGAGGGATTACACATGCCATTTAAACTAACAAATCAGACATTCTTAATCTCTGGGGAATATATGACTAGAAAATATTTCCTGGGTGATCAAATCCAATCTCTTCTTCTAATACACCGTGCTGACCATAAATTGATCAAAATAAAAGGATGATGAGGGTGCCTTTCCTTCACTACCAGGAGGCTTTTCTGGGATTTCAGTGCTGTGGGGGTTGTAAATTTTTTTCTACTTTCCAGTACGGATGTATTTATGGCCAGTTTGCTGTAGTGTAGATTGCATTACTTGTATGACCTTTACACGCTTACTGTTCCTGATAAGATCACAGGTTGTCCTTGCTCAGGTAAGCAGGTGCTTTAGTGACTGGCAGAGTTTGGATACTTTGGATACTTGACATGAGAAGTGTAATGCTTGTGGAAAAGAAATCAAGATTTGAGATAAGGGTGGCTGCAGCCACTAGAGAGAGACAAGATCACACTTCCTAGGCCTAAGAAATGCCATGTATATTAAAAAAATAGACCAAAACAGACAGTAACCCTAACATTAAAATTTGCTCCACTACTCGTTTTTTGAACACCTCTTTTGTCCCTGCAGTTCTGAACCACCTAAATTGCTTATGTGGGATGTGGTGGTACAAGGTACAATGGGGGGTGTCACCAAGTGTGATGAAGGACTATAACCTCAGGACTTGCTGAGGTGTTTCCATCCAGAATATAACTGGATTGAAAGTCTGAGATACCATGATATTTATTACTTGGTCAATGGATAATGCATATTTCATTATTTATACTGGAGGTCTACTCTGTGCTTTCAAACCTAAACTGGAAACAATAGCCACAATAAAAAAAGATAAAACAAAAACAAAATAAACCTGAGTCTTTTCAGCAAGAGAAGCTGCTGTCTTTAGGCCTCTTCTGAAGGAAAAGTATGCAAAGTAACCATTGTGGAGTTGGATACATAATAGTAGAAATAGAGGATATTAATAGAGGAAAATCAGTGACAAGAGAACACACAGATTGCTTGAGGTGAGAGATTATCCTGCATTGTAAACACATGCTGTTGTTATTTCTAAGCTGGAAGATGGAGAGACCCTGGAAAAACAGACAGACATCATGGTCTGCAAGATGGTGTATGCTCATTTGCTTTATTTTATCCAGTATCTTGTGTCTACTAGTGCTCCTAAAACTAGAATTCTAAATGACATTGGACTTCTTTCCTCGCATGAAAACCTGTGTTACTAGTTTTAATTTAAAATTATACATTTAATATACTATGGACAAATGCTAGAAACCTTTGAAGGAATCTGATCTAGTGGAGAGTGAATTGAAACCCATGGGCTGTCCTGCAGTGTGAGTGTGATTTAGAAAGATAAATAGCAGTGCTTATGTTTTCTGTACATGTATGTGTTTTTGCACACAACTTCCAATAGCAAGCTTTCCCTATGTGTGTGACACAGGCTGCCTTTCCCATAAAAGGTTGGTTCAGAAGATGTTTCCAATTCCCTTCCAGCCTGGGCTGTTCTATGAGGATGAATTGTTACTTGTTCAGTGTCCTTGGTGCAGTTTCGTGGTGAGATCAAGCATCCCTGGACTGGCTGTGTGATGGGCAGAGGCCAGATTTGCTTTGCTGTGTCCCTGGGGAGGGAAGACTAATCCTCTGTTAGTTAACACCTGAAGATTGCTTCCCAGAGACCTAGCTGGTGAAAATAAGTAACACATTGTCTCTAGTAGTGGTCTGATTATGAGGTCCACTTCGCTTTCGTGCTCCTTAAGCATAAAAGAAAGTGTGATACTTGGCCTGTAGTGAGTACTGGAAATCCTCTGTGGGCTGTACAAGGGTAGAGCACATTACTGACAGTGACTTGATATATTAACTAGGTCAATGGAGAATAAAGACATTCTTCTTTGCAAGACGAGCCTGTCTACAAATGACCCCCCATAGTCTAAATTAAAGAATCCTTTATGAAGCAGTCATCCTTCAGGGAATCAGTGCTCAAATATCAGTGGCTCCAACCTCTAGAAATGCTCTCTAAAGATTTAAATTAGAGACTGTGAGGGTGGGATTCTATCTGCTGGTCTATGTGTGTGGTATGTTGTTTTGCTTAGATACACAGGCTTTAAATATCTAATTAAATGCTGCAGTCATCAAAGACTTAAGACAAGGATGGGTTTTAACCCTTCTTCAAAAGAGATGTTAAGAGAGGGATTGTTCAGTAGTGGGGAGTTCTGAAGAAAGTAGATCAACATCTTTGTGTTAACCTCACACTCTGGCATTTTTCATGAAAGCAGGTCTCAAATGTGATGTAACAGCTGAGACTGCTTCCCAGAAAGTTGTTATACCTTGTCTGTACAAATATGAGCTTTCTGACATATTCAATTATTCTTTTTTTAGTATTTTACCCTTTTGAAAATTAATTTTGAACACTAGTTATGCAAATATCCTGACACAATTGAAAGGGCTGTGAAGAACAAGCAAATGTGGTTGAAGGCAATAATGATAAACTGAATCTGTTGCAATGAAGAATTACGCTCTGATTAACAAATGCATATCTGTTCAGGGGGAGGTCTGGGAACCATTAATATTCAAGCTTGAATATATTCAACCCATGTTGTCATATGTGAACTGGATCTGTATCAGAGAGATATTGTTTGGTTTGATAAGTTTTTCCTACTCCTCTCTCTTGTTTCTGCTCTTTCATTCAATGATAGATAGGCTCATCTACTGTTTCTTTGATAGCCCAAAAATATAATGTTTGTAACTTGACTGCCTCTTTTCCAGTGTGTTGAGATGGTGTTTTCCAGTTGGAGCCTGCCTGCAGCTCCAGGTTTTTCTCTAGGCTGTTCTCATTGTTAATCCTTGTCTTCAAGTATTACGGCAGCATTCACACATCCTAAACTGTTGGGACTCTGCTGTACTGTGCACTATCCATGCAAGCAGAGCAGTGAGGTGTGGAATCTTGGAATGGCTAGTTCAAACAAAATGCTGAGTATATCGACAAAGATTTCAAATAATAATGCTAGGACAACATTGTGAAAAATAACGTTAGCGATGGTTACTGAAAGTCTCAATAGATTTGGAACTATCCTGTCTGATCATGGTTTTGTTCTGATTGCCCCATATAACTGGTGAAGTTCCAGCTTTCACTGCATATTTGCTAGTGGCCCTAGCCCAGTTACATATCAATCCCAGTTGCTTCATGGGGAACATGGCTGATAGCTGCTAATTGCTGCAGCTGAATTGGATCACTTGAGGATCTTTAAGGAGCTGTGCACTCCTGGAGATGACTCTAAACCAACAACAACAAAATTAACCAATGTAAGCACAACAAAGAAAAAACAACTAAAGTGTTGTGGAGAGAAGGCTGTTCAGGCATTTTGATCTGTATGTGTGTGTTACTAGTTAGTGCCCTAATTACTTATGTTCTTAACCTTGTCTTTAAGTTGCAAAAATTTCAATAGCTACTAGAAGGTAGCTAGTGCTGAAGAAAGTTCATATTTCAGCCTGAGTCCCCGCAAAATGTTCCTTTAAAAAGGAAGGAAAAAGGAGAGAGAAAGAAAAAAAGCCCTAACATATTCAAGGCAAAAAATATGAAAAGTGTCTTATTCTAGCTGAAAAAGAGAATATATATGTGTGTACAGCTATAATTTGCAGCTCCTGACTAGATAGTTCTGAGCAAAACATACAAGAAACTCCAGCAGAAAGCCAAGCACTTTGCTGTGGCTTATATAGCAATTCCATGACTATGGTGCCGCACAAACAGCACTGACACAGATTCACATGTGTGAAGATGTTGTTTTTTGAGTGAGGTCTGTAGCCAAGTGACTGTAAGAACCAAAGTAACTTTCTGGGGAAAAAGACAAGATTGGAGGGAGGATGAAGAAGAGGGAACTCTGTATCTCTCCCAGTGAAGGATTATTTAGTAATCTTCAGCCACATGGCTTTACTATCAGCTGTCAAAAGGTCAATCCTTTTCAACATTAAATGAAACAAACATAGTTGGATGCTTTTCCTTTCCTCATTCCAAAACTGCAACTGAATGGGACTTTTGGTATTGAAAATACCTCGAGGTGCTGTAATGAGTTCTGTCAAGCATTGTTTTACACCTGGTAATATTCACCAGAAGTGGATTGGTATTTCAATGCATTTTCAGATAAATTGTTGATCAATTTGACTTATTACTGCCTCCAGAATTTGATGATAGATTGTTATAAATATAGGTAAGAAGACAAGATAGCAGATGCAAGGAGATATGATCAGACTTGTACTTTTGAAACTGGTTTTTAGACAGTGGCATTGATAAGCAGGGACCTAAGATTCTAAAAGCTATTTGCAATGCTTTTAAGCAGATTCTGTGGCGATGAGAAAGTTATTGGGGTGTGAGTGTTTTTAAGTCATTAACGTTAAGTGGAATGTTAAACTGAATAGATTTAACATGTGTTCTTTGTGAAATAAAGCTTTACTGTTATAAAAGATAGGAAGAATTTGTTGTGTTTGGAAGCAAAGGAGCAGATTTTTGTCTGGTTCCATCACTGAAAGGAAATTCAGTTGAGGGTTTCTGATCTCCCGAGAAGGCAAAAATAACCTTAAGAATAGGAGAACAGAGCACTTTGCTTGTAGCCTTGAAAATAATATTTGAAACAAACTGACATTATTTGCACACCTGTGTCAGCACTGCAGAAAGGTAATAATCTGTAACTGCACTGAGGACTCCTGAATTTTAACAACAATAATTCTGTGTACTTTAAAATTGTTTGTATTGAAGTATTTTATAACTAAGTGAGCATGAAACATAAAGAAAAATGGTAGCTGACAAAAAAAAAAGTGTTCAGCAGCAAAAGGAGAAGCATGTTAGCCAGAAAGGTGAAGTTACACCAACACTCAAGTCAGTTTCTCAGAGCCTGTTGGTTGTAACTTCATCAAACCTACTGAGCATAACTTAGGCACTCCATGGAAATCTCTGGGGAATAGAAAGGACATTCATCACATTGCTAGAATTGGTCTTGGGGTTAAATAAGCAGACAAATCAACTAGGCTCCCAGTAGAATGGAGAGAACCTCATAGAAACCAGTTTCAGTTTGGAGCCTCTGTGTGCCTAGGAGGAGGAAGAATGATGTTGAATCTGAAATGCATTCATAAAACCTGTTCAGAAAAAAAAAAAAAAAAAAGGCCTTCAAAGTAACAAATTAATTCCTAACTTTCAGGATCATATTAGAAATTAGGATATATTTTCCATAAATATCACAGACTACAAATATTCTGATCAGCTCTCTCAGTAGCTAAGAAAATGAGATCCCATTAAGTCTCTTTATTAGACATTTAAGATTTGCAATGAAGGCATTTGATCAGTGATTTGGAGATGGACTCTCTTAGTGTATATCTTCTTAAGTTACCCAAAGCAGTATATAACTTCTGATGCAGTGCATGCCTGCTTTATGACTGTTACTTATTACCAAAGGCTGATAAATCTGTGTTATGTTAAGAATATAATAAATAGATGGAACCTGTCTATTGCCTCATTCTTATTTCATCAGCCCAAAGAAATAATAAAATGCAGCTATTCTAAGGTGAAACTATTTTTTACCACAAAGAGAGAAAGGATCCAAAATAAGGCATAATAGCAAAAGATGCTGAGGGAAAGCACAGGGCCCAGTTTAGCAGCTCAAAGAGTCATGTTTACTGGAGAATCAAACATTTCCTACAAGTAAGGAAGAGGGTCTTCTCTGTTCCTAGAATATGTAAGGCTGTGCTCACTTGAAAAAAGATGTAGAAATAAAATATACTATATAAACACATCCATCTGTGTGAATTTTGAATGCACCCAACTGTGAGGCTTCATACTTCATGAGTATGCTTTCTCAAGCTGCTTACTGCAGGAATCAGTGCTCTCTGCAGCTGTGTTATAACATACTGCTGTTTGACAAGAAAAGGAAGAATCTCAAAGGGGATCAATTTTGCAAATGGCTTGATTCTAAAAAACACCATAGAGTGTAGCTCACAGAAACAAAATAAAAATAAGAAGTCAAACCCAAGAACAAAGTCCTAGAGGCTCTGATGTGTCATCGATGCAAATAACTAGAAGATCCAAGGCTTAAGGAAATTAAATTGTCATGCTTCAGTTCAGTTGTAGTTCTTAAAGTTATGTTTATTTCCTGTTATTTATTCATGCAATCTTTAATATACTCACAAATGTCAAGGTAAGTGCTATTCTTGTTCATTAAAACATTTTGTGGATCAATGCTTTCATGATATGCAAAGAGAAAACAATCTTCTCCATTATTTTCTGTTTTGACTGACAAATTAACTTGCATACACCTTCAAAGAGATCTGATGATAACAGAAACATCTCTTTTACCGTATATTATAAATATTCATTAGAAGACATGAACACACAGTGGTTGTTCATGAGGCAAACCCTTATTAGAGCAATAATTGCAGTGAGAAATATCAGTTAGCCAGTTACTTTATCTGTCTTTTTTAACCTGTTACACTCAGAGCTTGATAGCTCTATAGCAGATCCTCTTCATTATTTTCTTGTCCTTTACTAGCTGAGTGAAGACTAGGTCCTTCACAGGACAAATCAGTCATTTTTTGGTGTTTTCACTCCAAGTTACAAAGTCTACATGAAAGTCACTTCTTTCAATTAGTTCTCAAGCCCCCCAAGATAATAGTTTATATTATTAACTTGACTAAAGTTTTTGGTATCAGTTGCTGTGCATGAAGACTTGGTATACTTAGCAGTTCTGATTAATAATTCTGGTAGCAAGTTTTGAACACTTCTGCAAAAATCTTTAGTAAACTCTTTGCATGCAATTAATCAAGATATTTGCATCATTCTCCTAGTGGTCAACTGAGTCACCTATGGACAAAATACTTATATCTCACTATATATCACCATTACCTGAAGAATTATCACGACTGTTCTGGTAAAGCTTTTTGCTTGTATGGTACCTACCAATCAACATTAGTGTATGAATCTTTAAAATACTCTTGAGGTAGAGGCTTTCTAATGCAGTTGCGGAAGCTGAGGTACAGAGCTGTAGTTTTGCCTGAGGCCAGATATGTAACTGTTGCATGCTGGAATCAGAATTTTTCTCTGTAGCGGTTCCAACAGATGATTTAATCACAAGAGTATCCTTCATTACGTACGTCTCCAAGAGTGCAATCAAAGCACCATGATGATCTGATCAGCTGCTTCTGTGATGTACAGATGTGGTGTTCTAGGGGAAGGAGAAAAGCCAAACAGATGTTTATCCTAGAAGAAATGTCTCTTCAGATGCAATATCCCCTTCGAACAATTCTGATTTGGCAATGTCAAAGCAGTTACTCTGGTAAAAAGTGAATGAAGGAATGAGGTTTCTGACTCATTGTGTAATTATTGGCTCATTTCTGGGGAGGAAAAAAAATCTGTGATAAATCAAAGTTGGAAAGCTCTATGCTTCCTAAATGCTGAACTATTTGCATTTTTTTCTCAAGACCATGATAGATTAGAGAAAAAAAAAAGCAAAGTGAGTTACTTTTAATTAAACTATGGTTAATGTGTGAGGCATTATCCAAAGGCTACTAAATTCCACAAAATCCATTAGTTTATCTGGGCTTTAGCTCAGGTTTTTATTGTGCTTAGAAGTAAAATTTTCATGGAAAGTCTCAGATAAGTTCTTTAAATGTTCATTGACTGAGACTCTCCTCATCTGTCAAAGGCTTGATCTGAATGCAATGTTTCTTAGTTAAGACAAAAGAGCTTATTTAGTCTCACAGTTTATTATTTCATATTGGGAGAATACACTATAAACTAGTGAAACAAAGGCAACCCAAAGGAAACTTCCAACTTTAGTTACTGTGTTGATTTGGATAGGGACAAAAGCACACGAGGTCAATATTATGACTACGGTATAATGCTGAAAGTGCTGTTACTGGGCAAAACAGTACCTTTTTTGTCTATACATTTAACTCATTGTTGTACCTGATACCACTGCAATTTCTCTAAAGATCTGATGTGAGAATTCTGCATGAGAAGTTATACAAGAGTATGTTAGCAACATCTGATTTTAACCCTCCTGGCAACAGAACCATTTGCAGGAAAAGAAGTCTAAGGACAGTACTTTGAGTTCAGCCATGACATGTATCAACGACAGCTGTATTTTGGAATCTGGAGATTTATTTAAATAAATCAGAAATGTTTCAAGTGGCCAAGTATCATGAATATCTCAAATTATTCCTCATTTCTTTAAGTCAGACTTATCTTTTGCATTTTAATTAACTAATTATTCTAACATCTCCTATGTCCCACTATCTTTACTAACTCAGCCATTTTTTCTCTCTGATTTACTACTGACTTGGTGTATAGTACTATATTTTTCTGCTCTTGCCAGTTCTATCTCTAGTTCACCTCTTCTCTGGAGCCACTGAGTTATTTTATTCTTTCCCTTATTTCAGTGCTGGAGTTTTGTAAATTATTCCATGGATAAGGATATAGAGCTCTATTGAGTTGTATTACAAATTCTGAGTAGGCGGTTGTGAAATTTTAGCTCTAATCTATAGCAATCTGAGTATTTTATTATAATGTGGACAAAGGTTTTTTTTTTTTATAGATATGGTGGATTGGTTGTGCATAATTCACTGGAAACCTCAGCTCAGATCTCAAAAGCTAATGAATTGTCAAATTAAATATTGCAAGTTATTAGCAAAGGATTAGATAAAAAACGACAGAATATAATTGTGCCATTGTCGAAATCTATGGCATGTCTTGAATACTGAACACAGCTCTCGCCATCTCATCTCAAAGGATTTAGCAGCATTAGGAAAAGTACAAAGAAGGGCAAAAAGGCAGATCGAAAAGATGGAACAACTTACATATGTAGACAGACCAAACAAACATTGAGTAGAATAAGCAGAAAGAAATGGAGGAAATCATAGAAATTAATGAAATACCATGGAAAACATGTACACAGAATGAGTGTCCACTGTCTTACAACACAATAATTAGGAACCAATGCAATCATAAGGTAACTAGGCTAAGCAAACAAAGATTACCTTTCCACTAAAGCAACTAATTCAGTTGTGGAACTCTTTGGCACAGCACGTCTGGAGGACAAAGGTAAAAATGGATTTGAAAGGAGACAAAAGTAGCTCATAGGATAAAACTCTTCAGAATGTATTTTCACTTAACTGTTGTGACACAGGATAAGTGTGAACCCTCAAAGGTGCTCTTCCTCAAATAGGGAGATACTTCCTGCAGTAGAGTTTTTATTCCTGGTCCTCACTGTTAGGACAAACCAAAGGCAAACAAGGAACTCAATTAAGGTCAATGGCAAAGTTAATGAGACTGCAGTGATAACAAGGAACAAAAGTAGGAATGACTTTTTCAAAGGTGTTTTTATTAAATTTTTAATGCAGACCAGCCGTTTTAAAAAAAGTTTCTGAAGCATGAGCTCATTTAATCTTCAAAATCAAATCTAATACTGACTTTTTTAATGTGACTTCTGCTGCTTTCTCAGATCACCAAGCTATCTAGCATTTTTCAGTACTGTGATCCATATTGATTTCTCTGTTTTTAATAAGGTCGCTAAAAGTGAATATCACAATATCATAGCCTCCATGCATAATTCAGCATTTGTTGACACTGAAGGCAGCTAAATAAAGAAAATTTGATTGCTTTTAGAAGAAACTCCCAGAGACCTTATTTATAGAGTTGGTGGATAAATTTCTTCTTCTTTTCTGCCTTAGATTTAGAAGAAAAAAGAAAAAGAAGATTCTTTCAAGTCAGTTTATCTGCTTCAACTATTATACTTGCAGCGTTGCCTTTTCTGTATCTCCCGAAAGTCTTGAAGATGATAATGCATACCTTAAAGTATTTATTTGCCTAGGGGGAAGATCCTTCATATTCATTAGTCTAATACAAAAAGAAGAATAAGACCCATACTTTTAAACTTATTTTCTTGCTGAAGGTGTTCTTGGCTGTTGAGGGGGTTACTTCTTTAAATAGCTGTTTGTGAATGAGAAAACCCTGAAGAAAAAAAAAATCACTTCCAAAACATAGAAACAACCTGAGAATCTGCTTGTCCTCTAGAGCAGTTCCTTCATGGTGTAAATCAGATCATGAAACAGTTCCACTCTACAGCCTTGAGTAATTTGGCCCTCTGTCAGCTGCATCTCTACTGCTAAATAAACTGTTTCATTTGGGCACTGAAGGCCTCTAGCTGCTGAGCATGTTGGTCTCCAAAACTGGGATCTTCATTCAAACTGCCTGTTGAGGATCTCAAAAAACCTGAGCTGCTAGACTGTGCTGAGGAATAGTTTGCAGCACGTGTTGGTTACAGCAACCCAAACACACAGGCATATTCTCACCCTTTAGTAACACAGACAATCATGCTCCAGCAGCCAGGAGCTTTCCAGCTCATACTCGCATTTAGTGTTTAAGACAGAAGCAGTTTATGCTGTGACAGAGGAAGGTATGATAAGGGCAGCTTGCTGCAGTTAACCAAGTGTCATTAGAGACTCATTAAGCTTTCTGAATTAACACTACAAATAGTTCTAAACGGGCTACAATTTAGATGATAATCAACTCTGGGCTGGAGACACTCATCATAAATTGTCTATGGGCTGGTTCTGTTCTGGTACTGGAAAGAGTCCCTGTAAAAGGGTGGTAAGATTGTGAGACATGAAGATATGTTGTGAAAAGTGATTTCCCATGCTTCTTCCCACAGAAATCGTCAGAGTCTGTTTAATTTGTGATATTAAGCTTGTAGTAGAGTAACACCATTTCATTTTCCTTCAAATGTGTCTTTTCAGCTTTTAATCTCAACTCTGGCTAAAATAAATTTGAAGAATTCACAGTATCCCATAGCATAGATGCAAGGGAACAGCTGCTTTTATTTTCCTGAAAGCTGTGAAGTAAGACAACAGTTGTTCGTGCACCTGGAAGGGAAGCTAAGAACTTTGCTTTTCAATATTTTTCTTTTTCCTTCATATTTCTTTCTAACCAATATTATTAATTAGCTTTTGCATGAGACCCCTTAGGAATTCCGATTAAAGCAACCACTTATGTAAAAATCAATCTTTCAATGGCAGGCTTTCTTAATCTTCCAAATCCAATTTCCATTTCTCACATTCTAGGTTTATTGATTATACTTCAAAATGCTCATATCATCTGTTGGGCTTATTGAATTAATCTGTATCTAATAACTTAATTGTCTTGAAAAACAGATGTGCTACTTCCACTGAACGCTAAAATTTGGTTATAGACATCTAAGGAAATGACAGCACACATGCACATAGTTATTTAAAATCATTTAATTACCTAAACTTTCACACTCAACTGCAGTGAGATTTTCAGTATGGAAGGATGAAAGTGTAAGCAGACTACTCTGCTTTTTTTGAGGAAGGCAATAGATACTTTCTTATGCAGAAGCTTTGGAATATCCATAAGTGAAGTTAGGATGCTGTTGTACTTGGTGTTGGGCAGCCACAGAAAAAACTAATTTCTCCTCTGAAAAGCACTGGTATTTAAATGGATAAGAAAGGCAGAAATACAGTGAAAAGAGAAGGAAAATGGCTTGTCTGTCATTATATAAACGAAACTGTTGAAATGTGAATCCCTTCCTGTTTATTAGGAAAGGATGAAGAAAGTAGTGAGCTGGTCTATTGGATGCCAGTACTGTACATTAATTAATAAACAACCTGCAATTTCTTATACATACCCAAAAGAATGATTTGATTTAAGTAATTAAGTATAAAAGCTGAGGTTTATTGGAATAATTGAATATAATAAGTGGGTAGAGCTTGTTCAGGCAGGAGAAGAATGAGGGAGGGTGAGAATGTGTGTGTCAAGCAACCATGTGAATATATTTACTGTATATCACCTGGTATTCTGGCTGGTAAGGAACCATAGACACCCCATGAGCTCTTTTAAGGTGAGAGTTTACTTTGAATGATCAAGACTAGGACATCTAGTAAAAGACATCTTTGTGAGCAGCTGAAAAACAAAAGTAGAGCACAGTATTTCACATTGGCAAGGGTTTTTGACTACCTAGATATCTGTTGAGAATGGACTACATGGGAACAAGGGAAATGTTAACAAGGGAAAGTGTAGAGTCCTGCATCTGGGCAGGAACAACCCCAGGTTCCAGTATAGGTTGGGAAATTACATATTAGAGAGCAGTGTAGGGGAAAGGGATCTGGGGGTCCTGGTGGACAACAGGATGACCATAAGCCAGCACTGTGCCTTTCTGGCCAGGAAGGCCAATGGCATCCTGAGGTGTATTACAAGGAGGGTGGTTAGTAGATCGAGAGAGGTCCTCCTTCCCCTCTACTCTGCCCTGGTGAGACCACATCTGGAATATTGTGTCCAGTTCTGGGCCCCTCAGTTCAAGAAGGACAGGGAACTGCTAGAGAGGGTCCAGCGTAGGGCAACAAAGATGATTAAGGGAGTGGAGCACCTCCCTTATGAAGAAAGGCTGAGAGAGCTGGGTCTCTTTAGTTTGGAGAAGAGGAGACTGAGGGGTGACTTTATTAATGCTTATAAATATATAAAGGGTGAGTGCCATGAGGAGGGAGCCAGGCTCTTCTCGTTGGCAAACAATGATAGGACAAGGGGTAATGGGATCAAGCTGGAACACAAGAGGTTCCACTTAAATTTGAGAAAAAACTTCTTCTCAGTGAGGGTGACAGACACTGGAACAGGCTGCCCAGAGGGGTTGTGGAGTTTCCTTCTCTGGAGACATTCAAAACCCGCCTGGACATTTTCCTGTGCGACCTCACCTAGGCATTCCTGCTCCAGCAGGGGGATTGGACTAGGTGATCTTTTGAGGTCCCTTCCAATCCCAAACATACTGTGATACTGTGATACATCAACACCCATAATTTTTATGTAGAAGGTAGATGAAACTATTAAAGGAAGACTCTGAAGGTTTCATTCTAATAAAGTGATAATAACTCCAGGAAGATGTCAGGGGAGAAGACAATATGAATGAAGGTAATCAAAGAGAATACACAGCGTTTACCATGCTGGGAACAGGGAAGAGCAATAGCAATGCCCAGTTCCATCAAAGTAACTTACTTGGTCAATAAGACTTCCCTAGCAGCTGGTACCTGAAAAAAATATGTTGTCATTTATTTTGACCATAGGAAACCTTCTGATATTTTCTCCCATCACTTTCACAAAAGCAAGAAAAGGAATGATTTTCTGATGAAAGTACTTGTCATGGAGGCACCCCGAGGTTAGTTTAAGGGACAACAGGGTCCAAAACAACTTTTATTAAACCAGTGAGAAACAGGGTTTTAGCACTCCAAAAGTGACTTAAATGCAGGTTCGTATATCAGTTGAGGAAAATTATTAAGGGGAAGCAACTAATACAACAGGCGGTCCACAGAGTGCATGCACATGGCTTCACCCAAAACAATGCTGGAGCCGTCCCTGACGTCCTTGGGTAAGGATAATCTTGCCATGGTTTACCAGAAGGTACAAAATGAGCACTTGAGGTGCTTTCCAAGCCTACAGTTTTATCATCCACTAATTTTTTTCAAGGGCATATGATAGCCTGTTATTAGACGTTCCCCCAAAAATTTGGGGTTTTGCACCTGAAAACATTTCCACACGTTCACATTTCACATAAATTGATCTAAATGGTAATGTTGCACTCCTGTTTCTAGGTATCATTTGAATGACTGTGTGTAAACAGGAACATGAGACTGAATAACACAAAATACTAAACAGAAAACAGTATGTAATTGATTCTTTCAGTCTTAAAGGGGTCAGCATTCATAACCCTGTTCAATAATTCACAAATCAATTAAAAAAACGTTATAATTATCTTTCCACTTAGTAACAACACGTAAAGGTCACTTGCCATCTAGTTAGGGAGAAGGTGGCAATTAACATCAGAGTAACACAAGAATCTTCATATGTTTTGCAATCTAAGGATGACATGTTTTGTTACTAAGATAGAGTCTTCAGTAACAGCAGTGTTGAGTTTTCACCTCATAGAGAAATAAAGAGTTTCTGGAATGTTGCACTGACCCTAGAAATCTTGTAATTTTGTGTGTAAACAGTGGGAGCCAAAGATGTCAGAGGTGATTGGAAGCCTGATTTGTGAAATGTCAGCAAAAATACCACTAGGAACAGTTCTGAAACATGAAAAGAGATACTTTTTTCTACTTGTTTCTTGCATCTGGAATATTGTGTCCATTTCTGGGTGCCTCAGTTCAAGAAAGAAGCGTTGAGCTGCAACTTTCGTGCTTACTAGGTTGGATTCTTGATAATTCTGCATTATACTGCCTCTGACTGTGTTACTGTGTTCCATTTCCCTCTGTTTGTTTGAAGTTTTTCAGAGATATCTGACAAGTTTATGCCAAATGTTCAAAGGCTTTCTGTGTCTCTAGATAAATCTCAAAAAATAATGAAAGCAATAGCAATTTTGGTTTTTTCCTAGTTGTAAAAGTTCTTTTCATCAAACCATAATATTAATGTTTATCCTTTGAAATATCATGAAGTTGTTAATGCTGCATCAGAAATAAGGGATAAATTTGATCTTTGTTTCTTAAAAATATGGCATATAGGTATTTGTTAGTTTCAGTCTTCTATCTTTCCTAGTTTGCATTTACTACCACAAAACGTTTTGGAAACTGTTAAGCAATTTGTATTGACACATTTGGCCTCAAAGATGCTAAGTTTCTTCTTATTTTAAGGAAATAATGCAGGGGAAATAAAGGGTAATATTTCTTAGTGCTGCTAGCCAGAAAAACACTGAGGCATGACCTCAGTTTTATTAATTGATGCCAAGGAATCCACATGGGTAAATTCATATAAAAGGCCACCAAAAACTTGGCTTCGAGTTCTACTAGAAAGACTTTAGATTCCAGTCCCTGTGGAACTGCAAAATGTTGTTTTTTCACTCTTTATTGATTGTGTCTTGGGCATAAACTCTAATACAGACTCTTTTTCCCCTCATTGTAAGAAAGCAGACATGTAAAGTATCAGATGCCAGACAAAAGCCATTTTCTGAATCTTCAACAAGATTTCTTTCAAAGGTAAACCAGTAAGTGCTTTCTATATGAACTCTATAATTTTCCGAATACAATAGGACACAGAGCATCTTTGTCAAATTACCATTTCACTTTGAGACACTAAACTCTTCTGCAAATCTAGTGTCAGATTTGTCCCTTTTCCTTTAACACTGACAGATTTAACAAATGTTAAGCATTTCTGTCATTCTCATGTTAGCATATGAAGTGTGAAAATTAATTTTACTTGCTAATTGAAAGATAATTGGTTTGGGGGTAGGAATTGTCATTCCATCAGGAAGGGAAAAAAACCAGTCTACTGTAAGCCTGCAGGAAGGGGTAGCATAGACCTTGTTCAGAAAAGCCTGTCTGTAAATTAGCAGAAAAGGAGTTGTAAGATGAATCTTACAAATGAACCAGTCAAAGTCAATGAAGGAAAGCAACACGTACTTTCTTCTAAAAAATATTCCTCTTCTAGAAAGAGATTAATGTACATTGTTACAAGAGAAAATAACCTTAATGACCAACTAGTACCCACAGTGGATAGGACATCCATAAATAGAGTATGAGCAATGTTGCTAAATGAAGATCTCTCCTCTTACCTACTACTGAAAGAAACTTCTGGGTAAAAT
This sequence comes from Nesoenas mayeri, assembly GCF_963082525.1. Taxonomy (NCBI): domain Eukaryota; kingdom Metazoa; phylum Chordata; class Aves; order Columbiformes; family Columbidae; genus Nesoenas; species Nesoenas mayeri. The sequence continues at coordinate 29,677,172 of NC_137545.1, forward strand.
GTGAAGAAGAATGCAGTGTATCAAGAATTGTATAAAGCTTTTCTGTAGTCTATCCGTAACACATACTTTGCTTATTATTGAGATGTCATTTCTTTCTTTTGATTAGTCCATCAACTTGATCTCAGCTGTGCACTGTTAACTTTCTGGAAAACAAACATAAGAAACCCTTGAGCTTTCTGCCATGCTGGGTCACACTGAGATGGGGGGAGCTACCCTGCTGTTCTTCTCCAGATGACTTTTCATAGCCTTCCTCTGTTGGCATTCTTGCAAAAACATAATCATTAGGGTTATATGCTGGCTGAAACGATTTTCTATTACAGCGCCTTGTACTCTTTTACTGGTTATTTGCTGCTTCTTCATATGTCTATTTTATTTACACTGTAAACTCTGTGTGATCAAGATCACCTTTCTAGTCCGGATTTTCATAGCATCTAGTACAGCATCAGTCTAGACCAAAAGTAGGAGTAATATGAAAGGTAACAAACCATTTCTTGTATGTGCACTGTTGAAAGTTGTTGGAAGGCCCATCTTTTAGTAGGTTTTAGTAGTTTAGTAGGAAAACATACAAAACAAGATGACAGAGATGAGTGAGGCAAAGAGGAAACTCTAGGAAACGAATACAACTTTTTAGATAATCTCTGAGCTTTAAGGACAGTGTAAATGATTAAAATGCACAGGACAGGACAAATGTAGCCAGGTCTTTTAAAGTGATTAACACACAGTGATGATAGGCTTAGACCAACTTTCACCAAAGGCACAAGGGCATCTTTCTGATATCTTTGGTTGGATCCAGGTCTAATCTTACCTAGCCTCAACAAAGAGTGTTTTCACCATATATACACCAGGTAAACTGAGCATCTGTGACTGAAGGCTGTATTATTTTCCTGAACCAAAATCCTGAGGAGGAAAAATCCTGTCCTCACTGTAATGGTGCTTTTATAATTTAGTTTGGTTGGGTCCATATTTCTCCGCTAGTATCTTTATAACTCCCTAAATCTTATTTTTTTCAAGACAACCAGCACAGGTTGACCCAACTTTACTATACAAGTAAAACCCTTCTCCTGATGCTTTTTGTTTTGTTTTGTTTTGTAAATGGGATGCTTATTTCACAGTGATTGCAGCTAAGTCTGGATTCAGTAGCAATCCTAGCTGCTCAGCAGCTCTGAAAATCAGCCCAGTGGCTTTTATCCTCTTTTTATATCTAGACAAATAAAAGTTAAGTATTTTGCTATGAATAGCATGATAAGAATAAAAGCTTTATTAATTATTGTAAGAGCATTAAAAAAGCTTTGCAGAGTCACTAAGTTCAGTTATAATGTCCAAAACTAAGCAACAATGAAGATCTTTGAACTAAAAGTTAAGAGTATTACTGAAACAACGGTTTGGTTAGGTAGGTACATCTGATCATAACAAGGAGAGGACAACAGCAGGCAAAGGTATCGAAGTGATCGCAAGGGAAAAGCATATAGATGTGGATTCATATATATAAAATTATATATATATATAATTATATAAAAGCTACTGGACTTGGCCATAATAGTGCTGAAAATCAGTTTGTTCAGAAAAGAATATACTGGGCTGATTACACGTTCCTTGGTACCAATAACAGTGTTGTAGATGAAATACTGGTTCATGTGCTTATAGACTATGTTTTAACGGGAAAACTTTTTGCTGGAAAAGTAAATATGCAAAAGTGCATTGCCTGGCAGGCAGTAACAAGCACTATAAATTTGCCATTTCTAACCTTCATCTTCACGTGAAAATCCTCGGGATTTTTTTCCATGATATTTACTATGAAAGGTATTAAAATAATATTTATCCATTCCTATAAATGCAATTATAGCAAAGTACTACTTACAGAATAAAAAAACCACAGTATATATACATCAGGTATACATACTCAGAGGCAAGCTAATAACTTATTATTAATCTGCTTGATTTTTACACAACTGATTAGAAGATTTAATCAAGGACTGACCAGGTGAAATATCCCTTGAACACATTACAAACTTTTCCAGAAGAAACTGTAGCTGAAATAGGAACGGAAGATATAAGGTGAGAGGGAATTCAGAGACATGTGGATATATTAGTCTTAATGAAAGAAAAGAATCTAGAATTCCTGGCTGCTCCCTCCAAAGTTCTGTCCATTAAATTGCATTAGTATAATTGCATGAGACTCTGGTCTCAAACATTCTCTTATTTCCGTTCTGTGTCCAGATTAAGAAGTGGTGGCTTGCTCTCTGCTTGGTACTCCAGTACCTACCATGTGGAGCTTATAATGAGGAGATATTGATTTGTCAGCAGCCCTAGGAAAAATCAAGCTTTGAAAGCTTTTGTGGACAAGATCCTTCAAACTGATAGAACATTTTTAGTGTTTTTTTTATTTTTTTTTCTTTCAGTTAAACAATTTGAGAAGAGGCTGAGTGTTAGAAAGTCCTTAGAATCCTGTTGATAAAAAAAGTGGATATTTCAAAGACGTATTTAAAACATAATTACCTGGGATGTTGTAAAATTCTTGAGACATTTGGTGTGGCTTGCACAACTCTTTCTGAAGTCCTGCATAGGCAGAATTAGGAGAGAGGGGAGCAGTGGCACCAGGTAAGAATTCACTGTTCTACACGTAGTTTTAAGGGGCAATGCAAAGAGTGGAAAATATGGACAAACGAGTGATGACAAAGCAATATGCAATTCATCACTTTGTGTCTCACATACCTTCATTTGTCTGCTGCCTCTTGGATAAAAGGCTACTAAAATCTCAGCTGGAGAGCTTCCTCATCAAACTGGTGAGCAGATTTATGGAGATGCTTGATAGTTCAGTCAAGAAGTTAGTTATCACAGACTGTAGAGTTCACAGGAAGAGTTTCAAATTATCTGGAGTGGTAATGATTCCACTGACACAGGAAAATCAATCAACTTTTTTCCAGCTTCAGAGCAGAAGCTGTATCTTCCAGTTGTTGAAGACTTTGAGAGTGTTCCTCTAGTACCTAACTAGAACAGGAACATCAAAGTTTGAACACTGCTGCCTCTGAATACCATTTTTCTTACTTTGCTGTAACTTTGTTTTGGGCACTGGTAGATTATAGATTGTGAGCAAAAACCACCTTTGTCCATGTTATGATGTGTGTGTATGAGTGCATGCATGTATGTACATATGTATACATCAGTGACTTAAGTCTCTCTCTGCTCCGTCAATGTTACAGCCCAGAATACCAGGCATCTAAGTGACAGGGTTTTGTCAGTTTCTGTAGTCAAATGAGCGACCATTGTTAACCAAATGAACTGAACAGAAAGATTTCCATAAGCTTTATTTGGGCGAGGCCAATGATAATCTGATGGCATGTCAAAGAAGCAAAGAAATATGCACTTTTAATGGACTTTATAGTCTCCTATTGGACAGTCATTAGAGGACAATTTTCATAACATGTATACTCCAGGACTTTATCATCTTGCTTTAAATGTCATACAGACTTGGTATGTATTATTATGCTTTATAATGTATATTATAGCCAGTGATGTTAATAGCCTTAATGTGCCAGGCAATGTTTCTACAGATTAGTGAGTCTATGGCTTAAGAGCTTACAGTTCAAATAGAACAGACAATGAGCCAGAAATAAGTAAATATTCTATGAAGACATTAGGACTAATAAGACTACCAAAGAATGACTTGGCTGGCTATTCTGCATAGCAGTGTGTTGGCAATCCCAGGAAGGCCTGGAAAATAGAAAATCTAATTATGGTAACCATGCAGTGGGAATAATACCAAGCTAGTGATTGTGCCCAAAAATAGGATGAGATAATGCATTAACAAGTGGGATGTCTGTAGAAAATTAAGGGACTAATGAGAATCTACACAAGGGGCTTTTGGTCTTTAAGAGGGGAACACACAAGTTAGAAAATGACAACTTTTGAAGAGGACTTGGACACTTAATGTAGATAACGGCTGGGTCTTGCATGGATGTTGAGCGTACAGGTAAAGTAATTTAGAAGTGCACAATAAGACTCAGGGTAGAAAATTATAACAAACTTTGGATTGTACATTGAATAGGGAAGTTATTCTAGAAATAAAAAGGAGAGCTTGTATTCTTTGTTTTTATATTGATTGGCATCTTAACCTCACTATGACATTTTTCACCCCTGTGTGAGCACATCCTTACAGTGCCAGGTTTGCTATGCACTCTGCAGCCCTGATCAGAGAAACAGGAATAACATATCCAATGATGCACAGAGGTGTGTCAGGACAAGCCTGAGTGTGTCACATTACTAGAAGAAGGGTCCAAAATAAGAACTAGAAACCCATAATGACCAGTAGGTGAGCAATTGTCCCTTGGATTTCGATTGGTGAGCTGAGAATCAGTGGAGTTTCTAGGGAATCAGTGGTCCTCAGAGAGCTGAGAATAGTTAATATGCTAGTGCAGTAGAAAGACGGACACTGGAAAGGGCAAACGGTACACAAACTTTTGACCAGTTAAACCAAGAAAGCAAATATTCTAATGTCTTGTCTTTCTGAAAACATTGGCTATGACCTGAAAACTAACATAGGATAACATTACAGATTAATCACATGGTTGGATGTTTTTAAAAAATCTGGCCTCTTGAGCTTTAATACAGATGTGCTTAGGAGAAATACACAATTAAATTACATATTTCTTCAAATATCTCAGGGAAGATGGGTGAGCAACCGTAGATTAGAACAAGATATATTATATTACCCTTTAAAAGCAAGGAGGAAAAAAAATAGAGACTATTTTATAGACCTCTAGATTAAACTCAATCCTCATGAAAAATATAATTAAAACCACAATAAGAACACCACCGTCCAAACTGAAACATATATTCATATAAACCCTTTTTTAACAAGGAGATGAGTAGCAGTCAGAATATGGATGTATCAGGAACAAATTACGTCAAATAAATATAATTGTGTTTTATGACATACTTAGTGGATAGAGGAAAGTGGTAAATGTCGTATGTTTTGACTGAAGTAAGGTTTCTAACTGTCTTACATGATATTCTAATATCGAAACTAGAGAAACATAGACTAAATTACTCTTTGATTGGTGGATGTTATACTGTTGGAATACCATATGTAAAGAGTGGTATCCATAGTTAACTCTCAGTAGCTATATGGGATCTGCAGGTGTGAGCCCTGGATATAATGTACTTCACTATCATATTTTCAGATGATATCTAACTGAAAGGACATTCAAATATTTTTTGGGAGAAAAAGTTAGAATGTTCAAATTATTTTGAAGTTTTCAAACTCACTAAGTGTATTGTGTTAGATGGCCTAATGGTTTGTATAATTTCCAGAGGGTCTGTTTCATATTATTTCTTCAAAAATGAGGAATATTATGGCTCTTTCATACAAACACATCTACTGGGGCTCACACTATTGAAATAAGTGGGAGTCTTATTGCTGAATGTCAAGCCCACAGGGATTTCACATGGGCTGTATATGAAGACAGAGTCAAAGCTAAAAGTCAAGCCAACAGCTTTTGAATTCAGATTTCATATCTTACTTCGATGTTCACTTACCCTTTCTCATATTCAGTGTGATTTTTATTCCGTGGGCAATTTTCCATAGCTTGATAACTCTCTTCATCAAGAAATTTCCCCTTAGAGTAGTTTTAGTTTGTTCACTTTTTCCTCATTCTTCCTCCTTATTTGGGCTGACTGAGCACTAAGACTGATTTCCACAAAGGTACAGGAAGGTCATGGGATGTTCCCAGGACAATATGAGACAGTAGAAAGTTAAGAGTTTCTATGCTGCTTTTAAATTTCCTTCCCTTAGTGCTGACATCAGGATGTTTCCAACAGATTCAGCTTTTCTCCAAAATTACTTCTGCTATAACATGATAAAGTACATTATGCTAAAGGGGGCTTAACCAGAAAAATCTACTTATGACAGATGTAAAGCTTAACTAATGAAAAAGCAAATAACAGAAAAGTCTTTGTGTTTAAAAGCCAGAAATTAACTCCATGAAATATTCCAATCACATGCAGAATGCAGACCATCTGTAATGATATTCTTTTTTTTTTTTTCCTTAAATGTTGTTGGGAATAAAGACAACTATGACAGTGTCTTTTAAAATTCTGCAAAATAATTTCCAGATGATGGTGTTGAGTCTTTATTTACATCTAGTTTTTTCCCAGTGCATTAATTCCACTGGTTGCATAGAATATAATGGTGATAGGATGCAATTTATTTTTTACCTTTCTCAGGGTGGATATTTTCACAGATATTCTCTTTCTTCTGCATGCAGAAGACCACATGATTCATCCTACTTTGGTTTTGAATGAGGATTTTTTAACTGCAAACAAATACTACTTGAGCTTATTGTTCTGAATATTAACTTGAATGAATAGATTCCATAAATTCTAGAGGCTGAATTAAATATTTTCTGATACATCTTAATAAAAGAAAGTTTGTTCACTGGAAGAATGGTGGTCTTAATATATGCTGCTGTATGCTGTTAGTGTTCTCGGATCATTTTCACTGTGCAAGGTGAACAACTTAGTTGTTACTAAGCCTTACCATTGCTTCAATGCATTTGAATGGATGGTACAAAATATTCATATGGCGGAGCATAAGAGGAGTGGTAGTACAAAGCCTACTAAAATTGAGCTAACTAGTAATCTCTCAACTTCTGGACGTTTATTTCTGTGTCTTATCCCTTTCTTTTAGGTGTAGTTTTTAATAACAGACTCATGTTGTAAAGATTTGTGAAAACTTTAACAGGAGCAATTTTCTGGTTTTTATTGTATTATCTCTACAACTTCAGGCACATTTCAAGTTCAAAGAATGGTATTTAACTGACCATCAGATATTTACCTTCAGTTGTAGATGCAGACCTTTCTTACTCTTAAGCACATTCAGGAAATTTTACTATACTATGACAGGGAGTGTATTCTAAGTAAGATATTTTTAGTGGATTCACCTAGTTTCACAAATTAACTTTAGCAGGATTAGAATATAGGATGCTGTGGAAGTGTGATTCAATTGCTTTCTAAGTGATAAGCATGAATTTTGGTTCCAAGTGTTGGCCAGAGAGGGTTAATTAATTTCTTTCTGCAGACTTTAAGCCTGACAAGGGCATCAGCTCTATTGAGCTAAAGATCAAAGTAATAAAAGATTGACAAAAAAAGTTTGAGAACTTCAAGAACTGTGAATCTTAAAATCATATAAATGATGCAAAAACCTTCCCAAACACATAAGAAGCATAATTATTTACTGCAGCTCATGGAAATCCAGTGAATTTTCAAAGGTTAAATAAAGTATCAAAAAGTGTTAGGCTACAACTGAGTAGCTGAGAGAATGTTGCATTGCTCTTTACAGAGCAAAGCAGTTAGTAAAAGGAGTCACAATTTAAAGGCAAAAGAGGTCGGAGGACTTTTTTTAAAACTGATTTTTCATCTGGAGAGGTCTTGCAGTAGTTGAAAACTAGCAGTTTCAAATATAAGGTTCTTTCTACTTGTGAGATTTCTGAACTGAACTGTAGTTTGGAGGCTCTCACTAAAATGGCCTAATAATAAGGGGGAATGGAAAATGGTGGCTGAATTGTAAAAATAGCTCCAGGAAATTACCAGCCAATAAATCTCTTATTCTGTGTTAAGTGGTAGAAACTATGGCAAATAATTGGATTATTAGAGATGTGGATTAGCATGACATACTGGGAAAGGGTCAAACCAATTTTTATGGAAGAAGATTCTTCCTTGAAAAGTTCTAAACTTAGCGAATTTCTTCAAATAGCAACAAATGAATGGGCAATACATGTAAGGAGTGGAAAGGGTTTTAATTAAACTAATCTGTTGTGAAATAGAAAGAATGGATAAGGGAATAAAAAGTAATAAAAAATTTTGTCATACCTTAACTGATTAAAAGATAAGGAAGGATGAGGCCACAAAAAACACTGTGTAGGTGATGTCATGGGTTGCCACAATGATCCATAGGAAAACCTAAATTTGTCTTAGATTATGTAGTAAAGAGATGAATAAAGATAGAGCAATACTGGCACAAATTTATTCTTGACAATCCATTTTAATGAAGAAGTGACAAGGAAGATTGCAGATATATCTCACTTAGGGACTGGGCAACAAAAGTACTGGTGGAATTTAGTGCAGATAAGTGCAAAAGCCAACACCCACAAAGTGAATTACTCTAGCTACACACACATTAATGGGCTATAAATGTCCTTTTACAATTCAGAAAGGAGGTCCTGAAATTGTTATGGCTATTTTTCTGAAGCCATCAGCTTGTTAATTTAGGAACTGAAAGCAGAAAATACAGTTATAATATTGTATAATTACACCTGGTGACCATTATTTGAAAACTGAGGCTGGATCTATGTAATCATCTTAGTTCCTATCAGCAGTGCAGTTCTGATCCTGCTGATTGTTTCAACTTTGCTTTGATTTATCCTGCAGGGCAGTCTCAGAGAGAAGAAAATTACTTTGTATTGGATGAAACTAAGCCATTTAGTGCTACCCAGTCACTAATGGGTGTTAGGCTGCAGAACAAGAATAAGACCTAACTTGCACTAACTCCCACTTCTTTCCACATATGTAGAATATGCATTCTGGTTCTTCAGTTGCTCTTGACTTCTGCTACTAGAGGACTGCACCACTGTTGAGTGTAGGCATAGCATTTGTCATCCCTTCTCTGTGAGTATATAACAAAGCCAGCCATTGTAGAGACAAAGATTCTGCAGAAGAGCAAGATGGGAAAGGGGTAGCAGCTTCTGCATTAAGGTAGTCAAAGACTCCTACATTATAGGAAGATGTGGAAGACATGAAGAAGAAAGAGTGCTCATTAGACCTGAAGAGCTGGAAGACACTCAAAAGGCAGCAAGTCAGACTGGTTTCGTTAAAACCAGTGACTAATGTCAGTAATATTCAGAGAAAGTTCTCTGTCTTTGAAAGCATAATGATGAGCAGATTTCAAGTGACTTTGGAAAGCAGAGTCCTGTCATCATGTCTTTTTTCAGCAGGGAAAATTGAAATGTGAAAAGGGAAAGGTCCTTGTTCATGGTCATGCAGGAGGAAAACAGCTACAGCATGAAACGTGTGTCTCCTGAACTCTGTCTCTGTGCTTGCCCTGACACTAATGGGAGTCAAATCTTTGCCTGGAAATAGTGGTGGATGAATCAGACAGTCTGTTCCCTTCTAGTAGGGGTGTTTGAGATATGTATGACTGAGGGCCTGGTAATTGCATGGTTAATACTGAAAGGTTTTAGACAAAGTAGAAGATGGGGAAAAAGCCTTCATTATTTCAATTAGAAAAGTAGGCCATGTATAATGAATTCGGACAGGAAAACTGTTCCAGTCAGAGTCAGTTTAGGTTCAGAGATGGGTGAATTGGAACTCTGTATAATGGCTACTCCTGAGAGGAGATGAAATAAATAACACAGCATAAGTAAAAGAATTGTGTAGATGGTGAAGGACTGTTATTTATTAGCTACTTAACTTGTCTTAGCTTCTTGCCAGTCTCCTATCAGGAAGGGGAAGGTATGGCTTTTTTAATGGGGTGAGTAATGATTTAAAAATTATCCTGAGGAAATTAAAATATGTGGTAGTAGAACTGATGGGTACTGAGGAGTATGATAGGCGTCTATCTTCCATGAGCTTTATTTCTAACTGAGAGAAATCTGTTCTGACACTGAAGGGTCTTTTGATCTAGCAGATAATGATGAAGTCACTGAAAGCTAGAGATTAAAAAAAAAAAATCAAATAAGATCAAATAAAATGGACCACTTTTCTTTTCTTGTGATACTCCAAGTAAGGTACCAGTAGAGCAGAGGTAAGTCTCAGGGGAGTATCAAAGGCTGCAAGTTATTAGAAGCCTTTCTAAAAACTGTGGCCTAATTTGGTTGCAAGTTGGTGGGATTTATATAGGCTTTCTGACAAAGCAGGATATGTTTTTACTGTGGCTTGAGATTATTTTACTGGGCTTATGGATGAGCTTGTGACTTTTCTCGTGTATACCTCAGCAAAGCAAATTAATTTTTCAGGGATAGTAATACATGTAGAAGGAGGCACTGATGAAAACAAGCATTCCAAAGGCCTATTATCTGTGCTATTTTTTCCTCCACAATTTTTGTGTAGTTCTAGATGCTTCTCTGTAACATTTTTCTTCTTGTGTCTTTTACTGAGCTACTGGTCTGTTTGGATTACAAGCAGCTAAGCTGTTTTGTCTGAGCATGTTCTTACTGACAGACATTGAATACCTTCAACTCTTTTGGCCTCCCCTGGGTGTACCCGACCAGAAGTCCTCTCAGGGGCCCCTGACATGAACATCCAGAGTTTCCATGCTGGAGCTGGATCATATCTGAGCAGCAGGAGAATATGTAGTCTCAGATCTGTCTGTCCCATGAAAGCAGTCTATCCTCTTGTTCTGTAGGTGTTCATATAAAGCTCTGCATAAATATGATTATTTTTTTTAAAGTAATGCTAAACTGATGATAGTCTGTCTGAGGACAGCTGCATTACTCTAGCACACAACAGTCATCACAGTACTGTGTAAGTAGTTCCTTTAAAATGTGTGGAAATATTCCAGGAAAAGCTTTTGTACGCGATGTCAATTTTATCTTGCCCTATATTCTTTTTCCCTGTTTGGTAGATTTTAAACCATACGATAGTTATATAATAAACATGTTCAACATGAAGTTCTGAAAACTGCAAATTAGACCTGCATTCCAAAAGAGAGACCAATGTTTGAATTGTCTTTTCATTCTGAAACATTTCCTCTTTAGTTAAACCTTCTAACTTTTCTTTAACACCATAATGCTTAGACTTTCAGAAAGACTTTGGAGCTGACATGACTATATGCATGAAACGTGTTTAAACTATCTTACAATATGAAAACATCAGAGGTTTCTAAACATCTCTCTATATTCCTTTACAATTGAATAATGCAAATTAAAGACTGGAAGTTTACAGTCTTGTCACAGCAAAAGTGAATTTTTTGGGAGAACCATAATGAAAAACCTGTATCTGGCATTGCTGTCTGATTAAACATGTAAACAGAGCATAATTTATTATTTTCAGACTAGCTAAAGGGTAGCTTTCCAGAGTTTCTTCAGGGAATTTTTTTGTGCTGTCTTCTCTCATGTGTTCTTTCCTCCCGTTTGAGACATCTAATTAAATCTATGTTTAATAAGTAGATATTTTGTTCTTCATCTAGGCACCCTGTAATTTTGCCATTAATGGAATGAACAATGTGCAAAGTAGTGTCTTTTCTACCCACTCTGTTGTTACTCATTCTGACTGTGGATCCTACTAGAAACCCATCTATTCCTCAGCTGGTCACGCACTCCTCAACCTCAGAGCTGGGGTTTGGACAACCTTTGCTAACGCAGCCTGTGAACCATCTATTTTCCCTGACTCTGCCAGGCAACCAGGGTAAGAGTTTTTCACGCTCCATCCCTCCCTAGTAAACAAGTATTTAACTGCCTCAAGTCTTCACACTAATCACTGTGGTTGTCCTTTAAAGCTTCCCCTAATGTTGTTTTGGTTTGTCGGCTTTCAGCTGGTCACGCATTAGGGACAGCTGGCTGGCAATCTATCACGTCGCTTTATGCGCCACAACACAGTTTGACTGACACAAGCTGACATGATCCCACACTTGGTAGCACAACATGACGGCTTAAAATATGGGAGTGGGTCATACCAGCCCTCTTAACACTCTTTACTCATTTCAGAACCAAAATCACTTCTTTTCCTTCTATAAAATAAAAATATCCCCCACTTTGAAAAGAAAGAAATAAGAAACACTTCATGAATTACAGCTATTTATTTGTTTCAGCAATGGAGAATTCTGAATCTGGCTAATTCCATGAAATTTTGTAATTATTAATCCTTTTAAAAAAACCCCACTTCTCTAGTCTTTATTTGATATTGAAGCTCTGGGAGGCTGAAAGCTTATGGGAATAAGGCAAATGGGAAATGCTCCAAATCCTGGCTTAAGTTTCTGTTGTGCTACAGTCTCCGTATGACCAAAGGGTAGTAATTTAAGCTAGATTTTTAAAGGCACTTGGATGCCATACCCTCATTTGAATAAATAAACATTTAATTCTCGATACCTTTAAATAATTTTAGCTTCTGTGTAAGTTTACTTTCTCTTCCTTTCAATGTTGTTTCTGGGAAATTCCTGGTTTTATCACCACTATGTGGAAAGAAAATTCTGAAAGTATCACAGGAACAACTGAGGAAGATGGATGGAAAATATCACTTTTATTTTTCCCATTCTAATAAAGACTCCAGACTTATAATACACTGGGAACTTTCTGGTAAAAGTCTTTCAAAGCTCCCTTTTTTTTTTTTTCTGAGTGCATCATTTTGGCGTTCTGATACTATTGTTTTGGCATCTGGCATTGACTCTACGGGTGGAGATGCCTTTACTCAAAGTGTATCATGTAGCTAGAAGCCATCTGTGTTTTAAATTCATTTCAGACATAGACTATTCATTGAAACTTGAATATTGTATGGCAATCTGCAGCACAGAGGAAGCTGCCTTGTTTGTTTTCTTGAAGCAAGAGTCTGGCGGTGTTATGTAGAGATAGGAAAATCTCATTCTGTTACAAACAGTCTTTCTATTTGTCTTCTGCAGTTTTGGTGATCATATACTTTAGTTTTTTAAGTACCACCATCTCTTTCAAAGGTAAGAGAGGATATTAAATTCTTCACATCTCTAATCCCCCACCCATCCAGTTTACCTCATTCTTGCAGCCTCCCATAAGAAAAGAAAAAAGATTTCCCTGTTGACAGCTGTGACAAATGTTCATCCATTACTTCCATGCATAATTAAATGATTTTCTTAATTGTATCTAATTAATTTTTAAACTCTTTTAAGTTTGAATCAAGACACTTGACTTGTAATAAGAGAAGTTTCTCAGAGTTATGAACAAACGAAACCAACTTCCTTGTATTTCATATTGAAATTAAAAGCGCAAGTTAAAGAGGGTATGTTTAAAATAAAACAAAGGTGAAGCCATGAAGAAAATACCCTTTGGTATTCAAAGCTCATAGCCCAGGTCCTACCACTTTTTGATTTTATGCACAGACACCTCAATGGAGCTACTGATAAGAGAAGTATAAATTGTACTTAATAATTGAATGCAGCTTTCATGCATCTAGAATTTGGGGTCACATCTGCCTGCCTTGCTGCATCTGGCAGAGTGTAATAATTAGACTCTCTCATAAAACTGTGATTTATGAAAAAAATCTTTGCAGATATTATTATCCTTTCAATACATTTCAGATCCATTTTTAATTGATATAAATAAAAACAGCTCAGCTGAAGCCAGTTGAACCCTGCTGATACCTGCCTGCAGGGGATCTATCCTTCCATTCTCAGGTCAGGTTTGAGAAGAGTCGCATGACCCACTGTTTTTTTTGCTTTGACAATGTACAAAACATTTTTTATAATTTTGTGTTGATGGGGGGATTACTTCCATTTATTTTGATTTCAGATGTTTTAAAATTTAAAAAAATAGTTAAAGTAGAAAGAAAATTCAAACCACATTTGTTTACATAGATAATGAAATATTTTACTAAAAACATCAAACTGATTTAGTTTTGGTCTAAAACATTTCTCTACAATTAGCACTGTCTAATTCTGTTCAAAAGCACAAGACTCCTGTCTACATATATTTATACAGGGGGATAGTACATGCTTTCAACTCAGAGAAAAGAAGCAGAATTTCTTCACTCTTGGTAAGTCAAATGTTAAAAGAAGCAGCAATTAATACATCTCATTATGGGCTTTTGCACATAGTTGTATTTCATCTTGAAAACAAGCTTAAATGCAGTAGAGCTGCTGTTTGTCCTTTACCTTTCCAAATCCTCTGGGACCTTGCCAGATGACTTCATGCTCTGTGCTGAAAGGAGCTACAATAGATAAAATAAGGGAAGGATTTTGCTCTTATTTATCTGTTTTTTAAGAATGGTGTTCAGGATGGAGGATGAGGTATACTGATGCTGAATCCAGCCCAGAAATACTTTTGTATGAATCTTTTGTGCCAAATTTAGGTCTATAATGCTAGGATTGATCAGGGAGAAGAAAAAATCCTGATGGGGAACTGAATTTGCAATGTTATCATACAGGAAGAAGTGCCTTCTTGACCCCAAGTTGGTTCTGAAGAATAAAACCTGATAGAAGCTGTCAGTTTTATCAGAAACTGCAGAGCTATAAGGATTATTTCAGCTGAGGATCTTAATATTGTTCTCTGCCTTTACACAAGAAATGACATGTGTGTTAGGATACAGCGAGAGCTTTAAGAATTAAAATGAACTTAAGCTGCAGGCTTTGTAGGGTACTGATGCGCTTTCTGTCTGGATTCACACAGACACTACTGAATTTTCCATTGCTTCTTTAACTTTTGCCAAAAAACAAGGGAAAGGTCAAAGGCCTGATTTGAATGCAGTAGTTGGGTTGTCTGCTGCAGTCCCTGATGGAAGTGGGTAGTGGGGAGGGGACAGTTGTGTCTTCTAAGTAAAAATCCCCATTCCCATTAGAAGAGTTTGTCACTCTTCTCCCCTAATGTCTCTGGTACCCCTAAGGTGGGGCTGTGTTTTTCCAAGGCTCTGGAGCAGATAAAGGCTGTGGCAATTTCCATCTCGGAGGTCTTCTTGTGTGCAGACATAGGCTGATCTCCAGGGTTCCATAGCAGATCCATGTACTCTCTGTCAGTGGAGGTGATAAGGGGACAAACCATAAACAAAAACCACAAATGACCCCAAAACCAATCAAACCAAAACAGAAACCTATGAGTTTCCTATTCCTCTCAGTGCAATAAAACGTCTTTGTGCCATTATAAGTAAATGGTATCTGGATATGGACATGACAGGTTAGGTGCAGAAAACCCCATCTGCTACTTTTATCGGAGTGCAGCAAATGTCACCCATTCACTGTTTTACCACAGTGAATGGGAAGGATGAGGATGGGGTAAGCAGGGGTGTAATTTACCTAAGAATTCTGTTGCTTAATGCTATTAGTTCACTGTGGTAGTTCAGGTCACCTAGGAGCAATTCCTCTACTTTCCTCCTGTGATAATTAACCATAGAGAGAGGACTGTCTTGCCAGGTACTCATGGGACTGAAGGTTTTTCATTTGTGAGGAAATGTGCTATCCTTGATGCAAAATTGTTCAGATGGCAGAATGGAGAGAGGAGGAAGTTGGTGCTTTTGAGCCCGCAAAGGATGTGGGGAGTAGGATGTGTCCACGCAGTCCCAAACAAAGAGTCAGGGGAATGGTTTTGTTCAGGCTGGTTGCAGCAGAGTGTTTTTTCTTAATTTGAAACTTGGGTGTTAAACCAGGAGATGCGCACAGCATGCGGCTAGAGATGCTGGAAAGCACCCAAAAAGGTGTGGGTGGCAAGGAGGGGCACAGGAACAATGTTGGATGAGAGGGTGAATCCTTCAGACCACTTGCAAGGTCAGGATATGAGCTGGCTGGGACTTTTTTGCTTTGACTGATTCCTGTGGAAGAGTAGTGAAGAGGCATCTCATGGAAGAGGGAACCATATATTACATGTCCTGTGCTTCAAAAACAAGGAAGGCCAGGGGCTTTTTTTTTTTTTTCACAGGAAAAGCTGCACAGCAAGTGATTTGGAAAACCACTTGCTATCTGCCTGTCTTCAAGGTCTCTGGAAAAGGAAGGCCACTTGCTGTGTTATTGGGAGTGACTGAACCTAGAGACAATGAAAAGTCAACCAAGGTCAAATTGACAATAAACCAATGTATTGCCTTTTCAGATAAAATAAAACCAATGTATTGCCTTTCACAACTTTCTGTCTGTGAAAAATAAGGTCTGCAAATGTTGGCAGAGCAGTGTAGATCAGATTTCTTGATCCGTAATGTTGTTACTTTGGGAAATGGGGTCAGAGCCTGATGACTGGCACTATGCCTCTATCTCAGCATGGCTCAAGGAGGACCAGGAGAGGAACAACTGCAGGTAGAGATTTATGTGGCAAAGCAAACTTGGGAGGACATTTCCTCCTCCCTTCTGGAGACCTAGGCAATTGCTCTTAGTTACATAATAGATTTTGGGAAAGGATAAAAGTTGTCCTGGATAGGAGATAAATAGGAGGAATTATGGACTGATTAAAGAGCTCTCAGTCTTTCACACGTTCATTTATATTTTCCACTGAAAACTAGGAAACAGGAGATTTTGGGGGGAAAATGGCTGAAAGACCTAAGGGGATGAAAAAAAAAAAAAAAAAGGAAAAAAGAAAAAAAGGTGTTGGCAACTGTAGAACTCTAGGGAATTTGAGGTACCCACAATAAAACACTTCCCTAATCACAGTCGTAACTGCTTGCCTGACTAGAAGGAACTTCTTTATCAGTCCAAAACACCAGCTTCAACAACTTTTCCAGTTTGCTATGACTGTGAAAGTTATTTCAGATACATTTTTAGCAGCCTTAGGGATTCTTGTCTTTCCAAGACTTAGCTTTTCAAATGAAACAAATTATTTTTGTTCAATTTTAAGGAGTCATGCATACAATATTCAGCATAAGACAGTGTACAGTGGTCTGTTGGTTAATAATACTGTCCTCATTTAAAGCTTCCTAATGAAAGGTCTCTGCAGGTCCTATAGAAGAAAATGTCAGGGGTTAGCCTATGATCTCCTAATGTCAGCACAGAGCACATGTGCAGGTCAAACTGCAGTGCTCACAGTTCCTTATTTCTACTATCAAAATCTTTAAAACTCAGTTCAGGAGTCTCCAGGCAGCTAGGAACTTTGCCTTTCCAATTAGTATGCGCTCAGCATTAAATATTGGCCTAAATGGCTTAACCTTCCCTTTTAATTACGAATTAGTGGTATTCATCCTCACAGTATCTTCTGTAATCATTTAAAGTGTATCTATTAAGAAATGTCAGCTGAACAGTAGAATTACATTTTGGGGGGTTTGCAATAAAGCAGGAATCATTTAAGAGTAGTTGTGGTGTAATTAGCTTAAAATTATGTAAGCAGTTCATGTATAATTAGATTTTTTTCTTTTAAATTGCTTAATTTTGTATGGAATATTAAGGCACTGAGCTGTCACACACTATAAGAAAATAACATGAACATGGATAGACACACAATGAAGGAGTGTTCTTAGTAAACATTCATTAGACTATTTAAAAATGATCCAATATTTAAAAAGATTAGTTACAGGAATACTCAGAAGCCATGAATCATAAACAAACATGTTTATTAAGCTGTTGACACCTTAGATGCAAAAATGCCTATTGACCGCAGTTCTCGGAATAGCAGCACAATTTTACTCATGCCACAGCATCTAAATAGAATCTTGGAAAGTCAGGAAGATTATAGGAACACTCGAGAGTCATAATGAGAAAATGCAACAGATAAAAACATATTATAGATTAAAAAAAGATCACCCTGTTTGTGCATATTAAGAAAGCATGTTGATATGTCATTTATGGATTGTAGATAAACCAGAAAAATAGTTTTCATCTTTAAAAATACTTTCTCCTCTGTCAAAAAACCCTCCAGAGCCTACTGTGGAAAAAGGGACCCCAGTAGAAAGAAAGAAAATTATATATAAAAGAGAGTTTGTTTCTTTTTTTTTTTTTTTTGCCAGGTTAAACTTGTTCATAGAACCGAGTTAAAATAATAAACTCTTGGGAATTACAAACAAATGAAGAAGCATTTTGAAATATGTCTTATCTCTAATTAATCATGTAATACTCAGAACAAAGACCAAATTTCTTCAAAGTTTCCAGTTTTCCCTTTCATGTAAAACAGAATATTTTCTGGGTTCAACAGTTCAAATACCCTTCAGTTTATAATTGGATTTTTCTCCTCCCATCCTCCCATGGCAAATTATTTCAGCAGCTTTGGCCTATCTTTATGGAAGTTTAATTTGTTTCTGTTTGTTTGTTTGTTTGTTTGTTTTGGGTTTTTTGTTTGTTTTTGTTTTGTTTGTTTGTTTGGGTTTGTGTTTTTTTTTTTTTTTTCTACCCAATGTGTAGTAGAATTGTTGCACTAGTCAAGGTTTCATATTTGGGGCTCGTAGTCACCCAAACTGTGCCATATTTTATTTAAAGGAACTACGAAACTGTCAATGGAACTTATATTAAAGTAATTTTGGTATCTGTGTGTGTCCAAGTAGATAACAGAGTTAACAGAAATTGTTCCATCATCAGAGCTGAAGGAGTAGTCCTCCTGCTTTGCTCCTCCGCTGTTTGTGGTCTACTGTTTGTGGTCAGCATTGTTTTTCCCTCTGCCTTAATTAACATAAGGAGCCTATTTGTTTCCAAAAGCAATGGATGATTTTCAGGGACTGGATGGTAGTTGAGAATCTCCATCAGGTTATTGTGGGTAACCAGCCCAGCAACTGAGCTGCAATTGCCATTCTTGGAAATGTTGTTTCATGTAGCAAACAAAATTTAAGAAAGCTTCCAGATTGCAGCAAGTGTAAATTAAGTTGAATGAAAGTATTTCTAGAGTAGGTATATGCAAATGGTAGCTACCACAGATTAGTTAGTTCTGGGTTATCAAATCATGTTGTATAACTTCTGGCATCACAGATCTCTACTAAAAGTCTTTTCATCTTTTGCAATCTAATATGTTTGTCAAATACTTTGTAAGCATTCAGGCATCATATGTGTGAAAGAGTGCAAATGGAACAAGGTATGTTTTTATATTGGAACTGCATGCACAGAAATAATTTCTTATGAATGTTCCAGAGCTAGAAATTAGGATCAGGTTAACTGTCTTGGTTGAACAGGGTATGTCTAATATTTTGTACACACTCTTATTTTGTTGACATGTAATGTACTGGCTGGCATATTGCATCAGAGAACTCCCTCAGCTGATGCAGAAGGCTCATGCTAACATGAGCTTTTTTTTTTCTAATACAAATCTCTCCCTTTGTGTCCCCTCTGCTATAAAATCAGGAAACAAATGAGAGCTTGATGAATAGCAGATTAAGTTTATTGACAGTTATATTTATTTTTCTATCATTTATATAAAACATGAAGTATCAATATATCAACTTTTATGCACGTAACTGTAACTGTATTTTTCCAGCCTGAGCACAGTGTTGTATTTTAGGCTCATAAGCTGTGTGGAAAAGAGCCTCTGGGTGTTTGAATAACTCTCAGCACAATAGAGCCTAAAGGATGATTTGTGCCTTTGGACACTACAGTCATGCAAATATGGAGCATCTGAAATGTAGTATTGAATATGGAACTGAAAATTAGATGAGAAATACTTGTTATATTGCATATGTTATGATCAGTCCAATTTGTAAGTGCTGAAGTGGTTTGTCTTCAAAGGGACATTAGGAAATTTCTGGCCAAACTCAAAATACCTTTGCCTCAGATTTATAGTATTATTCAGAAACTTTCCTCCTATTGATTTCCAAAGACACTGGGGACAGACTGACAAGGTTGTACTGACCACCACCATCACTTATTCTTTTTACAAAGAGGCTGTTTTGGAGCAGGTAGGTCTCATAGTATCTATTTTCTCAAATGGTGATCAGTCTTAGACATGTGATCCACACCATGACAATGAGCCTAGGGAAATAGAAATATTTGTTGTCATGAACAGATGCCAAACTGACAGAGTTTTGGAAAATGGAAATCTATACCTGAACACTGGTTGCAGACTTCAAGCTTGAGAAACTGTTGATACTGTTTCCAACTTAACCCAAATCTTAAGATTTAGATAGTATAAGGCAAATTGTTCTTGTGGATGGAACAGGGTATGAGGGGCAAGGCTGGGGTGGGGAAGGTGAGTCTGAACCTAACAGCTAGGGTGGCAGCTGGGTCAGGTGTGACTGCCCCACACACAGGGCAGATCTGGAAAGCAGGCAGCAACAGTACTTTATGAAGCTTGTTGGAGACATTTTCAATAGCCTAGTGTAAAATGGAATTGAACTACCTCTATATACCTAAGCATATAATTAATTATGTGAAGCTTTTCTTCTGCATATCTTTTGAACTCTAGAGATGTCTTTGCATGCCATAAATAATTATTGATATTTCACATAAGGCACACTAAATGTACTCAAGGACTGAGATGTTATTGATTTAGCCATTATTTTTCACATTTCTTCTTTACCATTACAAGACTTGCTGCTCTCCGTGTTTTATAATTATTGCACTCTTGAATTTTAAATACTCCCAGAATCATCCTTGCATTTTAGCTAATAAAACAAGTAAGACTAGTGTATTAGGTAGGTTCTTTGATTTTTAATCTTGGGTTTATGTTTTATATTATCATATCTGGACACATAACAAAGTGAATCACAATATATAAATACAGTCTCACTGTCCATATATCTACACGGAGGAAGACCCTAGCTTTATCAGTACCTTGCACTGGGGTGTATTTTGCAACAATGATCTGAGAAGTTGTATAGAAATAGGGCAGCATTAGCTGCCACAAATGAAATCACCTCCTCTTTCCTGCCATACTCCCACACACCTTGAATTCCAGTGTTGTCTCTTTACCAGTGAACATGTCCTGCTTGCAGTAGTACACACCACAACACTGAGTGTCCAAAAAAGTGCAACTGTGACCACTTAATCACTTAATATAAACAGCACCTTCAATCATTGAAAATTGAGTTTCAAGTAAGATTTCTGAAGCATATGAATTGGTTCTTCGCTTCTTTATGTATAATTTTCACATGTGCAAATGTAACTATATATAGGTTGCATATACGTGCAATACATAAGTGCTTGCTATGAAGTTGAAGAGTTAACATTAGACTGGTACTTTTTCATTCTGATCTACAGATTCACTCTATTATCTTGCCTAAACAATCTATCTTAATTCTGACCCCATTTTTTATACCTATAAAATGGGAATACTAATGTTTGCCAGTGTATGGTGCTTATTTAGATTTACATGTAGTCAGTAGAAAACTACCTGGAAACAACGTAACTGGGACCAAATATGGGGGGTATGGTGGTTGATTTGTGCTGCTTGATTTTGCACGACTATGAGCAGAGTGCTCAGTGTTTTGAATGATAGTTTGTACTCCTTCGCAGTAAGGATATAGAATGATAAAACAGGACAGAGCTGGCATGCTGTGTGACCAAGGTCTTGTCTTCTCTGTGTCTTAGCTGCCATAGCTGGCTGGGAGGATGAGGGTAGGAAACACATATGCAGTAACTGTCTAGCCTATTTGCCCGAACACGTCTTTTTAAACAAAAAGAAAATTTGGTGTCTTTTCCTTTAACAAAATATTGACAAAGGACTTGCAAGCAAAGATATCAAGTTTCTTTCAGTTCTTATACTAGAAAGCTGAACTTTTCTTTTCCCCAGGTTTCTGGCAGAAACAGAAATTCCTGGAAGAATATGACTACTTTAACATTAATATGAAATTTATTTAGCAAGTAGGTCTAATTATTATTCGCATGCAATGTGAATTGGCATTTCAACAGTGAAACCAGGGGAACTGTGTCAGTTGTCAGCAGCTAAAAACATGTCTTGGAAAATATGGGCATGAGATATTTAAGCATGTTAACTGTTTGGCTTATTTTTTCACTTCATTGATATGGTCTCTTCTCTGAGTCCATTTATTAAAGCTGTGATCAGCAGATAATTCCTTCTGAGCAGCTAAAGCTCACATTAGTGGTATTATTTTAATAAACTAATGATTAATTCTTTCAAGTTCTTAATCTGTTCTGTATGCAACAGGTTAGTCTACTTAAGCTTTAAGAAAAATAATTTGAATACCAGTCTCCAAATTTTAGTGTATCTCTAATCAATATCAGTTCTAATCCTATCTGTTTCTAAAGAGTATCACAGTCATGCATCTATCCAGATTTGATGTCTGTGACTAAGAGGTACATTTTCTATGTTTATAAGTACAGAAACAAGTATACTAAGATTTTGTACACAATGGAGTACGGTAAACCTCAAAATCATATGTTGACCCATTTAATATAATAATTAACTACATTTCTGAAACTGAGCTCTTTGGTTACTCTTTTATTTGTAAAATGGGCAGTTTGTGAATATGAAGCCACATTTTTCAGTTAGACCCTTACCTATGAAAATGAAAGCACCTTTTTCAAAGGGTGTTATAAGAAATATACCTTGAAATTGAAACACATCTACATAAAACTGTGAGGAAGAATACTTTTTCACCTTCCAGGAAAAACAGGTCACAAGAGCTTTCTCAGCGTCCCCTAACCATCATAAATGTATTTTGCTGTTTTGAGAGCAAGAAGCATGAGATAAGACAAATGTGTAATTACTTCTTGACCCACTCTTCTGGGTTATACATTTTCATGAGGTGCCACGATTCATTATTTGCATTGATATGTACAGAAGGATGAGGCTGCTTAGTTGATATTCATTTATTCAACAGTCTGTAATCTATATTTAATGGAGTACCAGACTGTGGCATAATAAACCGTTTAAAAAGATAGCTGCTGCTTACACAGGGGTTATTGCTTGCATAACCTGTACTTATTTTTCATTACAAAACTAAAAGAGCAAAGCATAATTCACACAAGAAAATGAAGTTAACATTTAATGGCTTGAAAAATGATAGTGTACCATAATGCTGTGCAATACTCTGAACACTTATAAAACAAAACAAAGGACCAAAAAAATAAATACAAATAAAAATGCATTAACACTGCACTGTGAAATATGGATGCCAAAGCAAAACAATGCATTGCAGTTTGCCAGCTGCTTAGCATGACCACTCAAAGATTGCTAATTAGTCTGAAACAAGTAGATTTGTGAGTTACTGAACACACACAAACACCTACCCATAACAGTGCCACAAATGCTGAAACTTTTTTTTGTTGCTTTTCCCTTCCTTAAGTTTTCCTCCATGGAAACAGATGTTTTATATCCTGCACAGAAGTGCTGTGTGGACATCTCTGCGTATATCTGGAGAAGCTATTGACAAACATGGTTGCCTCTACCAAGAGATCTCACTGAAGGTCAGATACCATCTGGACTTTAACTATTGTGAACTCATTCTGACAGCAGAATGAGAGAGGTCTGCCCTGGTAATCAGGATCAATGAGGAAAACTCCAAGGCAGGTGATGGGATAATTGGGGAAAGCCCTAAATTCTGGGGTGTTTACAAGTCAGACACCTTTGACTATGTCTACAGTAAGAGGGTTCTCCAAGTCATCTCTCACAGAAATATTGAACTTGTTCAGAGCAACTTAGCTTCTAAAAACAAACGCTGGTTTAGTCAATATCTGTTAGTCTCACAGAATTTTAAAGTGCCTCAAACTGGGAAATACAAGCTTTTTTCTTCGTGGAAGCTTGACAGGGATGTGTACTTGTGTATGCTGGAGGTTATTGAGTGATGGCAGCAGTGCAGTGTGGATTCAGGGTGTTCAGCTATTTCTCCTTCAAGGAGATATACAGTCCCCAGCACCACCCTGCACTGGGACACCACTGGAGGCACCCAAAAAACAAACCAACAGATTGAAATGTCAGTTGAGAACCAGATCTATAGCCATAATTCCTCCTGGCATAAATAGATGAGTTCACCTACACTGATTTGAAAATAAACTTTGCCCTTGCAGTCAGCAGAAAATTGTTTCCTGCAAGGTGTGGTGACCTCTGTTTCAGACAAAAAAACCCACATAGAAATCTTAGAATAACGTCAAGAGAGAAAAAAACAAAACAAAACAAAAAACCCCCACAATACTCTCAAGGGTTTTAAAAATATAATTTAGTTGGTGGCTAAAGGATTTCAAGTGTCAATTAGGGGTCGTTGTGTGGTTGAAGAAATTGGAGGAGTTATTTTTTTTTAATCTCTGTATTTAAGCTTTTTCTGCTTGTAATGCTATCACTTTGTATGATTCAGTGAGCTAACGTGATATACATAGAAAATTAATGATCATCATGCCTTGTTGGCTTTTTAAGCTTCTGTTTTAAGTATATGTCTGCTGAAGAACTTTCTATTTTAGTGTCTTTGCTTGCTCTCTTCTGGGAGTTGTATAAACACCACAGAAAGCTGACACCTGGGACTCCTTGCAGTTGCCTTAAGGGCAATTAGCTATAAAAGACAGGGCTAAAAGCTAATTGCTCTGGTTTAGTCCTCAAAGTGCAGGTGAAGCTTGTTGAGAAATGAAAGTCAGGCAGGAGAAAGGCCAGTTAAAAATTTCTCTCTCTTGAATGTAACTAGAGCTTTTTAGGACTGAAAAATCCTGCCAATTTGACAATATATCTCATGTTCTGGTGTCTGCTGGGATGAGATCCTGAATTTTTACTTTGTGGTTTAAAAGTCTGGGATATGTTGTGCCTTTCCTACCCTTGTTGTGGGGGCAGAGGGAGTATCAACATCAAAAATGTGATGAGACCGGGAAGAAGAATGTCAGTGGTACAATGATTCTGTAGTCCATGTGATTTCCAAGTGTAGTCTGGTTGAAAACTGGGTGTATGATGATACTTAGAGGACCTGAATAAAGGGCATTTTTGCTGTGCTTCATTTGGCTTGATAACTAGAGTCAATACATTTTCTTCCCAGATACTTTTTTGCATTAGATATGTAGTAAAAGATGGCTGTTTAGGAAAGATTTGAATCTGGTTCTATTTGTTTACTTTGGGTGTAGGAGGAGTATAAAATAGCTGCTTTATTCTTAAGAGTTGTTTCACTGGAACTAGGAGGGGAAATTGTTTTCCTATGTTGAAGTCTTTAAGTCCTCAAATAATTTTTCTGTCATGACTTAAGATTTTAAAAATGTTTAGTTTGAAACAAACACAAAAAATGCTTGTTTCAATGTCTCTAGAGCATCCTGTTTCCACCCTTTTATGATTATCATTTGACTCTACTATTTGAAAACAAAGTTGAGACAAAGAGTTTTCCTATCTTCAATTTGAAATGTCAGAAACATTGTATGAATAATGAATGAGTGGGGGAAGGAAATAACAAATTTTGGATTCAGAAATCTGCTTGAATAACCCATTTCTACAAATAGCAGTGAAAATGTAACATGTCTTCAAAAAGCTCCCAACTGGCTCTATTTCTGTGAAGCATTTTAGACATAGATTTATGGACAATGTTGAACAAACTGTTTTTTGTTGCCTCATACTTCAAAAATATGTCTTGGTGTAATGTATATATTTTGGAAATGGCAGGGTGCTTATGTTTGCCATCTTCCACAGGATAGCTGAGTTTCATCCCCTGATATTTGTCCACTTGCAGAAGGTCAGCCAAAAAGAGCCCATTCCAGATACCTTTTTGTCTAATTTAGTTTTTCACCTTCTAGCTGAGAGAAGTTATTGGACCTCTCTTACTTCCATATCCTTGGAGGGTGGTGTGAAATTGTGCTTAACATTTTGGAGGGGAGTGGAAATTTAGGAAGGAAAGAGGCCAGGCATGCACTCATGACCTAACCAGATCTGCTACGATTCCTTTGCTAAGACTGAGACAATCTAGACGTCAGAGGACCCCACAATTTTTACATTTACCAAATTTTTATTCTAACTGTTGTAAAAGTTGAGATGGAGTTTAGCTGTAAGGTTACCTAAGAAAGGTTAATCATTTTGGAGGTTTGAATCCAGGGACAGCAAAATGGCTCAACTGGGGTCTGCAAAACGCTTCTTACTGAAAAAAAGGGAGAGAAGTAAGGTATTGATATGCCTTCAAGAACGATGCTCTGAGACAAGTAGATAAATGATTTCCCAGAAAAAAGAAGCAGCTTGGTGATTTGTGATGTGTAGTATGGAAGGCTATAGAATACATTTTGCCTGTTTATATGCAAATGTGCATGAGCATGACTGAAGGAGGGTTATCACAGAGCAATAATGGAAATCTAGGAATAGTTTTCCCAGTTTTCAGAGCTCACTGTTGAGACTGGTAAATTGCTGGTGCCAACCTTTCCAAAACAATCAAGTGGAATTAAGTGCTGAGATATCGTGTTATCTTCAACTTAATGCAAAAAACTCTCTTTCTGCTCATTAACATCTTCACAGTTCCAAGCAAATCAACATTACTTTGAAATGCATGGACAAGAAAACCCTCAGCTGAAATATTCCTTAGGCTTGTAGTTAGAGCACGTGTGCAGGCAGTGTGGGTTCAAACTCATGCAGGTGAAGGATGAGTTAGGAGTTGGGACTCTCGTTCTTTTCATAGCAGCCCTAGCCACCAAGCTTATAGCTAGAAAGACACCACCACAGTCCCCGTTCTTTTCCACACCAGACCCAAACATCTGATTGTAATCTGAGAACCGAGACTGTGATCATTCCAAAGACCAGTTAGGAGTGAGAAAAAAAGATGACAGCTGATGTTTTAGATAGAGGGTTAACTTTGCAGCTCCTCATGTTAAATACTTGAGCAGTTCCAGGCAATACTTCAAATGGGCACAAAAGCCACCAGAGATACTTGTCATTTACAAAGATAAGTATCTCAAGAGTCAGAAGTGGCACAGGTTGGGCAGATCTCTCTTTCAGATTGGGATGTTTTGCTGATGTTTCAGGTATCTGAGTCAATTATCTTGGTAAGTGCACATTTCTAAGATAAAACTGAATAAGGCCAGCAAAATCAGCTTCTTTTGTTCAGCATTAGAGAAGACCAGTTGTCTACAGAGGCAGATGGCTGCAGCAGGGATAGGACCAGGTTTCCTGGCTTGCCAGACTGATCCTGAAGGCTCTTCTGACTGGGTCTGTCTGCCGCTCTAGTGGCAGGTGGGGCCTGAAAATGAACCCAAGAAACAAATAGCAGGGAAAACAAGTATCATGGCATGAAAAGGAAACTCTTGCTGTTTTAAAAAAGCCATTTCACTGAATAATTGAGTTCACCCTCCATATACATGCTCATTCCATATGCTTAAAGTTTAAGCTAACTGTTTCCTTCTTTTTATTACTCCTCTGTTATCAGTACAAACCTGTAATCTTGAGCTTACTGCTAAGTGTGTATTTATCTTCAGGTTTTATGCTCTGTAATTCCCAAAGAAATCAGTTCCTGATATCTTGCATTGAAAAACTATGCTCACTCAGCAGGCTAGAGGAGTTTTAACACTGTAGGCAATGATAGTAATCCTTTGCTTAGTTACAGTGGTGTAAAGCCTGAATAATTGTATTGTAGGAAAGAGAAGAATCAGGGCTACTGTTCTCAGGAGGATTTTCACTAATTATTTCTAGATAAGGTGGTGAGAGTAATTAGGGCTAAATATTGGAATCAGCACTCAATGTAATTTGTGTCTACATAGTAATACCAACATCTACCTCTGTTCAACTTCTATTATCACTTTTTTATTTTTATTTGAGAAGGGGAAAAATCCTACTAAAAATACATGAAGTGAGCTGTACATGTGCCTTTTTGGACGCTGCAGATTTGTATCAGCTAATGACTTTTATGATACGAATGGATTTGTGTGGCAGACAGTACTGGTAATTGTGGCAGTTGTAGGTAATTGTAATTAATTGTAGTTAATGCAGCAGAGTGAACATGTGCTTGGTTTGAACTGGAATCAGTGGTGGCTCGGGTAGAGCCTGTGCAGAGCAGACTGACCCACTTGCTGCCCTCCAAGGGAAATGGAAGGGGACACAGAGTGGACTGGAAGAGAAGTGCAGGGTTTCCCATGCCGGTTTGAAGGTATATTTTAACTCTGCTCAGGTAAGAATTATTCCTAGAACTGTTTAAAAGTCTTATTTCTTCTCCAAAACAAACTGCTGTGTTTCCAGGCTGGTTTCCTTCCCACAAGGAGTCCAGTGGAGCCCTTTCTCAGAGCAAAGCATCCTGAGCTAATTAGGACCTGGAGGTCTCAGGAATATGTTTCCCATGACATTCACAGAAGCATATGGAGATTAATGTTGTCCTAAGTATAAACATTTCATTCTGAGTGTTCTAATATTATTGGTATTAAAAAAAAAAAGCACCTCTTTACTTTGAGAAAATTCTTCAAAACCTTCTTTTTTTCCCCAAGAACATTCCGATTTCCAATAGTGCCTCGAACACTAACACTTCCTTATTTTTTTGAGAATTATTTTTCCAGACCAGTTGCCTGCTCTAGGAACTCACCCTGGCAGGGTGCCTAAATTGTGCTTTTTCCTGTGTAAGCCAGGTTTTCAGTATAGATTTCTACTTTGTCAACCAGACCACGTGATATACCGTTTCAGCTGGCATTAGTATAAACTTTTGAGGACAGCTAGGTGCTGACACTAAGGAATATTATAGTATATTAAGATCCAGTTTTGGTGCTATACCAGTAGTGACCTCACAGTATTTCACCTGGAATTTCTTTTATTGAATCCATGATATCTTCCAGTTATAAGCAATGTGTAATTTTATCAGGCCTTCATGTGATGCTCCCACTCACCCATTAGGAATCATGTGGAGACCTACCTTTTCATTTCCTGCAATCACCATGAGATGGCAGTTGTCAATTGCTGGAATTGCCTCACCCCATTTGAACCAAAACGACTCAGAGCTTATTGATCCTTGGAGACACTGAGCTTTCCAGTTTTGCTGTTCACAGCATGCAAGTGTGAAACTTTACAAGTGACTTCTAAAGGCAGCCAAGGAATGTGTGAGACAGATTGTTAGGAAAAGAAAAAAAAAAAAAAACCAAACCACAAAACAGCCAACACTCCAACATTATTTAATTTGATGGTGCAGAGCTTTATGCTAAAGTAAGGCATGTGTTTGCTGTTAGCAATCAAAGGGGCTTAGCGAATGAAAAGTGACATTTTGTTTATGGGATTTTACAAGCAGAGGATCCCTAGGGAAATTAATTTGGCCCTCTGGAACGCTGCCCTCCTCCATGTCACTTCCCTGGCAGCCCCAGCTTTTTTTTTTTTTAACCACAAAGCTCGATATTAGTTTTTGAGTAGATGGAACCCAGAGGGAGGGATATGGGTGCAGCAGGTAGCACCACATCATATTGCGAACCCATGGCAGGTTTTCATAGCAGGTATTTTCATAACAACAGTGCTTCCTAATAAATCATCAGGTCACAGGTAATGGCCCAGATCCTGGACTGCAGCTAATGAGCTACCAGTCAGAGAACTGGGTTTTACTCTGTCCTTTCAGCAAAATCCCAGAGCACAAACCCAAGATTTTTAAAATACTGATCCCCATACATAGCCCAGAGGCAGTCTAAATAATTTAGATTCTTCTTCATCTCTGTTATGGTGTGAGGAAAAAGAAAAAAAAAAAAAAAGAAACAGTCTGAAAATTCTCAACTTATTTCTAAATAACAGATTGCTACAAATTGTGTCTCCATTCTCTCTAGCCATGTTCTCACTCCATTTTCATCTGGACATGTTATTCTTATTTTTTTCATGAATTGAGTGTTTTATAATTTTTTTTCAATGTGTGCTGGTAAACAGTGGCTCCCCTCCACCACGTAGGTGGCCAAATGATAGTCACCCAGAAATCAGTAGTTCCTTATATTTCTAGCTTCCAAATTTTGCCATCTAATTTTCAATGTAGTTTTATGTATAAAAACATGAGAGGGTACTCTAGTTACAACACATTATAACCATTAATAGTTAAAACCAAAATCAATAAATGACATCCTGGCTGATTATGTCCTGGGGGTTGAAGAAGTAGAAAGTGATATACACTCTTGAAATTACTATGTTTTTTGGCCATGTTTTTGCAATGCCAATGCCTTGAGCAGTGGAACTGATCTTCACAATGTCAGCTATCCCAGTCTACAGGACTGATAACGCAGGATGAAGTTGTATTTTCCAATGCTTAGTTTACTCCTATTTGAAATGAGTCTCAGATTTGCCTAGGCTAGAACAGGCTGAAATGTATGTCTGGGCTCTTGTATAACAGAACATTAAATTCC
The DNA here is from genome assembly GCF_963082525.1 of Nesoenas mayeri. Lineage (NCBI taxonomy): Eukaryota > Metazoa > Chordata > Aves > Columbiformes > Columbidae > Nesoenas > Nesoenas mayeri. The sequence continues at coordinate 29,706,915 of NC_137545.1, forward strand.
ACCCAGTTCTTGTAACAGACAGTCTCACAGCCTAAAGTAAGATTTGGTTAAGGAAAGGCATCAACTGGAGGCTTCAAAGAGGTGAGGAAGAATTTCCTCGAGAATTTCTTAGTCAATCTCTTTGTCAAGCATGCATGTAGCAAATTTCTCGCTGTTACTGTACTATTACTTTTCTGATTTCAGTTTCCAGGCCCTGGTCATGCCTTTCACCAAAAGGTTAAAGTGTTCTTTATGCACCGTGCCTTTACTCTGCAAAGACACTTACGTATTTCAATCAAGTCACCTCTCACTCTTCTTTTCTGATCAGGTAAGCAGATTGAGCTCTCTGAATCCCACAGGCTTTTTTTCCCAGCCTTAGAAGAAATTTCTGTGAGTTTTTTTCTGCCTTTCTAGTGTTTTGCTGCTCTTCTTCACTTGATATTTCCTTGCTCTTCAGCATCCCCCCCTCAAAAAAAAAAAAAAAAAAAAAGAAAAAAAGAGAGTGAAAGATCCTTAAGATCCTTCAGTGACCAAACTTTTCCAACCACAGCCAGTTAGGAGGGAAAATTGATCTTATTCTGCCTTGGAGTTCATGAAGGAAGATGATCGTAAATGAACTTCTTGAAGCATCAAAATCACTCAGTTTAGGCATGTGTTTATATAAAGCAGAACAATTTTAATGGGAAAATAGAAGTCCATTCCAGAATAGCCTATAACCTGCTGTTTCTCAGCAACCTTGTGTTTATGCCTGATGGTCTCTAGTGAGTGCCTAGTCTCAAGGGGACTGGGTAAAACACTTTTTTAAAGTGTCTGTTAGTGACTGCTCATGACTGTGGTGCTACCATTCCAGTAATGATATCAACTGTTCCTCTCTTTCTGGGGGAGAATCTGCTGTTCTCAAGATTATAATCCTCCATGAGCTTCCCCAGTACCAGGTCCACTGTTGTTTTCTTTCCAATTCAGAGAAAAAGAGCACTGGAAGAACCCATGCAGAGGAGGACAAGACCAGTAGATAGGTAGCTGTAGTGCACCATGGACTGATTGCCAAAACGCATGTTAGGGAAGCACTGTGTACAACTTCAAGTGTTTGTGAGAGTTTGATATATTTGTAAGAAAATATATTAAAGGATAAAAATAAGTGAGAAGGAAAAACAAAAGTAAGCAAAGTTGTGGCTGGGGGGAATAGTGTTGTGAATATTTCCTTCACGAGTCTGTGCCCTGATTGGGAACTAGAAATAGGAATCCTGTGAGAAAAACAAAGTGAGTAAGGAAGTGTGGAAGAAAAAAAAGGGTCCAACAAATCAAAAAGATCTTTAAGCACTCTGACATGTTTCCTGGAAAAGATGTCTGTGACACACTGATAAAATAAGAGCAGCATCGGGTGGAATATCAGAATTTGGTTTCTGCTAGGAGGTGGATTTTTTTACTGAAAACTTTATTTTTCTAAATCTGCCTTTAACAGCACAAGACTTTAGTACAGCAAAGGACATTACATCTTTATATATATATGTATACAGACTACTGACATAACTTTGACATTTAAAGACCGTTAAGTCTTTTTGTCCCTCCCTTTCTCCTCTTTTCAGCTCTTTCCCACCTTTATGGCTTAGCAGTTCTCTTTCACTTCTAGCAACAATATATCATGCATGCACACTTAAGTAAAGCTAACAAGAGTTCTGCAGCACACAAGCTTTGTACATAAGTACTCCTCCTGAAAGCATAAAATAAAATTGCAATTGTTTAATAACTGCTGCTTTTGCCATAACAAAAGAAATTATACTCTCTGAACATATTTTTTTTTATGGGAATATAAACCCTGTAGACACTCTGCAGTTTTTTATTAATCTGATGATCCCTTAGATATACACAGAAAAATATTTCAAGACATTATTTGTTTTGCCTGGGTTTGTTACACTTACTTGATTTATATTACTGGAGCTGCTTATATATGTAGGTCTTTTTCTTAACAACCTACAAACCAAAGTTTTAAAATACTAGAGCTTTGCTAACATTTTTTATGCAATGAAAATGTCTCAGTTTTAGAGAGGGTATTTTTTGGAACTTGTAGAGGGAATTAGATTGTTTGGTTTTTATTTGTAACTCCTGCATCTCTAAGTTTGGTATTCTAATTGCAATGGAAATGAAATTGGTCTATTAAATTAAGAATTTCTGGGTATGTGTGACTGGTAAATGTGAAATAGGTTTGATATGAAAATAATAAAAATAAAATCTCAATTATGATTAGTGTTTATGCACCAATAAAGCATTTATAAGAAAGTGTCAGTGTTAGTGGCTGGTAGCTCAGAATTTCATGGATTGTAAAGAGGATACACATCTGTGTGTCTCCAAGATATGAGAAATTGCATCTGCCTCCTAGGAGGCATTTGTGACTTACAGGACAATTCCTTGTTGTGAGGGGAAAACAAACCAAACAACAACAAAAAAACCCCACTCCAACAATGTCTCCCACTTTTTGCTGGAATCATTGTTTGAGCCTTAAAGGTAGAAGGGGAGAGGAGCACATCTGGACAGGTGATAACAACAATAAGTCAGAAAACTCTGACCACATCCCTGCATGATATAGGAGCCAACAGTGAGATACAAGAAGACGACTTAGAGTGTAAATATACTTACATATGTTAGCAGCCACTTAGTCTAGCAATACACACAGGGCATGAAGGTATTTACTGAGTCTTACAGTATAATTTTACATTTCTACATTTTTTTGTTCTTTTAAAAACCTGAGTAACTTAGTAAAAATAAAATAATTCACTTACTATGTCCAAGTTGCAGAATCTGCACTTCAAATTGTTATTTTTTCTTCATTTTCTTAACTAAAAACATTTTTTATCTGGAAATGTTTGCCCAATTCTTACAGCATCAGCAAAGCAAGGGGAAAAGCCCAGAATATCAATTTGACAGTGTATCTGTTTCTTCGTACTTACATTTGAAACAGCTCTGATCTACGAATAGGCTCAGACTTTCTGAGGAACAAAGATGGGACCTGGGGTAACACACGCTCTGCTTGTGCGCTGGTGGATGACAGGATGGCTCGGTTAATGACAGAACTGGAGCCAGGAGGGGATCAAACACGTGGCAGCAGCTGTCACAGGCTCCTTGCTGTGAGTGCATGCAAGTGACTTCAAAAGCTGGAGTTCTCCAGGGATTCCTTGAACTTGTCTTTGTTTTGCTTTTTGTTGTTGTTGTTTTTTCTCCAATCATGGCTCTCTGCTTGGCTTTGCTGTATTGCTACATCTTCTTCTCGTCCCTTCTGAGTCAAACAGTGAATATCTCCTGATCTCCTGTCTAGAGGGAATATGAATTTTTAATCATTACTATCATCCATTTTCATCATTATTTTATTGTAGTTATGTAGTGCTGCTGGTCTAGCTGATGTTTTTATGAAGTGATTGAAAAGAAGGTCCTAACCTAAAGGATTTTACAGTCTATTTATGAGACAAGCAACATCTCAGTCACAGCACGATCTGGGAGCTGATGGGGAACACGAGAATAATGAAGCCAGAGGAAAAGGACGTGTCATTTAGAGCATATTTTGCTCTTAACTTTTTGTCTGTTTATTGATTTTCCTTACCTTGCAACAAAAAAAAAAGTCTGTTGCTTTCTCTCATCAAGCATGAAATAGGCAGCAGAAATGTAGAAAGAAAAAACAAACAAACAAAAAAGCCAACAAAACCCCATCAGGCAGACTTCATGCACTTAAATTCAACTCAGGCTGACACAGTCAGGTCCACCATCCTTTTGTTGGAGCCTGTCTGAAGACCAGTTGCACACTTCAGCTGAGGAAGATGATGGCTTTGACTGCTTAATGGGTCTGGGTGCAATGAACAAATTAAATGTACTTCCATCTGCTTCTGGGTGCGATTCAGCATAATTTAGGGCTTAGTTTATCCTGGCAATGTATGAAAGCAATTCTTTCCTTATGTCTTGTTTCAGCACTTGCTGATGCTGTTGGTTCTGAAGTTGGAAGACCATAGGTGATGAGTAAGAGCTGTCTGCTGGGGAGGACAGACTGAGCTCCAATGGAGCACAGGGTGCAGCACTTGTTCTTGTGCATGTCCTAAGGAAAATAACATGATCCAAGCTACTGGATTTCAGATGAGGAGAGATTTTTGCTGCTCTAGATAAAACTTCTCCCTTCTGCTCACGGGAGCTGGTCCTTACATCGCTAGGTGTTTGCATTCAGTTTGCTCCACAATTACTTTCATAAAGGGAGGCCCTAGACTACAGATGGCTGATGAGACCCACTGCCAGCTCTCTGTGACCCAGTTTGCTAGAACCCTTTTGTTAGGGGAAGAGGATAAATTATATCACAAAATTATAAAAACTAAGGTGTTTGGGGAGAAAAATTTGTTCAGAGAGTGATCTGCTATCTCATTCCCCATTCCCCATGACACACCTGCACACTATGATCAACAGAGATTAGCAAAGGTTTTGATTTGTTAGAGTTTGTGATGAGACTCAGGCATTCTTCCAAATAATAAATTATTTGACCTGCACTTCAGGGTTAGAACCGGTTAAAATTATAAAATACTGAGACTCTTCAGAAGTGATTATTCTGATGATCCTTTTTTCTTTACATGGAAGGCAAAGCCCACATACTGTGGGCTTTTGCATTTGTGTAAAAATTATTCTGATTTTTTCCAAAAAAGCTTTGAAAATTGTTCTTTTGTAAATGGATGCTAGGAGAAAAAGTTTTATCTCTGGGTTTAAAAAAAAGTTTGTGTATTTGTTGACTTATCGAGATGTCCTTTATGTTCATGTTCTCATTCTTTAAATTATATTTCTCCTGACAAACTCATTTTCAGTCACAGTAATGAGCAGATAAACAAGGGGTAGCAGTGGATAGCTGCAGAGTGAGTAGAATAATTCAGAGGGGGAACAACTTTTTTCCCTGAAGAGCATGTCAGCTCTTCAAAATTTATGCGTCTAGCCTTAGCATATGCAAGCCATATGCATAAATAAATAAGCATTTGAATGTATGCCATAGGTTTTGGCAGTGCTGGAGATATTGGGTGGCGGGAACAGAAAAAAAAAAAAAAATCAATTGTCTTCACTATTGAATATGTACAATTATTTGGTGTAGTAATTAGATAATGAAGCTGTCCCTAATAAATCTTTCTTACAGCTTTTGGAACTTTGTGTAGCCATGAGCATGAGGTTTTTACTGAATGCAAATCTGGGTACCACGATCTTTTGCTGAGCATATTTTCAACTTATGAAATTTTAAATTTTTGAGGGAGGAACATGTCCATCACATAATTTCATTATCAGAGGCAGAAAAGACACAAGCTAATGATAAGAAATTTAATAGATACGTTACCTTTCCAACAAACTAGGTAAAACTATCAACTCTTCATGCAGTGGTGCTCATCCTCTCACCTGTCACCAGCTGACAGCCTCATGCCTTCACTGGAAAAACTCACAATTCCCTTAGCCAACTCACTGACTGTAAGGAACTAGCTTGGTGCTCTGATCTAGAGGTGTGTTTATATGCTTTGTTGACCAGGAATCTTAAAGTACTCTGCATTAATTCTGAGACAAGGTGGGAAGAATATCTTTGTTGGCTTTTATATGGGGAAATCCTAATGTATTTTCCAAAGTCAGTGTCATTTCTGTTCTACAGATGAATGTATATAGAGAACTGGTAGCTGAGCTGGTGGGCTGGTGGTGGACTTCTTGCAATTATACAAGACATTACCCTGATTTTTGTACCATTAGTAGCTTTCTGCATGGTGAAGAGTCCTGTACGATTTACTGACTGCCTGTCAAGCAAGGCACTGACTGAGGAGAACAATAAGCTCTCCAGCTCTGTTTCCCTTAGAGAACCTTACAGAATAACACCTGAAAGGCTACTTTTAGTTTATAACTGCATGATGTTGTGGGTTGGCAGATGGCTCTGGTGGGAACCCTGCGAATACTTGTTAATGGCAGTGACCCTCAGGTCTCTTGAAGGTATATCTTGGAGAAATACATTCAGGAATCTACCTGTCTTTCTGAAATACTACTTTATTAACTGGAATACAATATTGTATATTAAAACCAAAAAGAATAGAAGGGAACCTGACAGGAAAAAAGCATCCAGATCTTCAGAGCTGGACTAATCCTTATCTGGCTACTACTAGTCCAGTCACATGTTAAAAACAGCTCCTGGTAGCACTACCAATAAGTTTTGCAGTGTCTTTTTTTTGCCTTGAAAATGCTATCTGTAGGAACTAGTTCTTTTACTGAATTTTTCAGTCATTTATGTGACAAGTAACAGCATGTTAATTTCATAGTTCCTTTAATATTGGGATGCTTTGAAGAGTTGAATGAAAATGCTTCTTTTCCTGGGAGAATCATGTACTTTTTGATCATGTGTTCCATTTTTTTGAGTTTTCACTCCTATCTTTGTAAATTTGCTTCTTAGTAACAAAGGAGACTAGTTTTTTTCGTTTAAGATTCTGTCAATGACAAGTTTTTAAAGGTAAAATGATTTTTTCAATTCAGAATTTCATTTAGTAAAATAAAATTAACTTTTAAACCCATGATTTCTAATCAGTACCTCTTACAAAAGCTTTCATTCATGGTTTACAGAATGTATAGCCAGCAAGTTAGCTGTCAGAACTTGGAAAACCTGCAGGTTTTTCCCCTCTTTCTGTATGTTGTCTACAACTTGACAGGATGCAACTTCATAGCTCTGCCAATAACTTGAGCCTTGCTGGTATGTGTCTCAGCTCAAATGTATCCCTGCCTTCTCCACCTCTGAAATGAATGAAAAATACCATTTGTTTTATATTAAGTTGCACAGTAGACTGCTTGAAGCCAGTGTTTGTATATAAACCTGAATACAGACATCACGCTCTTCACTGTCATGGGCAAAATTTATGAGTCTAATATTCCATTTTCTAAACCTTTATTTTTTAATACATATTTTAGAAAAATAACTGATTTATGCCATCTTTGGCAAAAATATTTTGATCTGAAAAAAACCCTGATATTTAGGAGTTGAAAAGTTTCATTTGAACTTTATCAAAATATATTTCATTTTACTTTCCTTTGAAATGTTGAAATTAATTTGATGACTGTATTTTTTTAATGAAGGCAATTACTGCCTTTTTTTTCCCTTAGATTTTAGGTATCTGAAACAAGATTGGGCTTTTCATCTCTTTTTTAGACTAAAATTCCAGTTCCCTCTTGTACTCCCCCTTTTATTTTATTTTTGTTTTTCTATTTTTTCAGCTAGAGAAAACAGTTAAATTCATCTAGCTGTGGTAAGTGATGGTAGGTGATGGCTGTTTGATAATGGATTATTCACATGTATTTTGTGCCAAAACAACCAGTTATCTTTGTTAGCCTGAATTGTATCACCTGTTATGTTTTACATTTTTATAGGGAGCTCTTCAGAACTGTGTGCTTACATATTTGATGCTGCAATATGACCCTGAGCTGGCTGAGGCTCCCAAGCCATGACTCTAATAGAGGCTTTAAATTGGGTTAATATTTTCCTGATGTATTATGAGATTATTCATCCCTTCTCATGGCAACAGTACAGCACTGTGTGATAAATTTGCCCTTGCAAAGGAAGCATCTCTTGGGTCTCTGCTTTCCATAGTGCTCCTAATTTGATAGGTTTTGGGGTTCTGAGTGTTGCTGCAATCTCTTCTGACTTGGGCGTGAGAGTTTATAGAATTGGTCCCATATGTTCTCATTTCTCTCTTCCCTATTCCACACACACACTTTATACTCTTCAGAAAAAAGCATTTTAACACATTATTCATGATCTTTCTTATGCTTTGCTTCCTGTACATATTTGATATATATTTTAAGGAAATGTCCATAGTCTGTCTTTATAAGATGGAAACTATCAATATCTTATTTTTTCCTTATTCTGTTACTACCTTCACATTCTGATTCCTCAGACAACTTGTCTTTTTCTAAGTGTTTCTTAGTTGTGATATATTTAGGCTATTTTTTTCTGCAAGACTAATTATTCTCTTTTTATTTTCATTTCCAATTTGTATGTAATTCCTTGCTTATCTTCAAATCTTGAAAGGGATCTTATTTCTTATGTCACACCAATAACTTCAGAGTAACGCTACAGCAATTTCAGCTGGCACTAGCAAGGAAGAGAAAAATAATCATTCGTTTTCCTAATCACTCTTCTGTTTTTAATCTTCTTTGGACACATTACCAATGCAATTCTGTCCTTGAAGACCTGGGGCACTATCCCAGCCAGCAGAGAGTACATGCTGAATGCACTCAGAAAAAAAGTCCCGATTTCTTCCCTTCCAATACATGGATCCCCATGCATTGCCCTCAGGTAGTGAAAAAGGAAAAGAAATGAGAAACTGGCAGGTCATGTAACATGCAGAAAACTAAACAAGACCATTTATAGTGTGATTGAGGAGTGTGCTGCCTTGAAGGGCTCTTCAGACCAGGAGCTCTTGGCCCTGGCACTGGCATTTCACGTGTTCTGTGTTTGATGCCTGAGACATCATGCAGAGAGACTGGGCATGTTGTGGAACACAAAGCATGTGATGTCACATGGTTGTTCACTCGTGAAGTCTGCTGCATGTGGAAATGTTGCAAAAGAACCTTTCTGCCAATTTAAACACAACGAATATGGTGATTTATAACTATTGTTCAGTAGCACTAAACTTTCCACTGCCAGGGGGTACAAGTATTTGGACACTTATTTTGGTAAAGAACTAAACAGCCTCTATTGATTTTATTGGGATAACTTCCATTCCTACAAGCTTGGTATATGAGAAACTGTATTTGAAAACTCATTTCACACTAAATCTGGACTCTATTTCCTCATTAGCTTTTAAGGGTGATTTTTGAAGGTTAGATATAAAAATCCAAGGGATTTACACTTGATAGTTAGAGAGTTTGGATTGAAATGAAGACAGGGAAAAATAAAAAAGATAAATTAATGATCTTATAATCCTACAGAATCCCAGCAAGCAAGAGCACATAAACTTTTAAATGTTAAAGTAAGGATTTTAAAATCAATGGAGTGTTTAATAGAATTCAGTACAATGCATGCAAAATGGGGGAAACGTGGCAACAGGCAAATTTAGAATGAGTGAAAGTTTGAATGTGTCTTGGTTACATAATTAAAACTAGACAAGCAAAGGAAAATGTCAATAATTCAACCAAGAAGTTGCACAAATATAGATTGGTGTCTCACTATCAAGGAGAAAAGTAATTAACAAACCAAAGCAAACCCACAACTTGGAAAGCAGATGACATTCTGGGAGCCAGTAAGAAAATGGATTTTAAAATAAGAATAATATATGACTTGCTCAAATTATGCACTGAACTCCATGGTATATCATTCAGTTAAGTGGGATACTGGGATGACTTCTGATGCGAATACACACGTTGTATGTCTACATCGAGGAGTGTCCAGTACTACATGTAATGTTATGCCTCCTAACAGACGTGGAGCAGGGGATAAAAAAATGCAGGGGTGTTATCTAAGCAGGCAGTCATGCGAAAGGAATTGTATTCTTTTTGTATTCTTTTTTTTTTTTTTGGATGGCCTTGTCTATAACAGTGTCTGGAGGTCTGAGGTTTGAGGTTGTCGAAGATGGCTTAATGCAAGGCATTTGTATTTTGGAAAACAGGTATAAATCTCAGCAACAGACATGCTGATAACAGACAAACCCTTCTTATCATGGAACTTGTCTTCCATACAGAAAGAAACATTCTTGAAGCTTTCCTAGTAGCTGATGCCCTGATGTACCTTTCCTAGAAGCACAAACAGGCTGTTTTTCCTTTGTGCTCTGCTCGGTCCCTCTCACAACAACAACCATGAAACTGGAATTTATCATGGGCAATAAGTTCCAGCTGAGGGACTGTCTTGCCATGCAGACACTGATTCTGCTCCCGGTTTGGCTACTCTCATTATGGGATCATGGCTGGTGATATGGCAGAGATTCATTCTCACTATGATTCAACCACACCCTCATCCAGGCTGGGGCATCTCAGCACAGTAGCAGTTACATTGCAATTCTGCTCTATGGTTAAAGAGAAAAAAACATGGATAATGGTAAGAGTTTTAGGAATTAAAGTATATTCTGCAAATAAGTGGTTTGAAGAATAGCTATTTTCCTAGATAATAAGGTATTTTAAAAAGAGGTATTTGGATTAAAGGAGTCTTGGTTTTATTTTAGAAGTCAATGATGTGTCACACCTTTTTAGCAAAATGTGATTAATTCAAAAGCTTACAGTCAGTTTCTAATATGAGTGTAAAAAAACCAAGCAGAAGTGGATAAAAATCCAGTCAGCTGTTCACTTCATCACCCATTAATCCCTTTCTGAATGAGAGGCATCAGATGCAATTTTGAGCTGACATCATATGAGCTTACTAGTCCACTTCTCTGGCTAAATGGCAATAGGTCTGCTAAAATTTAGTCCAAATAATTTATTTCACCAGAAGAGTCCGAGCTTTTGCAACTGGCACCAGGAGTAGGATCAGCCAAAGGAGGCTGTTCTTTGATACTTGATGAAGGCTGAACTTGCACAGTGGCACTGCCCTGGCTACCGAGGGCACCCATGTGGCCCTGGCCATTTTCACAGCTCTTTCAGAAAGGTATTATTGTGAGATCTTTAAATTCTGCCGTGTTTGTGAAAAACTATCCAATGGGTCCCAAAGAAGAAATGGGGAATGGCTGGTACCCCCTCCCTGCCCCCAGTCCACGCCCAAACACATGCATTTACACGCACACTGCTTTCTTAAACAAGGCTAAAAGGTCTCTACACACTCAAAAAATCGTTTCACATAAGCAGTTTAAGCTCCTAAACCAAACCATTTTTCTCTCCTTTCTAAAAATAATATTGTTATACATCATGGCCAGCACTTTTTTTCTCCTCAGAGTAAAAAATAATTAAAAGCTTTATCCTCTCCCTCCCTCTTGCTGCCCAGCTCTACAGTATCTCCATCCATTTTTACATTGTGATTACCTATTTTAATCCATCCATATTAATCCTGTGGTGACCTTCAATCATTTCTGTGCTTTGAGTCCATGAGATGAGCCTGTAAGTCTAGGATGATTTGTAGGATTGTCTTTTTTTTTTTTTCATTGCTGATATTCTTAAAAAAAAAAAAGTCCAAAGAAGAATGAAAATACATTTTCCTGACAGGCAGAGATAGGACAGTTTTGTTATGATTGAAAAAGAAATGAGGAAATTGAGATGCAAAAATATTGAAGAGAGGTTACTCCTACTCATTGCACAAATGAAAGTGCATGTACTGTGGGCCTGTTTCTGCTAGCATGCATATTTAACTGGAATTTTGGACGGTACAGGTTTCTGAACTTCACTTGCATGCATATTGTAGCATTTACACATCCAAATTTATTCTTTGAGGCCTGTGAATTGCCCTGGCATGATGATACTGCACGTAAGAACAGCTGGCAGCTGTGGGAAAGGCTCCATGAGTGGGAATCCATAGGATAAACTAATATGAATTTACAGTGAAAAGGGACCAATAAAAAGTGCAGTTACTGCGGGACAAAAGCATGTGTTTATGATGTCCATAGAACAGGCATCTATTATGACAATAGAAACGTGTTTCTCTAGCTCTAAATTAAAAAGTGTGTTTCCTACGTACACACACAAAATTACACCTTAACTTGATTTATCTTCTAATCTAGGAATGAATCGGGAGTCTCTAAAGACTACATACACTAGTATATGTAATTTGACTTGGAAAACATTCTTTGCACCCTATTTTGCCTGGATGAAGAGCAAGGACCCAGCAGAGTACCCAGCCAACACTGACAGTGCTGCAGTGTTGCAGTTGTCTGAGGCCAGGCCCTCTTGACCGATGGACATGGGCTTTCTTTTCTGAGGTGGGAGAAAACAGAACTGGGGAGAAGAGGTCTTAATTCTTGTCACCTTGCCCTATTGTAGCTGCTTTGCTGGGATGCTCCAGTAAAGGAATTCAGGATTCAGGTGCCCCTAGGGTCAGGGTGTCCTTAAGGCCAAATCCCTTAACATTGGTCATATATATTTATATGCGTGTGTGTAGTGTCACCAACTGACTACAGTGAGTTACTCTCACATCCGAGTGCTATTTAACCAGCAGAGATGCCAAAATCTGCCTCTTTATTCAGACTTTCAATTCACGTTGGATCAAAGCCCCACTGATACACCTCAAAGCTGCTGCTAACTTAATCCCTACTGCTTTCATTTTAAGTGACTGATTCATTTCCCCCTGTTATGTTCAGCCTGCTGTAAACACCAGCACTTTCTGTAAGTCTCTTTTTTCACCCTTCTGTTTAATAATCGCCCCAGCCTTATTCCATGACAAATGTGTTCATATTTCTAGAAAGCTTCATGCTTATTGCTTTTGTCATTTAAGCCCTCCTAGCACTTTTGCCCTCTGTTACAGTCTCCGCTGTGTAGTTGTATCACAATGATGTGAAAAAATGATCATCTGTCTGGATTTTTGTGCTTCCTTTTCATGTTTGTTTCTAGTTATTCCCACAATTTAGAAATGGGCATTATTAGCAGATTATTAGATATAATGACTATCTGTGATGAATTTGGCCATTTCTCAGGTTAAAGAACAATATCTTAATTGCATGAACATTTGTTCTCTTTTATTGTCAATTTATTAAATAATATGACTGGGTGATGCTTTCATGTATGGATCCAGTGAAGCTGTTATGTCCATAGGCCAAGTTTGAAGGTAATACTTGACAAATATTTTCCAGAGCTGTGTGATAGGTCCTCAGGCAAAAAATCTGCTCAAATCTTTTCAGATTCTTGAGTCTTCCTGCAAAGTATGAGCATAGCCTCTTAATCCTCCTCATTTTATGTCCTATTCATTTATTTATTGTTGTGCAATAGCTGTTATGTCATGAGACTGACCAGAAATAGAAAAAACTATGCTGGAGAACAGCTAAGTTCTAAAATTGTTCTAAAGACAAAGAAACACCTGTAAATCAGGGATTCAATTGTGGAGATACTTTTATATATAGATATATATACACTATATAGCTATGTATGCATATATAAAAAATACATTTAAGTATATGATACTTTATTGTATTAATATTATATTTTATTATTATTATTTTAGGGAAGTAAGTAATCAACCAACACATATTGTTTTGGGAATATATATAACCTCTCTATAAATAATGATAAGGATTAAAAACAATTTTAAAAGCCAGGAAATTGAAGTTCTTATTATGGCAGTTGAATTTTGAGAGAAATCATGTAGTAGCCTTTTTTTTTCTTTTCTATTTACAATGATCAGAATGAAAGTCCTTATGATTGATGTTAGTTTTCAATTCTATGACTTGTTCCAGTTTATGTCACAATATTTGACTGATGTAAGAGTGTATTGGTTTTTGTTTGATTTTTTTTTTTTTTTTTTTAATTCAGTGATGTGTAACAGCATCACTTTGAAATCAGTACAGAAGCAGGGAAACATGTCAGCTTGATTTATTTAGTTGCTTTACTGTTAACACTCTCACCACATTGGTAGAATGATCAGGTAGCTGGCACTAATGTCATTATGCAAGAGGCATTTTAATCGTTCAACAAATCTGTATAATTTTGAGAAGAAAAATGGTTTCTCTATATTTGGGAAAACATGTTTGCAGGAAATTATCCAAGGCATGACATGAATTGGAAAGTTCATTGATAGGCTTCTGGCTTAACCCTTTCTTTTTCCTTTATATACCAAATAGGATGAGCTAGCCTGTCTGATTTGATATTAACCAGATATCTTGCAAGCTGCTGGATCACAAGAAGATGCTGATTTCAATAACATCTTATTACAAGAAGTGAGTCTTTATTAGTCGTCTTTAGCAGACAGATTCCCAGTACATGTAAACTACTAACTTATACTGCATTTCTGACAGTTGTGTTTCCCTGGACACCATGGTATCTGGATTAGAAATTAGATATTGATATTACTCAGTAACTTAAATTGTTCAAATAAAGCAACACTTACAGCTGTTGTCCCTGGTTTAAGTCTTTATTATGAAATATTTTTGTGCCTGGGTCCTCGTTTATATCGGTAGTTTATATTTCACTGATTGGCTTATCCTTGAGTCTTCTGCTCCAGAAATCACAATATTAATTTTGACAATTGTCAAGACCATTTGATAGCTTACTTTTTTTTTTAATTCATGAAAGTAAAATCCTCTAGTCCTATGGAAGAGTTCATCAGCCTTGCTGCATCCAAACAACTGTAGATAGGATGACCTGTAAGTTTACATAGAAAGAAGGGACAACTTCTCTGCTGATTGCACTGGGAATATCTCACCAGTGTCAACTGAATCTTCATTGAGTGTAAATTAAATATCAGTCTTTCTGATTAATTTACATAGGTGTCAACAAGTTGCTTAGGTTTCATTCCAATTAGTTCCTCACACTACCCCACACTTTCAATTCTAATAGGCAATTAGGTAGCAAGCTTTCATTCTGAGCTGCAAATACAAAGCCCATTGCTTACAATGTCAGAGAGGATGGGTAAAGGTATCCATTATAAAGTCTGCAAGTAAACAGCTTGATCCACTGACAATGTGATCCACGGTCCTGAGACTGAAGTTAGATGACTTTTGTAATTTCATTTCCAAAACTCTTTAAAAGCATGACAGAAATTGGATAGAGAATTCTCTTTACTGTGTAATTTTCTTTTATACTTGTGGTTTTTGATGCTCCAATATGTTTATTAATGTTATATTGGGGTAATTTAAAGGAAAAAAGTGCCCACACTGCACCACTGATCCTTGCTTTGCTCTCACCTTTAATTCTTTCATGCTTAATACATTTCATCCATGGATAAGAATTGTTTTAAGCTTTTTGCCAATGTTTAGTCTATGAGCCAATTTTCTACATGAGGCAGTTACAGCAGCTCACTTTGAAGAATGCTCTGGCCTTCACTTATATCGAGAAACCTAAACTAGTGAACCTGCATAGATCAATATGTAGTCTTAAGAAGACACAAATCATTCTTGGCCTCAAACCAAAACTGAAATGTTTAAAATTATGCAAAATAATTTCCAAAGCTAGAAGCTGTTGAGTTTTTACTTTGCTTTACATTACCACTTTGAGAAGGAAAGAAAGAGTCAATGTTTCTCAGAGTCCTTCATCTCTGGTTGGAGCAGCGTGAACCTGTGCCATATCTCCCTGTTAGTTCCTCGTTGTAAGAACAAGTGAGAGACTTGAGTCTGATCTACAATTTAATTAATTATATGGACAAAGGGATGCTGGGAGGTAAACACTCTGAGAACCTATGAGAAACTAGACAGTTTTCCTTGGATTTTTTTTGGTGTATTTATTGTGTGGAAAGCTAGGTGGTGTTGTGGGGTTTTTTGGTTGGTGTACTTACTGGTAGCATCTTCTTCACTGGAACTTCTTTCGAAATCAATGATGTGTACTTGGTAGGTGGAAATTGGTTGTGCTGAACATGCAACCATTTGTCAAGTCTGATTGTTTTTGTTTTTGTTTTTTTTTTCTTAGGACCTAAAACTCTTATGGAGTGAGCTGTAGACACTGATGTATCCTAGTCTTTAAAGTCATCCTTTAATGTATCAGCGGTCATCAGTTTTCTTAAGTGGGGTGGGAGATATGGGGACAGGATGTCAGAAATATATTGAAAGAAAGAAAGATAGACTTTGAGTCTCTATAAGGCTAGATGCAAATTTCTCTAGGATTAAACACACCTTTCCATTGACTCTGATAGATGCTGGATGAAGCTCTAAGAATAAATAATCTATCCATTTATGTTTTATTCTATTCCTTTTTCTGTAGGAATCTCCTCTCTGTCATATCTAAGGGCAGCATCCTGAAAAAAGGAACCTGTTATTCTGAAGTGTTCATTACCTCCCACATTAGGTTAACAGATCTTGCAAAAACACTTTGTACAGCAGGAAAAAAAAAAAATCTAAGTCCTAGTATAACTTTAACAATACTTTAATAATATTGACATAGTTTTTAATATTTTAATAATTAACATAGTTTTTAAAGTTTTGAATATATTTAGAAGAGCAAAGCTGTAAGTCAAAAGAGCATTCATTTCAGAAACAGTCGTGGTTTAACAACTAGAAACTAGGAACCACAAAAGCTGCTCTCTCACTCCTCCCCACCCCACGAAGTAGGGGAGAGAAGTGAAAGGGAAAGGAGAAACTCATGGATTGAGAGAAAACAGCTTAATAAGGCAACAAAATAATAATATTGTTCTACTAATAATTATATAGATGAAATGAAATAGATGATATTCAGTGCAATCCCTCAAGAAACTCAGTTGTGCTGAACAACCAGTCGTGGAGAAGAAAGCACTCTGGTCCCAAACATCCGATCCTGGTGAAAGAGCAAAAAGGCAGAAAGGCCTGAATGACACTGCAAAACAGCAGAACAGCAAAAGGCTGAACTAACCAAACTCCTCTGTGGCCTACTGAGAGAAAGCAGAGGTGTCTGCAAAACATCTGGACTCTAAATAACTTCAATAAATAATGGTCAAAGTTGTCTTATTTCAAAAACTTTTAACCAAATCTTTTTTACATTATGTTCGTAGCTCCATTGTGTGCAAATGATTCATCAGGGAGCTTTATCACTGTCAGGTAACTAGTCTGATCTCAAGAGTTTATACCCCCAAGTAAAGTCTAAGAAGCCAAAATGGTGAAGCCATATCCAACCCTAATCAAAGCAGAAGAGCTCTGCAGCTGCTCAGAGTCTCTGTGCTGCTTAATGAAGTGAGATGATGGCAGACAATGCTGATGTGTCCTTTTTCCTCTTCTTCACACCCCAAAATATTTGTTTGGATTACACCGTGCTTATGATTTCCTGTCCTCCGGTCTGTAGAGATACTAGACAAAATTCTAATTCTTTGTAAAACTTCTTTACACATACCACTTTTACTTGTGTTTGTCGAAGACAGACTAAGTGCTAGTCTTGCTTAAAAAAAAAAATAAAAGTAAAGAGATGACTAATATTTCTGTGAGTACAGTGACATTTCTAACAAAGACATCAAAATGGGAGTGCTTCCTCATGGTGAAAGAAGAGGAACAAAACGCCTGAATTGCATACACTCATTGCTCATTAAGTTCTTTTACGAGTTGTTATATCTCTGAATCTGTTTTCCCAACTAAATGTCACAGATGTCCTCTGTTTATAAAATACTTTGTGGGGAAATGCATCAACAAATGCAAGCTAATAAAACTTTTTTTGTTGAGCTTTACAAAAAGGCCAACAGCATCCTGACTTGTATCAGGAATAGTGTGGCCAGCAGGACTAAAGAAGTGATTGTGCCACTGTATTCAGCACTGGTGAGGCTGCACCTTGAACACTGTGCTCGGTTTTGCGCCCCTCATCATAAGAAGGACATTGAAATATCAGAGAGAGCTCAGAGGAGGGCAATGAAGCTGGTGAGGGGCCTGGAGCACAAGTCTGATGAGGAGCAGTTGAGGGAGCTGGGGCTGTTTAGCCTGGAGAAAAGTCTACAACTGCCTGAAAGAAGGTTGTAGCATGGAGGGTGTTGGTCTCTTCTCCCATGTAACAAGTGATAGGACAAGGGAAAATGGCCTCAAGTTGCACTAGGGGAGGTTTAGATTGAAGATTAGGAAAAAAATCTTCATGGAATGGGTAGTGAGGCACTGGAACAGGCTTCCCAGGGAACTGGTGGTGTCACCATCCCTGAAAGTGTTTAGAAGATGTTTAGATGAGGTTCTTAGGGATACAGTTTCATGCTAGAATTAGGTTATGGTTGGACTTAATGATCCTGAGGATCTCTTTCAACCAAAATGATTCTATGATTCTATGAAATGTTATGCAGTAGTTGTTTCATCTGCTTTTAGCCTGGGTATACAGAGTCTCCATAACTGGAGAGGGAATGTTAAAAATGTGGTGTTGGAATGGCAGATGTCAAAAGAACCAGAAGCTGTTTCTCTGAAGTTTTACTCTTTCCCTTCTAAAGTAGTCTTTTTGAGACAGACGGTAGTACTATGTATCTAGGTAAAACTACTTTAGCAGATAGGTTGGACTAGATGATCTCCAGAGGCCCCTTCCAAACCCACCCATTCTGTGATTCTGTATTATTTTGTGTTTGTGCATAAGAATACTTTGAATCATAGCTGTTATGAGAAATACATTAAATATACTGGTGCCAAATTGATTTATGGCAAGCATGATTTATTTCAACGGAGTTTCAGCTCAAGATGTTTGTGTGGTTTGTTTGTTCGTTGTTTTTACATGGGGCATTTCTAAAATTTCATGGAAAAAATGTTGAATATGTCAATATTGTGTTAATGTTGAATACTTTTATTTTAAGCATTTTTAACTAAAAAAAATACAAGCGGAAGACACTAATTGTGGGTTAAAATGTGCAAATTATTTTTTCAGGGTGTTTCATTTCAATGAAATAAGTATTTCAATTGCAAACAGATTTATTTTTTTTATATAAAAGTGTTGAAAACAGCATGATGTTGCAAAATGCCAGTGTATTTTCTGTCTCTATCAAGAGGGAAACAAAAGTGAAAAAGGAGTGGAAAATGTTGTTTCCTACTACCTTTCAAGTAGCATTGTTTCCTAGTGTAGTCTTGCTGTTTGCATTCCCAGAATGATGATGAATAGCAGTTGGCTTTCACTCTAGATACAATAGGATATTCACTCTGTATGACCCTTTATAACGTAAGAAGCTGCATTAAAGCCCTGACCAAAGTCACAATACAGCTGGTAAGTGGTTGTCCCTTTTTTTTGACTGGAGTTGCTAACTGATAACTAGAGGGGGAAGATTTGCCGTTATTCATAAACAAGAATCAGCAGGAAATTAAGGAAGTCAGTAATTACATTTTTTTCTAAAAGAAAGTGTCTCCACCTGGTGTAGGTACTTACAAAGCACTATGGGAGAGCAAGCAAGCATTTTGGAAGATAAGCAGCAGAGTGAAAGTCCTTTGTGATTTCAGGACTCTGCTTCTGTTACAACTGTAGGATGTTTTTTGAACCTGAATGTTTCTTGTTCAGGAATTCTTGGGACACATGAGGTGAGCATTAGGGATCCATTGGAGACTTTAGCACATCAGGAAAAATGCATAGGGTGGGTGCAGGGGACTGACCAGCAGCTTTGGTGAGCAAACTAGAAGTGACAGGCTGCGTGTGGCTGTGAATTCAGTAAGAATGGTGAGAAGAGTTGGGAGCCAGGGATGGAAGAGTTTTAAAATTTCAGTGTAGTTTATTTTTATCATTTTCTGTGCTGCACTCCCACCCTGTTGGCAAGGCTTATCTTTGCTTCAGTTACAGGCCAAAGTGAACCATTGTATCTTCAGTAGGATAGTAAGATTTGAGTAAAATTCTTCAGATTTAGAGGCACTGCTTTTTTGCTTTTACTTTTTTTTTTTCCCCTCTCCTATTATTATGTAGCAGATCGAGAAAGAAATAGGATGAGCATTTTGTTGCTTAGTTTCAACCAGCTGGATTATTTCTAGTTGGCTGATCATGTCTCCTACACCTAGTGATATAAATAAATGATGGGCTTAGTTAAAATGTCATGTGCTTTTTAATTTATTTTCCGCTTTTATTAAGACAATCCAGCAGATTGCTTTATTTTTCTAACTGCAGCAAAAAGAGCATGAGTGAACACTCCTGGACTCCTGCTCCCTGGAGAGCAATCATGTATTTATGCATACATGCTCCTTAGCCCTTCCTGCCCTTCTCTTTCAAAACAATGTTTACCCGCAGGTACATTGCCAGCTGTGATTGCCATACAAGTGGTGCTAATGTTGTGAGATCGTGAGATACACAATATGAGTGGCGAGACTGAGGGAATTTCAGTTGCAGATGAGCAGGACCATTGCTGTGCCAGAAATAGTGGTATTGCTAGAGGAAAAAAGTCCAGTATCCTTATTAAGTTCTATAGAGACCTGGCTTGATTTAAGGTGTATTTGCATATATATTAAAAGCTTAATCCTAGAAAAACAGGGCAATGAGGCCTTTCATTTGCCCATGTGTTGACTGTGTTTTCTAGAGTGTGACATTCTCCTTTACAAGGCTTGTGTTGGTGTATTGCTGTGTGCTTTTCCGTACAGTCAGGCTGCTGCCTCAGGAATCTAAATCCTTTATATAAAGACATCTATTAGCTCCCTCAACATGTGTATATTTTATACAACTATTTGAGATGAATAGCTCTCTTACTGCCTTTCAGCAACTTCTTTGCTAAGCTGAAGCAGGATGAGGACCCTGAATGGATATTCAGCTTCTCTCCCTGGAACAAGTCCTGTTACAGAGGAGTTCTCTGTCATGCTTGGTGTGGCCAGACCCTCCTCAAGTGGGGTTTTGGAGCTTATGATCCAGTTGAAATTTATCCTGTGTTCCAATTTTCTGATGAAGATTGGTGAATAAAAGATATTTCTCTTTTTGTCTTCCATTTGTGGTTCCTTCATTCTTCTCCATCCTACTTGATGCTATCTCCCAAAACTTCTGTAAAACCAGAGATAAAAATAATTCTGGCAAAGTAGGGGGAGAACTCCTAAAGAGTGTGTCAGATAAAAGTCATCAACTGAAGAAAAATTGCGATGATCTTTTAGTCTAATGATAAGGGTTTTTTTTGGCTGGGAGTCAGAAAGCTAAATTCTAGCGCTTGCTATTCAGGCTTTTATTTCTTTATCGTTAGCCAGTGTAATTGAGAAAATGAAGTTTGTTAAGTTTGTTTGTGTGTGTATGTGTATGCCTGTCAATTCCACCTAATAACCTGTGAAATTGTTGCCTAGTTGCGACCAAATGTGACGGGGTAAAAATATCGGAGCAAGTGTGGTCTGATAATTTGATGGGGTATGTGTATTTGTGTGGAGATTTTTGTTTGTTTGGGATTTGTAGTAGGTGTGTAGTGGGTTCTTGTCTGTGTGTGTTTAGTGCGTGGTTTCTTTTGTTTTGTTGGTTCCCTAGAAAACAACCAGTGACTAACACTGTAGAGGAATCAATGCTTCCCTGGAGAGAGACAACCTGGGGGGTGAACTCAACTCTGGGGTTACACACCAGAGAATCCACATTCCTCAAATTCAGACTTTTCTGTATGCCAGGGCAGCTTCTGTGGAAATGAGAAAGGTAGTCTAGAGTAAGGATTTGGCTTAGTTTAAGGTATTAAATAGATCTGAGGTTTAAAGATTATATTTTGTAGCCACCCTTGATTTATTCTTTTAATTGAAGTTCTTATAGTGTTTGCACGTTCCATTGCCTCATATTGTACTTTTCCATCTGGTGTCTGATGTAGCTGCACCACATGCTTTGGATCTCTAATTCTTTCTGTTAGGTCTTTGTTGAGATATATTTGATTTGGCTGTTTGCTCTTATCCTGAAAATCTGTTGTTATTTTAGCTACTTTTTGTTTGGGCAGGACACTTCACAGTCCTTGAGACAGCAGAGATGTAAAACATTTTTTTTTTCCTCTGGGGAGATGTACTCTAATACTCTGTTCTATGTTATAGCTCATGAAACACCTTCTGAAATTCATTTCAAGGTATTTAAATGAGGGGCAATAACACATTTGCTCCAGCTTGTGCTGTAGCCATTAGCCAGGGGCATTTGTGATGACTCCTGTGTAAGACAGAAAGTACTTACCCAGATGAAGGGCTTCCTTGCCAGGAGATCAGGTTCCTTCTGGTAGTCTGCACATGGCTTCCTGCCTTTCTGTCCTGCACCCTGGGATACAGGGCTCGAGTGAAGTGAGGTACCAGGAGTATTCAAATGCTCAGTCAGCATTCAGCCTCAGCTGAGCTGCCTTGCTGCCCTCTTGGATTCTTGTGGACCACAAATGTGCAAATGTCTGATTTCTCAATTTAATGTCAATTTAAGAACAAAATGCCTGAACTTTACAGTTTTCTGTAAATTAGTTAGAAAATATATTTAAACTAAAAAAAAAAAAAAAGAGTAAACCTTAAAAGATCTCTTACCAATTAATGAAGCATAAAATTTTAAATCCAAAGACATATTAGATTTTTCTGACATAATTCTTGAAGGAGCATCAAAACAATTAATGTCTTTAGAAAAAAATGGTGCAGTTTGAAATAAATGGGTTACATGACACAGGTAATGGTGACAGTCTCTGAGGTCAGTTTAACAGAAGTAAAACTAGAACTGATTGTTACACACACAGATTCCCCCTTCCCCCCACATGATTTGTTTGTTTGGTTTTGGAATCAGTAAAGAAAATTCCAGCCTTGTCCCTCAGCAGACATCGAGGCTTGCAGGTGGGAGGGACTCAATTTCTTAGTCAAAGTTCCTTCACCGCTTGTGTGTTGCTCTGAAAGACCTGAAGGTTACTTGAAATGCTATTTAGAGAAAAGATCGTAAAGCCATGAGGTTTGGAAATTAGGAGCATTTGAGACATCAAACTTAGTGCCATGAATTTACAAGGCTGATCTCTGTGGAAGGAAAGCAGCAGGTGACCTGTCTCCATTGACTGCAGAGCATATCTAGAGAGATGAAGGGGTTAACCTACCTGGCTGGTGTAATTACTTGTAGTTGATGTGTGAATGCTTCCCTCAGTATATTAAGCATGACAGCCTGATTCACGATGTAAGGGCTCTTTTCCCCTTGGCTTTATACACATAAGTCTTCAGAGAGCAGGGTCTGAAAAGGGCCTTAATGGGACTTGCTTTGTTGACTTACACTGCCGTGTTTAGCTCTGCTCTTGGGCATGTTGAGGTGTGGTTGCTGGTGTGGCTCACTGAGGATGGGACAAGCTCATGGCACTGGAAGTGAAAGGGTTTTTGAGCATACTCTCTCTCATTGGCATGCTGCCTGCTTTTGACGACCAGCAAAGCAGGGACATCCTCCCCAGCAGCTCAGAATCTAAATCCCAGATATGGAGATTGATTTCCAGCACAGCCTGTGCTGTGTATAAATCCTGGATCAAACAGGCTAATCACTGTTAATCACTGCTAATCAGCATGATGGGACCTGTAGACCTTTGCAGCCCTGCTCACTGGCTAGGGGAGACAGACTGCCAGTAGGTGCTAAATCATTAACAGTTGCTGTTGAAGTTAAGTAGCTGGTGGTGTTGAATTTAAGTGACTAGTGCTGCAATCGTACACTGCCAAAGTATGAATTTTTCCAGAGCTACAGGATCATTGTGCATTTTTCTCAGCACAGCTGTGTTTCTGGCTGAGGAAGCATTAATCTGCCTTACCACATGAGAAAACTTAGTTGAAGAACTCCTTCCAAATAATGTACTGAGTGCTGTACTGTTGTGTTTTTTGTTTGTTTTGGTTTTTTTTGATAATTATTATTTTCTCATAACTTCATCATATGTTAGGCTGCTGAACTCTTCTACTTACAATCTAGTGTTTATACTCCGATCTTTGAATAAAAGATAACACTGGATCTTGAACCTCATTATCTGTCCTTGGTGTCTACTGTATGGTTTGCTCTTGAATAGCTGTGGAATTTGGGAAATTTGCTGGTAGGCTACTGTGATTTTTGTGGTTGCATTCACAATACACAGGTTTGATTGTCTTTTTTATTCTTCTTCTTCTTTCCTTTTCCTTTCTTTTTAATTTACAAATTGTGTTTCAAAACAGCAAGGAAATGTGGCAGCTTGCATGGCTGGAGAGAATTATGGCCCCGTTCTAGTACTTAATGTACCTTGAGCTTTTGGCTTTGGTGCCTCATAATGCCACATGAGGCATGCAGTAACTGCCCAGAAACACATTTGTTAGCTGTCATGTCACTGCTTAATTATATCTTACTTCTGTTTCAGTGCATCATGCATAAGTCTGCTAAATGTTCTATGTAAATCCAAACCTGATTTATTGTCTAAAAGGTACCTTAGAGAATACCAGTGGAATAAAAGAGCTCCCTTTAATGTGCTTTCCTATCTGCAGAGCTCCAATTTAGTGTAACTTTGTTAATCTTTAAATCAGTAAACAATATTGCATGCAGTGTGTAGCTTTAATTTAAGCAGATTGCTTACTTTTGGGCTTGTTCTCAGGTGTGCTGTGAAAATGAAGTTCCTTTTCTTTTTCTTTTTCTTTTTTTTTTTTTCCACTGGATCATACCAAAAGTTGAAAATACAGTGCATGTGTTGCTAGATTTTCCACCACTGTAATTCAAGGCAGTTTCAAAGCCATGACAGTACTGCCAATTTATATCAGGTTTTGATGCTATATCCAGGTTTTGATGGGAAACTATTAAAACTCCATTTTGAGGCTCCAGCTTTCTCCCTGTAAGTCCCTGTACTAAGGGAATAGGGAGGGCAGGAGGAAGAAGCTGCTTAAGTAAGGGAGTTCTTGCTGGTGTGTTCTGGGGGTGTTGCTTACTGCATTCTTCTCAATCTATTATTTTATTTTTCTCAGTTGGTGGCAGCAGCTGAAAGATATGCCATAAGTGCTTTCAATTTCAAATGAGATTTACTGAGTGTGAACGGGACTGGAGCCTGTGAGCATTTGACAGCTGCTGAACTGTTGTTCTCTGCATGAGCAGACTAAGGAGAAAGTAGTATCTTAACATTTGAGGTGTGACTTTCTCCTTTGTCCTATGATTTAAAATAAAAAACCCCAAGTTTGTTGTTTTTCAGTGAAGATCATGGAATTTTCCAATGCCTCTGCTAAAACTTGTAGGGCAACTGATTGTAGGTATCAGCCCCTGTCTGTGTAAAGGCTGTTAAGCCTCTTAACAGGTTTTGGAGTGAATCTATTCTATAGCCTGTAAATATAGAAGATTTTCTTGTAGTGCTGCTAGCTGAAGCCTGTGTCTTCTTACCTTTGTGTTTGTCTGATCTAACACATGTAAATGGGTGTTAGGCCTTGAACTTTCCAAAGACCTGAGACCACTTAAAAAAACTTTTCAAGGGGGGAAAAAAACATACAACAAACACCTTATATATTTCTTGGTAAAGGAAGGCTTAATGAATTTGTGGACTAGTGAATATTGTGGAAGTAGATTAGTGATTTTGGTGGAAATTATCTACAGAGTTCCTGGTTAGTGTTCTGATAAGAAAATACTTAAGAACTGGTTTGTAAGAGGGTAGGGGATAAACAGCAGAAGTGAATGTTTACTTATGGAATTAGTTGCAGCATAATGTCAGGAAAGTTGTGGCGGTTCTGTCCCCTTCTCATGGAGGTGTTAGTATCTCAGTCTGAGCACAGGCTACTGTAAATACTTAGGTTAGAGAGTAGCAAAAGCAGGAAGGGAAGTACTGGTCTGTTTATACTAGATTTTTTACTGTGTCAATATATCAGTATATCCTTGAAGTTTGTTTTTGTGTTGTGTGTTGCGTGGTGGGTTTTCTTTGGTTGTTTTTGTTTGTGTTTTTTTTTTTTTGTTTGGGATTTTGTGTTTTGGTTTTTTTTGTTTGTTTTGGTTTGATTTTTTGGGGGCTTGTTTGTTTTAAGCAGACTACAAAAGCTTAAGTGCTGCAGAGAAAATGCTGTGCTGCTTTTGGTTTGTGGATTCTAGTGCAGGTTTTCTGGTAACTGTAAGTGCTCTGTGAAGCTCAAAGTGGATGAGATGGTACGTGTACCCAAGTCAGCTGGAAAGTGGTTTGTGTATCCTGTGACACTGGTTAGCCACAAAAACCTGTTGGGGTTAGCGTGAAAGAAATGAGGAGTCAGTAGTTCCTCCTGGAGCAGCTCTAGTGAGCGAGGAGAGGAGGCTGGTTTCAGTCTGGAAGCTGGGCTGTGGGAATGCACACGCTGAAAGGAGAGAGCAAGATCGCTTTCATGGCATGAAAGTGAAGTTAGTAGGGAGGTTCAGCAGTGGTAGGGGCACAGGCCCCTATCAAGAAGTTAATTCTTTTGACTGTGAATGAAACCTTGCTTTGTCGCAATCAATAGACTTTTTACAATAGCTCAGTAATAGCTCGGAGTTTTATCCTACATCTCTTAAGGCTATCAATGGGCCTAATAGGAGCTAGTAGAAATAATGAAGGTCAGAAACGAGCTTTTTAAATACCGCTTTGAGTGGGAGAAACAGTTGAGAAGCCAGATATTGCAGTTGCTTACAACTAAGTTTGAAAACTTAGGATTATGATTGCACAGGACCTTTTTGGAAAGGAGATCAAATGTCTCTAAAATGCTTTTATGCATATAATCCATAAGGTTATAAAGCTCTTTTTTATCATTTTTTTTTTCTCCTTTCATCATGGCCGCTTACCACAGGCATTTCCCTTTTTATACTTCATAGTATAAAAATTGGTGCAGCTGCATTGTTGTTAACCTTAGCAAAAGATAAACCAGGGAAGAATTGCATAACTACTGTTGCTTATCTTTTTGCTGTTTTCTTACCATGCCCAGCAGACATGGTTGGAATTCATCATATGTAGTGATTTTATATAATCTATAAAACTTAGAAATTTCACTAGAAGAGGAAGTGGCTGAAGTCATTTATTCTGTACTGTTTGCAACTGAGTTTTTCAAAGGTAATTCTTGCAAGACTATTTAATGAAGATTAGTAGGTTTGTTTATAGAAATACACATATGTGAAAAAAATCTAAATAATGCTCTTTATCTTGCTAGATTATCATACTCAATTTCAATATTTGCAGTAAGGAGTGAAACATTATTTAATTATTAAGGGATAAACTACCTCTGCAAATTAGCTCCCTTTAAAATTTAGTACAGTTGAGGTCTTAGTGTCACCATCTTCAGGACTTTAAAAACTGTTATGAGTAGACACAGGTAATTAGGAAGAGAGAATCTGAAACAATTGCTGCAGTATGGCAGCTAAGTCAGCTGTGTCTGAGGTAGACCTTTGCTGCTGAATACTATGTGTCTGAATTCTGTGTAGACATCCAGAGGTTCCAGCTGTTTCAGTGAAGCTTCAACTTAGAGAGAAAAAAAGATTTGTCCCTATGGGCTCATCTTCACAAAAGTCTCATTCTGTGTGCTCTGTTTATAACATAGTTTTTATGACCTACCTTAAACACATAGGACAGGGTAAATAAATTAAGGTTACAAAGCTTTTGGTTCTTTATATACTAGTGTTTAAGCATCTTGAAATGAAGACTCTTGATTCACATGTTTCAGATTTTAAGTTCTACTGAATAGCAACATGTTGCCTAGGTACATTAAGTCCTCTTAAAGCAATAGAGTTTTTTTGGTGGCAAAACAGTTTACTGGATACAAAAACACTGCTGCTGAGAGTAAATTATTGCCCATGTAATTAGGGAGTGCCAGGACTTGATTTCATGACTAAAATCAATAATGTCTTAAAAATATTAATCTGAGATCAACATTGAGAATGGAGATTAGATAAGTCTTTACGCTCACATTCAACCTGTGTGGTTTGAGGTAGCTGAGCATCTAAAGCTAAGGTAAAATTTTAATCTGACCTTACCAAAAGAGATGATCCAAAATTTGCCTTTTTATTTATTTTTAACAGAAATTATACAATTATATGAAGTCCAACTCCAGAAGAAAACATTAAATGATCTTATTAAGTGGTAATACACCCTGGATCAATAAAGATAATTGACCCAGCCTCTGAATGACAGATATTTCTGATAGACATCCTAAATTTAGATTTCACTGTCTATATGAAAGAGGAGTTCTAGTTTTGCTGCAGACAAGATGCTTCAGTGAAGGAAGGAATATTGGTAAGAATCATAGAAGATGCTGGTCAGGAGGTTTCTTGTCCTTAAATCTGCATCCCAAGCCAATCTCTGCTTGGTCTGTTGTAGAAATAATGAATTTAGACCTTGTTTTGTATAAGGAAAAGTTTATGGGAGCTTTATATTTCTAATTTTATATTTTTAGTATTGGAGAGAAGAGAAGAGCGTGTTTCATTGGCTGTAGTTTCTATGTCTTGAAGGACTCTTCAGGGAGATCTTTTCTGGATTATTTTGACATAACCTGTTGGAGGATTCACCATTGCCTACTTAAATCTGAAACCAAAGCTCACATGAGGAAACACACAGTGAATTCAGCCATTTTATGAAAGGGAACAAAATATTATCCAAACAGGACACTAATGTCTGATTGTCACTTGTAAGAGAGACATATTGACCTTTAGGGAATGGTCAGCCCTTGGTGACTGCTGAAAGAGAAGAATTAAAACCAGACCACGTGAAAACATGAATATGTTTTGTTGCCTTCTACCCTCACAAGAGGCAGAGGTTTTTTTGTTGTTGTTTTATTACTTTTTTTTTTTTTTTTTTTTACATGTGGAAAGAGAAGGAAAGACATGAGGAAATAGAAGATGAATGGACATAATTGGCAATAAAACTTGAAGATCTAGAATAAACTTATGAGATATTAATATCCTGGCTTGAGTTAGAATATTAACAAAATATAAATGTCTCTTGTACTCCACACAGGAATATATTGAACACTTGCTGCTTGGAGGTCATACTATTTATTGACCATCTCTTCAGAGGCATGTTGGATTTTTTTTTTTTAAAGGGATATGCCTGAGACATATTTTTAGATTCAAGCAGCTTTTTGATCTCTTATCTTCTCAGCATGAGAACAGAACCAAAACTTCAACAGCTCAGGATTGTCTCTGAGTTTTGATTGGGTGTTTTGCAATGTTAGAGTGTAATAAGGGTGCCAGGGAAATGCTGGACTAATCCTGTCCTATGAGAGACCTTTGCAAAAATAAATCTAGCCACGCGAGCCAATCTTAAATAAATGGGTACATTTGCCAGCCTCTGAATGCAGGATTAATTTTTATGCCTGTTTGATTTATGTGGGATCTTAAAAAACATGAGCTTACAGTGTAGGAAGTGTATAGGAAAATTGTCATTGGATCATAATTCACCTTGACATAAGTGATGGGGAATTCATGTGGATAAGCGAAGCCTTTGAGGGCATGGACCATAGTTATTAAATCAAACTTTTCTATGAATACAAGATTTCTGGAGGTTGTGCTTGCACTGCACAGCCTTTGTATTCAGGAAGTTTGTGGGAAAGAAGGAGTTGGTAGCATTTTTGTTGAATGTTCATTTAGGTCTGACATGGCTTGTCCATTTAGCCAGGCTCCTTTATGGCTTCTCATTTGCCCTGTATAAAGTATGCAGGTAAACTAGATTTTGTTTGCTAGTGTTTGGACAGGGTTTTATCTCATGGCTTTACAGAATGTCTCCTAAACACACATGTAGAGATGTACTAATATCATAATACAAACTTTGTCAGTAATGTCCTTTCTTTGTTGTTAAGTTGCTGTTCCCCTATAGTAAGAAAAGATACTAAGCAGAAAGTGTGATCTCCTGCATCTTTGATATATAGCAAATAATTGGAATGAACCTGCCTACAAAAACAAAGGGTGATTTTTTTATTCATGTAGGGAAAAGTTCTGGATAAAGGTGATGTTTACAGTGATCAGAATGAGTTTGCAAAAGATTACATGGGAGACTTACTCCTTTTCTGAGTGCAGAATCTTGGTTGTGCAAGAACTTATTCTGTGACCCAATTGCTTATTCAATTATATCTTGAATAAATTTGTTTTACAGTCTCATGTCCAAAATCTTTAATTACTTTCAGTGACAGAAATAGGATCAGTTAGCTGCAGCTTGGGTCTCTGGGTGTTAGCATTTTTTCCATGACATTTGTTAACATAGGAAGGTTGTGCTATCTATGCTGCATGCTTCTACAGATGATTTAAATGCTTGTTTTCTTTTTGAAGTATTCATGTTAGTATTGCAATGTACAATGTTTTATCTTTTTTTTTTTTCCAGTTCTAAATCATATACTAGAAAAGATGCTTCCTCAAATATCTGTCCATAAACCAAATTTTCTCAATGTACAGTAAATTATTTATCCTACATAAAATATGTATTGTTTTTGTCATTGATTATAATGGATAATATGGAAGGGGTACTGAAATATCATGAAGTCCATTACTTGCAAAAAATCAGACAAAGCTTAGCCCATTAAAAGTCAGGCATCTGACCTAAATAAGTGACATATCATTACCTTTGAACAACAATTGGTTTGAATTGATACCTAAATTTTAGACTATTAAAGGGAAATGAAATTCCAAAACATATTTCCTAATTAGACTTTAATAGTAGAATGGTTTGAGTTAGGAGAGACATTTAAAGATCAGCTAGCTCCAACTCCTCTGCCATGGGCAGGGACACCTTCTACTAGACCAGATTGCTCAAGGCCCCATCCAGCCTGACCTTGAGCACTCCCAGGGATGGGATCCTTAACTTTTCTGGGCAACCACTCAACCTATCTTCATAGGAGAAGTGCCCCTGCTCTCTAATCACCTCCATGAATCTCCTCTGGACTTGCACATCTAGTCCAACCTCCCCAGTCAATGGCTTTGTGTAGTTTGTGCTTGCCCAAACTTTTTTCATACTCTTACACTTGATTCTCTTTCTCTTTGGGATGAAAATTTGGTGAACAGCTGGAGTGTTATTGGAGACCTTACTCATCTTATTTCACTATGACTGACACAAACAGTCATCTGATGTACTTTGGGGCTCCAGTGGCTATGCTGATTTATATCAGTGACAAATCTGACCCAGTGGCTGTGACCCAACTATTGGTAAAATCTGGATGTTCAACTAATGCAAAGAAATTGTTGTGTTTTTTTTTAATATAAGTTTCTGTTTGAAGGGTGGTCCATAGACTCATTCTTTGACTTTGAGTTGTAATCATATTTGTGTTGTTCAAATGATATACTATGCCTGGGATTGCAGTGTATCATGAAAACTGCATTCTGTTGAATACAAATAGAGTCTGCAGTTGAATAGGACTCTTTTTCACTGTTGTCTATCAAATTTTGTATTACTGGCTTAGTCATTCATTAGCAAAAAATACAAAGCACATGTTCTGAGTTCTGTATAGGACCATCTATTAGGCCAGTCTTATAAAGAAGTAGTGACATTTATTTTTAACTGGGCAGTAGATTTTTATTATTATGATTATTTTATTTTCCAAAGACTGTTCTTTTAAAGTAGAAGCAGATATCTTGGGTCATCTTCCAGTGTTATGTACATGACACAGGACATGGAGTGACTAATCTAAAAAGGAGCCAAGCTGTACTCACATCCAGCACTTGCAAATTTTCTTTCTTAAACTCTGCTCCTGAATTAAGACCTCTCGAGAGAAACAGTAGGACTTCTGTACAATCTCCAATCATCAGAGAAATCTGGATAGAAGAGTTCCTCAGTCCCTCAGAAAACCACAACTCCAGTTTTCTTAGGTAAAATGTCCCTTCCTATCTGTGGCTATTTTTGACAGACAGGAGTACTTTAGGATATTTCAGAAAAACAGAATTCTTTTGATATGTTTAGAACCTATTTCTAGACATGTCTATTGCTATAATAAATTATTATTTATTATATTATAAATAACTATTAATGTTGTAGTAGATTGTCTAAATCATCATCATTTGGGGAAGCCTGAATCATGACCTTTATCAACAAAGACTGATTAGCACCTAAATTTCTAAATATTTGGGAACATTGCTACTTAAAAGCATGACGAGAGAATTAAACCTCCAGCCATAGTTGGAAGACAAATAGAAAAGAAAGCATGTTATGCTGCTTAATTTTCTGCTGTCTTGCATATTTACTAAGTCTAACCTCAATGCCGGGGAAGGTCATGGAACAGGTCATCCTGAGTGACATCACACAGCACATGCTAGAAAACCACGTGGTCAGGCCCAGTCAACATGGGTTTATGAAGGGCAGGTCCTGTTTGACCAACCTGATCTCCTTCTATGACAAGGTGATTCACCTAGTAGATGAGGGAAAGGCTGTGGATCTTGTGTACATAGACATCAGTAAAGCCTTTGACACTGTATCTCACAGCATTCTCCTGGAGAAGCTGGCAGCTCATGGCCTGAATGGATGTGTTCTGCGATGGATGAAGAGCTGGCTGGATGGCTGGGCCCGAAGAGTTGTGGTGAACAAAGCCAAATCCAGTTGGCAGCCAGTCACGAGTGGTGTTCCCCAGAGCTCAGTATTTGGGCCAGCTCAGTTTAATCTCTTTATCAATGATCTGGATGAAGGGATTGAGTGCACCCTTAATGAGTTTGCAGACAACACCAAATTGGGTGGGAGTGTTGATCTACTGGAGGGTAGGAAGGACATACAGAGGGATCTGGACCAGCTGGATCATTGGACTGAGTACAATTGTATGAGGTTCAGCAAGGCCAAGTGCCAGGTACTGCACTTGGGTCACAACAACCCCATGGAGAACTACAGGCTCAGGGAAGAGTGGCTGGGAAGCTGCCTGGTGGAAAAGAATCTGGGATGTTGTGTTGAATGACATCTGGCTGAATATCAGCCAGCAGTGTGTTACATCTCTGAATCTGTTTTCCCAACTAAATATCACAGATGTCCTCTGTTTATAAAGTACTTTGTGAGGAAATGCATCAACAAATGCAAGCTAATAAAACTTTTTTTGTTGTTGTTGAGCTTTACAAAAAGGCCAACAGCATCCTGACTTGTATCAGGAATAGTGTGGCCAGCAGGACTAAAGAAGTGATTGTGCCACTGTATTCAGCACTGGTGAGGCCGCACCCTGAACACTGCTCAGTTTTGGGTTCCTAATTGTAAGATGGACATTGAAATACTAGAGAGAGTGCAGAGGAGATGATGAAGTTGATGAGGGGCCTGGAGCACAAATCTGATGAGGAGCAGTTGAGGGAGCTGAGGCTGTTTAACCTGGAGAAAAGGAGGCTGAGGGGAGACCTTATCACTGTCTACAACTACCTGAAAGGAGGTTGCAGCATGGAGGGTGTTGGTCTCTTCTCCCAAGTAGCAAGTGATAGGACAAGAGGAAATGGCCTCAAGTTGTGCTAGGAGAGGTTTAGATTAGATGTTAGGAAGAAATTCTTCATGCGTCGGGTAGTGAGGCATTGGAACAGGCTTCCCAGGGAAGTGGTGGAATCACCATCCCTGGAGGTATTTAAAAGACATTCAGATAAGCTTCTTAGGGACATGGTTTAGTGCTAGAGTTAGGTTATGGTTGGACTTGATGATCCTGAGGGTCTCTTCTGATTGAAATTATTATATGATTCTATACTAAGTTTTTATAGGCATGCATGTATACCAGGTTGCTGCAGGTGTATGATGGATAGAGATTCAGCATGACCGTGCTGATACTGAAAACATTACCAGTCTCTCTGCCTCATAGTTATGTGCAGAACTGACTAGAAAAGCACGGTTTTTTTGAAGGTAAAAATTCTCAGAACTTCAGAAACATGTTTGCCTGATGGAGTGTAAATAAGCTTGTCTGATGTTTTTGCTCATCAAAGCGTTGGAGGGGATTCTTTCTCCACTTTGCAAAAAGGTGTTTTTTGGAAAAGGCCAATTTTCAGAGTATTTGTGGGAGATTTGGAGAACTCATTTTCCTTTAGATCTGTAACTTGAAATTTGGTCTCTTCTATAAGTAGCATTCATGGGCTTGGCAGAGATGTGCCTCTGTGTCTGAAACAAAATTGAAAGTTCGGGAATGTGGTTGGGAAGGAATTTTTGACTAGCTAAGTATTAGGAACATAAATTGGTATTGTAAGAGCTGTACAACATGTCTCTTGGTTTTGTTCAAACAATACTTTTCAATGTAAATTAAAGCTTCAGTAAAGTAGACCAGGGGTGGGGGAAGTGGACTTATCCTTTTTGTTAAAATACACAGATTTTCAATCCAAAATCTTAGTGTTAATGAAATAACATGATTTGATGGATGAAGGTGGTTGGTTGGTTTGTTTGTTTGTGATTTTTTTTTTGAAGGGTTTTATTTTAAAAACACTCTGACCAGCATTCTGAAAAACTAGGGAGAATGGGATAGGAATAGTCCAGACACAGGAAAACAATTTGTAGGCAGGTAGATTGAGAAGGGAAAAAAATTGGTTAATACGAAAATAGGTTTTCTAGGGTTTAGTCCCATCCCTATTAAAAAATGACAATGCAACATTATGAATAGAATGGCTTAGCACATTAATATTGTGTTCCAGACTCCAGTAAAAGCCTTTTAATGCTGCATTAAAATAAATGTATGGGGATTCTAAATGAGCTATACAAATCTCTGTTTCCCATGCTTGACCCTAATGTCACACAATACGATAGGAACACCAAATTTGTATGCTTACTAGCTGCTTGCAACACCATCGTTTGTATTTGTGTCTGGATATAGCTTGGTGAGTCTTACTGTTTATGATCCCTGCTCTGTATCATTGTCACATAATTCTTCCCACCAATAATAATCAGAAATGTGTTTACAAGAAATACAGGGAATGAATATGCTTTACTTCAACCTACAGCAACCCTCATAAATGAGCACCTGTGAAAGAAGTAACAAACATGCTGATAACAATATGTTTGGTTTGGTTTTTTTTTTTTTTTGCTAACCACTATTAAGTATTTAATGGCACGTCTTCTGAAACAGAGTGAAGAAACACAAGTTTGTGGTAATTCTTATTTGACGGTGACTAGATTAAAAAATACCCTACACTGTGGTTGGTTTGTTTGTTTGTTGTGGGTTTTTTTTCTAAATACCTTCCTATAAATAATGGGTCAAAACTGAATTTAGTACAGTAAGTATACATTACTTTGTTTATTGTGTAGCATATTTTAGGTAGGATTTGTGGTCAGCCAAGCACCTTGCTCTCCCATTTTCTTGCTCTTACAATGCCGCTGGGGAGAAACAATCTATTACACTTCATTAATCCTTTTAATATCTGTTGTCTGCATTATTTGCTCTTTATTTTGCGGTTACATTTAATATTTAGCTTCCATTATGCAATGTCCACTTAGCTGTATTAAATTCTATTTGCTAGGCTTCAGTGTCAAAGTGCTGCTGGGACAACATTTGGAACCCAATATCTCTTCTTACGCTAATGTTTAGGCAGACTTGTGAATTGCACTTTCTTATTACTTCATTTGTGTAATTGATAGAGATGGAGAACAAGAAGCACCATTTCTGTCTTGTTTGTCTCCTTCATAAACCATTACCCATTACAACCTGATTTCCAATTTCCAACCAGTTTTCTACTCAGCTTGCTATTTCTCTTTGCTTAATTCTGCTGGTACAATTGACTAGAAGCAGATATTTATTTTTTTTTTCTTCTTCTCATATATGCTTGGTGGTAACTCTTTGAAGTATAGTAGTTCTAAACCTTAATGTAAGATATATATTGGCAAACGATTTGGGTTCTGTCTTAATATGTAAATATTAATGACAGCGCTTAACACAGAGTACTTAATTTTGACTCTAAGCATACTGGGGAGGTGTCTTACCACCATATGAACTCTCCAGTTACACGTTGAGTGCCAGACACAATTAAGGACTGCTTAGTCAAGGATCTAATCTTGGGTACCAGGAACTCCTCCTGGTACTAGGATTCAAACAACACTATTTTCTGTGTTGAATGTGCATCATTGAAATAACCCAGCAGTCATTGAGACTGTTCCTGTTCACTTTGGAAAGAATACTAGATCAGTGGTGCTTTAAAGTCTATGAGAATTTATATTCAGTTCTCTTAACCACTCACGGACTGGTTGTCCACAGAGTTATGGATGGAACTAATACAGCTGAGCTAAGACTATTAAAACAGACTTTCACTCTTTTCCCTGGAAATAAACCACAGATTCTGGATTAATGAAGAAAATTCTCTTTTAAAATACCTGAGTTTTGCCAGAGTGCCTAGAATTGTATGATTTTAAGACAGACTTTTTTTTTTTTTCTATGCCAAGAAAAATGGGAATCTGAAAATCTGGAAATTGCTGTATTGGATGGTAATATTAGTTTTGCCTGAGCATGGAAAAATATGGGACAAAAATAGAGATTACGAAAAAAATATTTGTAAACAAATGTCTCAAGATGAAAAAATCAGAACATTTTGGAGAAAAAGTACTGGAACCTGACTCTAATTAAGTCAGTAGAAGCTTCAATGATGCAGTGTGAAATCTCAAAAAGATAAGAAAAAGGACCAACAAATTTGGGCGTAGCTTTTAATTTTGGGGAAGCTGTGTGGGAGTGGAAATAAAACAGGGGTTTTGTTGCACAGAATGGGGAACAAAATTCCTCTAAGATGTCTGAAACGCTGTTGTCAAGAGGATAGTGATCAGTGAAGCAGAGAGGTGTAGAGGGGAGCAGCCACGAGCAAACCAGAGTGGCTGCCCCCCGGGAGCAGCCCAGCACTGGGACTGCCTGGAGTTCTGAGGCTGTCCCAGAAGGGTTACTCCCCAATGGAAACTCAAACCTGTCCTTCAATTTAAAAAGAGGAGGAAACAGTTATTAAAAAAGCCAAACTTTGCAAAGTCAGCTCCAGCTGGCTGTCTTCAGTTTCCCTTTTGTCAGCAGAAGCTGTTGAGAGGCAGCTTGGCAGCCCACCTGTGTTTGTTCGAGTTATTAAATATCAACCCTGAGCCAAATGGAGTAGAAGTTAGAAAATATGTTAGAGATGAAGAAGAAATATTAAAGCATCAATTTCCACAAGGGTCACAAGGCACATACAGGGAGCAGGATCACTTAAACAACCCTGTGGGATGTTAGCATCTCTCCTGTGGCTGGTCAGGGTGTGGTGATGCATCAGATTTTGAAGTAATATTGTCTTGACAGTGTTTAAGTTAGTAGTTTAGAGATAGGAATACTCTTACACTAGTAGAAAGACACTTTTATAATAATCTTGTTTTTCTTTAAATACAAGAGAATAAGCTAAACTGGAATAATCTTCCTCCAGAGCTATGTAAACCTATCTTTGCTTGTGTTTTACAGTTTCTTGTCCAAACTGTCAGGTTTTTTAACAATGTGAATAGATCTTCAGCTAGTGTAAATTAGGAAATTATATTATTCTTCTCAGCAATCAACTGTTTCTGGA
Source organism: Nesoenas mayeri (assembly GCF_963082525.1). NCBI lineage: Eukaryota > Metazoa > Chordata > Aves > Columbiformes > Columbidae > Nesoenas > Nesoenas mayeri. The sequence goes on from NC_137545.1 coordinate 29,743,626, forward strand.
CAATGTGTCTCTGTTCTGAACTCAGCCTATGTTCAATATTCCCTCACTTGAGAGCACTGGGTTTGAGAACCTGCATCTCCCCAGTAGGTTCTCCAATGTGAAGTTTTGAGCTTTATTTTCATGTTTTAGAATTTGCTTCTGAAGTGGTACTTGTATTGGCACCATATGATTATCAAAGACTTAAAAATCAAGGCATGTAATTAAAAGGAGTATGGACTGTCCTGCATTTAATACATGTGGAAGAAAGAAGGCATGGGCGCTATGGGAGAGGCCTTCATCGGTGATGATGAACTGAGGTTGATGTTACAAACCTTGTTGTTTGGCTCAATGGGTCTTTCTAGAAGGAACTATTTCTGGCCTTTCTTTTAGCATCTGGCTTAGACTGCTGTTGAGGGTGGGAGATTAATACCAGTAGAAGCACTGTATACAAGTACAATAAAACTCCAATATGTAAAACTGAACCTGGGTGCTTTCCATTTTTGCCCACTGCAATCTTGTGAATTGAATTTTTAGGTCAAGGTGTCTACAAATCATGCAACTCACTGTCCTCTGTGAGATTTTGTTGATTAAGTTAGAGATTCATGACACCAACCTGAGATCTTATACTATTTAAGCACTTTGTTTAATCAATGGAAACACAAAGACAGTATGAGAATGGGAGTCAGAAAATACATAAGTTCTGAGTTTACCTGAGGAAATTCATGCCTGTCTTCACTGACTCTACAACAGTAGAGCAACTGCTCTGGGTTTTTTCTTGTTTGTGTAAGATACCAAAATATTTCTAGTTAGTGGCACAGACCACATATTGTGAATATCCTTTCAATGGAAATAACTATGTTTTTCTTCCTGATTTGTTTCAAATGTATTGCAAGAAACTCTCTTATTATATGAAAGCCCAGGCTGAATTCATACTACAAAGTAAATGTATGGCTGTGTTGTTTCCTGGGGCTTGAACAGTGAAGTGAAGTCAAGATGGACTTGAGCTGTTTATTTATTGGCAGCAAAAGCTGCCTTTCTTGGTAAAATATCAGATGATCCAGATTTTACAGTGTGCTATTGCGTGTTTCAGAAACTGATATTTTAAACAAAGCTATAGAATTGCTTGGGAATGGTTTGCTGTGCTTAGGAGAAAAAAGGTGGTCACTTTCAGAACCCTTTGCTGCTCCTTTGTGTAATGTATCTTTAGTGTAAATTGTTACCTTGGAACAAAGGGATAATGTGAGTTGTACAGTTTGGGGAATTTCTCCAGATCCATGTTCAAGCTGTAAAACAAACAATATGAGCAGGCTGAGTAGGCTTTTCTTGATGTTTTGCATGATAGGTTTTTGAGCCTTAGCACACTGGCTTGCAGACTGAGTGCTTCTTCTTTGCTTCGCTGACATAGAAATGTAACCTGAACTCTTGTGTCCATTGATTTGGGACATGGATTCATACTCGTGATTAAAGCTCATGAGGATGCAAATTGGGTCCTATGGCCCAATAATGCCTCAGCCCACCTATACAGGAACAATGATTCTGTCAGAAATAATGATCTTAAACCAAGGTTCTGCTCTTCTGTGTGTGTGTGGATATCCAGGAGACATTGGATTTATTCGGCCTCCTTGAGAGTAGAAGTTGTCTTGGTCTCGTTACTGTATTTCTCTTTTTAATTAGTGCTTTAGGCAATGCTATAGAAATATGCTCTTGCACTCAAAATAAAAATAAATCCCCCTGCTGGAGCATGAACACTTAGATGAGGCTACACAGGAATGTGTCCAGGCGGGTCTTGAATATCTCCAGAGTAGGAGACTCCACAACTCCCCTGGGCAGCCTGTTCCATTGTTCTGTTACTCTTACTGAGAAGAAGTTTCTGCTCAAATTTAAGTGAAACCTCTTGTGTTCCAGTTTGTACCCATTACCCCTTGTTCTACCAAGAAGAGCCTGGCTCCGTCCTCGTAGCACTCACCCTTTATATATTTGTAAACATTAATAAGGTTACCCCTCAGTCTCCTCTTCTCCAAACTAAAGAGATCCAGCTCCCTCAGCCTTTCCTCATAAGGGAGATGCTCCACTCCGTTAATCATCTTCGTGGCTCTGCGCTGGACTCTTTCCAGCAGTTCCCTGTCCTTCTTGAACTGAGGGGCATATTGGGGGGAAGCTAGGTCACCTTGTAGTTTTTGACTTTCCCAAAACTGAAAAGCTCTCACCAGGCCAGGGCTCTGAATAATACGATTCAGGAAAGGAAAGAAATCAGATTAAGGATATTTCAGTTGTAGGCCTTTTCTAACCGGGCATGTTTCTGTTCCTTTTTCCTCCACAGCCTTGTATTTGCCGGTGCCTCAGCATTGTACCAGCACTGTGAGGGAAGACATTGCACACAGGCACCAACCAGTCACTCTTGAAGTGTAGTGCTGCACACTCTGAGTTATTCATACTCACTGCAGAGACTACCAACAGTAGAGGTGTGTCTCATGCCTTAGTTGCAGTCAGGTACCTTTGTGTGAAAAGTGCTCTGCTTAGCCTTAATCTGTGCCTGCTTGCTGCTCCCCAGGAGTGTCAATTGTAGGCAGAAAGTACAGCTGTATACATCTATTCTTCTCATCCCTTTAGTCATGGAAAAGTCAGAGAGGCAACTTTGCAGAAAACACTCAAAAATCATTCTGAGGGTACCTTTTCAGCCCTACCTTAATTGCCTCCTTCAGCTCAAAGTGTTTTTACTTCTTTTACCTTGCTGTGCAGGAGAATCTCCTCTTACACTGCGTTATTTAGTATCTCCAGAGTGGGCACTGTGACTTCAAACACTCTGAAGCCTCCAAGCTGGCTTCTTCTGAGTTTATTTAAAGGAAACAGGGTGTTTCTGAACAACCAGGCTATAGGAAAAAAGCAGGATTTTTTGTTCTGATTTTAGGGTTTATTGTGGGTTACTTATTTATTTATTTAAAGTACTGGAACCATAGATACCACACTTTCTGCATGGATAAATTGGAGGTGTTCATCTTAATGAAAAACAAAAGAAAATCCTCTCACCTTGACTTTGACTCCATCCCCCACCCCATTGTGGGTAGTTCCAGTAGACCCATGTAAGCAGCTGCTCTTTGGCTATTCAGTTCTTGTCTTAATCTGTAGGAATTACCACTTAATGCACCGCACCCCCCCCCCCCCCCTTGATTTCTTTTGTTCTTTAACTGTAGGCACTTCTGACAGTCTGTCTTTCTTCGATATCAAATCAAAGAGCATTCATTTCTGTTATTGACCCTTGAATGTAATTAGAGGAGAAAGTATTCTATTATGTGTCATGAGATTAATGGTTATGAATATGGTTTTGTTTGGTTTGGGTTTTTTTGTTTGCTTGGTTGGTTTGTTTTTTTCTTCAGAGGGAGGATGTGCATGTGGCTTATTCCTGACTATTAGTGTGAAGGGATGCTAATTTATACTAGGGGCTCCCAAAAACTTTGGAGCACACAAATTTGGTGGCTGTAAATATGAGTAGTCTCCACAGTATCCAAGATTGACATTTAGATTTAATTTGTTCTGCAGACAGGAAGAACACGCTTAATTTTAGCCAGGTGAGAGAATCTTTGCAGCACTTGATGTGAACATCCTGAACATGTTACTGAAAAAAACAAAACAAAACCAAAAAAAACAACACCAAATTCATGTAGTTTATTGATTAAAACTTGTGACTGTTTTTACTGCACCTTAAGGAATTTTTTTTGTGGTGTTGTACCTTCCAATGAACTACTAATTCCAAAGATATGAACTGGAAAACTTGGAGGTCAAGATGAGTTCAGGTAGATATGGTTAACAAAGAATCTTTACACCAAATGGGCCCTAAAGAACATGGTTATCCTTAGAACCTGAAATAGTTTGCAAAAACAGTAACTTTAGTTAAGGCTGGCCAGAAACACCCCAAACCTTTCAGTTTATTACTTATTTTTTTGAAAGAAAAATGGGGATTTGAACTTTTATATTAAATAGATTTGATTTCTATGGGGGAAACAAGCTGTTTATTTGCCATCATATAAAAGATAATTTTTACTCCACACTAACGTTTTCCATATCATTATGTATCACATGTCTAGGCAGCTCTAATAATCACACACAAATGAAGGATGATTTGCCAATGGTAACCCTGCTAGCAATTCTTTTATACCTTGTGCATTCTTTCATTTTTTACTTACACAAAGGCGATACATATGTCAGTGTGAGCTGGTGTCAATCTGTCTTGCCTGGGTACAGAAGGCAGCTTTGTTCTTGGGAATTCTATTCAAGATGTCTCAATGTCCTGTGACCTTAGATGATGAGGGTTTGAGTGGTGCTTCTTTGGGTAACACATGAGAACTGTCAGGGTGCTAGAGACATAGAAAGCTCATGCTCTTCCAGGTGCTGCAGTGCAGGTGTGCTCTGGCATTGCTGTGTCAGCAAAGATTATTATGCCAGAAGAAACACTGCAGGTGGGATACCCTAGTTCAGTCTTATTTGTTGGGTGTTTTGTTTTGTTTTGGAAAGGGGAATTATGCATTACAAAGCCTGAATTCTGGATTTACCAGTCAAAGTCCACAGCCTGAGGCTGGCTCTAGTGAAGTCTGCTGCCTTCACCTCCACCATGCAGGCAGCTTGCCTCTCCGGTCCCTAAGGAAGGTAGAACCAGGGTATGCTGTAAGAAAAGTGCTCAAATGCTGTTTCCCCAGCACTGTGAACTGCTCAGGTGCAAGCTGCTTCTCTTGTATTTTTAGCCTTTTATTAAAAAATGTGGCGATACTGTGAGAGGACCTCCCCTTGGACCAGTTCAAAGTGGAGGTCTAGATGTACATGCATGAATTGTGTAGGCCTGTAGGATTCTTACTAAATTGGGGAAGGATTAAAAAATGCATTGTTTTGAAGGAGCAAAAATGAAACTACTTGAAACACTGATTAAAAGAAACAAAAGCCCTACACTTTTTCATCAAGTTTCTGTTTTGCCTGACTGTTCAGTGGTGTGGAAACTAATTGTGAGAGGCATGATTCTGGGGATATTTTTGTGGTATCTTGGCAGCATGTCTACAGCTCTTGATGAAAAACCTTACGGTTTCTCTTTGCTTGATGGATTTCAAAGGCTCGCTGCTTTGAAGTTAGTGGCATTGTACTTCTTTTCCCCTTTACCAGTTTTCAGGGTAAAAAGTGTTTTCACAACGTGTATAGATAAAGGTTTCATGCAGTCTGACTTCTTCAGTGTTGAAAAAAAACACAAGGGAAATTTGAGAAGTTACTATGTTTTTAGGTTCACTATGAATCAGTCAGTAATCTTTGAAACAAAACAAAAAACTTCTAATTTTTAACTCTGTGCACATTAGCTTGGGAAAGAAAGACCTGCACTGCGAAGTGCTTATGCCAAACAGCTGAGAACATGCTCTTAAATGGAAACACAGCTTGCAACTTTCCTCTGCTTGCAGGCTGAAAAGTACAAAAGGCATGCAGAAATCCCTCCACTTAGAAATGCATGATAGCAATGCCAGAGTATAATCTATTTGAAAAAGTTGAGAGTCACGTTAAATTAAATGCTACTTTATTCTTGTAGTTTGAGAGAAATTATGTGAATGTTTCTGAAGTTCATTGCTGTGTACAGTGTAACATCTACATTTTTGGAGGTGATCGTAATGGTAATAAAAGATGCATAACTGTGTTTAAATATGAAAATCAACAACCATAATCAGCAGACCTATTGTGTCACTGGTAAAATGGTTGGCCTGCTATCAGAAGCTGTTATCCAAACTTATCTATGAGCTGTGTATTATCCTTCAGAGTGCTTTCAGTATGGCTTTTTCATAGCTACAAAACTATAAAAAGCAATACTGCCCCAAGAGATACTCTTGAAACCATTCAAAGGATCTCAAACCTGTCAGGATTGGGTGTTCCAGCAATGTAAAAAAATTACCATTAACATCAGTCTGTTTGATCAAATGAAATCTGTAAGTTGGTTGCTGGATATAAATTACCTGGGAGTTTGAGTATTAAAAAAGTTCCTGTACAACTGGAATGAGGAAAAAAACCATTGACCCACGTTACCCCAACTCCATGGATTTTTATAAGTAAACCTGTTTCTAGGCAATTGATTTTACATTATTCATTATTTGTTTGAGATTTGAATGGCAGCTAGAATATTATAAAAAATAATGAAATTCTCCAAGGGTAGTAGAAATACAAATTCAACTACAGTTACAAGCATATGGCTCGAAGAATGATCTTCTCCTTGAAAACTAACTTCATTCATTTTCAATGCAGTGAGGAAACACAACTGCATTTGAAAACTTCATATTTTGTTTATTAACACTTTGTCTTACTTGTCTTGTTTTAAAGAAAGTAGAGCTCCCAAATTATCCTTTTGTTCTGATTATTTCCCTGATAACGTGTGCTTTCAGTTGAGATTTAGGAGGTAAGGAATAGCCAGCCTGATAATTCATTCCTGAAGCAAATTGGGATACCAGGTGTGCATGCAGCTCTGATTCACATCCTCCTTCCTGCTCATCTCCTGTTCATGTTCATAAGTGATATTTCTTTCCATTGCAAAACTGAGATACCTGGGTATATGTGAAAAATGGTACACTAACAAAAACGATTTTACAACTGACTTTACCTAATATTTGAAACCCATCACTGCAGACCTGTTTCTGCTCAGCAGCAATCTCTTCTTTGAGAGAAGACTGTGACTTCATTCCCAAACATGAATAGGAGGAATGGCACAGGTATACCAGCTCGGGACTTCCTTGGGAACAAGCTTGTAATTCGGTTTGGGACTATGCTCTGGCGCTTCCACACTACAGGGTAAAAAATGGCCCAGCTTTTTCTGGTACTTGTTTTTTTCTTCCTTGGTGTAGTTGTTACAGCTTGTATCTTCATAAAAGGACTGCACATGGCTATTAATAGATAAGATCCAAATAAGCCCATACATACACTAAGAAGATCCTAAGTGTTGATGTTTCATACTGCAGCTCTTTGGGCATTGCATTAAATGCACATTTTCTGCATTGTACCTTGTATGATCCTTTAGTGGAATATTTTAAATGTTTTTAATGTTAAAATAGAGTGACTTTTAAAAGTTCTCCTGAAGTTTTGTAGACTTGAGCAAGGAGAATGTCTCTTGCAACCTAACGTGCTATTTCTCAAATGTGTGAGGCTGGGACTCCTTCTGAAACTTTATTGAAACCTATCACTTCTGAGGAATTTTGACCATACTGAAATAAGGCCTTTTAAAAACGAATTCATTCTTATGTCTGTCAGTCACAAGCAGGTTTATGAGAGTGCTTATTGTGTGTTGGTGCTCCTCCTTTTGGCAGAGCTCTCTGTAAGGCAGCACAGACCTTGAGTGGCTGAAACTCCAGATCAAGAACAGGCAGAGTATCACCAAAAACTGCCCTGGACACTTGCTCTTCTCACACTCCTTGTGTTGAATCTGACAATGATATGGTTACCTTTTAAGCTGGATCAGGGGACTGATTTGGCTTAAAACCTGAAAAAAGAAAAAAAGTTAAAAAATTGTTTCTTATCTACCTGGACAACTTCAGTTGGAACAGAGTATTGCTGTCTCCTGATCAAAAATCCAACCAACCAAAAATGCAACAAAAAATACCCCAAACCACACCCCCCTGCAGCCCCCCATCCCAACAAACCAAAAACCAAATGAAACAACTAACAAACCCACACATTTAAGTAGGAAAGTCCTTCCCAGCTTTAGCTGTAGTGATGGATGAGTTTTCTTTTCTGCAGGTTTCTCTCTTGGGCTCTCACAACACTAAGTTTCATAAGCAGCAATGTTGCACTAGGACTTAAAATTGCCCAGACTTTTTATCTTCGAAGACATTACTTGTGGCTTCATTCATGACAACTCCATGGAAACCCTGATCTGTATGCTACTCAGAGGTGTATCTTAATCCCACAATGACAATACAACACTGGATGATGTAAAAACCCTGGATGCTATAAATTATGCTTATATGATTCCAAATGAAGGATTCTGCACTAATTTTTTCATATAATGTGTGACAGGGAGCTAGAATATCCAATGTGTCCAGGAATACTATGGGAATGAGAGGCATTTGTCAGGTTTGAATATTATGTATCCTCATATCCAAGGCTTATGAGATAGCCAGTTCATGCCACACTGTAGTTTTGTGCCTCTTGGGTTTAATTAACCCTGATGTAACTCTGACAACTTCATTAAAGTTGGATGAGGGTGATGTCTGAATCATTCACAAGATCACAAACATGGCATTATGGAAAGGGATGTAAAACAACCAATCTGTGGCAAGAATATTGGAGGAAATAAGCTTTGACTGGATTTCTGAAAAGTGTAGAACAATTACTACATTTAGAGCTGTGCTAGTGGTTGCTGTGGGCCACTTTTTGACAGATTGGGGTTTGTTACAACTTCATATTTGTCTTGACCAAAGAACTAAAGTGGTTTGACGTCTTCAACAGTAGACCCCAGAACTATCAGATGGGTTGATAATTAAGTAGAATCTTTTTTGATTAGTGTTCTAAGGTGCCATTCATTCCTATAGTTTATTATTCAGGTCAGCTCTCAATTTACTCTTGAAAAAGGCATTGCTCATTCATATCATATGTTCTTTTGTCCCCAAGTGGAGATCTTCGTTTCCAAAGGCAGGGTTCCTCTGGCAGGGTTTCCCAACAGAATAAGCGCTGCTCCTGCATCTCCTTATAAACCTTAGAAGGACCATCGAAGGAGGATGACCGTAGGGATCTGAAGAGTAAGTGAAAGCAGATGCAGAGCATGACAGGAGATCCAAATAATCCTTTTCCAGTGAGACTCAGAGAACTCCCTACAGTCAGTTCAGTTCTCAGAGTGTAAGACTGAGTATGAGAAGAAAATATCCACTGGATAATAACCTTTTACTTAGAGAGACAGTCATCCCAGGCAAATTTTAGTCAAGCACTGGCTAAACTAATCTGGCTTGACACCAATAATAAATTTCACAAATTCTTGTGACCTTCATTATTCTTATTTTGTATTAAATGTCATCTTGTTAGATGATGCATGAATGAATGGCGCAATATGATAGATAACATGAATTATTGTACGCTAATAGATTTCGTTAAAATGTCTCCTCTCTGGGTTGGTCCTTGAGAAATATGCCCAAAACTATTTCTTAGCACCTCTTAAAAATCAAAGGAATGTTGGACCTTCACAGGAGTTGAGAAAACTGCTTCTGTTTTTTCCTCACCTTAAGACACAGATATTTTCCTTGCTTTCATTACTCTGTGTGGACACTTGGAGTGCTGGACACAAATACACAAGTTTGGCTTGGACCTGAGTGTATAGGTCATGATCATCAGAAAACTTTGAAAAAGGCAGGCAGGCTGCTTTCTGGAATATTTATAAGGAATCCTCCAGATCAAGCAGGTTGGTATTTAAACTGAGAGGAGGTAGACACTGTAGGCCATGGCAATAGAGGAGGTTTACCCAACTTTTTGCTTTCCCCTGGCAAGCCAAGTAGTTCATGAACAATCCTTAAATGTGTATTAAAATGAATGTACAAGAAAAAGTGTGTGTGTCTCTGAAATTATACACTTATTATTATACACTTAGTATATAATAATTAGGATGATACTTAGGCTGACCTGCTAATTTTGTCTATGAAATATTGTCTCCAAATGCCTCAATCTTCAAGCTATCTGTTGGCATATAACCAAGTTTTTAAGTTTACTCTTCACTGGACATTATCGGTAAGCATTTTTAATATGTTTCTAGAGACTGCCTAGTAGTGAAAATTTTAATTGTCAGCAGTTTTCTTACAAAACAACAACAAAAACACACACACACACAAACTAAAAACAAAACCAAAGGGAAAAAAACCCACAGCTATCTTTAAGGCTTCAAGATTGTAAGGAATTAAGTGTGATTCATTATCAGTCCAGCTCATTTTTCTGTCTGCAGTTAGATAAATATACCTAGAGGATGTTCAAGATATCTAACCAAATTCCACAAGGTGACAAGAAATGGTGTCTGATTCAGATTTCTTCTTATTAAGATGGCTGTGGTTTTGTAACGTGGTTGTGAGTCTCAGGGTGCAGCTTCTGTGTGTCTTTTTCCTTCATACACTTGTGAAGTCTTTGGCACACTGAGAGCCCCTCTAAATGTGCATTAGGTAATTAAGTGTGACTAAGATGTCAAATTCTCCCCCATCTGGGGTTATTGTCTTTTAGTGTCAACCAGTCTAATTCAAAGTAACCTCTAGGCTGCTCTAAAAACTTTAATGATCAGACCTGATGTATAGAGTTCAGATGGAAGAAAACCAGTTAATATTGAAGAACATTTGATTGGAAGGCAACATTCTCAACTTTTGCAACTGAGTAAAATGCTTACTAAATGTTTCTGCATATCTAGAGTAAATTTCTTTCAAAGGACTCTAAAAGCCCTGAACATTTGAAGTCTTAAATAAACAGCACATTTTAATTCTAACAAGTACGTTTCTGTAAAAGACTTTTGGTGTGCTATAAAATAGTGACATACTTTGCACAGCAACTGATGCTTCCCTCTTGCATTATGAAATAGTCTTAGGCTCTTTCCACTCAACTGTACTTTAATTGGGTGTCACAAAAGGTAGGTGGAATGCATGAGAATGTTCTGCTTGAGAAAAGTTTAGAAAATTTGACTAAGTGCTGAAAACAGCAAAATGACAAAGGGGTAGACTCCACAGTGACTCCAGCTTGTCTGAGATAACAATATAAAATCAGGTAAATCTTGGTACATATGTGTCACCACCCTGGAGGAATGACCACATAATTTGACAGATGTTTTTCCTGCCTCAGTGTTGTTCTTTATCTTTACTTTTTCCCAACTCCTTCTATCATTCTGTTTTAAAATACTAAAAGTCATTACTTGAGGCTCTTCAGGAAACCATCAAGGAGATGTTATTTCTGAAGTGTGTTTGTTCAGTCATGCACCTCTTGCCTGATCTGAAACTATAGATTTGCAACCTGGAATATGATCAAAAGGACAGATAGCTAGAACAGAACGGGCAATTATAATACGACAATTGGAAGTGATGGAGTGCTATGCTGCTACTGCTGGCACTGCATTTTCCTTATCAGACTCTATGCTGAGCATATTTTCTGTTTGGTTTTGATAGGTATGTAACAATAGAGCTGTTTGCTTGTGGGGTTTTTTAGTGTTTTTTTTCTCTCCAGAAACATTTTTGTGTATTGGCTTTGATATGTTGCCAGTTTGATTTTGATGCACTTAATGCTAGAGTGAAATCTTGACTAGAAAAAGCTACAAGCCAAATTCTTGTAGTACATGGGACTATGCCAAACCCAAATAAGGTCTGAAATCTCCTTTGCCTTTCTTAGGTTTTTCCAATGCAGAACATGAACCTTAGACTCAAAAAAGAGGGTTTCAATTTTGTCTGCCTTTGGCAGCACTAAGATTTATCATTTAGCATTTGTTTTCTAAGGGTGGCATACCTGGAATTGGGTGTCTGAGTGCCAGCAAGAATCTGCACTGGATATATTTCCTAAAGAATTCAGCAAATCTAAGCCAATCATATTCAAGTTCAGGGTATTCAGAAGCCCACCTTGTAGAGCAGTGCATGACTTTTCATGAACATCACACCTCTGGCACTAGGGTGCCCTGATTTTTCATTTTCCAATTTTTCATTCACTAAGTGCTTCTCCTAAGAGCAGATTTTTGTAGACCTTTAATTTGTTGCATCATATACAATAAGACCGGACTCTTGGTGAAAGGTCTAATTCAAACAATGTTTCCCAAGGTGAAGAACATTTTAAAATCCAATAGCTGTTCACATGATATTGAAGTCTAGCACTAATTCTCACCATGTAAACAAACAGGATTTTGGAAGATGTGTCGTGTTGATGAATGGCAAAAAAAAAATCTATGTCCTGACATTTTGCAAAATTTAGGATCTCCCAGTATTAGAAACAATCTGGCATAGCTTTAATTGAAACACTGGAGATAAAGATGGTATATAATAAAACCCAACCAGTCCTAGACTTTTTATACTCTTCCATAATTAAAGGACATGAGGTCACATGAAGCTAATCATGGGTAAATTTCAAGCAAATGAAATGAATATTTCTTCACAAAGCACTTACTTAGATTATGCTGGAGGTCAGAATCAAACAGTGTAGCTGCACTTTTAAAAAGAGCCCGCTAACTTTATGATCATCCATAAAATTTTTAGCTTTACCCCCTAGATCGGGGTAGTCTATGTTCATGCCTCAGGGCATTAGCTGGTCAGCAAATGATCAAAAATAATTTCTCCTTTCCGTATGCAAAGCACTGTACAACTATTCAAATACTATTTTTTTTCCCTCTGCTGTCTTTTAAATAACAGCTATAAGAAGGTGCTTGAAACAGCATATTGTTCTAATGGATAATTGGTAAAAATCTGATACAGCAACCTCTCAGTTTTTTTGACAGTGCCAGAACTTCACCTTTATTTTTAGCAATGGTTTGTGGTAACAATACAGACAGAAGAAAATGTCTTGTAATAAGATAGAATGATGCATATAACCAGGTGCAATTTGAATCTATTTTATTTCAAACTATTTTCAGAGTGTATATATATTTTTAAGACATCATTATATACCTGCATATATTTTAACTCAACAATAAGGTCTATTGAAGTGACATGGTGTCTTGCATTTGACTAATGTCTAAGATTTCTGATGTCGTGATAGAACAATATCGAAGTGTGTGTTGCTGTAGCTTAGCATAAAATTTTAAGCTAATACTTTATTTAATATATGATGTTTCTTTTCTAGCATTTTCATTCTCTTCTTCTAGGCTTTATGAGAGTAAACTTCTGGTTTAATAGAATATCAGCACAATACTCTTTGGTCACATCAATAAAGAATGCTAAAAGGCCTTTCCCATTTTAACAAACCCTGAAACCTTTAATTCTTCTGAAACTGCTGTCCCTTTGAACATCAGCTTTTAGTCATCTTCTTATCCCATTACAATATGTGATCCTACTATATCTGTAGGGCTATGCTATATTGTTATCAAAGATACTTTGTGTCATCAGGGCAATCCAATAATGCAGATGAAGTTCAGAAATTATACATTAAATATTATTTGGAAATACATGAAGCTTAAGGAATAGGAGCTAGCTTGTTGTACTTGTAACACATCACCCTCTTATGTCTTCACAGTTTCTCTGAAATTCAGATTGTTTCACAGTATGTAAATCTGCTAGGGTAAGGTCAAAGAAGAGCCTGAGAGCTGAAATGCACTGGTGAAACTCTGGATGTCTGCAAGGCTGTGAAGTGCAACGCAGGTGCCCAGGCCTTGTACTCAGTGTGTGGTCAGTGATGGTAACGGAGAATGATCAGGATCAATTTCCAGACATATTTATAGCCGTGTAATAGTTTGCAAAAAATGCCACCCAAACCCCTAAAGTTCCATAAGAAGACTATGGAATCACTATCAACTGGTAGTAGTTGCCAACAGTAGAGAGTGGCAACTGCTGGTGAAACTGCAGTTACCTTGATGGAAAGGATGTAGTGATACCTTCATTGTTGTATGGCTGTAACCAGGAAAAGAGAAATTGTTTTCTGTGTTAAAACACTTAAACCCAAGTTAACCTAATTTTGCTTAGTTTTGACAGTGCCCTGATGTTCAACAACAATTTACAACAATTCTAGGGGGGCTGTAGCTAATTCCACCAGAGTCCTTCCAGTAAGCTTAACACTGGGCTCTTACTGACCAACTATATCCTGCTGTCCATCTGTGAGATAAACACACTATCTCCTGTCTCTGACGCATCCAGCTGTCTGCTCTGAGAGTGATGACCTTTTCAATTGCATTGGTGGCTTGGCTTTGTTCCTGTAGTATAAGCAATAACAGTTGTGGATAAGGAGGGAAAGGAAAGCAGTGAGGAAGGAGAGGATCTTCAAATGCAAATCCAAAGCAATATGTTGAAAATGGTGGAGAGAGCTGGATTGTTTCATAGTTTCTCAGTCTGCAGGAGCACTGTGTGAGTGTGAGAAATGTGACCCCTGAGTTTGAGACCAAGTGGTAGCCTGTTTTGGGGCTGCCATTTAAACACTTACACGAAAAAGTAATATCATGAGCTCCTCATATCTAATTCTGCAGCGAGGTGGGAAACCAAAAAAAGAGCATCTTAACAGCTTGAAAAGATTCTGATATTTTTTTTCTTCTGCAGGCGTATTTGTTTGATCATGCCAGAGCTTTGAGACCAAATAGCCTGCAAATTGCTTTCTCATTTCAGATGTTTCCATTGCTGCAGAACAAATAGCTTTATTTTACAGCTTTTAAATGATCCTCCCAAGCATTTCTCCTTCTTATCCTGTTTTTCTTCCTTGCTCCAGCATTTTCAATGTTACTGCCATTCATCTGCATTTCATTCTTCTTTGATATTTATGAACTCGTCTTCAGCAGCAGAGTTCACAGAAAACATCCCCTCCTTCTCTGTGCAAGACAAGCCACGTAAAAGTGGTTTACTCAAAGGGAAGGAAGGAGATCAAAAATAAAATCTCCTTTGTAAATCAGGCCCTCAGGCTAAATTCAGCTGTGGTGTGAGGAGCAGAACCTTGTCATCTCCCGGAAGGATTTGTGAACTGACCTACCTTCCTTTCGAGATGTAAAAAGTGTCTAAACTTAATTTAAACTCCTCCCGGGAGGAGCAGAGTCCTGTGGGAATCTCATGGATAAGGAAGAATATAACAGACTATGGCAGAGTGAGGGTTTCTAATGTTTTGACACTTGAGGCTGAGTGTCCAGTTTCTCCTTGGTCTCTCATGTTTTTGTAAGCAAGTTCTTCCATCTGTGTGCCTCTGTGTTTCTGCTTCCACTCATATTCCAATAATATGTTATGACAAACACTTGAAATGAATGTTTGAGTGTAAGTGACACCGTCTTATTTCTATCTTGAGTACAGGTTTTAGTTCTGTTGTAACTACCGTTCTTTCCATTATCAGTGTGCCTAAGAGACACCCAGTGTCCATGTTTGTTTGACATATGTTCAGAGATTCACTTCAAATTTTATTTTTTTATTCTTTCTTTTTGACCATAGGATATTTTTCCAGTCCCTAATGAAAACAAGCAAAAAATATCTTGGATTTGCATGGGCAGGCATCCACAGGATCCAAATTATCCACAGGATAATTTTCCAGTCACTGATGAAAGCAAGCAAAAAGTATCTTGAATTTGAATGGGCAGGCATCTACGTGGGAGCTGGAATTCTGAGAAGAAAAAGAAGAAAGTGTCAGAAATCAGAGTAGGTCAACCTTTCCTAGTTTTGTCATCCTCTTTTGTTATGTTGTTTAAATTAACATTCACAGTGAACAGGTAGAGTTCCTTGAAGACAGGGAGTGTGACAAACTTTCATATCTTTATGTAATAAGGTCATTTTCACTGAAAGATCCATCCCCTAACTCTGGGCTGAAGGCATTTGAGTCATGAAGGGAAACTGGCAGTGTTTTCTGGTGATTCTTCACTGACTTTGATTTTTTCTTTTTCTTTCTTTCTGGATGCTTGAATTATTTTAAATATTCTAGATAACTAATTTCTGAGTTTATTTATCTGTGTTTGTGTGGTGGGGGGCAAATAAGGAACCTCAGAACACTTTATTTATGCATAAGATTTTTCTTTTCCTTCACTGCTGGAATTACTGCATGAAATCCAGACAAGCGGTTCTGTTATATGAGACATCAAAATAAACAGTATGAACAATCTCTTACAGCTTTAAACATCTATGAATCAAAGTCTATTTGCTCTCTTCATTGTTATGTTCCTACATCTCGATTAATGAGATCTCTGAACAACAGCCTGGGAGTAAGAGATTTTAATACAGTAGATAAACTGAAGAAGTTGAAAGTAAAAACAACTCAGAGGGAGAAAAAAGAGACTGTCTCAATCTCCTAGATTGTAATGCCTTTTTTTCTCTAACTTCTTCAGACATTCTTGCTCAGATCAGTTATGTTTCTTTTCAAAGGCAGGTTTCCTCACATGCTGCTTTTCTTTCTGGTTAACAGTTTGCATTCTCTTGACTCATAAGCCCTACCTTGAGTGTCCTCCTCTTATTAGTCATACTGACATGAAAAGAATGGAGGAGACTGTTTGTCCATAAAATATTAACTCCGGAAATTAACTCAAGAATTTATGAGAGTGTACTGCAAGATTAAAGGCATGGCAGAAATCAACCTGGGCTCCTTTCCCAGCCACAAAGGAGGAAACTAGAAGGATCAGCATCCCTATCAACTAGCAATAGGCTGGAAAGGAGGATTGTAGGTGTCGTTGGGAAACACAGATAAGTTTGCATGTTGGTAATACATAGGATAGGCCATCATTGCTGGCTGTATTTGGTGGTAGACAGGGTTTCAGTTCTTTCCACTTTAACTTGATATTTTGCATTCATGTGCAAACATCCTGTAGAAATTCTTACTTTTTCCAGAATCTCCAGAAGGTTGGCATGAAGGTCTCTGACTGCCTGAGAGCTATATCATTCTTTGTTACTCCTCTGTGTACAGGAAGGTGTCTCCCTGTTCAAAAAGATCATCATAGCTATTACTGCACTAGAGTTCACTGGTTCAAGCTGTGAGAGAGTTGGGACTTAACTCTGTCAGTGTAACATCTTCCCTTTCTCTCTGGAAGATCCAAAAGCTAAATGTGTCAGCTTAATTGAAGTTGTTTTATGTATTTCTGAGTGTGATGGGGATGGGGAAGCCCATCTTCTTGGGGAAAGAAGCCTTTTACGACCAGACTATAGGATTGACAGTTCCACGACCCCTTGAATAACTTTCAAATTTATTAGCCAATTTCTATAAAATACAGCAGAGGTTCTAAAAGGCAATAGCTTCCCAGAAGTCTTCCTAGCACCTAATTTTCACAAAACAAGGGATATAACTACAGAGAGAAAGGTGCAGAAAAGTCAACTCTTAGTGATTCTTGCCTAGTTTGCTCAGTGGAAATGACCAATGCCCTAGTCAAAATGCAAAATATCACGACAAGCCACAGCAAACTGGGTTTGTTTCTCAGCTAAGGATGTGAGAGTGTCACGAAGGCACCCCAAAATCACTCCAAGCAAATAATAAATTAAAACCAACTTTAATTCAGAATTAAAACTGAAACCAAATGACAGAAACCAGTGCAAATGGTGGTGGGGTAATACAAAATCAACCAGCATTATGGCAATGTTTACTAAACTGCAGGTTTGATATACCAGTTGGGGATATTATTATCATATGACCATATAAGTATGATGATCCACAGTGTGCATGCACTCACAAAAACAAGAGGCTTCTTTCAACCAAGGGTACCAAGAAGAAATAGTCATTTGCCAGGGGTAAGGGCAAGGAATCACTCAAGGAAGAGATTGCAGTGTGCAGAAGAAGTTGATAATGGGTGAGTGGATGTGAAACACAAAAGTTTAGGAAAAAACAGCTTCCCCGTGACCAATAGGATTAGTTGTCTTTCTGGTTTGTCATTATTTCTTGTTGGTCATTTTCACTTCAAACCATGAGGTTTAGCTCTTATGGGTCAATGTGAATCACATTGTTTTTATTTTCAAATTGTTTTTCAGCAGACAATTATAGGCATTATGAGAAAATAGTAATAAAAAGACAGAGAAAACTGCGGGCACAGAAAAATTTGGTATATAATTCATGTGGATGTGATTTTCTGACAATTGTTCACATTTTTTAATGTTTTCTGATGTTCAGGGTCTTACGATAGGGCAAGTTTTTAATTAAGATTACCATCTATAATGTTTCCATTGTAAACTCCCTTATTTCACAGCTTCTGTGCATATTGTTATTAAATTTCTGAGACAATATTGCAAGTTGATGTGACCACCATTTCTAGGACTGAAATAATGAGAAACTGCTTATGAAATGCTGTGACATTTTCGAATCTGCTAGAGATGTGCTGAAAACGAAAACAATAGATGCCAAGGATTTTTTTTCTAATGCATTTTAAAGACCTATAATTTCAGATTGTTACTGTATATCTGCAAAAAAAGTGAGAAATGTGGCGTGAGATTTCAGCACAATCCCAACAAGGACAGGATAATTGTTATTATAGCTTTGCCAAAGTTCGATCCATCTAAAAAATGTCATGATGAGCAGCTCTCTCTGAAGTGGTCTGTGTTCTTCAACTGCTTCTCTTAGCACCCATTTGTTTTATTTGCTTCTCCCAATGGTCTTGTATTTTTCTGTCTATGTGCCCATTTCTTCATCTTGTTTCCCATCTTCCTTAGGTTTCATCTCATCTCTGTCCATATTTCCCTTTTTTGGTTGCTCCCATCCAATAAAAATTGTATTTGTCTGATGCTTTGAATCTCTGGTACAACAAATCAAGTTTAAAAAAAATACTGAAAGCTCACCCAAGAAAAGCAAACAAAGAGGCTGTAAGCTGTTGTTTTGTTGGCTTGAATATGTTTTGTTATGACATGTTGAATTCTATTAAATTTTTGTTAAGATTTCTGAAGCACAGGATGGAACTTATCAAATGTAAGACTGACTGTATACACTGTGGGAATTATTTGTCCACTAACCTCATCTGAGCAGGGATGTGATTTTGTATAGAACTGCAAGTAAGCACACAGCTGAGTTCTTGGCATTTGTGCAGATTTCTTTTTGTATCCTTAATTTTTTTTTTTAAGTTTTATATATATATATATATATACATACACACACACATACACATATATTTTCAGCTTGCTCAGAATCTGTTGAAAACAAGTGTCAAAAAATTAGAGCTTCCTCATGAGATGGAGATGGTTTCCAAGTAAACCTAACTGGAACCAGGTACTGCCTTAGCTCAAAAAGAAAATATCTTTTTACTCACACACTAGTATCTTGCTGTTAACACATAATACTGGTAGAAGCAAAGGTAATCACAGATTTTCATCCAAGAAATCAATAAAAAGCTTTTTAATCGGCTATTGTGTAATAACAAATAACTTCAGCAGCCTGTTACCACCCATTGCCATCTATGTTTAAGAGGAGTGCGTGTCTTCCGAGTATGTCCCTGGGAATAGCTATGACTACATTCTTCCTGAAAGGCATGCAATAAATCCTTCTAATTGGCAGTCTGCGAGCATTTGATTTCTGCACACTCAGCCCAGCCCTGCCCATGGAAGGTGAATGCAAAACTATGTGCTAATGAATCAAATACACGTTCAGCTCTTGTAAAAATTTGCATAGTGGTAATGTTGGAATAAGTGATAAATTTCAAGTGAGATTCAATGAGACTGAATCAGCCTTTCTAAGACTTCTTTATCTATCTTTTTCTCCTTGGAAAGTATCCTAGAGCAACTGTTTATTCTTCTTGTATTACATTTGTTTGGATTTAATGCAGGGATCAGCAGTCTGGATTAGACCCAAGTTCCACCCTGGTCAATATTTTATCTTCAGCGCTGACCAGTAACATACTTCAGAATAAGGTGAGAGGCCTGTAGGAGGCAGTGATAGGAGTCTTTATCCCTGTTTCACGGTGGGGTTTAGCTCAAGTTACAGATCACTGAGTTTAATATTGTTATCCCTAATTATATATTCTGGGATGTTCTTCACATAAAGGTGTTCTCTACAAGTATGGGATTTATAAAATCCCAACATAAATGTAGAAATTTAGATATTTGCTTCTAAGTTTGTTGTATAGAGTCCTTTCTGGTAGATGGAGAAAGATGGATGCTTGAAGGATGCAATTCATCTTGCTTTAAGGCAGGCATCCAAAAGATCTGTCTGATGTCTAGGAGAGACATTCAGTGAATTTTATCTTAAATAATTTTATCTTAAATATGTCCACTGCTTTCTACTGATTACAAAAAGTACCTGGAAAACTAGCTCAGAGGTAGACATCTACAGTTATGTGAGATTAGTCTTGCTTATGTTTACTTGTCGGATTGAAATGTGTAGGTAGAAATTATCAGAGGTGGGGAATGGTGATGTCTCTTTCAACCCTAAATGATATTTTATCCTCTCCAGGTCTTATAAAATGCTGTTAGGTCAAGGTTCAAGAATCACTAGAAGCAACATGGAAAGAACATGGGAGATCTCCAGGGTTCAGGGCAATGGTATGATAGCAATGAGTCTTGATGTGCTCAGCTATTGATGAGCACAGAAGTACAACTGTGTTCCTGTTAGTTGGTTCAGTATCTGCTGTGTATGATATGCCAGACTAAGATAAAAGCAAGAGATAAGGGAGACAGAACACAAACCATGAAATCATGAAAGCATGCTGAGGAAAACTTATACCTAAGTATCAGGGAGGAAGAAAGACATCTCAAGACAACAGAAAAAGCAACTGCTAAGTGGTGCCTGGAGATGAACACCAAGAAACAAAGCTCAAACATAGCAAATACACAGGTCTGTGTTTAAAGACAAGCCTAATTTCTGATGAGGAGAGGAATGTCTGTCTCCTTTATGCAATGTATACCTCCTAGCCTTTTATCAAGGCCTTTCATACCATTCTCTAGAGGGCAATGCTTCAATGGCAAGTTATTAGACTGCAGTTGACTTCCAGGGCTGTAAGAGTTGCAATTCTACTTGCTCAGAATTAGAGAAGGTAGTTATTCCTTCCTTTTCCCTTACTTCTTCAGTCTCAAAGATTAGATCTATCTCTAAAGAAGGTAATTATGTGGTTGTTTTAACGCTTTTCTGTTTTTATTTATCAGCTTTATTTAAAATCCATGTTCTGGAAACTTGGAAAGAGAAGCTACTCTGTCCAGGGTGTTACTCAAACATTTAAAGTGCTCTTAGGAGGTGTTTTTTTTATTTTTATTTTCTTTTCTTGCACTGGATGATGCTGTCAACATGCAGTTATTGCAAGAAAAAAAGATACTTCAGGCTTTGTACAGAGGAAAACTTGCCAGATACTTAGGTAATGCTTCATCTCTGCCTATATATACACAGCATTGAAGTAACTTTAGGAAGCAGCATTTTGATATCATTTTTTAACAGGAGATGTCCAAATAAGAAAATAATTTATCTTTTCAATCTCTCTCACATGTATATTCCATTTTGGTTTAGTTTTCCATTCATCATGTGGCACTGGTGCATATTGCATTAGGGTATTAGATCAAACTGTCAAAAAGCTGACAGTTGTGCGGTTTTTTTCTTTTTTTTTTTTTTTTTTTTTCTCCCTAAGCATATGCATTTTTGGAATAGTAATTAATTCAACCAACTGGAAGTAAGTAATTAGTGGCTTTTTTCCTTGTGCTTAGTGCAGGTTTTGATGTGAAGTATTTTTAGAAGGTTGCAGTTTTAACATCTAAAAAGCCCTTATTTTTGGGTACTTTGGTTACACAAGAAGAATGCGTGATCTAGGAAATATATTAACACATCACATGCTGAATGTGATTTTGGAGTGGGAAATGCCTACGCACCTAATGACCTTGCAAATGGTTGTTTGTAGGTGTTTTGAATACTCAAGACTTCATGTTTCATAATTACAGCCAACCAACCACTGCAACTACATGTAGGACTATTATTTTCCATTCCTTAAATCCTTTAAGTGATACAAATGTTACTTTAGATAAGCTACACAAAAAAAGAACAGCTGGTATGGTCTTATACCCATAGCAGAAGCTTGCTTAATATTTCTAGCTGTTCCAGCAGGACAGATGGAAGTTACAACTGTCTGTAGAGTTTGTCTTGTTTCTATACTTTATTTGTGCAAATGATATAACATATAACAAGCTTCCAAGTTATCTGCCTTTGTCCTTATGGCAGACTTCAACTTGCCAGATGTCAACTGGGAATATCATACAGCTGGCAGCAATAGGTCCAGAAGATTCCCAAAGTGTCTGCATGATAACTTCTTGGTGCAGGTACTAAGGGAACCAACCAGGAAAGGTGTCTTCCTAGATTTGATCCTCACTAAGAGAGAGGTTCTTGTGGAAGAAGTGGTGACTGGTGGCTCCCTTGGCCACAGCAGCCACGAAGCAGTCAGGTCCAAAATCCCTTATTAACAGGGATATAGACAAAGCTGAGACGTTTCGTGCTTTCTTTGCCTCAGTCTTCAATACTGATGATGGACTTGGGGCCACCCATAGACCCATAGTTAGCAAACCAGGGCTGCAAGAAGTATAAACTCCCAATCTATCAGGAACTTGTATGGGATCTGCTATTCCAGCCAGATCTCTACAAGTCAATGGGGCCTGATGGGATTCATCCAAGGGTGTGTAAAGACCTTGCCGATGTCATAGTGAGGCTTCTCTCCATGATTTTTCAATATTCCTGCGAGTCTGGAGAGGTCCTGGATGACTGGGAGCTGGGAAACGTTCCAATCTACAAGAAGGGATGACTCTGGCAACTACAAGCCTGGCAGCCTCACTTGTGTTCCTGGCAAAATCATGGAGAAAATTGTTCTGGGTGTTATTGAAAAACATCTGAATGACAACAAAGTCATTGGCCCCAGCCAGCACAGGTTCATGAGCAGAAAGTCTTGCTTAACAAGCTTAATTTCGTTCTACAACAAGGCTACCCAATTATTTGACCAAGGGAAGCCTGTCAATGTGATCTTTTTGGATTTCAGTAAAGCCTTTGATATTGTCTCTCAACAGTATTCTCCTGGACAAGATGTCCAGCATACAGCTGGATAAACACACAATACAGTGGGTGAGCAATTGACTGATGGGCTGGGCTCAAAGGGTTCTAGTAAAGGGGTTATGGTGGGCTGGTGACTAGTCACTAGTTGGGTTCTGCAGAGATCATTCTTAGAGCCAGCACTCTTCAGTGTCTATATAAATTACTCAGACTCAGGACTTGAGGGATTGCTTAGTAAGTTTGCCGATGACACAAAACCGGGAGGAGCTGTTAACACTCTCAAGGGCAGAGAGGCCCTGCAGAGGGACCTGGACAAATTGGAGAACTGGGCAATCACCAACCACATGAAGTTCAACAAGGGCAAGTGCTAGATTTTGCACCTGGGACATGGCAACCCTGGCTGTACATACAGACTGGCGGACGAGATGCTGGAAAGCAGCTCTGCAGAGAGGGACCTGGGGTTTCTGGCCAACAACAAGTTGAACATGAGCCAACAATGTGTCCTGGCAGCCAAGAGGATCAACCGTGTCCTGGGTTGCATCAAGCACAGCATTGCCAGCTGGGTGAGGGAGGTGATTGTCCCACTCTCCTTTGCACTGGTGCAGCATCACCTGGAGCACTGTGTGCAGTTCTGGGCACCACGGGGTAAAAAAAGATATTAAGCTACAGGGGAGTGTCCAGAAAAGGGCTACAAAGTTGGGGAAGGGTTTAGAGGGGAAGCTGTATGAGGAGCAGCTAAAGTCACTTGGTTTGTTCAGCCTGTAGAGGAGGAGACTAAGGGGAGACCTCATCATGGTCTACAGCTTCCTCACAAGAGGAGAAGGAAGGGTAGACATCCAACTCTTCTTTCCAGGGAGATAGTCATGGCTTCAAACCTCTCAGTGTTCGAGAAGAGACTGGACAATGCCCTCAGACACATGGTGTGAACTGTGGGGTTGTCATATGCAGGGACAGGAGTTGGACTCAATGATCCTTGTGGGTCCCTTCCAACTCAGGACATTCTATGATTCTATGACAAACCGTGTAAAAACGTTTTCTGAAGTGATACGCCTTGTTCATTGGGTTGGTGTTTTTTAGCAACTTCTGTTACCTGGAGAGGAGCTCTGTTTCTTGTGCTCTAGTAAAGGTGGTGATGGCAACTCTCTTCCTGTACAGATGAGGGAGATCTTACTATAAATGTATTTGCAGAAAGGAGAATGTACTTGTTTTCCATGTCCTTTCCACGGGTGTTTATACAAGGTATCAAGGTGTCTTTCTGGAACAGTTGTTTGCAGAAAGTGGCTGCCAAAGCTGCATGCTATGTGTGGTTGCAGAAATAGAACTTCCTAAATGTCTGATTATTGTTAGAAGTTGCCACTTGCAGCTTTGGTTTTTTAATAAAACAGTTTTGGAAAAATCTTTCTAGACTTCAGTTTTTCTCTCATCAGTATTTGCAGCAGACTCTTAGCATGGATTATTAATGTAGGATGTATAATCTACCTATCGAACAGGGTATTCCTCCAAAACAGATTCTTCTTTTACCTGACCAACAATAAAATACCCAGTCTGTGGGACAGAATATTAAGATAACTGTCAGTAAATGTTAAAAACAGTAATGCTAAATCTGTCAGTTAATTTTGAATACAAAATTAATGATAGGAACACAGAAGTGTTTGGGAAAGGAAAAAGAAGTAATATTAATCGGAAAAAGGTATTTGTTCAGGCTTAGCTACAGTATTTACTCCTGATAATTGTGTTGTCTTTCAACATTAAAATCCAGGCTTGTTTTCAAGTTGAAACATGCACCCACTAAGAAAAGAAAAGTAGTCTTTGTTCAGTTTCATTGACTTAACATTAGATCTTTTTTATAGTGTATGCAACCTAAGCTGACCCTTAAAAAGCTGCAAAGAAATAGCAGCTCAGTGAAACTTTCAGACTGATCGTTGGTATTTTGAGTGAAAGGGCCATCTTTTTTGTGCTGTTTTTGTATTACTACTCTGATGAGCAACAAGACTTTGGCTGATGCTCTTAAAACAACAGTAATAGAAAAAAAGTGGAAAAGACTGTGATATAAAAGAATGGTCCAGTTCTTCACTGTAAGGATGAGATGGGTGAAGTTGAACTAATAGGTGATCACAAAGCTGGGTAAATTGTTCTCTATTTCATACCTGAACTTTGCAAATGTTTTGTGATCTATTATAGATCCAATTGAAGAACATGGAAGGCAACAGAACAACCTGTGCCCTAGAACTACAAGGACAGCCTGAGTTACGATCCCAGACCACAGGGAAACCAGGTAAGCACAATAAAAAAAAAAATAATTAGACTCCTTCTAAGATATTCTTTCTTTTAAACAACCATACAGTTTAATGTAAAGCCAAGATGACCCACAAAACATGAGCAGCTGTTTATCAACTCATTAGTGTTGCTGTGCAATTGAATCAAAGGGGAGAGTCAGATTGTTACTGAGAAGCAGTAAGATAATACAATCAGAAGCAAAATATTTGTACTTGGAAAGGGCTGGAAATCTGTGTACAGGAAGGTAATGCTTACAGGGCAGTGCACCAATATAGCAAATACAGGTATGAGGCACAAACTAAACACGCAGTGATTTTAAAGATGGACTTAAAAGTGTGAAAAGCTATGCATAATGTCATTGACCTATTTGAAATGAAGGCTGGTGGAATGGCAGAGCATAATGGCTGGTAGGCGAAGGACTAATGCTGCAGAAGTGCATGACTGGTTAAGTGTGTTTAGAAAAGGAGCTGAGGTTTATTTGGCCATACCTGTGCAATGTTAAGCTTCCTATCTGCTGGCCTGAGTAGAGAAAGCTGTGCATAAATCTGGCATCCCATACTGTTAAGTGAATGTTGTTCACTAACTACAAGGGAAATGTTGGAAACAGCTTCTAGAGCTAACAGATGATCTCCCAGTCTAAAGTGCTGAGACTGAGCTGAATTATTGGGAAAGCCTGGAGTACCAGGAGTCCTGGGACCAGATGGAGACCAGGACAACCAGTACAGAGTATTGTTAAATTGTTCAAGTAGTACAATAAATAAATAGAGGATACACATCCTCTTAGCTCCCCTGAAACCTTTCTGAGGAGTAGGTCTTCCATTCTGATCTACAACTTTAATAGAGCGCCTTTCACTTGTCATTGTCTGCACTGAGATATCTCGTTTTATATCCTGGCTACAAGACAATACAGCAACAAGCACTTGTATTACTTAGTTCTCTTCACCAGCCACCAAAACAACACATTCTTACCAGGAAGGGAAACCAAAGGGCTTGAATTTTCTCGGTAGCCTTGGTTAATGCAATTGCATCAGAGGACAATGCTGTGCAGTTAGTTCCCTGTGGTCATATCAGTCATGCATCTAACCTCACTTTACAACTCAGCTGCAATATGTCTTTGATTTTGTTTAAAAGTACCTGGTAGCAATGAAAAAATAGGTCTTCAATTCTCTGCTTTGCCATCTTATACTCTTACCACATGAATCAGCCAGAGTGCCATGGTCAAGGTGAATGAGTGAACCTTACCTGTCTTTTATGATGTCTGTTTCCCCCTGTGACTTTGCTGTATTTGTACTGTAAAGTGGAGAAATTAAGTTCAGCGCGTCATGAGGATGAGTCATTATCTGTTACTGGAGTGGGGAAATTGTGGACCAGATAAGACTCTTGATATCATTTCACATGACATGATGTTGCTTAATTTTTTGTGGTGCAACCAAGGACACAGGAAAAACAAAGCCTTCATATGTTTGTGGGTTTTTTTGTTTTGCTTTTTTTTGGGTTTGGTTTTTTTTTTGTTTTGTTTGGTTTTTTTTGTTTTTTTTTAGTTCTTCCATTATTCCTAGCCATGTGATATAAGTTTCACTGCTGGAATGCTTTAAAATAGCTTTTTACCCTCTGTAAATGCTACACAAAATTCCCACACTTATTGTCACAGTCTGAATATGGAATTGAAGTTACTTTAAAAAGGCTTTCATTAACCTGATTTTGCCTGGCCACAGACCATTAGAGATTCATCCTCACAGTGAACAACTGACTGTTCTTTTATGTCACAGTCTAAAGAAAATTAAGCTTTTTTTTTTTTTTTTCCCTGTTTTTTTCTGTACTAGAGATCTGACATAAACTGTTAAAAACAGAAAAGGTCAAATGTGTTTTTTCATTTTACAAGGAGGTAAACTAAAGCATGAGACACTTGGGCTTCAGAGGTTTGGATGCTCTAGCTGCCCAGCTCGCAGGAAGTGGGTGAACTGTAGTCATTTATATAAAACAAGGCTTTAGCCTAAGGCTTCATGCAGCACTATTATCCTTCTCTTTTATATCGGCATGAATTGTTACATATCAGTGGGATTGAAATACTGGTGTATCCATGTTTTTGTCAGTGGGTTGTTGACCTTTTTTTCCCAATACATAAGATAGCATGTTCTAGATAAGAATAAAACATTCATGCATGCATATATATGTGTGTATCTCTATATATGTATGTATGTATGCAACATAATGTGTGGTAAGACCTATGTAGTGTTATTCTTCCCATATTCGTTGTTTGATCTTATCTTGAAGGCCACAAATATAACATTAACCTTGCTTCTTCTGTGATTTTTATGAACTTTCTCTAGCTCTTTTAATTCTCTCATTGTTAATACTTCCTGTAATTCAGGCATTGTACTGCACAATTGCATGGTAATTTGGAGCAGGGGAGAAGTCAGGCTCTTTAGTGACCTTTTCACTAGAAACTTCTCATGAAAGGAACTGTTAGCAAGTTTGGATGTGTCTTTTTATAACCTTTACAGTTTGGCATGTTTCCTTCTAATGAGATCTTCAACAACTCAGTCCATCAGCTTTGCCAAAACTAGTCATACTTAACATGTGATTGTGTGGCCCTGAAATTCATACAATCTTTTTCAAAGAAGTAAGCAATGCTATGTGCTTGGTAAATTATTTGTACTAAGAATTTTGTACATTGTCACATCTAAATTGTCTCTAATTCAAGTTTTTAAAAAACAGACAGTAGAAGGTGCCTGACATATACTTGGTACATGAATAAGGTAAGCACATAGTGGTGTTTTTCTCATACAGACAGACGCTCTCCCAACTAGTCTTCCAGACTTTTTTAGTGAGCAACATCTAGTATAACTTGATTTCTTTTCTCCCATAAATGTATCAGATTAGTTTTGAGAACATGTGAATTTTTAAACATTGCTAGAATTATTCCCCTAAATGCATCTGCTACCTTAAATCTTTTGTTGGTTTTGTACTAAAACCAAAGAAATAAAAAAATCTTGTTGCCTTTTTTTTTCTCCTCTGTGGATCTTTTTTTTTTTCTTTCAGTTGTTGCAATCCCTGCTTACAAAGGTCTTTTTTTTTTTTTTTTTTAAATGTGTCTGGCTGATTCTTTCAAGAACACTTTCTGAATAAAATACCTTAAGTCTTAATCCCGATCATCTCAAAAATATTGGTGTAGCAAAAGATCCTTTTATAGTAACTTTTTTAAGCTGAAAAGAATTGCATCCACTTGTGTTTTGTTTTGTCTTTTTTTCCTTGCTTGTTACTGTTTTCTTTCTCAATGTAATGATTTTTGGTGTATTCCGAAACAATCCATCTCTGGTGGCTATGAAATAGCCTACGACCTAGGGCTGGTTTTGATGTAGAATCTCTGATAAAGACAAGAAAATGCTTTTGAATTTGCCAGCTAGTCAGGCGTTAAGATGTTGCTCTTTGGCTACGGAAATTTAGGCTTAATTCCTGACTTCAGCACAGTCTCCTTATTTGATATTGAACAAGCTGTTTTTACATCTGCTTTTGTTGCATCAAGAGGGCTAACAGCACTTGTTTAACCTGCAAGGATATTACAAGGATAAATTTGCTAAAGCTTCAGAGGAGCTTGGATAGCAGATTACTGAGGGCTGTTGAAACAGCTAAGAAGAGTGATAAATATCAGCTACTTGCAGGCTTTTCTCAGCATTGTATAAAAATTAAAAATAAAAAGACATTGTTTTACTGTATGTTCTTAGGGAGCTGTTGTTGCTCCATCTTCCTTCTCTGCAGATCTTATTACCTGTAACAATGATTTCCAACATGAAAAGGTACAGAAAAGTGCTACTTTTAAGGAATGTAGCTTCCAGTCATGTTAATTTAGTGGTTTGTCTTTCTCTTGGGGTGTTTCTGCTCTGCATTGCTGGTAGGGTGTCAGATTCCTTGTATACTCATTTAGACCTGCTGCCAGTGTTTGACAGATCCGCTGGTCCCAGCTGAAGAATTTCGAGGTCGTGTCTTTCTTATTTCCATTTTTTTCTCCACTTTTCATTTTCCTTTCCCCCATCTCCCCCCACGATTGTTGTATTTGTAAGTGTAGAGACTACATTAATCAGCTAACACTTGACTCTTTGGGGCCTTTCACATGTGTGAAGGTTTTCTTTTGATGACAAAGTCATAACAGCTTGAGGTAACATGTATCCATGGGTCCCTTACAAGCAATAGCAGCCAATTAATTACCAGGGAAAATTGTTACTGAAGCAACAGTCCAGGTATTGAACTAAAGCTGCTCCTTTTATTTATTCCATTTAGGAGAAGGTATAGATTTCTTCCCTCCTGCTGACCAGAGAGTGACTCTAGATGGATGGGCTGGGAGCTTTATTCTTGGATAGTTCAGTGAACTCTTTGGAGAAACAGGTGGATTTATGTTTTGTTAGGTAGGGGTACTTGAGGGTACTCAGCCAATACAAGACATGTAAGACCCATCACCCCCTGATGCTGAGTTGCTGTAACTTGCTGTAACTACAAACCATCCTGAACTGAAATGCAAAAGAAAAAAAAGACAGGGTATTTTTTCTTTTCCCTCTCATGTGAAAAACTGATCTCAAAGGCACTTCCTAGATCTGGAACCTTGCTATTTTTAGCTCATTTTACCTGTACAAGTCTTCTCTTGCATTGTGTAGGTGGAGGCTTTGTTGCAGATGTGGGCTGGGGATGTTCATGAGTCTGATGAAAAAACAGAATCTTATTTCTCAATTAGTTTCTGGCTCTCTCTTCTGTGGAAATCGGAAATGCCTCACAACTACTTTCCATTAAAATAAAGTACAGACCATAAGTCTGCAAGAGCAAAACGGCAGTTTCCTCATGGTCTTCAAGCCATCTTCCAAGTTCAGGTCATTTGGATAGTTCACATAAATTTTGGATTATCACTCAGTCTGAGTGAAAAAGTCATCAGGATTATGCTAGATATTTTATACAGAGTAGCTAATGCAAAATAAATAGCTCTATCATCTTCTCTCCCTTTGCCTGGAATCCAGCCAGATTTCCTGCAGTGTTGTCTGTTAACATCTACTCTTTCAATTAACATTAGGTAAGGTGTGTAGGCAAACTAGAACTAAATTGCAAGTCACCCAGTCTCTTCTTTCTAGAATACCCGTGTTTTGCAGACTAGCTACAAAGATAAATGCAAATGCTTTTTAATTTATACTCTGTGGGTTTCTCAGGACGTTATACAAGCTGAAAACTAGGTATGGAGCCTGGTAAATAAAAACAACACAGTTGGAATACAAGCTGTCTGGAATGCTGTTTATTGTAGTACTCTTCTTTAACAGAATTGTTATTTGAAGACTAGCTGTAATTCCAGATAGACAGAAATTTAAGAGTAACTTTTGTTTGCACCTGTTACTGATAAAGTAGATTTATTTTATTTATGTGTGTTCAGCCTAGGTACTAGTCATAAAGCAAATCTGCTGTGTGTCTGATTTTGCAGGTGCAAAATTCACTTGCTTAACGTCAAACAAGGTGGAGTACTGTTGTGTAAAACAAAATGGGTCTCATTGCCCTCACAAAGAAAAAGGAATACTAAGATAACATGAATTCATTGTTAACTTCTCAGCCAAAAGCAGCAAGGAAATCTGTCGCAATAGGCATATTCACCTAGGAGCTCTGTAAGTAAAGGGCAAAGTTGCAGCAATGACAGGCTAGATGTTTTCAGATGAGTTTTGTTGCTGGAAAGCATAAAGAGTGTTAGGACTTGGTATATTTTTTCTAAAGAACAACTAGTGACATGCTCTAAGGTCAACACGTAATATCTTCTCCATGTTCTTGTAAAAAGTCAGCTTAATCCTTTCAGCAGTAACCTTTCTCACATTGAGTATGTTTGCTTTCCTGTCTTTAAAATTCGTCCTCTCTATTTATGATTCTGACAGCTTGCAGGATTACATTTTCCATATATCGATTTGGATGTTCTCCTTTGTCATATTTTGATTAACAGAAGTATAGTTTTACTTATGCTAAGATAATGTACAGTGTACAGTAGATACATAACCTTTTAGGAAAGCCTTTTTGTATTTTTTTTTTCAGAACCTTTGGACACCATTTTACCATTTAAGCTCAATTTAGTAATAATGAAAAAAAATGTCTTTAAGTAAAGGGTGACTGTTTGATGGGTTGTAGAAAAGACTATTGTTTTCTCGTATTTTAGTTATACAGAAAATTCACTGAGGACACCAGGCAAATGTCCCTAAAATGTGAAATAGAGAAGTCCTTTGGAAAAACTTTAATACACAGGTATCAAATATTTTGCATATTCATTTTGGAAAGGATTCAGTAAAAATGGGTTTGTTGCACTCTTTGTCATTCGCTTTATAGTAGATATAATTTTTCATTACTAGGGCTTTCAAATCACAGCACAAAATCTATGTTGGCATGCACACACACATACTTCTAGGAATGCTAATCTGGAAGAGACCTCCAGGATCACTGAGTCCAGTGTGTTTACTGTTTTAGGCAACGATGTCATTTATATAATATGTTTAGTTTTTAAGTGACTATCAAGAAGTCAAAAGAATTTTAAAAAAATTACTCTCCTGGAACAACAGATTTTAAAAGCATGCAATAATATACTCTGTCACGTATTTAAAAATAGAGTTACCAAAATGAGGCATGATTTAATCATCATGACTCTGAAAATATTAATTAATTAATTAATCTTATTTTGAGCTCTTAGTACTCTTGTTTAAACTTAGCCAGAAGTAAAAAGATGTGATTTTATGACAGGAATGACAAGAAAGCATGTTGTGTTCTAAGATAATTTTATAAAATATGTCCTAGTTCAAACGTATCACTATTTGTTGCCACTCTCACTAGCATTGAATGACATTGTCTGATGTTGTTAATTTACAAGCAGGTATTAAATACATAAAGGAAAAGTAATTTCTCTAATTGTATCTAACAAGTTGATAAGATACCTAACTGGAACCAGCTTTTCTGGTTATCTGTGTTTTCTGTCCTTGGGCAAGCTGCTTTCTTTCCATCAGTTTTGTTTCACTGTCTTACACTGAATTATGTGGAAAGATTTTCAGTCACATTAATGGTTTTTACTACAGAGTGCTAAACAAGCAAACCTTCCTGTCAGTCTGCCCACTCTCCAATGATTTTTTGAAGCTATTGCCCAGCTAACACTAGATTTTTTGATAGGTGGAAGTCAGAACCGTGTAAAGCTTTGTGGTAGTGAAGGATTGGGCAGAACCTACATTATAATGATTTCACATTTTCATGGGATTTCTCTCAGTGTTTTCCACCTGGGAATGAATGATTTCCATACTCCTTGATGCTTTTTCAAGCATCTGTAGCAGAACCTTTCATTAAAGCCAGGCTGTGCTGCTTTATTCCCTGGCCAGCAGTGACCTTAAGCTTCCAAAATTCCTTTATCTTCCAGTCCTTTGGTGTATCTGAATAGAGCTGTATTGCCAGCCTCTGCTTTCCTGGCTATTCAAGGTGAGCTCTTCTAGTCTCTACAATGGCTTCTAAGTTCCCTTGGGTATCCTAGTAGCCAGCCTCTTAATCTGTTGCTATTTGAACACATTTTTCTTGATTACAGATGGTCAGAATTATATGCAATATTCTGGACGAAGCCTTGTACAATATCATTAGTAAACCTGTATCACACTGGAAATATCTCATCCTTTAGATCCTAGGAGTGCATTTGCCTTTTCATGGTCATACCAGTATAATTGCTCATCACCATCCTTTGATTGACAAATACACAGTCTTTACCTTCTTTTTTTTTTTTTTTTTCCTTATTGATGAGACACCAGCATAGATCAGATATTCTTGTTATTAATTCCTATGAGTATGACCTTGTACTTTATGACAGCAAAGTCCACACAGGGCTTATTAATACCGCTTAGATTCAGATCATAAGAACATTTATTTAGTATATCCAGGCTTGGGTTTACTGGAGGTAAGGGATGAAATGTGTCTATGGCCCTCATCTCCAGCAGTACCATCTCCATCATTTGATGGAGATTGGCCATGTGGTTGCACAATCTCCTCACACAGACTGAAGCTGTGTTTGCATTCCTTGTTTTCCTACTTGCTGTGAAGGACTGTATCTTTCCCATTTATGAGACGACAAGTATTTCTTTTCTTTAGCTAGTTCCTTTCCCATGTTACAAATCTTCTTCTTTTCCACCTATATAGATATGCATATTTTGTTGTATCAGATAAAACACCTCATCAGAATCTAGGCAGATGCAAGCATTAGTGGATTTAATGTAGAAGAAATAATAATAGATTTATCAGAGAAAAGTGTAGGTTATTTTGATGTAATCTACCTTAAAGACCACAGTGCTTTTTATCACGTCTTCTGTTTCTCTCTTTTAAGATATTCTTTCTTTCAATACTTGTTTTAAAGCCATGTCAGCTACTAAGACCAGTCTGATGAACTAATAGTTCTTCAAAGTTTTATGTTACTACAGTTTATGTTCTCTAGTTACTGTATTGTAACCAACTCAATTAACTCCAGGAAAAGCATGCTGCATTTGCGATGTGAAACACTTCAGAGTATATGAGTGTGGATTCTGGCCCTTCTAATCTGAACATAGAAATCAGCATTCAGAATCTCTACCTGAGGAGTGTAAACAAAGACCTGAATCACCTGTAGCTCCATAGATGGCTATTGATGGTTGACAGACACCTGTAAAATAGCTGCTCAGATCTGAGAGAGCTGAATCTCTCTCCAGAGGTGCTTGCAATTTAATATACTGAGAAGAGGAAAAATTTACTACTAACTGAAGCTAGGTAGAATCAGTCAGGGTCATGGACCTTGAGCAAGTATATTCCCTTGAGCCTCTTTAGAGGTGTGATGATTTTGTCATTCCATGGAGTATAGAGAAGGGGTGAGGGAAGATTGCTCTATCCACAGAGAAATGCTAAGGAAAATGAGACAAGCATGCACACTTTCCTATGACCAGCAATGAACAGTCACCTTTTCCTGATGAAATGTAGGCTGCCAATGGACACCAAAGTGTTTTCAGTTGCACTGGATTCTAGCATTTGTTGAGCTTTCC
Organism: Nesoenas mayeri; assembly: GCF_963082525.1. Classification (NCBI taxonomy): domain Eukaryota; kingdom Metazoa; phylum Chordata; class Aves; order Columbiformes; family Columbidae; genus Nesoenas; species Nesoenas mayeri. Next base: position 29,777,447 of record NC_137545.1, read on the forward strand.
TGAGTGTTCATTAATTGTGAGGCAAATGCCAACTTCAGACTAAAGGTGGCCTAAATGTCGCACCATCCTGTAAGCATTAAAATAGTGTTCAGGAATTAATGAGCATGGTGGACACATTCCTTATGCATAGCAACTGGTAAATCTCATCTCATGCCTCTTCAACATAAAATCCTTCTCAGTCAGCTATGTATTGCTGAGGTGAGTTGCTTTTCTTACACTTGTCAGATAGCTGCTTTTTATCAGTTTATAACAAATCACAGAGGCTGTGGATCACACAAGTTTGGGCTTTTGATTAGCTCTATGCAACAACAGAGTTTTCCTTTCCTTCAACAAAACCTGTTCCGCTTCCCTTCCAATGTTTTCTCCAAAATCACAAGATACACTTGACTTTCCCCTGAGATACTTGAGAATAGTGAGCTGACTCCCTTTACTTCTCTTTTCAGGTACAGTATTTCTATTTTGTTTCCTCTTTCATCTTGCTTTTTATCATTTGTGAAATGGCAAAGGACAGCGCAGTGACTGACAGGGTAGCAAGAAAAGAAGAGGAAAGGCCATTTTGAAGGGTGATCTGAATTACCCAATTAACATGTCACAGAGTTAGCAAGGCTTATTTTGAAATAGTAAGAAGTCTTAATCATTATTTAACATGTCTGTGGTATGTCTGAGAATGAGGAATTTTGACTGTACCTGCAGTTAGAGGAGGCAGACTTTGGACACAGTAAATTGTCAGGGTGCACGTTGCTTATATTAGATTCTTCTAGGACAATAAAAAGCTAATGCAGCCCTTTACTGTAAAAAGGTAATATTCTATACGAGAAGGGCATTATCTTATCTCTGAGGACAGAGCTTGTGAAGCTACATCCAGATTACTGTTTGCAATTCTAGTCCGTATCCTATGTTAAGTCCAACCGAAGAAGGGGCTGATAGGAACTTCAGCAGTTAAACTGTGCAATTTGCAGCCAAAGCCAGGCTTCTGTCTGGAAAGGACAGGGACCTGTTCGCTTTAATTGATTGTCTGAGCAGCTGGTTGCTACTCAGCTGGAGCTGGGGAGCAGCTACACCAGTGGCAAGTGGGAGCAGAGCTGTTGGGCAGCTGTTGTCAGGGTCTTCTGCAGTTAACCCAAAGATCTGGCTCCTTAATGGTAATGGTCATCTCAGAGCCGGTTGTTTTACTGGTGAAGCTGGCTTTATGGTGCAGTCATAAAACTCTTCAGCATTTCTGTAGTCTGCCCTCTGCTTTATCAGCAGCAAACTTTGGCGAATCTCTCTGATAGCTCTAAGCCACTACAGTGGCCTTGGGCATCTGTGTAATTTTTAGGTTCTTCTGTGAAATACAGGAATTTAGTCCTCAGTAGACTGCAATGCTTTAGTAATACTTAAGTTACTGAGTTCATCACTAAGTGCTTGGATAACATTCAAAGCCCAGTAATAATCAGGAACATATTCTTCTGACATTAAACTTTGTGAAGCTCTAAAATATGTTGAGCCTCTATTTCTGTACTGAGACCCCACATCACAACAGTGGGCATCTAAACTTGTGAATGCCTGCTTCCTATATGTTTATTTCATATGTCCTGTGTCTCTGCAGCATTCATTCCAGCTTCCCAAATGTAATTCCCATCATTAAAGTACTTGTTATGTTCTCCCACATCACTTACATATACGGGTTAAACAGGACATATTATGCCTTGTTAAGAGCTATATATGTACAGATTGGCAAGCCGCCATACATGCCCAGGTGGACCAGCTAGCTTATGCCTTTTAAATATGTAAGGAAGGAGTTTGGTCTGTCTTTTCCTTAACTAGAAGAATAAATTGGAATAGTTATCTTGTGCAATTATCTAATCATTTGACAGAAGTGAAGAAAATTATTTTCGTAGGTATTTCTACTTCTCTGTTAAATTTGGTTGAAATTTGCCGTGAGGATGAAAAATTACTAAAGCCAGATAAATGGACAGCTAGTACAACAACATAAACTGTGCTGGTTTAGGGTGCAAGGTTTATACAATGAAGGGGCATCCTGCTGCTGCCACTGACCCCAGGACCTGTTAAGGTAGGAAATATGTGGAGAAAGTCTAGGAGATACCAGTTATTGAGGGCTGGAGGACTTGAAAGTGATGGCAAAGATCAAAGAGAGTGATTTTTCCCATTCTGAGTGCATGAGTAAGGGTGCGGCTGCTCACTGTAGAGAGGGGGAGAGGATCAAGAAAGAATAATTTGGTCCAAAAGTGTCAATATTTTTGAGGCCTTTAACTATTACTGCTCTATCTCATGGTTATAGTATCCTCATGGCATTTGTAGTCCCTGTTCTCTTGGCCCTCGTGTTGCATGTGTGACAACAACTAGACAATGAATATTGTTGATGACTAAAACTCTCACTCTTCTGTATTTTAATGCAATTCAAATGTGCCAGCTTCACCTTTTGGCAGTCTGTAACTATTTTCAGTAATTCTCCAAAACTGCTTTCACATCCTTGGAGAGACTACAGTCGAACTCTTGGGGCTTTTTAAGGGCATTCCCCGTTGAAATTCTGTATGCAGTATAACTGGCTGTCCCTGCTTCAGAAGAAAATTTGACAGGCAGCCATATTTGACACCTGGCTTAATGTGGATAAGTCTCTTAAAAACTGACTTAAGCCTTGAACTTTTAAGACTGCCAAGTGATGTCAAATAAGAAAACAATTTTCAACTTGTCATGCTGAATAATCGTTGACATTGTACTACCTTTTTCTTCCACCTTCAGCCTGCCAGCAAACAACTGTGGGGAATTCTAGCCATCCCATTTAAACTTTACTATTAATATAATCCATCTGTTTTATTGTCTATTAAATGCATTTCATAGCATTTTGCAGTTACTAAGGCAGTTATATCTTCACAATACTCTGAGGCTGCAATTAAAATTTTTAAAAGTTTTTGTTTGATCTTTTCTGAGGGAGAAGGTGGTTGATGATGGTGAATCACAAGGATCCAGTGAAGATTTAATCTAAGAAGAACTTTTTTTTTCCTCAATCTGTAAACCACTTTCTCCAAATCCCTGGAATTTCCCTGATAACCTATGTGACCACATTATAAAAGAAACTAAAACACCTTGTAGAGATTCAAGAGTGTATGGATTCTGTGCTACTGAGAAATAACAAAAAGTGAGATGTTTCAATGAACACATGCACACATATCAATAAATGCTTTCTTATCAGTCTGCAGTCATTTCAAGTAGCATGGTCTAACTTTAAAATTTAGGGGAATCTGACAAGGTGTCATGCTTTCATAAAATTTGGATGCTACTTCCTTCCTGCAAGTGCTTATCTTAATAATTGCCATATCATTACTGAAATGGCTGCCCTTTCAAAGTCTTTATTTATTTCTTATTAACGTGCTTTTCTAGTAGCTGGCCATTTAAATTTGGCCGGGATGAGCTGTCATGCAGTGTGGTGAGTGGTTATTGCAGTTTTCTTTCTCCCTTCTATGTGATACTTTCCAGCTAAAGTGCACACGAGATAGAAAAGGATTCCTCACCAATGACAAATGAAATAACTGTGACAGAAGGATTTTCAATTTATCGGAAAAAAGCATAATAAAATCCAATAGTTGCAAGAGAAGGTAGAGACAGTCTTATTAGAAAGAGGGTGTGCAGTTTTCACAATGAGGGATGGCTGTCTATTGGAAAACCATATCTAAAAATGCAGTGAGACCTATGTTATCTGGAATCTTTATATATAAAAATGGATAGCTTTCTAAAATATTAACATACGCTCTAACTCCAGGGGAAAATATGAGCTACTTGCAGATTTATTTCTTTTTTTTTCAGTGGTGTTCCCTGGTCTGTTCTGTTCATTAGATCAAATAAAAAGTGATCACAGTATTTATGTTCTCATTTCCAAGCTGAAGAATATATGTTCTGCTAGTTCTCACAGAACAAAATGAAGCAGGATCAGTGGGAACCAGAGCTGCAATGTGATGCACCTTGATTTTTCTTTTTTTTTCAATCCCATCTCTCCTTGACCTTTTTTTTTTTTCCTGCTGCCTGCTGAGAAAGTCATAGAGGACTCCTACAGGTATCTTTCACTCAAAAGAAAAAAATATTCTTTTGGGGGGGGGGAAAAAAAAAATAAAGTCCTAAGTTTAAAATAAATTTCCATTTAGAGATAGGCAGGAAAAAATAATCTGTAATTGTTTCAGTTATTCTTTTTATGATGAGCCATCATAAACTAATCTTCACATATGGTGGGTAGCTGTGACCTCTTCAATATCTACTCCAGAGACTTCAAAGAGGAGTGATAAATGCTGAACTGCGTTTACAGCGGGTCAAAAGAAAGGTGATCAGGAAATATTCAAACACCTTTTGATGAGGGCTGGAGATGGCCTTTCCTATCACTAGTTCAATAGTTTTGTTACTATAGTATTTTTCAAAGGAAGGGTTAATAAGGAGTCAGGATTGGTTTTATGGATGGTATTTTGCTGAATTTTTTTCATCATCTCACAGAGCACTGTTCCAGTTGAGTGCGGATTTTTGAAAAATCGCTTTATATGTATAAAACGAGTTAACTGAGTTTGTGTCTCCTCTTGTGTCTAGACGTCTAGTCACATCTTTCACATTTCTAGTGGTTTCCCATTGTTTCTGATCCACAGCGCCTGATGGGAGGGAGGATTGTGGCTCTAGTGAAGACTTTTCAGGGCAATATTTTTCATGGTAAATTTGAAGATTGCTTCCCATAAAAGGTATATCCACATTTGAATAACCCCATGATCTTCTCTCTAGAAATTTCTGACAGTTGAACTCATCCATCAGATGGATCAGAGAAATCATAATAGTACTGCAGACGTGAACCTTCTAAACATGCTTTACTACTTAACAACTTCATATCCTGGGCAGACAGAGATTTATTAATTTTCATTTCTCTTTGTCACAGCTATATACAATATTGCCATTAATATATATATGCACTTCTATAAAAGGACATTCCTATCTGCAAATTACTCATTTATTAATATAAAAGTAAAAGGCCAATAGCAGATATTTTTTCCACCATTGAAATGCTAATGCAAAATTTACAAAGTGATTCTGTAAAAGAAAGTGTTTTGGAATTTGGAGTGGTGCTTCATGCCCTTCTCTTCCCTAAAGAGACTGCAGTTAAAGGACAAGTCTTTAATGGCAGTTTGAGAAAGTATTCTCCAAGTGCTAGGTACAGGGCAGGCAGGCTAACACAGAGCTATTAGCAGGTGGCTGGACCAGCTGGAGCAGAATTGACATCTGCTACAACATTCGCCATTAATTAACTAACTCATCATTAATTGCATGGCCTTCTAACTAAGATCACATGTAATATGTGTATACTATCTAATAAAATCTTTGCCTCATAATGATAAAGCTGAACTCCTAGGGAGACTGGTTGCAGCCTAATGCTGTAGACATCAGATGCAAGTTCAGAAAGAAACAGACGTCCAAGAAATACAGAGTTCATAAAGCCAGATCTCAAGCCCTCTCTCTTTTGTTTGGTACAACACCAAGTCAATGGCTCTTTGGAGACAATGAGCCAAAGTCAGATTTTGCTTGCTGAGAATCCCAGTTTAGAAGGCTGTGTTGAATATAGCTTCATCACGTCATGGATGATCTACTTCTCTTGAGCTGATTATCAACAAAAGAAGGACCTCTGTGTTCCATAGCTCTCTACTATAAATACTAATCAAAGCAGCTCTGTTGTTAGCAACCCATGAGATTCTGCTTTTTTGGCTTCTGTCAGGTGGTTGGGTTTTTATGTTTGTTTTTTTCTCCTGTGACCCACAGGCCAGATACTGCAGGTTCTCCTTTTGTAAAGAGTGTCAGTTGTTTGGCAGAGCAACACGACTTGAAGAAGCAGGGGTTCAAGTATGAACGAAAAACTGCAAAATAACTTTAAGTTGTTTTGGGAGATCTTACTGGTTTCTAATACAGCTCCTTAAATATCACCTAAAAACAGGCTGGCTAATTCTTAAATGTTTATTGATGGAAGGACTGGGGAGATCTTGAGAAATCCAGCTGCTGAAGCAGCACTGGTAGTGTTAGAAGACAGAATGTGTAATGCTTTTATGTTGCCAAAAAGGAACATTTTTTGCACTTTAGCTTTGATTAGAAAGTCCAGTCAGTGCTCAGCTACCATATGAGTAGCTGAAACTGCTTCTATGCAGCAGCCCTGAATGAGAAACCCTGGGAAAGGGAACTGTGTCCTTTGTACCCATTTACATATTGAAATCTTTACTCCAGATACTGTTAAAGGGAACTTCTGTTAAAGGAAATCATCAGTGTAGCTCAGTATGTTTGTATATTTTAAGGCCATATTTTTTTTACATTGGGTCTCTGTGATGTAGAGTCAGCATTTTCAGGTCCAGTTCTACTGCCTATGTAAATCAAGGTCAACTGCAGTGGAAAGTTATTGGTAGGAATGCTTTATGCATGTTTTCTGCTGGCACTTTCTATTACCTGGTTTGGCTTACCATCAAAAGAAGATATTGCTGTTTCACTAGAATAAGTAATATAACAAGCCTGACAAGTTCTGAGGAATGGCAGATTTTTGCATCTCAAAATAATCTAGGGCCAGTATTCTATTCTAATTCCTAACTGCTGCTCTTGCTATGATGCCAAATATCGATTTTCAAGTTTATACACTGAAACTTCTAATTTTCCAGTAATTAATGTTCCCCTGAAAGTGCCTTTTTCTTTATTTTCAATCATCACAATATTAAATTTAATTTCAGAAGATAAATGCTGCATCTTATTTATGGATTAAAGAGTATGTGATAGCTTTTTCTTATGGTTTTAAAATACTGCTTACTTTGAAATAAAAAAATACAGGTTCTCTGAGTTTGAATGGTTCATTCTTTCATTTTGGAATGGAAACTATTATAAATGTGCAAATAATTTGAGAATGCAATGAACTCAGTTTTCATATTTTTGTTATAATAAAAAAAAATAAAAAAACAAATTAAAAAAAGAAAAAAGGAGGAACAGATGTTAACTAAAAAAAATGTGTCAAACAATCATAAAAAGCACAAATTGAGTAGGAAATCTTCACAAATCTAGGACAAAGGGAGAAACCCTACATTAAAAAAAAAAAAGGAAAAAAAAATTACTTTTATTTTTACTTAAATGTTCTTTAAATATAGAGAGTGAAGGACAGTGTTGCTCACTGCAGAACTCATTTAAAAAAAAAAAACAAACCAACCAAAAAAAATCCAGAAAAAAACCAGTTGTTTTGACCTGCTGTTTTAATCTATATTAAACCTTTTGGTTCTGATCTCATTTAAGCTGACAAACTTTGTATTGTAAATTACATGGGTGATTAAAGGCCCCAAGCACAGGGTCAAAGGAACAAGATAATTATTCTGATTTGGAAAGTGTATAGCTGTTTGGACAAAAAGGAGTGTTTCATAAAACATCGGCCTTTTTCTTTTTCACTAAAAATGATGGGGTTTTTTATGCCTCAGGAATGTGCATTTTTCTTAAGAAAAGCAGCAGTAGCAATGCAGATAACATGTTTAACAGGTAAGAAAACCCAATGTCTGGTGTATGTGTGTGGGTTTGGAGTATTTTTGTTTGTTTTATTATAAAATCAGTGTATTTTTCATGAAGGGGAAACAAAAGAGGGGCATTAGTTTGTTTAGTGAGGCTTGAATGACGCGACTTGGTCATAAATAGAAGTGTAGTGGAGATACTTTCCAGACAGAAGATTTTATTCTCACACTACAATGCCTTGGTTCTTCTAGACTACAGTGATAGCAACTTTGAATCATTTTAAAATTTGATGGAAAAACTAATTTAAACCAGATTTTTTTCCTGAATGTCAGAATAATTACAGAACAGACAATCCCTTTTGCTAACCAACTCTTACAAGTCTGATCTCAGCAAGAAATATCTGTTAATCTCAGGAAAAAAAAAAAAAAAAGCGAGGTAGGGTGAGGAGCCGCTTTAATTATTGGACTTTGCAGCCTTTGACTTCATATGGACTCCAGTTAGGTCCAAGATTGCCTTGCATTCTCACCATGGCTAAATCTTGCCATTTTGTTAAAAAGTTTCCATATATTATGTCTTTTTCCATAGCCATAATCCAATATCCAGCCATGGATTCCTGCCATGTAATGATATCTCTTTCCTTTCACAGAGAAAGGATTTATTTCACTGAAAATTAAATATTTTCAACTGTCCTGGTAATGCAACTTTCACTCTGATACTATTTTAAAACTAGGGAGTAAATATTTTGGGATGTGATTTGAAGATCTTTATAGCTGATGTTTCCCTCCCTCTTCTCTTCCCCAAAATCCATATAGCATCTGAGAGTAGTCTTAGAGCACAGTGTGTTTTATTGTAAAGATATAGCACTGCACTGCACCACATCTATAGAAAGGGCTTCCTTATATCAGCATTCAGACTCGATGATTCCTCCTCTCCTTTAACACACGTTCAGCTTTTTAGTGTTCAGCAATATGATCAGGCATATGAAATTATAAACCAAAATGTTAATAGAAAAATAAAGGTTGTGTAGACAACCTAGGACTAATTTATTCCATTAATTAGTGTGATATTTTAGGCAGCTATTCAAAATCAGTAGATTTGCAAGTTATTCTATCACTTAATAAATTACCATAAATTCTACTTTAAATCTAATATCTTTCTGTTCCTCTAAGAAAATGAGTATTCTGACATCAATGACTTAATTCTCTAATAACTTTCACACAGCAAACTTCACTTTGGCATAAACAAAAATAGTAATAGAATTAATAGGACATGTTTTTCTAACAAATTGACTTTGACCTTGAGGACCAGACAGTCAATTGATATGAGGTGGTGTATACTATTTTAGGGTATCACATAGGATTAAATCCTATAATGATGTAAATAGAGTCCAAGGAGAAATAATATTTTTATCTACCTAAAGGCAGGCTGATATATGATTATTTCCATGAATACTTCCTAAAATTAGTTTAGAATTTTCATTCACAACCTTTGTTTTGGCAGAAAAGGACAGTGCAAGGTATGTTGGTTAGGTACTGTTTCTCAAAATATTTTCCATTAAAAATAAAATTTTTATACTGTCTTTTCAAAAAAATCTCCCTTATCATTAGATTTAAAAAAAAAAAATCAATAATTTATTTCATTTCACAGAAATGAATTGTTTTGATCTATAAATTAGAAAAAGACATTTCATTCTGTTCTTTGCAGCAGCTGCCTTCAATAGTTTTATATAAAATAGCAGAGAGCTTTGACTATTTTAGTTATTAAATGGCTATTGCTGTATCATGTCTTGAAATTGTATGAAAAAATTCAGCAGTAGTACGTAAGTTCTGAAATAAAGGGAAAATAATTCTACATATGAGATATTTTAAAATTAATTCCTTTATGAAATGTCACATTTGAGCAGATAGCTTTTGTCAAACCACATTTTTTCCTTGATTCCTGAGATGTTAGTCTCTTTCTTTTCAATTTGGCATGAAAATAAAACATAGAAACTTTGAGATTTTCAGGAGAAGGCGAGGAAAGGGGGGTGGTTATTGTTGGGGGTTTTTTGTTTTAAATCATCTGATCTTTCTGCAAAGCTGTACAACCTCTCACACCCAGCTTGGGGATCAGTGTGGAAATAAAGCACACAAAGGTCAAATGGAGCATTTTATGCTGTTTAAATCTTGCATGTAGGTAGTAGGATGGCTACTGTTTCTTGTAAGAAACTTCCCTATTCGTTTTATGGCCAAAGATCAAGTCTTGGTTAGCATTGTGGTTGGCCTTATCCAGCCTACAGATGCAATGAATAAGTGGGTCTTTTCAGGTCCTCCTGAGCCCAAGTTTTCTCAGCATCCTCCCTCTTCTGGATGGCCACAATCACCAGCCTGATCTCTGCTGACTGACTCTGAGATTGGAGCATCTGGCTCAGAAGGAAATGAAAAAAAGTCTTTAACATTTTACTGAAATATAAATAAATGATTATGTAATTCAACAACATTCTCTATTGTTAAATGTTGGCCCAGCTATTTAGTAATTCAAAATACTTTAACCCTTGTCATCTTGTTGGTGTCAGCTGATTGCTTTCTTGAATCAAAACCCATAACCATTCGGTCAGGCAAGCTAGGACTGCAGTGATGATTGGATTTAAACTGGGTGCAGATGAGACAGTTGTATGCTTCATGCCTTCATAACAGTATGAGGATAGTCAGTAATAATGGTAGTTAATAAACATGCTTCTCGAAGTCCTGAAATACATTTTAACCATCAATAGGATGTCAATATTTTCACACATTACTTTTTGTGATAGTAACATCATTTTTTTTTCCTCACTGGTCAGAATGACTTGTCCTTATATGATTTATGAACGCGGCATCATATTTAAGTACTTAGAAATACTTGTATATAGCACTTTCTTTTGTGCTAGTAAACTGATTCTGACTAAATCTGAGCTCTTCAGAGAAAATAACATTTCCTGAAAAAAATTCAGCAACTGATATTGCCTGTATTGTTAATAATGTTTCAGTGGACTAATATTACCTGTAAAATAGCAGGACTTGCCTGTGCAGCAAGGACATGACTCCAAAATTAAGTAAACTTGCTAATTTTGAAGTGGATTACTAAACTGAAATAAGACTGTGAATTAATACTATAAAAAGGAATAAAGCCATTTTAAGTTGGTTTACCATAATTCACTTTGGAGGCCAATAGAATTAAATTGTTGGTTTTAACCTGGATGAACCTGTAGAAAGCACATCTCCAATGATAATACCTGCTTAGATACTCTCTAAATGAGCAAAACAAATAGAAAGGAAAATACAGAAGTCCTGCCAGTGCTAGAACTTCGGGTTCTCTTGTGTCTTCCCCGTCCACCATTCCCAGTATGGGTCTGTCTGTGTTCATGTCAGTGTGACATTACTTTCCACTGTGGCACCAGCTATGGCAAACATACAGGGTGTGGTGACATTCCCTGAAAGGCTGTAAAGCTTTCCCTTTGCTGTGTGTTTGGATGACAACTGTATACCTAACTCTTCCAATAAATTGTGAGAGCAGTGGATTTAGGTACTCCCTCTAATTCACTTAATAAATCAATAAAACAAGCTCTCTGAGACATGAGCTTCCTACTCTAAAAACAAGTTAAACGTTGGCAAAATAGTTAAATGAAGATGCTCCATACGAAAGGGGAGATGGGGACAAAATGTTTGTGATAGGAGAAGATGGCAAGTGAGGTCTGGGTCTGCTGTAAGGATGATGGATAAGGGACAGAGACAGATAAGAAGCAGCAGAGCTGTGATCATCCTTGTGGGCCAGGATAAGTAGGTGGGGAGCTGTGTATTGAGGGCAGCCAGAGGAGATTGTGATAGGACTACTGAGTGATTTGCAGCTGCACCACCAAACCACTGAAATGACAGTCAAAATTTCACAGGATTTCAGAGCTAAAGCCAAAAGATCTTTGACTTTTTTTTTTTTCCTTAGGAAGAAGAATGTGTGTGTATATGTGTGCGTGTATACATATATCTTAAAAAAAAACCAAACCCAAACATATATTTTCATCTGGAAGTTTGAAGTTGATCTCAAACAGGAATATCATAGCTCAAGTTTTCTTTTTTCCATTATTTTTGTTTGCCCTCAGCTTTCCTTCCCTCCTCTTTTTTTTTTTCCTGCAGGAAAGACCAGGGTGGAGGAAGATACTGACACTATCGAGGTGAAGGGAATCCTTCTTCTTTTCCCAGAAAAAAAATTTAAAAGCTAAAAAAATACTAATAGTGTTGGAGCTTGATATTTATTCCAGGAGAAAAAAAAGCCTACAAATTAATAGAAACAGCAAGGAATTAATTCTAGTCCAATTCAAATAAAATGGAGAAAGAAGTAAGTCACAGTAACAAAAAATTAGTTATTAGAAGAAAGTACCAGAGGAAATTATAGATTTTGCAGCTTTGGAGTCTGCAGACAAGGTTTGTTAACAGGGTTTTTGATTATCTGTTCTATAAATCTTTAGTGTTTTAAAGTAATTGAGTATCACATTGTTCTGAAAGTAGAAAGTTTTGAAAAGGGACCTGTTAGATATAATAAAAAACAACCTGGCAGCAAACAGGAATGCTTTTCTTCTTGCAACCCCTTCCTTACCAGCCCAGGTACTGTCATACCATAGCCTCTGACCATAAATTTCTTGGATAGAAAAGTAAATGTGTGGAGACTGAGGTCAGTGGATGCAGGACAAGGACAGAGGGGTGGGAGAGGAGGGGCAGGCTGGGCTGGGCTGTCTACAGGGCTGGAGGGGTCAGGGGGAAGAGTCAATGTGTGCACCTGCAGAAAGTGGGCAGGGAAATGGAGCCTGGAAATTACGTAGGAGGCCTGGAGCATTGTTGCAGCATGTGTCAAAATTTTATTTTTAGTTGTCTTTTTTTGTTTGGTTGGTTTTTGTTTCTTAGCTACCCTTCTTCAAATAAAGACTGAGTATCTCTCGGTAAAAAATGAGTTCTTGTTAAACGTCAGGGTCTTTTTTTGCCTTTTTACCTCAGTGTAGCATTAAAAGGTAACGTTCTCTGGCATGTTAGATGGGAAGGAAAACTTGTTGAACTAATGTTCCCTTCAAGCGTCATATCTATGAATCTTTTACTAGCTGGACTTATCAAAATTAAATGTTTTATTGTCTTCCTTTTCTCTAGCATAGTGAGAATAGCAATAGGGATATTTATTGTGTTCAGACTACTGAGGAAAAAGTGATATAGAAGTACAATCTTAATTATATTTTAATTTCTCTCATCCCAGCTTTTCTGAAGCGGTGTCTTACTATTATTACAATTAATGCTGTTCTTCATAAAAGATGTATAACTGCAACTAAAATTCAGGAAATTGTAATAGCAAAATCTTGTCAAGTGATTAATGCATGTATGGCATTTAGGGTGACACATTTTTATAACCTAAGTGGCACTGACACTGGTGGATAGCAAGCTCTCAAAGAGTCATAGAAGATGATTATAGATAAGGTCGCCATTGGTTACAATGATGGAAGTAACTGATTAATGACGTGCAACAGTAGAGCAAGCCCAGAGATTAAAGTTGGCAAGGCAGTCAGCCTGTGCTGATGGAAGACAGATGGTTCCAGAAGAGGAGATGATTTTTATAACCTTAAGAAATATGTGAGTGAATATGTGCAATAACAAAAGCAGATAGAATTAGGTTTTCATTTTTGTTGAATGATCTGTATCACCACTATAGATTTAATGAAAGATCGATGAAGTTAATACAAACAGACGTTTCTTATTTAAGAAATTGTACTTTCTGAAAGTTCAGCTGGTACTCTGTATGAGTCAAATGCTCACTTGGTGGAAATCAGTGTAGTTCAGTGACATGTTAGCTCATAGCATTTCAGAATCTATGTACAAAACTACAGAACTTCTTTTGTATTGACATCCTGTTTTGTTGCCTTCCAGCTGAAATCATCATCTGCTCAGAGCTGTTCTCTGAGGGAATTGTAAAGCCCAAACAACATAATACCACAGTATCATTTACCCAGTTTGCAGTTTTGTCATAAAAAAATGCAACTTTTACCATATATACTTAACACCTACTGTAGGCAAGTGAACTTCCCTCTGCTTGCTGCTCATTCAAGAAGGCTCAAGGTTTGTCTTCATGTCAGTAAATGATTATGTGCTTCCCTGGCTAAGAACAAAAACAGACTTTCAAGAACTTCCCTGCTCTGAAGAGTTTTTGATTTATTACGAAAAACGGATTTCTTAAACTGATCATATTTATTATTTCCATTATATCTAACTAGAAATACAGAAAGAAAATGTGCAAATCCTACTCCATTTCCAAGTTGCTTATGGTAATGTTTGTTATTGCTACAAATTTAGGGGAGCTAATTGTTAAGCTACATTCATCTACAAAAAGGTAGCTTCTGTGGATTTAAGTGGAAGAGTTACAATGAAATGATTGCTTTATTCGGAAAGTGATGTGTCATGGACAATCTTGTCAATTATCGTACAGTCTTTAGTCTCAAAATATCAAAAGAATTTATTGAGAAAGTGATGAAACTTGAGAACCCCAGGAGTCCTTTGGCTTCCTTGGATCTGATTTTAGCCAAGGTACATTATTGACCAGGTGCTAGACTTGTCTTCTGGTAATGGCAATGATGGAAGTTGAGGCTGTGATTGCCCCTTGTTCCTTCAACCCTTCGCAGTCGTACCAAAGCTGTCGGTGCTATTGGGAGATGTAAAACATTTTCACTATGCCTATGAATCTTGAAATCCCTAGCAGCCCATCTAGTTAGAAAACAAAGATCAGCATGATTAAAACATTTTCTCCAATTCAGAATAAGCATGATTTTGATACACATATTTTTCCTTTCTCTTTTCTAAAATATTACACTTGCTTTGTGGGATCATTATTACTTCGCTGTGCCTGGGAAGTTTGATATATCAGACCATAATATTAACTCTGGTCATCTTCTGCTGAATGTGTACATACTTAATATGTTTGTAACCTCTGATATTTGAATAAGGGTTATTTGGTTTTCCATGTGACCTAAGAATTTATTGCTTTTCCAAAGGTCTTTCACTCATATAGAAATATTTAAATAATAAAACTTACATTGGCATTTTAATAACAGAACTGCTTAGAGGAGGAAAAAACAAAACATTGGCCTAACTGTAAAAGCAATGACAACTCTAAGCCTAAACCCAGGAATTTACTTCTGAAGGATGCTATCAAACCTTCTCTTTTGTGTATGCTCCAGAGACTGGATTGCACAGCTGTACATGATTTTTTCCATTTACGAGAGCTCATGTACCATCCTGACAGCAAAACATGGGAGAAGAACTGCAAATATGAAGAGTTTTACTTGTCTCCAAGTGATAGACCAAAAATGACAGTAGGTGCATATCTATGATTTATTTTCTTTTGAGGATCAAGAAAAAGAGGCATTGCAGGAGAGAATGGTGAAAGTATTATAATTTTTCAGTGTTAAATTGTGTGGACTCAACTGATACAGAATATAATTTTAAGAAGAAATTATTTGACCTATGTTAAAAGAAGCAGTTGCATTCTGCTGTTGAAAATGCACTGATATACCTGGGCTTTGGAGCAAAACCAGGAATGTGCTTTTAGCACTCTGTGAAATTGCTTCACATATGCTCCATAACTATCTGGCTTTTTAGCAAATAAATCCTAAAAAGACACCGTGTTCAAGACCAAGCAGTGCAAGGGCTGCAGCCCAAAATGCTGCAGGCCATGGTGGACATGGACTTGAGCACACTGAATGAAGTGCACAGTCTCTCCCATACTCTGTGGTATGCATTTCAGTGGATGAAGAAACAGGCAGAAGGATCTGGGTGCAGAAGAAGAAAATAGTGAGACTAGGATTTGGGGTTTATAGTATGGGTTTGAAGAAGGGATACTGTATGTCTGAGATCCACTATCATAATTTTCCTGTTCTCTGCTTTGGAGCTTCATCCAAGATTTAGATTTCCATTTGTCCAAAGTGCCTGAATACCTAAGCAATGCAGTGGCTGCCTTCAGTATGTCTATGTTGACACTTCTCCAAGTACATGTGAATTAGTTGTGTGTAAGTCTGACAGTTCATGATAGTGTGGGAGATTTGCCTTCATGCGAACTCTTTGTTTGATTTGCATACTTGTAATCAATCTGATATTTCCCAAAGGCACTGGCATTATTGTGTTTGTGTGTAGGTTTAGATTGTATTTCTATCCAGGAAATTCAGAAAAGGCACCACTTCTGAAGAAAAGAGCATTTCACAATTCTTCTGGTCCTAACCTTTGTAAGAGTATTGAGGCTCTAACAAACATTTTGCTTAAAAAAAACCCCAAAACCACAACCCATAGATGACAGTTCTAGCATGTCATAAATCACAAAAGCAATGAAGCCACTAGTTTCTGATGGAAAGGACCTTACATGATCTTCCAGCAGAAAGGATTTTCTGTAGGTATCTACATGGAATTGTGCTTCAGACAGGAATGATTTATTTGATCCAGTTCTGATCTCCTCCTAGTGGGTGATTTTACAGGGCTTCTCTAACCTAAATGTGAAATAAATGTTCAAATAACACATCAAAGGAGGTGATTTCTTAAAATAATTCTAAGGTATTAGCTGCTTGAAGTAGAGATTATAGTGTATGTCAGAACCTGCAAATTTTTACTTTCAGAGGTTCTTCATTTGCCCCAAGGTCTGGGGCAGGCCATATATATTGTCCCAATTCAGGTAATTTCTTTTGTGCTAAAGCTTTTGGGAATCTTTCATACTTGTTCAAACTCATTTATTTCTTGTCTCTCAGACTAGGGAATGATACATAGATTTGTTTGTTTTCTAACAGACACCTCACACATCAAGCTGTTACTTTTTATCTAAATAAGAATGTCTAAAAGTTAGTGGATTAAAACAAGATCCAGAACAATCACAGAGGTATCCTCTGAAACCTGTCTGCATATTTGTCTCCTTTTAACTCTTCTTTCTCATTTGAATGATTTACAAGATAGTACTGTGTAATATATAACAAAGAAAACAGTTTTATTCTGATTAGAATATCAGGCAGAGGTGAAAGGTACTATCTGTCCTACCAAGTTACTATATCAAAAGAATGTGGACAGTTTAACCCATCTTTTTTATTTTCTAATGATGTCAGTTGATGTCCACAAGATCATCATACTTAATTATGTTCGTGCCTACCTCTAAAAACTTCAACAAGCAGAATTTACCATCATCCAGACAGAAACAAGACCAGTCATCACTGCAATCTTTAGTTGTATAGTCTTAGCTGTTTCAAACTCAAGGTTGTTGGTCCTTTGCAAGCCAACATATTAGCGCCAACTTTATGCATTAGGTCTGGGTGGAAAAACAATTCAAACTTGAAATTAAGAGATCTTCCAAGAGGAAGTTGGTTATTTATGTAACTAACTTCTGCAATTTTGCTTTGTTTTTTGAAAGAGAGTAGTCTCCATGAATAACACAGGTGAAATTCTAGGCTTGTGGTCAGCCAGCTGTTATTTAAAGGGATTGAAAAGTTCTTGTTTCAAATTCAGATCCGAAATAAGTATCAGTGTCTGACAAAGATTCAAGATTTCCTTCAAAGCAAACCTGTCTTTATTTAAGACAGTAAGTTCTGGAAAAGTCTAAACACGGTTGAAATTAAAGACAGTGATGAATTTATCAATGAGTTGCAATATTCTCAAGGTTTTGTTTCTCTTCTGACCATGAGTCTATCAGGACATATCTACAGCAACTTTAAAATAATGTCATTGACATAGATTAAGTGCTAATTTGACTTTTTATTTTATTAGGAAGTGTTCTGACATAGGAGGGAAAAATTGAAATGTTTTTCAGTTTGATACAGGCAGACTCATACAGCTGGGACGGCAGCTGAGGCCAGTATAAAGCATTTACAGATAGCTTATCACAGAAGACCCCAGCATCAGAATCACTTCTGGTGATTAAATCAGACTTGATCAACTTAACTTTTTTTTTTTTTTCCTCCCATGAATGAAACAGAAGAAACTACAAACAGAGTTTCTACAGAGGTTTTCTTTCTTCCCAAACTAAAAGTGTAGTCTCAGAAAAGGATTTTCTACATGTAGCAAGTACTGCATCATTCTTCTCAGAGGTATTCTTGCCAACCAAAAGAAACTCCTTTTTTAAGCACCTGGTGACAGAAACAGTTATAATCAGTGAACTGGATGTCTCTGACATCCTGACGCTTTGCTTTCCTTCCTTTTGGTTCTTTCCAGCTATCCTCCCTGCCTCTGGTTCATGCTGCTCTATCGCAGCTTTAGTTACTGTGCCTGAGAGCCAGCTCCAGTGACAGGTGCCCCAAAGCTGGCTGGGTTTGAGCATATTTACCAGGCACCAGTATGACCCTCATCAGAATGACTGAAGTAAACTCTGCTTTTACCACAAATTTCCCATGGTTCTGACCAGAAATGCTTTGTCTCCAATTGATGTTTTTGATCTCAGGTGAGTGTAAGAAACATGTGGGGAGCTGGAGATGTGGAAAAGAATAAAAAAGGACTATCCTATTTTACCCATGATGTTCCTGATATAACCTTTTTTTTAAAAAAAAAGCCGGTTACTGGAAATTCAGACTTTTTGTCTTCACATTAATGACATTCAGGATGAAATGCAGATGCTGAATTAATTACCATAGAATAATTTATGTAGGAGAGTACCTGTGGATGTTGTGTTTTTAACCCTGCTTCAGCTCAAAACAGGTTCAACTGGGTCGTACTGCTCAGGGCTCTGTCCATTTCAGTTTTTAATATCTCCAAGAACAGAGTCTTCAAACTGTGTTTCACTACAGATATTGGGTTTGATTCTCCATGGCCTTTTGCCTTTTGTAATTCTTATCGCCTGTGAAGAAGTGGCTATGAAATGCTTCGGGGCTGAAAAGCATTTTGTACATGCGCTGTGCAGAGGCATAAAAACCTGCACTTAATCAAATCCTCAAATCTTTCCTCAGTCTTACAGTTGAGACATTTCCACAGCATTTGACCACTGTGAGCTCCTCAGGGGAAGCATGGACTGAGGAGTTCCTATATTTATCTTGAAAAATTCCTCTTCTCTTTTTTTTTCTGAAATTCTTCTCTGAGGAGTTGGTGGTGGCCTCTTGACCTGACAATATATTCTACTTCCATTTTAAGACCTATAATCTTTCTTCTAAGAAGCCCAGCTGTAAGGCATCTACTTTCTCTGATAAAGGATCTACCATTTATTTCATTACATTGCTTCTCTGTCCTGAAGGTTTCTAATCATTCTGGTGATGTCAATGCAAATTCCCTCTGAAAGTCTCAAATTTGAGAGATTTGTGATAAGCAGAGAAATAGAGATCACACTAAAACAGAATATATTGTGCCATGGTTCAGACTTATCAGAAAACATTTTTGTAATTTTTAGGCTAATATTGTAAGACAGATAATCCATTGAGAAGATGTTAGATTTCTCTTCAATACTAGTAAGAATTAAAGGTGCTAAGCACCTTCCAGGATGAAGTCTTTACAAAAGTACCTCCCAGTTCGCTCTTATAATGAGTCACCCTTGTTAACTTTAAAAGAAAGCTCTTGTTTTTTTTTTTTACTTTACACATATAAAGAGTCACGACAGTTGGTTTCAAGGATGTCTGTATAATACCAGAGTATTTCCACTTAGATTTAAATTACGATATATAAAAATAAAGTTCATCATCTAAAAAAGAAATGTTCAGAAAATCTAGTTCTACCCTTTGAATGACAAATACTTTGCTGCTGTTTCATTTTTTGAATTAAAATTAACATTTTACTTGTTATATCTGAAGATATGATTCCGCAGCAGCACAGTTTCTCCTGTCAGATGCTTGCATGAATCTTTTCTTTGGCTCTCACTGCTGGTCTGTATATAGTGTGTGTTTAAAAGCAGTGGATTGTGAGGGACAGGGAATCCTGGACCCTGCAGAGCCGCTTCCATTTTGGTGCTTTTGTCTGCTCCTCCATGTCCCTTCCCAAAACTGGTTTGTTTACATTTAGAGATGAAGTAGGTTCTTGTAGCTTTGTTATAAATAAATATTTCACAGTTTCACCAACAATACTGATTGTCAAAGGAATGTCAGGGTGGTAAAATGTGCATTATGGAGCAACCACATCTGCAGAGACTCCAAACTTTGAGAGGAAGAAGATGGACAATATTTATTGGGTAACTTTGATTTGTTTCAGTCGATTATGTGCATCCAAGCAAGACAGAAAGTTGGTCACAGTATGAATACGTCGTGCTGAGAGAAGTCTGGAGGCTTTAAGACCCAGGGTTCCTTTTTTTATCTGCAGCTGGAAGTCCACCCCCTCCAACAGCACCACTGCTGTAAGAGATTGGCTCAGTTTAGCCCTGGAGGGGAGAACACAACAGGCAGCTCCCACTGTCAGCACAACCTTGTGTTCCCAGGCTGTGTCTCCTCCATATACTCAGACATGCTTGACCTTCCTTAGTAAACATAATATGGCAAAAGTCATGAGGATAATGTTGCAAGCTGAAAAATGAATATGTGCAGTACCTCATGCTGTCATTTTTTATTATCTCAAATGTCACGTCAGTCTTCATTAGATATGAGACCAAATGCATCCTTTTTTCCTTCCCTTAGTGGCAATTTCTCCTAGTCCCTCTTTGTTTTATATTTTTCTCTTTCCTCATCTCATGGTTCTCAGCAGATTTCAACCTGGTTAGTGTGGTGAAATCTCTCCATTTTATGTAGTTTAGCAGGGCAAATGCGTGATCCACAATTCCCAGCTTTATTGTGCTTAAACATCTGTCTGTATTGCAGCAAAGGCTCTAGAATTTCTATTATATTATTTATAGTAAGATGAATCAGACCCAAATTTTCTTTTCATTTTTTTTTCAATTTGCTCCCCTCTGATGACTCATCCTAAATAGGTACAAGGGATGCATCTTCTACTTCAGCAGTTTCTCTACATTGATTTTACAAGTTATTGGATCCTATATTTCAGTAATTATTTCTCCTAGTTTATTCTCTTATGTTTTATTGGTATCTCCAGTCTTCTAAGCACTTTGGGATGCATAAAGCAATTTACAAATGCAATTAGATAGAGATAAAACATGCACAATGAAATAAACACATCATAAAACATTAAAGAAAATCTTAGTGGTCTAGTGACTGGAGCACAAAACCATTTCATTGAAGATTAATGCTTCTGTGCTAAAATGCTGAACTGAAGCTCAGGACAGCAGGGTTCACTTTCCAGCTTTAGCAAGAATTAGGGATATATCATTGCACAAATCCCTTGATTTCCTCTCTTCCATAAGTTTCCACCTGAACAATGGGAAGACCATCTTTTTTTTTTTTTCTGAAAGCCTCTGCGTTTAGACCCAGTTTTATTTGGCATAGGGATTTTTTCTTAATTATCAACAAAAAAGGGAAGATCTGAGTAGCTGAGGTCACCAAATGAAGTTCTGTATCTGCTGGACTATGGACAGCTGAGGACAGCAGCTCAGGAGGTGTTCTTTGTTAATAAAATCTTGTAGAAGTCCCTGTGATGATGATGGTGACCTCTTCTGCTGTCTCCTTGGTCACATCATAGATTTTGTGGCTTGAAGTTAGGCTGGTTTGTAACAAATTAGTGAGTGAGAAGTGTTTCTATTGGCTAGATTTACACAAGGGTCTCTGATTTTGCCAGTTCCTCATGAGGGATTTTTGTTTCTGATACATTTAAATACCCCTGGGCTAAGAAAACAATTTATTCAGCTGTCCTTCCCAGCACCTGCCTCCTGCAAGCCGCTCCATCCCTCTCCTGCCACTTAACTGGAAGCCTGTCCAATTAAATACAGGAAGGAGGTGACTATAGTCTCGTCACAAGCTCGTTAAACTTCAGTTTCCAAGATACAGGAGTACTGTTCCCCTAGGCCTCAGCATGAAAGAATCTTGCCCTAATAAATGCATTAAGTGATATTCCTTGTCTGAACAATATCACAGTATCACAGTATGTTTGGGATTGGAAGGGACCTCAAAAGATCATCTAGTCCAATTCCCCTGCTGGAGCAGGAACACTTTCAATCTGAAAATCTAATTCTCTTTAATTAGTTGTTATTTCATATTTATCCTGAACAGCTTGAGAATCCAAAGCAATCATTCTCAATTTCATTCACAATATCACAGTGTATTGCCAGTTACTGTTTGGGTAGAAGAAATATTTATGATTTCCTAGTGGGGAATATGGACTTGATTCTTTTCATAGAACTGAATAGTTAGAATCATGCCCTTCAGTGAATTTGTGCGATTCATGCTTTTCATTCTACACTACTCAAGGAAGCAAAGCAGTGAGGAAAGAAAGAAACAGGCTGATCAATAAAAGATCTTTCTCCATGTTTAAAGTTTTTTGAGGAGCATGGAGGGTATTTATTTTCCTAACCCTATCATTCTTTCTGCAGCCCAGTCTAACTAGATATCATCTTAAAATGGATTATATCCACAATGATAAATGGAGGAGTTTGTATTGATCTCCTGAAATCACACTATGATGACATAATTAGTATACTTATGGATTGTCTCTATTGTGAAGTTAAAAAAAAATGCAGTAGAAAAAAATTCTCGCTGAATACTTAAGGAAAAAACAAAACCTTGGAGATGCTTCCACATAACACTATGACAGAGGCTTTAAAAACATTCACTTTCACATTCTCCATGGTTACTGATTCAGGTTTCTATTGTGCATTCTCCTTCAATGTGTAGAGTTCTTTGACCCTTATCCAAGAAAGCACTTAAATATCTACTGAGCATTTGTGGTTGCTGCTTTTTTGACACCCTGTTCTCACATTCTGCTCAGGTTATTAGACCACTTCCTTAATGCAGGGTGCTGCTAATGCATCTATTGGCATGTTCTGTTTTGCTGGGACAAAACATTCACCCAGTTTTACAGTAACATTTAGCAATTACTATGAGATCTAGCATCACAACACATCCCAACGAACTGAGAACCAGGCACAGACACTGACACTGAAATTCTGGAAGCAGCGCAACTGCTCATTTTCTTCTCCTGTGCTGTACCAGCTCTAATTCATTTGCAAACTGCATGTTAGTAATGTGAATCTTGACTCATGAGCTAATAATAAGTGACAGGAAAGAAAAGAGAATGTAAGAGAGAGAAGGAAACAGCAGACTGATCGATTGGGAAAAAGTGGCAAATTGAAATAATGACGCAAGCTTTTATTTTAAAGTCTTGAAAATGAGTTTTAAGAGTTACGCCTTTTGCCTTTTTTATTTATTAAAAAAATGTTTACCTGGGAAGTGATAAAGATAACCCTCATGTTTTTGGAATGAAAAACTGAAGTTTAAGCAAGCCCTTCGGATATACCTTATTAAAGTGTATTATTGAAATTTATGTTCTTATTCTGAGCAAAAGATGGTGATATTTTAACTCTTATCATTATAGCCTTATAATAAAATTTTCTAGCTAAAAAAGAAATAGGTGAAAGGATAGAAAAAAGATACAATCAATCTCCTTATGTAAATTCTGTAAAATTTTATTTTTTTATTAATAAAGATGTTTAACAAGTTTGAGAATATATCTCTTCTGTTTACAGCACTGACTGTCATTAGCTGATTTAAGGGATCAATCTGAGCTCTGAAAATATACAAGAAGATTTGCCCAGTGCAGAATTCAGAAATGGCATTATTTAGTGGTCAGTAGCTGGAATTAAGACACTAGTTTCTACTGATCACCCAATTATCATAAAATTGTGAAACAAAATATAATTTCACTGTGCTTCTGAATTAGTCCTTGAAAACATGTGTTCTTCCTGAGTTAAAGAGGAGAGACTGTAGCAAGTATAAGGAGCTAAAAGTAACGCAGATATGGATAAGCCTATAAGGAAAAGCATGTTTTGGGGATGAGAATCTCTGGAGAATTCATTCTTTTCCTTTTGCATGGAAAGACCTCAGACTTGAATGCCTTTTCTGATATCCACACTATTGCCTACTGTTTCATAAAGATAATGAATGTTCTATGCTGCATGGCCCAAGATATCCTATGATGTGGTTTTCAGTACCATTAAACAGCTGAAGCCCGTACTTAGTATTTGTAAATCATGAGGCTTTTTACCTAAGGGTGCCAGTAATTATTTGCTCTCTCTAAAGGACAGTATCAGAAGGTCAGCACTTTTCACATGGAATAAAACCTCAGTGAAAGTGCTGGGAAAAGCGGGGGAAGGCTATGCTCAGCTTGCTACAGAAGCATTTTGGAGGTGTCACCCAATTAAATTGGACAGCATAACCTGGGCTAGGGAGGAATCTTCTCTGTGTTAAACTACTTTTACCATTCTCTGTACTCTGTCCTTGCACTTTAATATTACAAAACAAAAGGCAACTGTGAGTTTTGAGTCTCTTCTCCTGAGCACATTATACATCACCATTAAATTTCTCTTTCCAGTATGATTGTAGACTTCACGGGAGTGAAGATTTTGGTTTGCTGTCACCCTATTTCAGAGGTACCTGACCTATTTAATCTTTGCCCTGCCTCTGGCCGAGAGGACACATTTGATGTGAGGAGTATCTCGGGTTATGTTCACAGTGAAGACTTCAAGGCCTCTTGCAGCAGGCAATATGGCTTTTCTTAGAAATGTTATCACAAGTATAATGATTTGGAAAGGGGAATTGTTTGGGTGGTTTTGGATTGTTATACACATGTGTGAAAAGGTTACCATCTGCCACTAATATGAAAGAGCTGACAACATCAAGAAGGTTCTTATTCCCCTGTTCTTTATCTTCATAAAGAAATGACGCTGGCCCTAAATAAAATGAGTATCGCTTACTGGAGTTTCAGGAAGAAACCTGTGTGTTTAAAGCAAATAATTGCCACCCTGTGGTTCAGGGTTGCAGAGTCTGAAGGCCAAAGAGAGATTGGAAGTGGAGGCTGGTGCCTCGGCGTGGTTGGGGAGCAGGGAGACAGGAGAGGGGCAGGTGGTGCGCAGAATGACAGGGGCACAGGGAGAGGAGAGACGAGTATCAAGGTAAGGTAATGTGCTGCAAGGAACTGTGATAGAAGAGAAAGAAACCAAGAAATCAGTGCGTAGTACATGCCACGTGGGATTTGAAGTAGGATTCTGTTCCTTCACAGGGGTAGGGGAGCACGGTACAGGTTTTAGGTGGTTGCTTTCTAAATCTTCAAATACCAAACAGTAAATATGGCTCCATTTTTGTCCCTGCTCAGCAGTGTAAGGCTTAAGCCATGCTCAATTTGGAAGCAAGAAGCTCTGAAGGAAGAGATTCTGCCTCCTGTTTTTTATAGGCACATGTTTTGCAACAAGTGTTTCCAAAGACCTAACAGGGATGTGGTGTTCCTGAAACACCATTCAGTCCAGTTGGTGGCTTCTGGAATTTTGTACTGGTCTCACAAAGTTTCTAAGTTACTGATGTTTCTCTACTATGAACCTTGAAACTTTTTGAGATTTGCCCATAACAAAAGTAATTTTTTGCTGCTGTGCATGTGTTAGGCAGCATACTGAGAAGCGTTTTAAGAAAGACCTCACTTTAAAGTAAGCTACTACCATCTGTTCTGCTTTCTAATTACAAATAGGGAAAAAAAGGGGAGAGAATAATTTGCAATTGTGTTATAGAGGCAGCAAAGACAAAGAAGTTACATAGAAGTACACAAGTTTTTAGACATGGCCTGCATCACTTATGTTGCTTTGACGATTCATAGAAAAATGGAAGATGAAACTGCTCCCTTGGGAGAGGAAAGGGTCCCTATGATAGTGATTTGTTTTCAAGATATCAGAAACTAAATCTGAAATGGCATGTCTGTGACATTATATACCAGTGCCTTCTCTTTTGGTGTCAATTAGTCCTGGAGAAAGCTATAGGTATGAGTTGTGTGTGTTTGAGATAAAATAAAAAAAAGATGTTAAAAAATGTTAGAAAAGACGATCTGGTAGGCAGTGGATTGAGACTCAGAGGAACTGAGTTCAATTCCAGTTTCCATTCATTACAATGAAAATAAACAACAATCGGGTGTCTAATTTCAAATGTAACTCTGGATTTGATGTTCTGTGAGGCTTACGTAGTACTTTCTTGTACTCGTAAAATAGGAATAATAGACCTGTATTGCATAGGAGTGTTGCCAGGATTCCATCAATTTAGTGTTTGTGAGACATGAAGGCTCTTGCCTGACAGAAAACATATACGATGCACTGATACATGAGGGCTTTGATTTGATTCCCTGCAGTCTTTCTACCATGCTTATTGTACCAGTGTATGCTACCTTCTCTGTAATACTTATACTTTTGTAACAAATACGGAGCAGGCTGACACTGAAGGATGCTCCACAATCCCTCTGTGGCAGCGAAACCACATATTCTTGTTCCCGAAGGTGTTGCCCAGAGTGGTTCATGCTGCTGCAGTGGAAACTGCAAAATTTCCTGTAGTTGTAATGTTAATCATAATTCTCAGCCATGGCAGGAGTGGCCAAGCAAGGAAACAACAGCTGCTTGAAGACATTTCCTTCACCCTGATTATCTCAGAGGCATGCAAGCTGTGAGCCTCTCTCAAGGCAGTGATGTTGCTGCTTCTGGTTGGCAATTATGCACTGCATTAAGCTGGGGAAACACTGACCTCCTGAAGCAAATTCCTGTAGGTCCTGCAATACGTTTATGCATTTACTTAATCAAATTATTAGAAGATTTATCTGAAAGCATCTGAGCACACTGCATAAACTGAGCAAGAACAAATTTGCATTTGATGCAGGGAAACAAACTCAAAAATGTGTGGCAAAAAAGGAAATTTGAATGATAGTTAATGAATCCTTCCAGTCAGGGAGGGTCAGTTAGTATCTGATCAGCATGGACTACCAAATCATTGTATATTCATGGACCTTGTCTTAAATATCCATCAGTGAATAAGTGGCATGAAACATGGTGTTCGAAGGGAGAAGAAACTGGCATATAGGTATATATTTATTTTTTTTTTCCCCCCATTTCTCCAGTTCAAGTATGAAGATCTGGGAATATATGTCCTGTTTACTATCTGTGAATGGGTCCATTCCATCCTTTTCTTTACCAAAATATTGACAATGAAAAATGGAGCAGCATTCTTTTTCATTCTCTCTTCCATTTCCCTCCAAATATTTAAAGTGAATGAGACAAGTTGTTCCAAGACAGTGCCATCCACCAGTGTGCAACTGCAATCAGGGTATTTGCCACACCAAGGACTCCACCAAAATCATTAAAATGTTTTTGAACAAAGAAAAGAATAAAACCCACACTGCCTTAACCAGCAATAATTTTCTGTAATCATTTGGCACAAGGAGATTTTATCCATGGTAAATGCTCTCACATGCTTGTTTCTGTTAATGTCTCAGACGCAGAAGGGATTGCAAGCCTGGATTTAATCATGTCTCTAAAACTGGTTCAATCCTTAGGCACTACAGGAATGCAAATTACTATTAAGTTTGAATTCCAGACATAAAGCTCAAGGGGTTGTGTGCTCTTTCAATGCATTTCTCTATATGTAACTGTTGCAGATAAAAGATGGTCCATAAAACCTTCTCAGCCAGCACACAAATATGTATCTTTCAGCTTTTCCTGTAAATATGAGAAAAACAAAGTCTCGACCCAGCCTTCCCAAAATATATTTACCACGGAGTACTGGAAAGCCACCTATATTCCTAAATATGATTTGAGCTTTTGATGACTAAAAGGCCATCCTGTGACAAGGCTGTCCAGGAGACAGCATGGGCCAGGGCTGTTGGTGTTCTCCATGTTCCAGCAGAACATGACAAATGATACTTGCATGGCTAGGAAGCCTCTTCCTCCCCTGTTAGATATTGCTGCTTGGTGGAATTCAGTGGACATGGTTTATTCTCAGAGGTTGGCATAAATCTGAAATACCACAGAATGTATGGGGTTGGAAGGAATCTCGAGAGTGTATCTGGGATGAAGAAAAGGAGAGGAATGGTTTCGTAGTACTTCTGAGACCCCCCTTCAAACATCTGTGCTCTAATTCTGCCTTGTAGCTCCTCTGAGACAATGTGCTGTCTCTCAGAAGGGAATGCCTAGTCTGAATATTAATGTCATTTTGTAACTGTGCTAGTTTGGCTGAAATCAAGTTAATTTTCATCACGCAGTTAGAATGTTTTTCTTTTCATAGCTAGCACAGTCTTTTGTTTTGGAGTTGACATGAAAAGAATGTAAGAATTCACTGAAATTTTGGCCGTTGCCAAGGAGATGAAGGACTTTTTCAACTTTCCAGCTAAAGTGCAAATAGTAGCTGGGAGGGAAAAATAACAGGACAGCACTTAGACTGACATCCAGGTTGGTCAATGGAATATTCTGTACCATTCTGGCTCTTCTGCCTAGTTAGTTTGGTTAGTTCTGTTTGGTAGCTACGTGCTAGTTCTGTGTTAGTTCGTTAGTTTTGCTGGTTTTTGGCCTTTTGCCTTTTCCTTTCTTGCTCTTTCGCTACCATTGGCTGTTTGGGACCAGGGGCATTTTCCTTTCTGGGACTGGTTGTTTGGCATGACTAGAGTTAGTGAGCAATTGCATTATAACTTTTTTTTGGTGGTAGCAGTTTTGTTTTGTTGTTGTCTCATTAAACTGTTATCTCAACCCACCAGTTTCTCCCTTCTCTTTTGATTCTCTCTCCTATTCTGTGCAGGGATGGGAGACAGTGAGTGAGGGGCTACCGTGGTCCTAGTTGTGGGCTGGGGTTAAACCATGACAGTAACAAATGTTTGTTATTGAGCTTTGTGAAAAATATTCCTTTACGTAACTGAGAAACCTTTTCAGTCACCTAATTCCCCCAGATGGAGATTACAAGGTCAACCTGCTTCAAGTAGAAGATGAAACTAGTATTGGAAATAAATTTAAATGATAAATGATATTTCTATTTCTGTTTTGTTATATTTTTCTGCACTCAGTAGACCATGGTGAAGAAATCACCTTGGATTTAGTTTCTGGTTCTCAGCAAATATAGAAATTAGTTTGTGAGACAAATACTTCCAGGAGTCTCCATTGTACAGATAGCATGTGTCTAATCAAAAATATTTTTCTATATCTGCAGCTCTTCAATAAAGGAGGGGGACACTTTTTATATCTTTCTGTATAACAAAATACTTCTATAGTCAATAATGGCACTAATACTATAAAATGAGTTCAACTGTCCAGGTAGTAGTATTAACAGCTTTGTTAGTTCTAAGTGGTACATTAAATATAATCAAATGGAAAAACACTTCTTAAAATGCTTGAGAATCACACTTTTTGGATGAATTGTTTGAAAGTATAAATTACACAAAAGATTTTTAGGTTCCACAGTTGACAGGACAGCATTATTATTATTGCTGCACTTTGTCAATATACTTGCAGAATCATAAGAATTATTTCCAATATATTATTTCAAGATTACTTTGTGTATTCTTGCATTTGCTCAGAAAATACCTGAAATTTTGATGTGGCCTGTGGGAATAAAAATATACCTATTTCTTTATTAAGGAATGAAAGTCCTGCTGTGGGGTTTTTGTGCATTTGGTTGGTTGGTTTTGTTGTTGTTGTTGTTAGTTTTTTTGTTTGTTTTTCCTATGTTGATGCATATTAGTTGCTGAACGTATCTTAGCATCGTAGAAAAATTATTTCAAGGAAAAAAACTATTTTTTTTTTAATAACCATGAACGTTAATATAATCAACATGTTTGCTTGTGGGTTGGGTATGCAAACTGAGATTATTAGCTTGAAAATTATTGCAAGGAAGAATGGCACCATATTATTTTACAGAGCATTAGTTCTGTGCTAACAGAGTTAACTTTGTGTATTCGAAGTCATTATGTATTTTCACTAGGGAGAGAGAAATAACATTTCATTTATTATTTATTTTTCTATTAGCTCTGTGTACTAGCTCACTTTGTATAAACTAAGTTGTCTTCTAGTTCTCTGTGCAACAGCAAAATAATCCCTCAAATATCACCTACATTATGTCGCTGCTTTAAGGCTCTGAGGAAACCTCACAGACTCCATACGTAGTTTTTATAAAACATTTTTCCAAATATAAATTTCTGTGCCTTATGCAGTTATTTTTGTTTCTTATGTATGGGGGTTTGAATCATTTGCTGTCATGAACTTGTGCTTGCTTTCCTCATTATACACCAGTCATAAATGTAAAAAGAAGGTAGAATATGGAGAGAGGACAAAGGAAAATGGAGAAGGGAAGATAGATAGTAGAACTTTAGATGTATTAAAGAGTATACTCTAGGGATTGGCCTATTTGTAAGTATCGAAATGAGTTTCTCCTCAAATATTTCTGCAAATGCTTAATGGGGAGTAATAGCAGTTGAAAGAATATAATTACATTGAAAATGAAGTAAAACTGGAAGCGTTTTAAGAAAAAAAAAACCAACAAACTTTTCCTTCTCAACTCTACAGCTGCTTGGCAAATAGTGTGTTGTTAATATTTGTGTTTCAGCTTTTTAAAATATTTTTCTAGCCCTCAGAATTTGACACAAATAGTTGCTATCTAAATGTGGAAAGTTTAATGGTTTTAGTTCAGCTCACCTGTAATGAGAAAAAAAAATCAGGCTTTTGAAGCAAGGAAAGAATTGCCCAGTCTGACCAGTTGTGTGTCACCTCAACATTTGATCAAGATCTGGGAGGGAATGAAATGTGGTGATTCTGCTCTCAAGTGCTCTGACACCTGAATTAGTATCTTAAAAAGTGATGGTCCCATTACTATTCCTTCTTCTCTGCTTGTTCAGTTCAGCAACAAAGGAATCATTTTGTTCTCAGATCTTGTTTTTAAGTAAGAGTGCCTCTGCCCTCTCAAGAAAGATCCATGATTATTAATCACAGATGGGAGGAGGCAGGCAGGCTTTGAACAGTGAGTGAAGCTCAATTTTTAGAGAATTTACTCTGGGAAAAATCACCCAGGTCGCTCTCCCAGATTCCTAACTCTTCCTGTGCATCTCTGGGCATCACCCCAGATCAGGCCCTGGGGTACTTTCATGGGCCAATCCCTCTGTTTAGACAGCATTTTTCATAAAGCCCAAGAGTCTTTTTCTCAGAGATGACACCTCAACATGATAATGAGAACCTCTTTTATTTCATCTGAGAAAGTCCAAGGAACTGAGACATCAAACAAACAGGAGAAGCTTTCATATTGGGAAGGTTGACTGTTCTTCTAACACACATCTTCACCACTTATTATTTTCCTAGGGAAAAAAATAAGCACTCATCTTTACAAAAGGGTTAATTATATAAATGATGCACTTTCCTTTTGAAGGTATAGGATTAATGAAATGAAAACTTGAGACCTGTTGAATTCTGCTCCAAAGGGAAATAAAACCAAACACAATGTAGGCCAGTTGGGTGAATGTGTTAAGTAAAGGAAGAACAGAGGGAATTTGACCATGCATAGAAGTTTGAATAGAGAGTTTAATAAAAGAGGAGTTGATGACTAAACATTCCTATTGCCAGGGTGCTCCCAAAGCAGAATGCAGCTGTTACTCGGAGTTGAAACAGCTTGTGAAGAGTTGAAAGGCTGAACTGATTTTAGGGGCTGTCATGGTTTAACCACAGACAGCAATCAGAGACCACACAGCCTCTCACTTGCTCCTCATCCCCTGGTGGGATGGGGGAGAGAACTGAAAGAGCAGAAGTGAGAAAACTTGTTGGTTGAGATAAAGACAGTTTAACAGGTAAAGCAAAAGCCATGCACACAAGCAAAGCAAAGCAAGGATTTCATTTGCTACTTCTCATCAGCAGGCAGGAGTTCAGCCACCTCTGGGAAAACCAGACTTCATCACATGTAACGGTTACTTGGGAAGACAAATGCCATAACTCTGAATGTCTCCTCCTTCTTCCCCGAAATATATCCTGAGTGTGACATCATATGGCATCAAATATCCCTTTAGCCACTTCGGGTCAGCTGTCCTGGCTATGCTCCGCACAAGCTTCTTGTGCATCTCTAGCCTTTTGCTGAAAAGTCCTTGACTTGGTATAACTATTACTTGGTAGCAACCAAAACATCAGTGTATTATTACAATTTTTCTCTTACTAGATCTAAGCCACAGCATTATACCAGCTACTAGGAAGAAAATTGACTTTATCCCAATGTTTGAAGGTCCTACCACACATTGCTCTCAGAACAAAACATTTAGTAAATGAAAAGTATAAGGATAGGTAAAGGTTTTCTTAAGTCTTGAACAAGAAACAACATGATCTCCTGAGGTGTGGTAAATGCTTTTTCACAAACTAATTTCCAGTGTTGCAGAGAAGGGGAATACAGAGTTCAGTGTCAGGCATCCTGTGTACAAACACTTCCATTATGTCCTTCATTCCCATTTGAAGGCTATATAGTGGCAATCACTTCGTTTATTTGGCTCTCTCATGCTAGGTGAGGAAGGGGTGAACAAGGAAGAGTGATTTTTCTGCTATAGAAAACTGTGACCATAGCAAAGTCATTCTGAGGGAAAAAATTAAAAAAAAAAAATGCAAAAACTCTGCAGATTGATTGATCCTGGGTCCTATTGGATCTGCCTTAAAAACCCATAAAGAAATCTACATTCAAATTCATTACTGCTTTGCATAGCTTCAGTTGTGGAATTATACGTGTACCCTGAACCTCTGCTGTCATTTAGAAAATGATAGCTTGTGAGTATTGTACTTGTGGGGATGTAGTAGAAAACATGAATCTTAAAGGTACATAAAGCCAGCAGGGGATATAAAAAGAATGTTAATTATATCATCTGTCTCTTGAGATCTAACTGATGCTTTTCAAGTCCTCATGTTAAATTTCATGAGGGCCTGATCCTGTTGGTGTGCATTAAACCTGCTGTGATAGGATCAGAGCCAAGCATGCTTCCACCTACATGACTGAAATCCAGGGGGATTTAAGCAAAGAAATTTCTGGATCCCTTTGGTGGTTTGAGACTATTCTGTGGTCTGTAAAAGCTGCCCGTGGCTGTGCTGAGAGAGAAGATTCACCCACGAGGGGAACTCTTGTGACTAAGGGAGGTCACAAACTCCAGCTGCAAGAGGATTAAATTCCTCTGGGATCAGGAGAATTCTGAATCTTAACTTTCAATTGGGGGACTTTGTGTGCAGATTAAACTCCTCAAGATCTCCAGTACAAAATCAAGCAAATTTCACTTTTGGGAATCTTTGGATGCTGACTCCTGCCATTTTTGAATTCCCAGTGTTCTTTCCCTACATTTTAGGAGTGACTTAAGTATATCGGTCATTTTTTCAACGTCTTCCTTTTTTTGTTTTTTTGGTTTTTTTTAGGAGAAATGAATAGAATAATGCAACGAGGTGAGTTTTTTAATGTGTATAATTGCATAGTTGACTTAGTGACTAAACTGAGAACACTTTTCAGTGTGTGATATTTGTTTGGTTTTTGGCTAAGTTTGGCTGATAACACTATGTTCACCAATTCCTTACCTAAAAAAAGCCTTTTTTATATTCTGAAGCCTATCTCTAAGCCTCTTGAAATCACTGGAACAAAACCAGGAATCAACAACCTCTCCCTTTCCACAGGGATGGACCCGTGCCTCTGTGTCCTCTGAGAGCAGGTCAGGATAAGTGTCTCCAGCTGGCTTAATGCTGCAGAGGATTTTTCACTCTGTTATGATTGGCAGTGCATTTCAGCCTAGTTTATGTGAACAAAGCCAGTGAGCGAGAAGCAATAGGGCACAGATCCTCTGAGGCTTCAAAGCCAAGCTTTTCCCACTTAAATGTCATTTGACTGCTGTTTGTCAGCAGCATGGAAAGCCCTGACAGAAGGAAATAGAGTCTTTTCTGGTTGTTTAATACCCATGTGGCAGTGGGCCATGCGCGGTGCCACAGTGGGAAATGAAGCATATCTGGGAATAGCACAGCAAGGTGAGGCTGCTGCCTCACAAACATCCCACACATTGGCCCTGTAGCAGGCTCAGGGTGTCCCAACTCACATCAGGGGTAGGGGAGTTTCCCAATTTCCTTGCTTTTTGCCTAGAAAAGGGTGTCCCAGGCAGCCATTCCATACCTTACAAACCACTTTTGGCTGTTTCAATGCTTTCTAGAGTCTATAATCATGCGTGAAGATCCAGGGGCATGTGGGCTGTCCTAGGGCAGCCTCTGACTTCCTTTATGAGTTTGTCCTCTGGTCCAACACTGAATTTGGCAATGTGGGAAACACCAGCAAGGCTCTGAGATGTGGAGTATTCTCATATGTGAGGGCAGCAGGGTTAGGGTTTTAAGAACAGTAGTCTTCAGTCTTTACTTGCATCACTGACTTTGGAGGGGATTCTTTGGAAATCAAGGATGCTTTGTGAATAAGGTATTTGGGAGGAAAAGGACCCTGACTCTGCTTGTCTGTAGCTGTGCTGAAGTCAGGAATAGCACCTCTGTTGTAAAAATAGAGATTATAGTCAAAAGGGTTACTCCGGTGAAAATCAATATTTCACCTAGTTGTTCATAAACCAAATACTGGAGATAACTCACCACTGGGTGAAGATCATACCGCAGGTATCAGTGCCCGAGTAAATAATGAAATTAATTATCTGCATTTAATTCTGTTTGTTAATATCTCTTGGACATGTTATTTGCAGTTGTTATCAAGATAAATGTCCACCCTCCTAAACTGCAAACAAGGAGTGCCATCCCCACCAGTTTATTCGTGGCAGCGGTTTCAATTAGCTGAACCCTGAAATACATCTGTCTTAGGGAGAGAAGTACCATGAGTAACAAGTAATTTTTTTCTCTGTGTCAAAATAGCAATATCACAATGAAGATCTGATCTCAATGTCTGGAATATAGAACTATGAATGATAGTATCTAATCAAGATATTAATTAAAACTTGTAATATCATCTTAAAGGGAACATGTTGCAAAGTTAAATTGGATTTTTTTTTCCTGTTTTAAATCAGCACAGTCAATTAGCAGGTTTTTTCCATATGTAATTATTTTCCATGGAATGAAAAGCTGAGTTAAACATTAGAGCTGTATACAGGAAGACTACGGTCAGGCACTTTGAGAGGATGAAGGCAGAGAGGAGTGAAAATGTGGACCAGGATGCATTGGCTAAGTTCCAGTTTGTTAATCACATCCTACTTAGTCAAAGCTGCCTGGTAGTTCAAATTAGTTTCTGTGTTCTCATATTTCCTTGGAGGGCTGGATGCTTAGCAATATAAAATTGAAAAGGTGCTCCTCCCCATGTGTGCCTGCCTTTAACTCTCAAGTGACACAAATTTGAAATAACAGCTCTATTTCAACACCATTTTTGTGTGCAGGAAAGGCTTTTCACTTTATCTGTCTCTCTGTATAGGCATGTATGTGTGAGCCTACATATGTATGTTTTTCTTTAAAGGCTGTCTACAAACTGAGTTTTTCTGTGGGTAAAACAGTGCGTTTGCTTTTCTCATGGAACATTCGTGGATGAAAATTTGTCTCACTGTTTTTGCTGAAAAATATGGTTGTATATTTTCCAGCTTTCTAGTTGCACAATTGGTGGCCTCACAAACTAATTCAGCTCATCACCTGGACTGATGGTGGATGTTTTGAAACAATGGTCTAGTATTGAGCTTCCACTGCAAGAAGACTTTAGAATCAGTCCCTTTTGACAGACTGGTAATGACAGGGATTAAAACAGGAACATCTAGGACTGAAGGCATGGGATGAAGAACAAAGCTGTGTTTGTCCAGACAAAACTGGAGGTTTTGCTGTTTTGGTGTTTGTCAAGTAGATTATTGAGCATCAGTGGTTACACACATGTAGAGGTCATCAGTGTGACTTGATCATGGGGTTTATATCCCATATGCTAAATGGATGGATCTACTCTTCAAGTAAGAGTGAAGGGGCATTTCAGAATTAACTGTATTTATCTTCTTGTAAAATGGATATTCAACATTTAAGTGAAAGAAATCTATTTCATTCAAAATTCGAAGCCTCCCAAAATCAATGGAAGACTTTCCACAAAATTCAGTGAGCTTAGGTTATAAGTGAATTAATTTTGCAGGAATAAGAACATCTGAGCAGCTTTTACGAGTGAATAGGAAATCATAGGAACAGTTTGCATTTATACAGAACACTTCCCCTAAGGTTTTCGTTCTACTTCGAAAATGGACTCCTTGAACAAACTTTAACTCAATTTAAATATACATACACATAGAAAGAGATTATTTTATTTAAGGTTTTACTTGTCCCTCATCAAGTGAAACTTCTTAATCATGCATTTTTTCCTGCTTTCTAGTTTCTTAGTATTTTTCAACACCTCTAGCCAGACATTAGATTTCCTAAGACAGCCAGATCCCTGTCTTGACAGGTTATTAATTATCACAGCTGGAGGTGAGGTGCTGTGGCTGTTCCTTGCTGTTTGTCATTTGACAGTAAAAGTGGATGAAAACGAAGGCTTTGGAAGAAAATAGGAATAAACCCCAACATTTGTATACAGTGCACATTGGCTGAACAGCTGCTGGGTTGTTTTTCAGACCATCTTTGATGTCTCTTATCCTTCTTTCTTGAACTTCTCTTTTCTGAACTCAGGGATCTTAAAACAGAGAATAATGTGATAGCAGACCAGTACAAAAAGTAGCAAATTGTTGCTGAAAGTATCTTACCTTTCTTAGATATGTTTCCCAGAAGTCTGCAGAGCAAGTATGAAGTAGCTTGGTGATGAGAGGATACATTCAAGACAAAGAGAAGATCCTTTCCAACAACAAGGTTGTTTACCAGGAATCAGTGGGGGATCCTAATTTCCCTACATTTAGCTGCTGTCTGAAATCACTCATTTGGAGGGTGGGTAATTTAGTTTGAGTGATGACTTGATCATTGATCTAGTGAATGCTTGCAATGGTGAGTGTGACTGGCTGGGTAAGGTGGGTGTTTGTGGAAGGATGTGGTTTGGGTTGCCAGGAAGCTTTCTGCAAGCATCTACACCGCCTGCACACTGAGGTGAAGTGAGGCTCTCCCAGGGGCATGCGTGGACCATGAGGAAATTCAGCCCAGGGAAGGACAGTTCTGGCATCAGGGCCAGGAGATGCAAAAGCAGCCAAGGGGCTCTGCTAGAAGCACAGACCCTATGGGAATTGTCCTTTCCTTAGTTTCTGAGGCACCCCTGGGACTGATGTTGAGCAGAGACACAGAGAAGGAGCTGGAGGAGTTCGTGCAGCCCACACCAGGGCAGAGCATCTCCAGAGAAAGAGGAATTCATATTTGTGGGAAGCTCATCTTTTTTCTCCAACACTAGTCAGGTTTAGCTGCTCTTTTAAGGCTCTGAAGAGGAGACAATATCCAGGAGAGGGCAGTGCTGTACTCACACATCAACTGGATCAGGCTGGAAAGCCAGTACCTTGTGGAAATACTGAGTGATGAGAAATTGTTCTCTTATAGTCAGTTTTCTTAATTAGCAACAGGTTCTTCTGCTACATTTATATTCATTTTATTTTGGGGTCTGGTCAATCTCTATCATGAAAGCCACTAGATGTCGTCGAGGTAAATTGTGAGAGCAATGCTGCCTTGCAGTTTCTTCTTAGTTAGAATGAGATTGAGGAGGAAGAAAAGGGTGGGATGGTCATCGTAAGCTAGAATTTAATAATAGTGCTAAAAAGGAAAGACTTTATTACCTGAGGAAGATTTTGCAATGTTTCCCAACAATGAAAAAGCTCCATCTCCTTTCCTCTTTCTTCAGAAGTTTTGCTTTGTCCTCAGCCTGGATATCCGTCACCTGTAACTCACTCGCAGACTGTGCCAGGCTTCCCCATCCATTTCACCCTAAAGGACCCCAGTAGATTTGGATACACCCAAATGTAGAAAAATTGGTTGAGGTCATATCCTAATCATTGCTTTGCAACACGTTACCAAAGCCTTAAATCATGGAAGGAAGGTAGGGACTGAGCTCATAACAAAGCCCCTAAAATACAGAAGGGACAGACCATGTTTTTGAACTAACCAGAGCCAGATGGTGAACTGCAGTGATTCGCACTGGACATGTCAAATGCACAGCTCATCCTGGCCTCCATCTAGGAAGGAAGAAAGGAGAGTGACAGATGTACTTCGGCTCCGAGGGAAAGACATATGAGGATCTGTGAAGTGAAGCATTCCTGGAGCTACAAGAGGTGTCTGGCACTCCGTGCTGGCAAAAGAGGTGTTTTATGCCCAGCAAGCGGAAAGACTGGGACACCAGCCTGTGTCCATATAAAGGCTTCTGGCAGTAATCGCCATTTACCTCCTCTGTACTCATTTTCAGAAACAGCTACTTCTTTCTTGTCTGAGTTTCTCTTGCCAAGTGTGCAGTCTTACAGTTGCTCCTCTGGTGAAATGGAGGCCTGTATGTTTGTCTCCTGGCTCCCACCTCACTGCAGCTCAGTCTGCATCCCACAGATGCCCACCACACAACAACCTCTTTCCTGCTCCCAAATGGGTCACAGCTGTGAGAGTCACCACCATTGCCCTGGGCATGCACATCTGCTGCATGACTATCACTCATCCTATTCCATGAAACTTAAAATTCAGGGTTCAAGTAACTTGAAAGTGCTGGAGAAGGCAAATTTCTTATGTGCAGCACTTTAATGGCTCTCCTTGTACTACCAAACCCCAAAACTCATCCTCCAGCTGTGTCTCATATTGGAGACAGATTTTCTTGAGGACCAAGCACAGGGAAGAAAAGGAGAAATGACTGACAGAAAGACTGAAGGCTAACTTGAAAACAAACAGGGTGTGATTCTTCACACAAGGTGTAGTTAAGTTGTGAAAATGCTTGATGAAGAATATTGGGGAAAGCATTCATTTATCTGGGGGAAAACCAAACAAATTCTTGAAAAAGAACCTATGTCTCTTTCACCCCTGCTGTATTTTAGAAAGAAAAAACAGCTTGGGAGGTGATGCTCTGAACAATCTCCGTTTACTAACCTTTGAAATTCTACTATGATATGGTCAAAAAAGAATGAAGAAGTTGTCAACTAGATTAATTTTCATCTTTACATCACCAAAACCTCTTAGTGCTAGTCAGTGGTGTTGCATATTAACATCAACATTCAGAGAAAACTTGTTTGCAAGAAGATGTTCAGTGAATGACCTTTTTCAATTTACCTCCTCCCTGCAGACTTTTTAGAGTCACAAGAAGCCTGAAGCCATGCTACTTGAATAATGATCTTAGACTCTGCAAACTAAGCAGGGTCAGAACTGGAACATATGGCTGGAGAAATCTCCAAGACAAATCCAGCAACCCTCAGGAGGTGACATGAGAATTTCAGGGCTGAACCAATGTCACTGAATCATGGGTGTTACCATTCTGCTGCTTTTTTACAGAATTTCTTTCTTGCATAATGCACTTACCTACATATGAGGATATTCAATCATGTATTTGTAAT
Source organism: Nesoenas mayeri (assembly GCF_963082525.1). Lineage (NCBI taxonomy): Eukaryota > Metazoa > Chordata > Aves > Columbiformes > Columbidae > Nesoenas > Nesoenas mayeri. The sequence continues at coordinate 29,816,218 of NC_137545.1, forward strand.
TGTGACTTACTCCACCTAATAGGAAAGCTTTCAGGCATCTCTTTGGTCATTAGTCAGAAAAATCCTATCAAACCCACCAAGGGGACCAGATTATTTCAATGTTAATGTGGGGAGAGATGAACATGAAGGAACTATTCACAGCCAACACATTCTATTTGCTTGACATCTGCTGCAGGGTCTGAAGTGAAATTATACCCAAACATATCTAGAGTGAAAATAGATGGGATAGAAAACAGCAAAGTATTTCTTATGCCAGTGACAGACCCTTTCAAAGGAAAGGACTTACTGGGGGCCTTATAATCATTCTGGTTCATGCTTTCTGAGAGAGACAGTCATTTGGGAATTGCTGAATTCTTGCTATTTTGAAAACTTCAGGAGAGTGAAAGCTGAGATCTGAGTAGTCACTGTCTGATTACACCAGTTACTCCTGAAATGTTAAGTGTATATAATAATGCCTTTTCCTTATGGAACCTAAATTGATAATAGTTTTGTTGTTAAAATCCTACATTGTGCAAGGGAAGAAGCAGATGCTTTCTGCTAGATGGTGTAATTTTTGTCAGTGAAATTTCTGTAAAGGTGATGGGCTCTTTAATATGTTATATCCAGGAGGCTCTGTCCCTACTTTGAATATTTGTCCTTGGGATCTGAGTACAGACAGGTGCTTCTGCAGTAAGGAATAAAAATCCCTCTCCACAACTCACTGCCTTATTGAACTGGTTATCTCAGAGGGTAACACATCACTATCAGTGTCCTATTTACCAGGAGGGAAGGTCAGTCAGTACCAGACCAGTTTCCATTCTCCCTCCATAATTGTTTCTCACATTGAAAGAAACATTTTTTTATTACTTTCTGCCACTGTGCGTTCACCATATAGCTCATGTCATGGGTTTATTTTCTCTTTTAGCTTGCTAGTGAGTCCACTTCTTAGTTCATCATCTGGTTTTTTTTCTACAAGGAAACATTTCCTAAATGCATGTCTGTATGTGTATAAAAAGGATGCAGACTTCAGTTTGACAGTCATTCTTTCCTGCTATCCCCACAAGCTCAGCTGCCTTAGTCTCAAAAGTACACTGCATTTGGGTTAATATGAAAGAAATAAAGTAAATTAACTTGTTGTATTGCAAGTTTTGGAGATAGTTTATTGAGCAGCAATATATTTCAGTAGCTTGCATTTACTACTTTATATTGTCTTGTATGAATAAAATATGCTTGTGAAGATTCCCTCAGAGGAATAATCTGGGAAAAGTGATTGAAATTTTGTTACTCTGTTCATGTTGCAAAGCTGAAAATCTGTCTTCAGCAAGAAATCAACATTTTGTCATAAAAACTAGATTTTCTCTAAGAAACCAGCAAGATTTTCTAAGAGAACACTAATGAAAATATTACTTGCATGTAAGTGGAAAATCCAGTATTGTATCATATGAGAAATAACATGCTTTCACACAATTAAAACTTGGGGACAGTATTCTCAGTGAACATCACACAGTGCATGATCGAATACACACCAGATTTTCATGCAGTCCCAGTGAGCTTGTACACCAAGCCAATATAGCTACATATGCTGTTAGAAAGGTGCAGAGTCAAATTAGGCTTAAAAATGTATGCATGTCTTTGCATAAAGCTGTGCCGTCTTACCAAAATTTGTGGCCCTTGCAGCTCTGGTTTCTGTACATGGAAGGAAACTGCTGCAGCACGGACTGTCTTGTGCTCAGTGCTCACCCTGCTTCCCAGGCTCTGTTGGTGGAGGCAGCTGGTGTGAACACATGCCCAACACATTCTAGAAGCTTCATTATGGTGTGCTCACGTAAGCCCAGCTTCAAGGGCAGCCTAAGCTAATATGCTGTCTCCTGACTTTGGTGTCCAACCCATAAGCACATATTGCTTTATGATGTCCAGTAGCTGGGGTGATAACTAGTGACAAAAAGCAGAGGGGACTAATACCTTATGCTTCTGAGTTAGATTTGAAAATCCTTTAGTCCCTCTGAGCCCATCATTCACCTACAAAAGGAGTTAGGAAGATAAATGTCTAGAGGCTTTTGCAGTGTGCCATCTCAAAGATCACAAATGTAACAAAACCAGATTGAAGAGATGAAATGAAAATCCAAGCCAGCCTGGTTCTCAGCATTAAAAACTGGTAGGAAAGCCTCTGTGTTATATTTTCCTGGTTGTCCTTCTACAGCTAATGTCCCAGATACACAAGTTAGTTAATGCATCATTAATTTATTCTGCCATTCCCAATGTTGCAATCCCTTGCTGGCATGTTGATGAAACTCCACTCGGTTGGAGAGTCTCGTTGAGTGCACAGCAGTTTATAAAGCTGGCTGAATTCAGACACTATCTACCACAAAGAGATAATTCTGGAAAAAGCTAGGCTTTCTCTGAGCAAGATACTAGGAGGGAAAAAAAAAAAGAAGAAAAGGATTAGAAATGAAAAACAAAACAAACCAACAAAAAAGGTGTGTTAAATATATATTATTTGTATGTGTGTATATAGGTACATAAACGTACAGACATATATGTATGTATGTGTTTATATAACAGGAACAAAATTGGAATGGTGCAATTGTCAAATTGAGTGATAGCAAATTCCTTGTTTTTTGTTTAAACAATAAAGATTAAATAGCACAGTGGTTTTCCAGAAATTTGTCTCTTGTTTGACGAACTTCTAAACCAGAAGAGAATACTTTTGAGCCTTTGCCAAATTGTTTCTCTGCTGAGTTCATTGAGATTCCTTTTTCTGAATCAGTGCATAACATTACCATGTGTGTTTATGGTAACAGCTCCACAACCTCTTTTGGCTGAAAACTTAGTGAAATTGCCCATGTTTTTGATTAATTGATGAGTAATCAAATATCATCTAATACCCAGTTGCTTCAGGCAGACTGCTCATTAGGACTGAATTATAGAGCTGAGAGATATAGTTTTCTTTTCTTAGCTGTCACTGAGCTGATATTTTACTGTTGGCCCTTTTAATTTTCCTGCTGATTTTGCCTATATTATTTATTTTGTTTATTTGGTGGGCAGATACAATAGCTGCAGTTTTGCATTGGATTTAGCAGAGTTTAAATCCAAGCTATTCTTGAAAACACTGCTGCTGCTTCTCCTTTCATCCTAGGCTATTTGTTCCCCCATCCTCTTTTTGCCAGACCTAATGCTGGTGTTAGGTCTCTGATGAGTCAGGTCAGGGAAATGGTTTGGCTGAAAACTAACTTAAAATAAAAATCCGTACTCTTCAAAATGTCCTGATCCCTGGCATAGCAAGGGCTGGACCAAAGAAAGGCCAGGAATTCATAACCGGCTGCTGTGAAATAATTTTCTTTAGCAGCTCTGCTGATTTAGATTAGCCTTCATAGTTATTTTAAGCCATCCTATTTCTTACTGGAAAAATATGCTCTGCATAGCACAGGTTCATGCCAGAATATACTGTCATAAGACAAACAGGGAAGTACAGAGCATAGTTTTGAAGAGTCCTTCTGTATCCAAAACTCATATTGATAGAGAAATTCCTCACTTTGGTAGTCTCAATATAAAGACGCTTAGTGCTAGATGCAGCTTTAATGAGAACCAATGCTGAGAAATACTTTATAAAGAGAGTAAGTTGCCCAAACTGGTCCTTCCCTGAAAATCTTGGTTCCATATAATTAAATTTCACCTATCAATTTTGCAAATCCTCCAGAGACGAGCAAAGTTATTTGTTATTGAATCTTACTAAATTAATTAGGTTATTTTGATGGACTAAATTTGGCTCATTTCAAAAGCAGCACTTCAGTTTCAGTAAAGTCACATTATTATTCTGGGGGCATAATAACATCTTTGATAACATATGCTCCTTTCATGCAGATTTTTTTAGCCTAAATCCAGAGCTAGGAGAAAAGCAGTTTTTTGTTCAGAGTGAAGTTTTTAGAGTTTTTATTTTAGCATAAACCATGTCTAATTCTTGTATTATGCTTTGTGTAAGCAAGCTGGAATGAATGATTGACAACATAATTGTTTGGTCATAGTTATTATAGAACAATAAAGATTTTGCTTTCTTTTTAGTTTTCCATCTGCAAAGTGGTGATACAGTTTCTGTCTCAGAGGAGAGTTATGAAGATTTGTTGGTTAAGGTTTGGACTGCATTTTGTCTGTACTAAGTACCATATAATTATTTAATGTCCCAGTTACAGACAGTTGACACAGGGTTGCATCCTTGGAGTATTGCTCACTTCTTTTACACTTTTTTTTTAAAGACTCTGAAAATCTGAATGATACACATGTTCTGAGTGTAATGAATCAAACATCAAAGCACTTTTTTTTTTTTTAATAATAGTAAGAATTATACTCCAGTGCATTAATTTATTTCCTTTTTTTTGGCTCCTAATACATAATAAGTTTATTTCATTTTATACAAAACTGACAAAAAAAGTCCTGTTATACTTCTTTGTAATCTCAAAAAGACTCTTGTATGTTCTTTTTTCTTCCTATGCCCTAAATTGTGACATTGTGTTGTTACAAAATTGACGTTTAGAGGATAGAGCTATTTACATTATTAAACTTCAGGTGTGCTCAAAACCACAAGTGCAGAGTTAAGGAGTCTAATAAAAGCTCATCACTTATTAATTGGAAGCTAGTTTTAGTATGTGCACCCAACCACAAAAAAATAGCAAAACTGAGTCATTGAAAGTTCTTGTAGAAGAAAGTCTGTCTGCTTTTTATAATGATTCAATGGCTTCAGGCCTCAACACACTTTCTAGTTGTAGTAACCGCTCATAATGAGCACGGTCATTTTGAGTGGGTTACGTTTATTTGATGTCACTTGCTGGCATCTGTAAGCAGAACAGGCATCAGTTGAACACCAAATAGCTCAGTCACCAGTGGATGGAGAGCAAAGTGAGGAAGAGCATGACTCAGTGGTCTAGAAATTGTGAATGCGCTTCACACCAAGTCCACAATATGGATTTATAAAAGAGATATAGACAGAAACAATTAAAAAAAAAAAATCTATGTGACTTAGTCACCTTCAATATCCCTTCCTACATGTTGTGCTCTAACTATTGCACTACAGAGTCACGTTCTTCCTTCAGTCCTCTGCCGCTTTGATCTCATCTGTCCTGTTGAATTTGACCCTGGATGTTAGATCTCTTTATGTCCTTCCCTTAGAGCACTGTGGTGGGATGGGACACCCTCCAGGTGAAGTCAACCAGACTTCTTGCTGTGTCAGATATTTAGGGGTACCTCACTTTCTGTCCTTTACAGGTCTTAAATATCACTCTGTGAAGCAGGGTCTGATGGGGTTCACTTGGAGAAACACAAAGAGTAGCTTTTCACATGGTCTTTTTGCTTTCCTTGAACACAGAGTGGACAGCATGCGAACAGCCTGGGAAGTTTTGCATCAAAAATAGAAATGCCGAATGAGATAAGATGTTGCCAAACTAGATTACTAATTAGTGTTACATTACAGGGTAAAACTTAGAAATTAAGAAATCATTCAAGCACCGTTTCAGATGTTCAAGTGTTTTTATTAGAACTGGTCTATGTGCTTTGAAGAGATCTGCCCCATTCAGCAGTTCAGTTCTGGTTGTGTCTTCATTATCATGACTTTCTGTAGTCACTCCTTGAACTTCCTGTCTCCAAAACTAAATCATTGTTGACTGTCAGAAGTAGAGCCTGTAACCATTGATTCAATAGGTCACTAAAAGACATGCTTAAACCACAAGTCTTAAGAGGCAAGACTTAATTGTCATGTATTTACCATGCTTTGGAATAAAGATTCTCAGTTTCATGAAGGGTAGACTTCACAGCCCAGCATTTAAGGAAGTCTCCACTTGGCTGAGACCTACCCCACAATTCACTTTCACATCCTACATCCCCAAAAACCAACATCCCAGACTTTTAACTCCTTCACTATATACCTGTGTCTTTCCAAATCAAGTCCATCACTGCATTTTTCATATATTTTTCACTCTTCTGTGCTACGCCCTCAGCTCTCCAAGACATATCCCTACCTACCCTTGTCTCTATCTTTTTTTGTCCTCTTGGAAGATATGATTGCTTCTGGATGCATTCAGTCTTATGTCTGCGGTCTCGTGCAGCTTCCCAGTTCTCTGTTGCCCACCTTGGAGGGCTGCCCAGCTTTTTAGTCTGCCTGTAAAAGGCTTGAGAGAGTTCCTGTGCAAGATGCTGCACATCATGCAGTAGGAACGCTGGAAGAGACAGAAGATTTTCTCTCCCATGGGAAAAAGTTACCACACAGTGTCTTGTTCCCGCTCAAGGCAGCAATTCCCAGCTCCTGAACTTTTCACTTCATTTCCATACATATTGCTGTCCGAAATTAATGCCTTTCACATTTCAGCACGCTAAAATATGCAGTTAGAAAATCAGCACATTTGATAAGCAAGCAGATCATGAATCACTCATGAGCCACTTCTCGGCCATGACTGTTACTGTCAATAAAGAGAAGCTATGTTGATAGTATCTAAATATGAAAGCTTTAAGAAAAGTACTAATGTTTTATCTCTTGAAGACTCAAAGGGCTGTCTTTGTCTCTCCTGAAATTCTACTAGAGGTATGGCAAGGATGAATCTGCTCCATAAAAACTAAATTACATAAAAGAAAATTAAACTAATAAAAAGAGAGAAAAAGAGATTACAATAACAATAAAAAAACAATAGGCAAAAGAGAAAACAACTCCCCCTCCTTATTGTTATGCATCCAAAATCAGTGTCTTGCTCATTTGTTAAACTTTTATGGCACTGGGAGTCTCAAATACTAATTTTCTTCAGCATGAAAGTGCCCTTTTTAACTGGATGAATATGATGCTCTCAGTGCAGGCAAGAGCAGGCATCTGAGGAACTCTAATGTTGTATTCTAATCTGCTGGAGGCTTGTGGGCAAGACAACTTTGCCTTATTGTTTCTTCTATGCTTTTTCTTCCCTAACCTGCTAATGCTGCAAGAACACCTGGTCAAAAAACATCTGTTGAAACCAACTGTAACAGAATACTGATGTTGCCATGTTACAATTTTCATTGGCAGTGAGGCTAAAATGTCACTTTCCCAGAAAATAAAATCTTGTGCTTTAAAAAATAAAATGGTGTCCATGTGGAAATGAGGCACACATGTTTCATGGGAAGGGGAGCTGTGTGGTGTGTTCTTGTGTCTGGCCCTGAGCCACCAGACTTCACTTGCAAGGCAACATCATGGTGGGGATGCCCCTTGCATGCTGCTAAGTGAAGGTCTAATTAACCATAGGAGGGGTTATCCAAGGGACAAGGAGAGAAAGAGGCAGTGCAGTAGCCTTATTTATTTGCAACAATGGGTATTCCTGTTGGAAAAAGAATGTCCTTCATAATTCTGTGAAAAATTAAGAATTAAAGTTTCACTAGTGATAAATTGAAAAACCTATGTACAGTGATGAAAGGCTTTGCTTCTAGGTCTTCATATAGGTAAATACAGAGCTCAGCCCAGTATGACAGGAATTTCAACACCCATAATAGAAATAATTAGCTGTACTGGTTTGTTTTCAGAGGTTTTCATTACTTGCTGAGACTTATTTAGTGCCATTGTGTGTATACTAACAACACATAGAGCTCTCCAGGACTTTTGAAAAAGTAGGCCATTTAAACAGGGGAACATCACAGTGTAACCTTAACTATTGGTAAGAAGACGGACCAGAAATTATGTTCATGGCCATACTTGCAAGACTCTGATGGTGATAATAATAATAATAAAAGAAGATATCATGCCATTGACAAATAGAAACAATTTTATATCTAATAGGATTTAAGTAATAAAGGCTGAAGGGCTGCAACAGCTGCAAAGAGATTAGATACGTTATGTTTTCTCAGTGTAATAAAACTTGTCAAATAAAGCTGAATAAAATCTTCTTATCTGTGTCTCTGGCTTATTTTTCCTGCAGCCTCTTTCCTTTTAGCTGATTGCGGGAATCACCATTTCTCTAGAATGGTTATACACACGACAGTTCAATTAGAGTCAAGTTAGTGAAAGTTATTGCTGGATTTGCTTTTGGTTGTGCTTTTTTTTTAAGCTAAGGACATCTGCAGTATTTGGAAAGTATGAAGCAGATCAAGAAACTCACTCCACCAATCTGTTACAAATTTCTGCTGATATTTACCTGGCAACTGAGCTGGACTGTACTATCACTGTTGTAGCATTAAATTTAAGATTGTTTTACACTAGATCTGGATCTTATTTAAAAATAAAACACATTAAAAAAGACGGCCTTTCCCAACAGGACTTGATGCTTCCTTGGTGACTTCAACCCCTTCCTCTGCAAGGTTTCCCTTTTTTCATCTGCCTGCTCTCACCTCTGATGCATCTCTGGGCATTATTTGGAGTCCTTCATGCTTTCTGCTCCTCCTGCCTTGGTTTTGCCCTACCTAGAAAGGAAAGCATCGTCTTTCTAGGGCTGGCATGCTAATGTTTGCTGAGAGCTTTAGGATACGCAGATGGTATTTGCTTTCAGAAGTGTGAGTTGTTATTATTACTGCTAATAAGATGTGACAGGCTGACATTTTGCTAACCTTTCTGTGAAATCCAAGGCCAAACCTTTGTCTAGGTTACAAACATGCTTGGATTTGCCATATGGTCCATCCTATCCTGGCCAGTATTTCTGAATTTGTATGCATGTCTGATTTAAATTATATGAGCATCTAAAACATAGATATTGTTTTATATACTAAGTGGGAAGCGTGAGTGATGATGCATGCTTGAGCAGCATTGTTGTTGCGTTCAACACATATTTGAACAAAGTGTATTACTTTTCAAGGTAAACCAGTGAACCTAGTAAGAAAAACAAAGGGATCTGTCCAGGGTGATGTAATACATAGAGACACAAACATCATCTGTAAATCAATAGGCATTGATTTAGGTAAATGAGAGTTTTGCCCTTAGGTAAGAAAAAATGTACTCATTTATATATATGTATTTAAAATGTTTCACACAAGATTTCTAGGGACATATATCCAATATTAATTAAAATTTAAGTGTGTTGTGTTGGTGCCCATTATTAAAAACTTATTTTCAAATTAAAGCTTTTCTCCTACATTTTTTTCACCTACAGATAGAAAACTCAGGAAACAAATGCATGATGATAATATGATAACCAATTAGGGTAAAAAAGCTGAAACCAGTTTCTGGTGCTGAAACTACTGTCAAAACCTGCAGTGTATCTGAAACAATTTCTGGATGCTGTTTTAAATACATCTCTTCTTGGGGTAGAGGGGGAAAATACGTTTCTATATAAATTTAATCTAATAATTCAGTTAAATCTCAGTCCTAATTGCATGGAACTGTGAAGACACTGGGAAAATAAGGGTGAGTGTAAACCCTGCATCACCTCTTGAGATGTGCTTCAGTCAGCTCTGAGTGGGCTGGCGTGAGTCCCCAGGGAGGTGACTGCATTAACCAGACTGCTCTAAGCTGGCATCAACAGAGGCTGTGTGTGCAGATTCATTGGAATTTAAGGGGTTAAGATGTTTCTTTTAATAGCACGGGAAATCTGATGACTGGAAGGATGTGTTATTCTAGATTTGGGGAGTCTGAAGAAATGAGGCCAACGCAGCTGTCAGCAGGTGGTATATTCACATCCTGCTCGGCATCTTGCTTGTCTGATCGCAGCTGCAGCCCTGGACTCCAGCATGGCCCGACTTCCTACAGAGCAGGCTGAATAGTGAGTGTACATCATCTCAGTCCAGCAGCCAGCATCCTTGGGGGTCTTGGGCTCTCTTCACCCACTCCCCGCTTCATCACATGTATGTTACTATTACTGCTACAACATCTTCCTTACAAAGCAAGGGAACAATTGCACTGGGAAACACTCTTCAAAACTTTAAATCACAAATGACTCCACTGATTTCAATGAAGTTTGTTGAGTTTATTTCTAACTGAACTTGCCATCCATTTGTTGAGATGGCCTGAGATATAGCTGCTGATAAAAGATACTATGTTAGTAGTTGGATGGGTAAAAAAAAATATTTAGAACATGCACCTCTTTCTGCTTGTCTTCCCCTCTTGTGAAGTCAGGTTGTTCCCAGTGGCTCAGGCATAAATAAAGGCATGGACAGCCTAGGTAAAGTTATTTGTTTCCCTGTCTTGGCCAAAGTTTTTCTAAAAAATCCCTTCGCACTCAGGTGCCATTTTCCCAGTATGACAGGGGATTTTAAAAGGTATCTACACGGCTCAGTCCTCTGGATGCAAAACAGCTTGTTTTTCTAGGAATACAAGCAGGAGTCAAAAGAGCATAGAAAATGGAGAATTACATCCTCTGCTTAAATTTATCCACATTCCTCTCCCCCTGCAAGATTATGAAAAAATTCTGTGTGCAAGTAGAGACTTGGTTTAGCTCTTGTCAGAAGTTCATGTTTTAATATTTCTTTCTTTCTATTTTGTTTGGTTTCTCTCAGTTTCTTTTGCTGATAAAAGCTTAATGAAAGTAAGCCTGACAGCAATTGCTAGGATCCAAGCTGTGGATAGTTTGCTGTCACCAAAGTCCTTTGAGCCTTAAAGTTCATCCTTATCACAGCTGTTGAATGCAACAGCATTGTCAGATTACTTTGCAGCATTGGTTTTCATACATGATTGACAGATGTAACAAGCAGGTAGTCGAGAAACTTAACTTGTTGCAGGACAATGGATGTGCACATTAGAAGCTTTTTGAAATGTAGAATGTTACTGAAGGCTGTAACCTGGTATCAGCAGTGGAGCTGGCTGCAGACCACTCAGTGCACTTCAGTTCTTAACTTTTTTTTTTTGTTTTGTTGCTTACATCTCGTAATAGACCAGTACTCATGACCTCAAGGTATTTCTTGTATATCAAAAGCCCTCAGGACATGGGAACCAATTAAAGGCATCAATATTCTCGCTTCAACATTAAACCAGGGAAAGAATTAACAGGAATTTCAAGTTCACCGTGCATGCAAGAGGTGGTTACCATTTTGCTATGGCTTTCAGACTGTCCTCAATCCCAGCGAAAACCCACACCTGAGGAAGACCCAGCAGGGCCTGCGGCATGATTCTCTCCAAATGGCCTTTGTTTCCCACCAGCAAACTTCATTGGAAGCATTCTGCTTCTGTTGGAAACATTCACAGCCAGTCTGAGAGCTACTGGAATACATACCTAACATGTAGAACAGCTTCTGAATGACAAAGCTCAAAGTAGCCATAGCCAGTGTTTGGTCAAAGTGCCTTGTGATAGTTGTCAAGGCAGATTCTAGATCTTATATATCCTCATGCTTTCAGTCACTTTTTTGTGTGTGTGTGTGGGTAGGGGTTTGTTGTTTCTTTGTTTTGTATTTGATATTTAGAAGTCCCACTGCCAGACAAGCTGGAGTCCTGGTATCCCAGCCTGACACAAGCAGTGTTGTGCTTTTGGATTTCACCCAACTGAACAGATGAAGCTCGTGTTCCCCAGCTAGTCCTCTATTAAATGCTGTGTGATGGTGTCTGGGGAGGAGAAGGTGAATGAAACAGATTCTTAAGGTCTAAAGAATTGATGAACCATATGATCTGCTCTTAGCTCATGCTCAGTGTGCTTTGCAGCCCGCCCATGTTCAGGAGCATGTCACCAGCTCCATTGTGGTGTTGTGGACAACTTTTTCTTGTGTGAAAGAGGGAAGAGTCATAGTGCTATAAACCTGAGAGATTACTGAGCCTTAACTTGGCTTTTCTGATTTTGGCCACCCTATTTTGCTGTCACCAGCAGCTCACCAGTTCTTAAGCAGAGAAAGCATGGATAAATACGTGCACTGTATTTGTCAGAAGTAGCCCCATGAGTTAATGGAACAAAAATTATTTATAAACATATTTTCTTTGCTATATGTGGGATTTCAAATAACTGTATTATAGATGACAGTCATGTGTAACTACACTGCTGTTTTACTTGCTCTCATTCCAGAGACAACTCTCATTTCTAACCAGTGTTCACTAAACAAAGGAGGTTGCTCAGATAAATTAAAGGTATGTTTTCATTTTCAGCCTCACTCTTCTTCCTGTATTGTTTCATTCTCCATCTCTTTCCATTTCAGCTGTAGGCAAGTGAAGGTTCCTGATTTGCTACGTTTTCACCAGCAGTTCCCATGCACACTTAAATGGTTACAGTGTTTCTCTGCAAAAGTCCTTGTGTTTCAGAGCACCGTGAAATGGTGCTATTATACTGTAATTTGTATTTTGCAGTTGCTCAGATGTATGTCAGCAATAAGAGACTAGGGATGTTTCTGATTGATATTACTGACATTTGCTGTTGGTGCAGCAGTAGAGACAGACCTCCTCTGCTTTGAGTGCGACGGGTTGTGCTGGATTGACTGAAATTGAGCTAATTTTATTCATGTATTTAGAAACTCTTCTTTTTCCTAGCTGGCATGGTCATTGTTTGGATTTAGTTTAAGAATAATAAGACAGCACCCCAGGATAGAGTTCAGATTTTTTTTTTTCAAGTAACTTTCCTGTGGTTTTGAGTTAGAGTGAAGAAAATGTGAGACCTTACTGATAACTTAGTCATTGTCTGGGAGACCAAGGTCTTCCTGGGCTCTGTATCTGAAGGTGTGAGGCAGCTAGGAAGGGAGGCATAGATGGGACAGACCTTGACTGACATCCGGACTGATAAATGAAAATATTCTACACCATTAGCATCATGCTTCGTATTTACTTGTAGTGGGGCTTTCTGTCTGGTTAGATCCATTCCAGTTCAGCTCTGTTCCATTTGAGTTCCATTCAGAAGTTCTATTAGTTCAGTTATTAATAGTTTTGTTAGTTCAGCCTTTTGCCCTTCTGCCCTTTTGCAGTTGGCCTCTGGGCCTTTCTGCCTTTTTGGACTTTTCGCTTTCTCTCCGGGATCTGCTGCTCAGGACCAGGGTGGTCTCTCTCTTCCCAGGACTGGCTACTTGACAAGGACAGAGTTCATGAGGAATTGCATTGAATATCACTTATTTTGTATTTTATTTTAGTTTTAAATATTGTTATTTGTTGTAAAATATTAGTGTTATTTTGTTATTTTATTGAACTGTTTTTATCTCAATCCAGAATTTCTTTCTTCCCTTTTGATTCTCTCCCCTGCTTGGGGTGGGGAGTAAGTGAGCAGCTATTGTGGTTTTGTTTGCTAGCTGGGGTTAAACCATGGCACAGGTGCATCTAATGGGAGTCCATGTCTATAAAGAGTGAGTAGGCAAGCATTCATCTCCCTGACCTTGGCTGTCTACAAGACACGTGTCTAATCTGATCCCCTTGTCCAAACTCCCTTTGTACTTGGTGGAGATGGTGATAAATCCCTCTAGTTTCAGACACCTCTCTCAGGCTGGGATTAATCACCTCAGAAGATAATCTTTCTCTGTTGGCTCTAGTGGAAGCTGATGTGACTAACATGGATTAGATACGTACATTTTAGATTACTGATTTCCTTATTCCATTATGTTTGGTAGACTGAAGCCTTCTCTTCCATATAGGTGAGAAAAAAATGGACAAAGCCATCATTCCATGATGCATGATGCTGGGTAGTGTGACTGTCAAGTACCCACACTTGTCTTCATTTCTTGTACACCCATCTTGGGAGCAGGAATAAGAAACTGGATTGTGATCCTTGCTCTCCTGTCATTTCCTCAAGTAGCAGATTGATAAGTCAGCACAAAATAGATATTCACCTATAATAAATATATATAATAAATCCATTATATAGCAAGCTATAATGAATGGATTCTTTTGATTAGGATTTTCTTATGCTTACAAAGTAAATAAATATATTATATCTGGTTGTATTTGTCAAAACTAAAGAAATACATAGCTGCTGATTTGCCTTTTAATTGGACTGAAAATCTTCTAACAGCACTGCAATATTACCACTTCTTTCTGACCCTGTAGAATAATAATCAGAAAAGCAACAATACTCAGAGGTTCAAGGTGAGATTATCTGTCTTTCTCCTCAGCAGCAGGAGCTGCTCAGAATTTTAATCAATGCTGTTTCCAAGCTCAAAACCAACTACATCCAGTAGCAAACACTTAAACTATTCAGTTCTTTATGAAGTTGTCTCAATGGCACATCTTTCCTTCACACCCCACTTCTTGTATCCCTACACTGCCCAGATGTAACTGTCAGGGTCTTTATAGCTCCTCTTCTATCCTTTTCATGAGCAGTTATCCTGCTCAAAAGCAACAAAATTGAAATGAGACATGAGGAAGGGTCATTGTTCTGTTCTGACTGGGAAGATGCTACAGTGTGTAGATATTGGATTGGATACCTCCATGCTCCAAAGTCCAGGTACTAGGTATTAAAAATTCTGCCACATTATTGGTAACATTAGCCCTTATTCCCCATAAATAACCAGTAGAAAGATATGACTGAGATCTGCAGCTTGCAAACAGGAGAAGTTCGTCAAATTCATCATCATCCTATGGAATTTTATTTTGGCTAGTTTATGATTTGGTTCTTTTCTGCACCTTGTGTTCAGAGATACCAGCAGTTGTAAAGCTTCCCATACCTCTGTTGTGAGATTTTATTGTTCCTGCTACACTACTGCAATGAAAGAGCTCAGGGTGGCTCTCCCTTCCCAAAAAGCTTCCCCTGAATGGGAAAGAGCATGACAGGACACAAGGAGCTCTCTATCTGCTGCATAAAAGGAGTAAGAGTTTGAAACCAGGAGCTGTAATTTGGTGTCAGACTGGTTTATTTTCATAGCAGCACATTTAACCAAGGAATTTGACTATGAAGTACTTCACTTGCAGGAAAGGACCAACATGTTTGGTTTTTTGTTTTTTTTTCCTAGCTTTTGGAGTTAAAACCTGGTTTAAAGAACTTTGAGGAGGATTACATTAGAGACACTTCCCTGGTATGAAATGGTGAAGCTTCTCAGTAACTGATGGAAACAAATCTGTTTCCATCACCTGTGAATGAAGCAAAGCTGCAGGACCATAGAAAACCAGCACGGGAAAATCACAAAAAAAAAGCATTTTCCAATATAATGTATATTTTGTGAAAAGATAACTGCTTTTTTTTTTTTTTTTTTTTTGACTGCAATAAGGATTTGCATATTCTGCTTGTAAACAGTCCTCTGGGCACCTTATCTCTGTTTACAAATTATAGTTTCCTTCTAAGTATGTGCAGTGTTTGTTGAACACATGATAAACACAGATTAGAGGACATGAAGAATCTAATATTGCATGTCCTATTTTCCTTTTTTCCCTCCCCCATTGTTTTGTTTGGTTTGTATTTTTTGACCTCCTAGTGCCTTTGCTCCCTGATCCAGAACATCAAGAAACAAATCAAATCTCCACAGGGGAAAGGTGCTCATTTAAAACTTGTTTTGGTTTTCAATGTAGCAACAGCACAAATTCAGAGCACTTTTGACACAAATAACGTCAGTCTTTAACCTGCAGCATTGCTTTACGTAACATTCAGTAGTCTTGCCAATACCACCAGGGAAAAAAATATATTCCATATATTTTTATTCTCTTGTCAAGGAAAAGTGTTTTAGTATCAGAGTTATGGGTTTTCTCTTTCTTTTTCATCTTCTCTAGTTCATTTACTTTAGGAAGATGCCTTGTTCTAAGTTTTGGAGTTTGAATACATAGTATTCCTAAATTTTGTTTTAATCTATTTATTTATTTTGGATATCAAGAGCTGGAAAGAGTTCCTAGGGGACATTTGCAATGTGTATGACTTCTTTTGATCCCCTTGTTGAAGATCGCTTAATGAACATCATCTTTTTATGTCTGCCATAATAACTATTTCAAATCAAGACAAACATAAGCTGCTCTAGGAGCAACCTGAGATGAGGGCTTGGGAAGCACTAGCCCTGTGCTAAGGCTGAGGGAGTTGTCTGCCCATCACACATTCCTTGCATGGCCTTTGGCAAGTCATTTGAAAATGGTCCAAAATCAGGGAATTTCACAGGTTTGTAAATCTGCAGAGAGGCTATGCTGATCAGTTAATGTTTTCTGCTCCTATAGGATTTCCCCGATTGAATTTCTGTGTAAGCTCAACTCTGTCTTTAAGTAAAAATCATGTAAACCAGTCTTCAATTTAACATGTGCAGTAACACTACAGCTCATTCTCCTAGTTAGTTGCTATTCATATCAAGGAAACTATGGTGTTCTTGAGGAGGAACTAAACCTGGAGTTTACATATTTATTTTCCCTCTATAGTATTATTACATAAAGAATACAACAGAGGAAACAAAATTTAATTTCTGACTCACAATTTTATCTACCTCAGCAATACAGAAATACCTGAGCTATCTGGATGTGAGAGAGTCCAGATCCCACTGCAGTTTAATTGGATATGCTGATTATTAACTCAGGCACAGATCTAGGTTGAGGAAGTTTAGTTTTATGCAGCCTGAGTGATAAGTCAGAGTGGAGCTGTGCTGAACCAGTGGCACTGAGCAGCTTGTGGCTTCTCTGTTCTAGAAGCCAAGGTACCACCTCAGAGTGCTTGTTAGTTCATGCCATGCTTACAAAGCAGGACTCTGGGCAGAACAAGGTTTTAGGGCTCAATATTTGCTTACAGTGGTCTGGAGTCCCTGTGGAACAGTAATGCTGTACTGACTCTCAGACCAGGCTTCCAGAGTCTGGCCAGATCCAGCATGGCACTGGCTTTTAAGTGCTGAGCTCTCATTTAGCCTGTGCAAGGAAGGTTCCTGCAAAGGCACAGTCACATCAGAGATGCTGCAACATGATCAGATAAAAAGTAATGCAACAGACTAATTCTTTGCACAGTTTGAGCAGGATTAAGGTGCTTAAACATAAGCATCTAGGGGATCCCACCAGGTTTCCAACTGCTGTTTTAAAAGAGCTTTTCTGTTTGTGCAGCTCAGCCAGCTGCGCTGCTTGAAAGTGTCAGACCTCCAAGGCCATCGAAAACAGCACTAGCCTCCAACATATGGATATTTCAATCACAACACCAGTAATGGAAGAAAAACTACAACATCTACTTGGGTTTGACTGAGGAGGATAGTTCACAAACCTCAGTGATCCACTAAAGCATCTCCTTCACAAAGCTAGGCTCCTTAAGCCCAAACTAATCCACTCTCAATTTAAACATTTAAGACAGGTTTAAGAACCTGTGTACCATGAATGCCTTCTGTAGTAAGTAAAAAGAGAGGTATATCTAAGAGTTTACCTAAAATCTAGCAGATTCTACATGGGATTATTCCAGGGTTTACCAGCTAGCTAATTTTGGGCCAGGCACTTTTTTCCTATGTGTTTCTTTTGATCCACATTGGATGTATTTTGCCTTTATGGCAGCTGTTTTCTGGAAGTAGAAGGTCTGGATGAGTCCAAGCTTGTGAGTAACTCACCTGCAGCCTGCAGAGCTACATCTGCCTTTGGAAATGTGAGAGTAGAAGCAGGTTCCCCCATTGTGTTCAGAGAAACAATCTATGTATCAGCTAGCATGCAGCATTTGTCTGCCTGAAAGTCCCTGGTGCAGCTGATGAAATGTACACTCTAGTTAAGTCTTGTTACCCTTTTGTTGTATAGATCAGGTCTATCTAGATTCAAAACAGCTCTGTTAGTGAAAGGGAGAGGGCGGGGGAGGAGGAGAAACCTAGCAGTGCGTGAAATGACATTTCAATGAGAAGTTTGCCATTCAGCTGACAGCTGAAATCTAAATTTCAGGAAGATGAGGAGCGTGGAGTCACGTGGGCAGACCTTATATACTGCAAGAGCTTGAATTTTTGAGGGATGAACTGATTTGGACATTTGAAAATGACAGCTTACAGAACATTGGACCCACGTGGTGGGAGGAATGGCCCAGATAGGGGAATATCTGTAGGTTATTGCCATGCTTTGTTTTATGATATAAAGGCTTTTGAATGCATTCATGTAATAAATAAATAAATAAAGTGCATCACTGTCACCAAGGGCCTTTTCTGATATTTATCAGAGAGGCATGCTGTGTTTTCCTTTTGAATAGCAATGCTTTTCACTGCTGACAGATTCATGTAGGAGAATCTCAAAATCTTAAAGGAAAACTGAATAGGTTTTCCAGCAGAATTAAAACATAGTGAATGAAATATTATAATGTTTTTGCTGACTTAGCAGCTTTAATAAAATGAGGAAGTTGGATATAGGAAGATGTGCATATGAATGTATTGGAGCAAGTCTCATTGTCATGACATAAGAATCAAGATGCAATGCATCATCACCTCTGTTTTAATTAGAAATGTGTCCTTTATGCCATTGAATAACTACTGAAATTGGTCTGACATTTACACCACTTTCTATACCATTCTATTGGGTCTTAACTACTGACCACTTTAAATTGCAGAGAATGGTCATAAGTCATCATATCTTTTCATCTGAAACATGATCTGATTTCTAGTTTCTATACTATTTTAAGAACTAGATGCCAAACAATTGTAAATTTCTTCTGACATGCGTTATTCTAAACTGACAATACATTGCTCTGCCTATAGACATGTAAATCGTGAGGCAGTTGATGGTCCTCAGGACCGTGTAGCATTGTTTAAAAGCTTGGTAGGCACAGTAAGTTAGTTCCTGCTAGTTACTTCAGGTAGCTCTTCAACACAACTCTACACCAGCTTTCCACCAGCAATCAATCTATATTTCTCAGCTTCATCTGTAGACTTTCCTGACCCTTGTTAGTGCTAAAAAAATGTTGGTTTTGTTCTGCACAGCTGAGCTTTCTGCCATTCAATTGCACTTCCATTTCAAAAAAACATTTCTCAGTCATTCAAGTAGATTAGGTTTTGTGATTTGTTTTTTATTTTGTTTGTCACTATTTCCAGTTTTGACTTTCCAATGTGGGCTTAACTTCGGACAAGACATTTTAATAGGTCTGTCAGGAGAGGAAAATCACGTTTAGGATTTCATAATCGAAACTGAAGTGTGACGTAGGGAAAAGAATAAGAAAAAGAGGTGACAGAGTTGAGCTATTCAAGCATGAATGAAAGGATAGAAGGTAAAAGATGGGGCTTGTCTTCAGCGTTTTCAGATCAGCCAGAAATTTTTTTCTTAAAGGAGATGGAATGAAAACAGATGGGAATATTCAACACCAAATAATTTAGATAAGAGATCCTTAACCTGCTTCACGACTACTTTGGAAACTGATATTGGACAATTCTGGGCAAGTTGTTCCTTCTTTCCTTTTTCTCTTTCTTTAGTCTCATTTGCTGTGTTTTCTCTCTGGGTTTTGCAAGCTCCTGCAGGAGATTTTTAAAAGTAGAGTTTTCTGTGGCATCATTATAATGACTGTTACGTACATTCTCTGATATGAAACAAGACAAAGATAAATTACATGAAATTCTCAGAGACTCAGATCTAGCCTCATGGCTCTGAATGCCCTCCATCCCAAGGTGCTAGGATTGTGTATAATGTTCTATCAACTGCTTCCAGCACACATATAGGATAGGAGATTAAGTCTGTGTTTCTGCATTAAGTTTCAGGAGATGTGGCTTCAATTCTGAGGCACTGAAACAGGCTGCGTATGAAAATGGTTGAGTCACCGTCCCTGAAGGTATTTAAAGGACATGTAGATGTGTCACTTAGGGCCATGGTTTAGTGGTGGACTTGGCAGCATTAGGTTAACGAGTGTACTCGATGGTCTGCTGTTATGTTCCTGTGGTTTAGTGGAGCTTTCAGTGGAAGGACAGGAACACACTGATTTTGCTTTATGTGAGTGTCTACATCTCCTGGCAGTGACTGGCTACAGGACTGGGCCCATGAGAGTTTTGATTTCTCATAGATGTGGCACATTATTTTTAGATCCTACATAAATGGTTCTGAAGGATCAAAGTCCCATCTTTCCTACCCGTGGTGTGGAAGGGCTACCCAATAAAGACACGTTGCCTTTTTAGTTCAAATGCTGAGGCTGTAGAAAAGTAACTGAAGAGGGCAAAGCAGATCAAGGCTGGTCTTTATACTGAGGAATCATTTGGATATATGAATCAGTTTTTCTTATCCCACTGCTTCTGATCCCTTCTGAGTTCTTGAAAGTGTAAAGAGTCAAAATAGTTAAAAAATGAAATACACTAAAATAAACTAAAGTTTTATTGAGTTTTGCATGACATTATTTCCTGGGAGCAGGTGAAGTCAAATACAGAACTGAAAGGTTGCCTCTTTTTCTAAGGACCTGTAACATAAATGTAAGAAGAAATATTATAGAAAAATGCAACAATAAGAAAATACAGAGGAAAAGCATGACAGAAATGAGAAGTGGGTTCAGGAACTCAGCCTTGCAACATCTTCACATGCCCATATATTTTGTTTATTTATTATTTTGCAAATAAATTTCCCCTAAAAATGTACACACTCAAAGCAAATGTAGTTTTCAAGATCTTTTTTTATAATAAATCTGCCACATATCAGCTCACCAAACCTCAGAGAGTTCAGCTGGCTCCACTATTGATGAGCCTATGAGGCTGAGGAAATCAGTTAGCTTATTTTGACTTCACTTCTACTTGCACCAGTGCTCTGTTCCAGATATTTCTAGTATTTCCCTCTTGTTCAAAGTGTATCTTGTCCACCTCCTGCCATGCTGCATATCTTGTCTCTGGAGCACATAGGAAGACTCTGTCATAGTCCTTTGCTGTCATTGTAATGTTAATAATAATAAAAAAATAATGGAAGATGGAATTTTTGCAAACCACAGTACCACAGTACCACTTCCTGGGCTACTGATACTAAGCCGGATTCTGACAGACAGAAATCAAAATAATGCAATTGGTTCCAGCAAAGCTGCACCAGTTTACATTACACAATATGTAAGCTTACTCAATTGAAAAACCTGAGCACACAGGTTTTGTAACTATGAATTTTTTTCTCATTTTTCCCCCAAAGAACTGGAAGAAAACTTACTCTCTACCAAGAGGAGATATAACATATTAAATTTGATCACACACCAAATATATTAGATCAACATCTGTGCTCCCAGAGGAGCCTTACATACTGGCAATAATACAACCTGACAGCTTTAGGATCAATCATCTTATTAAAACTTTCTCCTCTCCCTTTTTCTTCTCTCTTTCTCCCTCGTTCCTTAAAGGATCTTGGCAAAGTTTGTTTGTTTGTTTGTTTGTATTTCAGAATTTCTCTCTACTAATACTTCCATAAGAAATAGATTTGCCTCAAGTAGCTTACATTAATCTGGGACACAATAATGAATAAATATTTTGAATAAATAATGCATAATGTCTAAGTCTGATAATTATATTAATGATGACTGATATCCTCTTAACACCTTCCAACCCCACATCCCAAGGCACTTCATGGAATGACTGCAGATTTGGGGGCTGGAAGAGGAGAAGAGGAAAGATCCTGAGGTGCAGAAAGCTGTCAAAGCTTCTCTGAAGTTGCTTGAGCCTCTTTACCATGTATTCATGAAGAGGTATTGTACCATTCAACTTCATGCTCCTTCACAAACAGGGAGAAGTTCTTGCTCTTGGTGCCAATGGTCATGCGAGACAGGATTGAAACCTGGGTCTTTTCTAATCAGCTTCCCTTGGACTTGATGTTTTCCAAATCTGATGTGAAGGCAAGGGATAAATGGATGAAGGATTTGCAAACTGAAGCATGAGCCTGAAATGCAATTTCATAAAAGTCAGCATTGGAATGAAGATTCTGGCTATTGGACGGTATGCATATGGTGATTTGGAAGACATTTCCAAAAGCAGTGGTCCATCTTTCTGCCAGAGCATCACTTTGAGCTCTGAGCTCTGTTAGAGAAGGAAAAGGTACTTCATTTTTCCCTTCCCTGGAGAATTCATGGTACAGAACCTCTGGGCTCCATCTCTTGATGTAATGCTCCTTCCTTGTGGATTGTTTTTTTTTATTTTCTGCTGACTGCTTTCTCTAGTAAACACATTCTACATAAAGCTGCCAGGTGTCCTAGTGGCTAGTGGTCAGAGTAACACCTGGACATCTCTTTTGCAGTGGCCTGTTCAGTGCTGTAAAGTTTGTGGACCTTGTGCATATACCATGGAAAGGATTGTGCCATAGGTGTCAGGGACATGTCAACCATTTTATAAGTCTGCTTTGTCCCTGGTTGAATTCTAATGGAAGTAGAAAAGCTTCCAGATATTATAGGGTTGACTCTGAACCCATGTGTTCTGGAGCAGAGCAAGGGCTTCTTCAGGGAGGTATACAGATTTATCCACAGGGTCAGAGCCTTTGATGAGCCATATACATCCTCCATTTCATAAACGCTTCAGTGGGACTGTTCACAAGAGGAAAGATAATACAATGATTTGCCTATATAAGCATGGCAGACAGAAACACAATGTGCAGCTGGAGAGCAATAAGGGAAATGGATTGCTTTTTCCTATTTCTTTTCACTTTATTACTCCTGGATGGCAGCAGCAGTCTTGTTCATCAATACATTATGTTCTTCTCCTATATGGGGGCAAATTTTCCAACAAGCTTGAGCCTGCTATAAGTAGATATGTTGAATAATCTGCCTCTTTAAAAGAGAACTGACTTGAACATGAACATCTGCTCTATGTTGGTCAATTTATTGGAATATTTTCCATTTTTCTGTACACTCTTCACCAAGCTATAGGGCTAAGAATATTGCTCTGAGTGTCATACAGCTGTCCTAATCAGCTGGTGATTTGGAGATACATGTCACTTAAACCATATTTTTTCCCCTGGCTCTTATTGCTGTGCTAAATATGGTATTAAACACTTAGCCACCCGTAAGATTTCTGTGCAGTCTCTGCTTGTGTTTAGGCTGCAGATGAAACAATGTCAGCACAAGCATGATAAATTGGAGGTCTCTTCAGCAGAGCGCTTGCACACACACAAACAAACACTTCATTAGCAAGATGATAAACAAAACAAAACCCACAGCATTCCCCACGAATGCGTCAGTAAATTGCTTTAGGGCGAGAAAACATCCTCTGCATCAGATGCTTCAGGAGATCAGGGAGACCCGGGAGGTGCTGCGGGGCTGGGAGCACCTCCTGGGCTGCAAGTTGCCTCTGCCAGAGGCTGTGGAAGGGAAACCCTTCCCTCAGCCAAGGGCAGGGCCTGGGGGCCCCTGCAGCTCCGCAGGATTTGGTGCTTTGCCTGAGAACCCATCCTGGGAAATCACTCCAGACAAAGCAGTTGGAGTTGGTGCATTCTGGCACATGTGGGCTCACTCTGAGGACTGCCTGTGTACCCCTCCAATGTAATTACAAGTTGTGCTTAGGGAGAAGGGAAACATTTGGGTTCTCTTAGGTGTAAGAAAGAGTTGCAAATAACATTTTCAGTACTGTTTATCCATCTGCAATCAGTTCGGAGAAAAGGGCTTGGAAATACACACAAGTTCCATTAGGAAGTATGTTTTTCCCTATTATTTTCTTTCTTCCAATTTTTGACTATAATTAAAATTAAGAATGTTAACTTATTTAGTATTTTGCACCCCTCCCACAATTTTTGCTACTGAGCACAACAGCAAGAGTGCTACTGATACCAATTCAGCTGTTTTCTTTTTATTTCCTACACTTATGTGTTCATTCAGCTGCCTTAACTTTGTAAAAGGTAAGGAAAAGTAATTTTGTCTTTGTTGCCAAGGTGGTCTAAAATGCATCTTGATTTTTTAAAATATCTATTTTTTACATCAGCTTTGTCTGAAAGTAATTCTATTGATTTCAAAGGTTGTAAATCTAAAGAAAATGAAATACAGGAAAAGAGAGGAAAAGAACAGCTATGAGGCTCATTCATAAAGCAGAATTTGGAGGCCAAAAGTGATGCAGGGAAAATACAGAGGAGCACATGCTGAAAAAAACAAACAAACATGCGTTTCTCATCTTATAGAAACTTCTTTTTTTTTCCCTCCCTCCTGCTACATGCTGGGGTGGTGCTGGCTCTTTAAATTGGCAAAGACTTGTCGATTTTTTTTTTTTTTTTTAATTTGGTAGTAGTAGTAGTAGCTGTATCCCAGTGACCTGTTGCTGCTGCTTGGCCACTTCTACCTAGTGAGTATTCTGTTTTATTAGTTTTGTTTTTATTTTCTTCACGGTGCTGAGATGTTTCTTAAAATATAGTTGACTGAGTTTGCTGTGGGATGAAATAAGCAAGTGTTTGAAGTATGCTGGCTTACAGAAATCTTTCCTTCAGAGCAAGAAAACTTTTTTACCATTCAAGTCAGCTAGTACTTAACTACCTTGTGTAGTATGGTTTCTTCAAACAAGGTACAGAAATAAAAGGCATGGATTCAGGAAAATGTATGTTAGACTTGTAAAACAATCCTGTGAACATACAGTTGAATTGTTTGTCTTGATAGGTGTGTTTCAGGCATACCTGTGCCTCTTAGTTTTTCATTTTTATATATAGATGTCTATGGTTTCAAAGACGTTCTCTGTATTTTTAAGCTTCAGATGCTTTGAAGTTGTTTTTTATACTACGCAATCCTACACCTGTGGTACTGCCCCTTCAGTCTTTCCTCAACTAGAACTTTTTCCTTGTTTTTCCAGTTGTTTTTGTCTCGCTCTTTAATTCAGGTTGACAAAAGTTCATGCTTCTTATTGCTCGCGTCTCTTTTTTTCTCACTGTTTTGTTTGTTTGTTTGTTTGTTTAAATTTATATATATATAATCCTGTGTCATGGGTGGGACTCAACTAATGAACAGCTTGAAAATCTGAGTTCTTAGTTATAAGTCTTCTTACTTTTCAGGTAGTTTTTCTTTCTTTCATTCTTCTCTTCTAAATACGAACAAGTATGACTGGGGAGTGATTTCACTTTTCTTTCCTATGAAAGCATTTGGGAGGGTCAGGAGGGCTTCTCAGAGGCTAATAAATTACATAACTGGAATTATTTGCAAAAAAACAAAGAAGTGATCGTACCAGAAGTGTCTACAGCTGTAACCCTATAATGGTGGTGGTATTTTTGTACCACTTAGCTTCTTGTTTACTGTACTATTCATATTAAATTTAAATATTTACAGATATATAATCAGTCTCTGCGTGTGAGAAAATAACTTTTTCTTCAATTTTATATTTTAAAGTAAATACTACCATGACTCAGTATTCTCTCAGAACTAACTGTTCATGGAAGCTTGATGCTTTCTGACTCTTACTGTTGTTAGTGTATTTACATCACAAATAAAGGATTATAAAAATGAGGCTTTAGACAAAGCTGTCTATGCAAGATGAATCAATTCCACGATGTTTTATGTTCCCTGTGTGGGTAATATTTCAGTGTTATGCTTTTAAATTTTTTCTTAAGCATTACATTTTGTGTTTGAATTTGGTACGATGTCAGATGTTCACACCATCACACTCTTCTTCCCACTCCCCTCCAAAAATATGGTAGTATTTTTACAGTGATTTATTTAGCAGTTCACTGGTAATCTGATTCTTCAATTTTATCACTTGCTTTTCTTTTAGTTTTGTAAACTTAATATTGCCTGAATACAGAGAAGGTTTTTAACATTTAACACACAGAAAACTCTTCTTAAAATACCATTACCATTGTAACAAAACAATAAACTCTGAAGAAGTCATTTGAAAGGCTGAAATTATATCCTTAATTTACACAGTTTTCCTTCATCTTGTTAAGAAAAGTGGTGACGAAGTGTCATCTTTAACTTCGAATTGCCCAGCATCTATTGGTTTGTGGCACAGCTCAATCCTAACATTATTTAAATGTGTTTCTGTGCATCTGAATATTAAATGTTGCCCTGAGGATTCAATCCAGCAGCCAGGACTATGGTAGTTACAAGGTTATAATTTCTCTCATGCTGTCTTTGTCTTCAAACATCTATCTAACCAGTTCAGTTAAGAAAAACAACAACAACAGCAACAACAACAACCAAACAAAACCCCCCAAAAGAAACAAACAAACAAAGAAGCAAAACAAAACAAGAGAGGCAGGAGGGAATCTAGATTTTATTAGTGAAAAGATTATGGAGGCAGGGTTACCAATCTGTTTCTTTCCTTTAAACTTCCACACTAATTCCCCAGAGCAAGGATACTTCAAAATTCTTGTAGCACTTCATGTCAGGTTTACAAATTGCAGGAAGTTCATCTGTTAGATCTGTTTTGGTTTTCCTTACAAAATGAACAGCAAAAAACATATGCATACGTTACACACACATAGCATGTCAGCTGAGAAACACTGAAAGGTGAAATCTGTTTCTATCATAAGAAAACTGTGAAACTGATTTGAGGAGAGACCCACTACAAATCATTTAAGCCTGCAAATGGTGGCAGGCTGCCTCTGTGTTAAGATTCTCTTTTCTCTAGCACTGCCATGACTTCCTGGTGATAAATTCAGTAACTCTATTTTAAATGGACAGACTGGATTGCTAAAATTTGGATTAAAATTAGAATTAAAATATTAAGCTTTTGAAAATTTGGGGTTTCATTCATTTTGAAGATTTGCTGAGGAGATTTTTCAAAAGAACCCAGACAGTTTATTTAGGTGACTTTTTTTTTTTTTCTTTGAGAAAAACTCATCTGTTTTCAGCTATATGTGCTGTTTTAATACAATATCAGCAAACTGTGTAAAAAAACTTGTTTTATCCTTAGATTTCATATATGTGAGAGTAGGTAAGATTTTTTTTTTTTATTTTAGAAAGAGATTTAGAGTCACAGATGTTTTGAAAATATTGTTTAGTTTTCCACTCTTGGGAATTATTATTTCTTTTTTAAGACAGATAAATTTCTTATCATACTTCAGGTATTCAGGCTTAGGTAAAAGTGAATGCCGATACAATGTTGAAAGCATTAAAATAATTGGAGTTTTCCACTGCAAGTATTGCTTCTTTGGCATACTTTTTGCTTCTTGCTCACCAGGTAACATCAGCTGGCTTCTTCTCAATACAACTTCTAGTTTTGTCAAGGGGAAGAATATGCCTCTCTGAGGCAAAGAAATAAGAGCAATCACATTCTCTTTGCATTCTCTGCACTTATTCATGTCTCTTCTTCCTCATTTTTCATCTTTCATACGTGGCCTGGAGCAGAATCTCATCTATTTACAATAATGGGAAAAATATTGAAAAATAGTAGGTCCTTTCCAAGCTCCATTAGCAATATGATGCATGTTGATGAAAGGTGCTGACAGCCTCTCGTAACTCAGGTCTGGAGAATGGTTCCATAATCAGTGTCAGCTCCATTGCTCAAAGTTGACCCCCAATGCTCCTGCTGAAGAAAGGCACATGAGGGAGACCATTCTTTGGCTGGGCTAACATTGGCATGAAACCTGTGAGGAACTTGATTCCACACTTCTTGCTCTTGTGCTGATTCCTTGTTTGATGCCAATGTCATTGCAGGCAGAGAGTGCCTCAAGACCCCCAAGTGCTGTATTATCTTTAGGCTTCTTTGATGTTTGTAAGCAGCAAGATCATATAAGAAAATCATACCCAATGGTGGAACTGGTTCAGAATGACACGCAGTGTCCTCACTGCTGTACTCTTGTTTACAGATACTGTTGGTTCACCCTACATTGCCCTGTCAGACTCAACTGCTTTACAGTCAGTTCTTTGGCTGGTCTTGAGGAACCTCTTTGTGAGACCCATCTGAGGCCTGTTGATTGCTGCTGGTGTCCGAGGCTGTATCACTGCACGTAAACGTGCTTGGCTGAGAAATCTAAATCACCTCAGGATTAAGTAGAAGAGCTGCAAATGCAATGTAGTTGCCCAGAACTGTAGAAGAGCAAACCAGTGAGGGCCAGTATGACACACAAGTACCTACACAAAACCAAAACTGAAAATAAGCTCTGGTTTCCAACATATCTTAATTCAGAAGAAATAGAGAAACAGACTTGAACAACAGTGTTTTTCATCCTACTTACGTTGTTTTTTTCCAAGATGTTATTCCATTATGTGAGAATGATGTGCATAGCATAGCTGTCAAAACATCAAGGAACCACATCCAGCTAGTTGCTGAACACCTGCAAATCCCACTGAAGTTAATGGTAGGTATAGCTGCCAAGCTGTAGCTCAGCTCCTTAAAGGGACTCACTACAGTGTATAGTAACAAAAGAAATAACAAAAGCAATTAAAATTCACAACTACTTTGCAATGTCTATTTTAGGGGGATAGGTTATGTGTCATAGAAAATCAAACTCCATTTCTCTACTGGAAATAAAAGGAGACTAATTAACTGTCACACACCAGTGACTATTCTGGTTGGTATCCAAAGCCTATGTAAGTTTTCTGCTTTTTGTGCTTCATGGAACTGTTGGTGTTGTTGCCTCAATAGCTGTTATGCTGAGGTTTAAGAGCATGACAGAAATTCTAATAAACCGTTTTTAAAGGGTTCAGAAGGATCGTGCATAACTGTTAAATAAGAAGCAGGATCACTGAAAGAAATTGAATTGCCATACATGATGCCACCAGGGCACTGTAGGCAATGTTGACTCCGAAAATCTGGGTCCTAAATTTATACCACTGTATTTGCAGGAGAATAGCAAGTAGACACCAATGAGATAACGAGTTTATGATTTAAAAAAGTAAAAATCACCTTCCTTCAAAAAGGAGTTCCATGATGAACCCAGTAAAAAGCTAGCTGTCTGTAGTCTATTATGGTCTCACGATCTCTACCTCTCTTTGCTTTGGCCCATTACAGACAGGTATATATTTGCAATATATTGCAGTTTGTCTCTGGTGATCTGCTCTTTTTCCAAGAACAGGTAGAGAAAATTACTCCCCAGGCTTCCAGTTCTTATTCATGAAAATATTTTACTTACAGAGGAAGAGGCTGCTTGATTCTTCCACAGTTGCTTTGTATATAGATCTGTTGACCAATCGATAGATTGCGTTCACTTTATATCTCATTCATTTGCACTTTGTTAAGTAAATCCCGTGTTATTTTAGGCATTTTTGCTTTTTAGAAAGATGTAAGTGGTGATTTTGAAGAAAATGGATGTTTGTGTCTCTGCTCACTTTGCAGCCATTCAGTGGGAGCTCTGTTTCTCATTCACACAGAAAGTCTTGGTTGTGAAATTCACTGTATATTATGCCCTTTTGGACTTCTAGGGGACAAAGGAGGACTGCATGAATCACACTCTAGCTTCCTTAATTAAGTTCTCCAAAGAGTTTCAATTTCACAATGGCTTTATGTGACTCTATGTGATTTCTTATAAGACTTTATTCTACTAGCTTTAAGACCACACTGCATAGAACAAAAAATACTGCATCAGTTATTTTATTGATGGATGCTGTGGACCTGCTGGGAACTTGGAGAACAGAATTGATCTTTTGACTAACTTTGCCTTTGTATCTGTCTTTAAGACTGACCTTATAAAGTAGGCCAATTCAATATCAGTGCGTGAGCTTCTAACAGATGGAATCACCTCTGTGTTACATTTTGTTGGAGCTATCATCATGTCCTTGTCTCCTTTGTGGTTTTGTTTGTTTGTTTGTTGTGGTGGTGTTGTTGTTGTTTGTGGGTTTTGTTTGTTGTGTTTGGTTTTGTTTGTTTTTTTTTTGTTTTTTTTTTTTCCTGTTGGGTTTTATTTCCTTTATTTCCCTGCTTCTTGATTCTCTTTTCTGTCTTGGATCTTTCATATTCTTCAACTTGGAGTTAACATGACCTGCATGTGGTTTGTAATGCGAACACAGAATTTCATTTATATTTGGCACTTCATCAATGGTGAGCAAAGCCCAATGTTAAATTAACACTATTTTGTTGTAGAACAGCACAGGAAACACCCTGAAACTGTATGCATGTGTGTGTTTGGAGGGCAAGTTGCCTTTATTTTGTTACAAATATGTCTTTTTGTTTTGTTTTGTTTTGGTTTGGTTTGATTTGGTTTTTTAAGTAACTTAATGGCTAGGAGAATCACCTTCAGAACAAATGAAACAGACAGTGTTTGGTGGCAGTTCTTTCCATTGTGGCCTGAGCCTCTCCTGCACAAGATACCTGATCTGGGTGTTGCCTTGTATTGAGAATAGACATGGCACTAGCAAAGCAGCTGCAGTTAGTGGACTGCACTCTCTTGTCTTTAATTGGCTTTGGACCCCAGATCAAAGGTTGGAAGGCATGTCCTTACATTCAAAATACAGCATATGTGCAGACACACACACAGTGGGAATTTGTGTGACTATTATGCTGTTCTGATCGTTACCATGGGGATACAGCAGTTTCCCACAGCTTCTCAGTGTGAAACGTTTGGATGCACCAGTCTGGCAGCTCAGTAGTTCTGTAAAAGTAGAGTTTTTGCTGTGTCAGGTATATTGTCACATTTCTCTGGAGAAGGGCTTGGGTTTGGACTTGTAAAATATGTGAAGTCAACATCATCTCTGTAGTTATCCATGCCTACATGTTGACTCCCCTGGAGCAATCAAGACCCATAAATAAGGTTTGTGTGTAAGAAAACACTTCACTGCAATCTCACATGCTTGCAGTAGATGAGAGCTGAGGGAAGCGTGCTTTATATCCTAGAAAATTACACTGTAAGAAAACAAGGAAAAGACTAAGGGCAGTAGGAGATAAGAGTACATTCAGTTATTAAAAAACTATGGGCATCATGGTTGGTGATT